>NC_142611.1:81339060-81981560 GCF_059453375.1 Lepisosteus platostomus | reverse complement strand
GGCCAGTAGACCCCCAGTAAAAACTTTTTCCTTTTATTACACATGTACAGGTACAGATTCAGAAATGGATGCAGCTGTTTTTATGGACATAGATAGATGCAGTACATAAATTCAGGTGTGAGCCTGGTCAGTACCTGGACGGGAGAGTCATGGGAAAAACTAAGGTTGCTGCTGGAAGAGGAATTAGAGGGGCCAGTAGGGGGCACTCACCCTGCGGTCCATGTGGGTTCCAATGCACCGGTATAGTGATGGGGACACTATACTGCATAAAAAAGGCACCATCCTTCAGATGAGATATAAAACTAAGGTCCTGTCTCTCCGTCGTCCTTAAAAATCCCAGGGTATTTCTCAAAAAGAGTAGAGGTATTCCCTGGTGTCCTGGCCAAAATTCTTATTGGCCTTTATCAATCATGGCCTCCTAATAATCCCCATCTCTGAACTGGCTTCATTACTCTGTTCTCCTGCCCACTGATAGGTGGTGTGTGGGGAGTATAGTGGTGCGTTTTGGCTTCCGTCACATCATCCAGGTGAGTGGTTGTGTAGGGTCGTCCCCATTACCTGTAAAGTGCTTTAAGAGGAGTTTCCAGAAAAGCGCTATATAAGTGTAAGCAATTATTATTATACACAGATGGAGATTCAGGTACTGGTATCAATACTGATAGACAGAGGTACAGGTAAAGGTGCAGATGCATGTTCAAGTATAGATACAGATAGGCCATCTACAAGAAGGGACAGAGCCGACTTTACTTCTTGAGGAGGCTCAGGTTCTTCAATGTGTGTAGTAAGATGCTACATATGTTCTATCAGTCTGTGGTAGCGAGCGCCATTTTCTACATGGTGGTATGCTGGGGCTCTGGAATTAGAGCAGTGGATTCTAAAAGGCTGAACAAGCTCATCAGGAGAGCAAGCTCTGTCATTGGGTCTGGCCTGGACCCCTAGGAGGTAGTGGCTGAGAGGAGAATGGTGTCCAAACTAGAGGCCATCATGGACAACATCTCCCATCCCCTCTATAACAGGCTTGTAGAAATGAAGAGCACGTTCAGCAATAGAATGATTCATCCACAGTGCGACAGGGAGCGCTACAGGAGGTCATTCTTACCTTCTGCCATAAGACTGTACAACGCATCCACCTTGCGTCTGGGCAGAGGCAACATTGACAGTGACCTGTTTCTGGACTGAACAGTAAACTGACACATCTGTTCTTTTTCTTTTCCCGTTTACAACCGCTTTTTGTGCAATATATGCCAGGGACCCGTGCAATACATTTATTATATTTACATCTATATTTATATTCATATGTGCAATACGATTTTTCTGCGTACTGTTCTGTTCTAGTTTGTTCTTGTGTGTTCTGGACTGTGAGTAACTCTTTTAGTGCACTTCTCACTGTACTGATTGTATTGTATGTATTGTATTATTATTATTATTGTATCTTTCGTTACACTGTGGCTGTCTTGTCTGTGTAAGTTTCTGTTGCACTGCAATTTCCCTCACGGAATCAATAAAGTATCTATCAATCTTCAAGCAGGTTCAGTGTAAAGCTAAGACTTGCGTATGAGGAGTGATCAAAATTTGGGAAAGAAGGATTGAATGGAAATTTCAGAACTATCCTACACATGTAAAAAAAGTAGAAAAACAAAGTGTTTTAAGCATGATACAGTAAAATAAAAATATACTGTATGTATTTGGCCTTTTTTCCCATTAGGTATGAAATTCAAATGATCGCGGAAAAAAAGAGGTATTGTTTAATTAACAAAAGTTATACCACAAAATTAGACAGTACAAAAATGTGGCAAAGGCAGTTAATTCATATTAGACACACTGAGGATAATAGATTTGTACCAATGCAGGAAAAAAATGTTCAATGTATGCAGGAACAGTGTGACTCAGGATAGCTGTAATCACCTAAAAGATGATGTAGTGAGAATTGTTAGACTTATGCTAGTTATTGGTAGTGTTGTACATATAGGAGGTTAAGACAATACAGAACACAGCAGGATACCCAATAATTAAAAATAATTACAACCCCAAAATAGTCAAAGATAAGTCAAGAATTCACAGGAACTGTTGGTATAGTGAGAGGCACCCATGTTCTGTGTTCTCTGGCACAGCTCTGGCAAAAGAGTAATAAATCGTATCAAATAATCTAATCAAATCTTTCTTTATTCTTTATTCCCACACAATAATAGCAGCAGGCATACTGTACAACACATAAAATATTTAAAAATGAATTCAAATTGAAAAAAAGAAGCAGAACACAATCTGAATCACATGTGTAATGTATGTTAACATTTACTTTACACGTGGCAAACAGAATTGTAAAAGAGATGCTCAGGTGAAGGTAAATAGTTGAAGGGGGAGAGTTCAAAGGTTGTATGGTGGTGGGGAAGAAGCTGAGGTTGAAGCAGGCAGTTCTTGAAAGGATCGATTCAAACTATTTTCGAGAAGGGAGGAGCTGCAAAGCATTATAAGCTGGATGAAAGGGGTCAGAAAAAAACTTGCGGGCAGGATGGAGCTACGGTTTGTGTATGGGGATGAAATGGCCTATTATTTCTGAAGTTTAGGGCATAATCCTTTCCAGTTTTCCTTTTGTATAGCTGTCCAAATTGCCACATCAAACTGTGATGGAAGCTATCAAAATACTTTCAGTTATGGCTGTGTAAAATTGACAAAGAGGTTGCCGGCTCATGCTGTGATTCTAAAGCTGCCTCAGAAAGCACATTCTCTGCTGCGTCTTCTTATATGATCTGTGCTCATGCTCCTTTTAGGATTGTTATTTATGTATGTTCCCAAAAATTTAAAGGAATCTGTGGTCACTATAGGATCATGATGATAGGGAGTTTCATGTTCTGGACACGTCTAAAATCAATACAGATTTCGCAAGTTTTGTTGTATTGAGTTGAAGCTTATCATCAGAACATAAAGCTGTTCCCTGGTCAATCTCCTGTCAGCATGGAGTCTCATCATTATCAGAGATAAGGCAAAACAAATAGTAATATATTAGTTTTAATATATTAATATATATTAGTTCCTTTATAATGCATAATAGGCCACCAAGAGAGAGAAACCTGGATCCTAAATAAAACAAAATATAACTCAGAGCTCAATCTCACTATAAATCTGGATGCTCCAAACAGAATGAGAATCGAACTCCCTATTTAGTATAAATGTATTCATAACCAGGGGAGTACATCTTTAGCCCGGGGATTCCAGGTACTGACCAGGCTCACACCTGCTGAGCTTCAGTGGGCTGCCAATTCTGGGTTGCAGGGTGATATGGCTACTGGCGTTTTTGACTGTGTTAAATATTAAGTTTTATGACCATTGTAAATCCTGAGGGATCAAACATTTATTTCCCTTATTACACTAGTTTGCTTTTACTGTGTAAATAATTTACTAGCTATCCTGCTAGAATAATGGAAAATTACTAACTGCAACTTAAGTGTGAGCTGCATGCATGCCTGGAATGTGAGGACAGAGCTAGCCTCGGGCAGCCTGACCAGAACTGAGAGTGCCCGATATCTGCTTAAGCCATGATTAACAAAATCTAGAAGTACATGATATCTGCTTAAACAATGATTAAAGGAACCCAAGAATGTTCTTACAATTCTTACAGTTTATCATGTACCAAGGCTAGCAGCCTTGGCTTTACATATACGGCATGGAATTATACTGAAACTGTTCTGGGTGGGTTTTCCGTTTCTGATTTTGTATATAAAGCGTCCTTTTATATCGATGAGTCGAGTCAGTGCTTCATCGGCTTTGATTCCCAGAAACATATGTAATAAAGGAAATTCCTGCTTCATACATACCTGGATCAGGTCTCCCTCTGTTGGACAAAGACGGAACTGTAACAAAAAAGCCCTATAAGAACAGACAGGACACCTTTAATGAAGCTGCACTGTGGACTGTAAGATCTTACCAGTTTGTTGCTTCAGATGGTGAAACCTCAGGGATCTGAGGGTGTTACGACCCCAAGTGTCTAGCGGGAAAGGGGTGTAATATTTAGGATAATTTTTGGAAGCAGGTGGGTTCTGGTGAGGGACTAGGAAGCATGATGCAAGGGTGGGTGCAAAAGTGATGATTTTAAGTTGAATAAGTGACTGGTAAGACAATAACACACAGGGTAAGGAACTAGAGTGGTGCCAAAAAAAAGAAAATAAAAAAATGGAGCTGGCTAGGAAAGTGAGGGAAAGCTAACCTGACTACAAAAGAAGACCCAAAACACACGGTCTTCGGCGTCTTCAACACCCTAGCTAACCTCCACTGACTACCCAAAACCATACAAGACAACCGACACTCGCCCGTACTAAACTAGTGTTAATAATACAAAATCAACTAAGTGTGTAGAATGTACCCAACAACCTAAACTAACCTTATACACAACAGTTCACACAAAAACACAAGTGAACTAGGAATACAAATAAGGGAAAACGAGAGTAATCAACAGGAAAAGGGTACAAAAGAACACAAAGGTTGAACATGCAACACTTTATGGCAAGGTAATGGCAAAACAATGATAAACACACAAACAAACAAGTACAAAGAAACAAACGGAAACCAACAAAACAAAGCTATACGAAAATACACAGACGCAAAACGAAGCGCCGCAAAACGAAGTGAAGCAGGACCAAAGTCAAACAAAAGGCTTCTCCTTCCTGAAAACCTCCATGTTATATACTGAATAAGATGCAGTCTGATTGGCTGAGAGGCTGATTGATGATGATGTCATACGGAAGGTCAGCAGTGTGGAACATAACAAAAGAACACACACAGACCACACACTGGGACGTAACAGAGGGTGACTGAGAAGGAATAACTCTTTAGTTTCCAGAAACAAGCATTCAGAAACATATGTATTGTGGATTCATTTGCAAATAACTAAACTAAGTAAATGCATTAAAATGTTAATGCAAATGTTGGAGCTCACTGTGGAAATTATCTGAAACACTTGTCCAATCTCTGGTGAAACATCTCCAGCAGTAATTGCTCTCTGAGTGAAAGAGTACTTCCATCAATCCTAAATCCACTTTTAATATGATTCCATTTTCTATGGCACTGTGATCCATTTCAAGAGCTTTGAAGTAATACCCAGCTTACACTTCATTTACGTCTTTCAAAGTCATGAAAATCTCTGGCAGAATTTATGCTTTTAACCTGCCTCCTAACTGAGGAAGAGGATTGCCTCTTTGCTGGTGTGAAAACTGACTGATGGAGAACATGGTGCTTGTGAGGTCTCTGCAGCACCTGGCAGTTCATGCCATCATTGCCTGCTGTGGGTGACAGCGATGGCATCTCTGTGCCTCTTGATGCTGCTGTCTCAGAGACGGATGTCTGTCCTCTCACAAGCTGCTGAAGGTGAGCAGTAATTTTACCCCAGCAGGAGTTAAGGGCAGCAGGGATGGGAGTGCAGATATCTCAACATGAGAAAGGCAGGGTTTTTCATTACATAAAGAGAAAGTGAGAGAGCTTAGTGATAAGTTCCACTCTGTCACTTTGTACTATGTTAGACTCAGTGTTTCAGAGGTGTCACTCTTAATAAAGCAAAGCATTAGGATAATTTATTTGTCAGGGGACTGCCAGGATAGAAACACAGAAATTGTCCCTGCTCTTTAAAGGATGGACTCTTTCCTTGCACTGCTCGATGTTTTCTGTTTATTAGACTTAGTGGTGATGCTATTTATTTTCACTGATAAGAAAACATAACGTTGGTTGGAGTAAAAATGTTTATGTAAAAATGTAAAGGTGACAGTTTTGGTTATATTTGTTATTTATTATATCCTGTTCTCTTTCCACGTTATCTGCCTGCAAAAAATCATGTGACTCTGGTTTCAACTGAGCATGCATTTGCTTCTCTGAAGGATCTTATCCAGTCCTTTACATTACCCTTAACATTAGCCAGGATATCAGCCTCAACAACATAGGTGTGTAGTTTTGCCTGTTCTCACACAGGACACAGTGGGGCAGCGCCGGAGTTTAGAGGGGAGGCTGGATATAGAACGGGGTGCGGGCCCAATCAGCACTCTCCCAGTGTTCACCCTGGAGAAGGACACGCTGGTGGCTGTCATAAGTGATGAGCAGGGCTCCCTGGAGAAGCTGTGTAAGACGGAGGCCAAGGGCAGTAGCAAGGCAGGAGACAATGAGCTGGAGAGCCTCTCCCTGTATTCAAATGCTTCCGACAACAGAGCCGAAGAGGATGGCTACCCAAGGGTGGGCTTGGATTTGGGCACCGTTGATGGCGAGTTTGCAGGATCGGTCCACTACTGCAGCGCAAGTTCTATCATAGGCTGGAGAATGGCTGAGCGGGTGACGTCAGCAGAGGGCACCAGAAAATTTGGAAGTGTTTCTTTCAACTGGAAAAGGAGGAGTAGATATGCTCGAATGCGGGGGGAACGTTTACATATGAGGCAGGGGCTGCTTGGAGAATTCGCCATGGAGGAAGTAGAGCTGGATTCGTGGTGAGATGGGGGCGATTATTGCAGAATGTGAACTTCAGCGTTTGAATCTTAAGGGAGCTGGCCGGAGATGAGCAATGCTGGTAGGAAGGCAGGGGATAGAGGCGACAGGGCGCTGGAATGAAAAGCAGGAGGAACGGGCTGGTCGAGGAGTGTAGGGGAATCCACTGGGCTGCCAAAGGTTCTTCGTTGGAGCAGAAAATGTACAGGTCCAAAAGCAATCGAACCGCAAGATAAATTAGCACGGGCTTGTGGAAAGCGAAAGACCACCCGAACATGCAAATGTCACACGTGAGGGAGAGGGGTATCGCGTTGGTATTTTTAGCATTTGGTGGAGGAAGGATGAAGGGAGTGATTGCTGATTACTGAGACTGGGAACGATTGAGCGTGGTTGTTGTAATCCCTCCCGAACTTTCATTATATAAACTCCATTAGTTGCTGTAGTTTCATTCTGAAAAGAAAGTTAAGAAAACATCTTGACCTGCAATAAATTAGGAAGAGATGAAAGTGTTCTCCAATTAAAGGTCTTTAAACGAGTTTAAATGGTGAGGTATCCATCTGATGGTCTACATGTTGAGAAGGTCGATCAACCAAAGGATAAAGATCACAATGAGTGCGATAGGAAACACAGACGTGTGTGTTGGAGAACAGTAGACATGTTTTTCAGGAAGCAGCCCTCCAACCATGGCATATTTTTGAGAAGAGACTATATGAGATAATCACCTCAATCAGCTGAACTAGACATGCCAAATGGCCCTCTTACTTGCATCCTGTCTTGTATTTGTTATGCTGAAGGTGTCTGCTATGTCCTGCTGGCTGACAGGGATCTAAGCAATGAGTTTGGGGTTTCCACAGAGGAAGCCGAGTTGCACCAAAGAGGGAAAGGCAGGCAGGACTTGAACATGAACTTTATTGCCATATGTAACCGGTACATGTACTGGTACAATGGAATTCTTACTTACAGTAACAAACTAGACAGCAGCGGTGGTCTGTTCGGACACCTCTGTAGTTGCGCTAGTATGACGCCTCGTCTCCCCCGGAGTCTGCCCACCTGTTGTTGTTCACCGCATCTCTGTCCGGTATGTGAAAAAAGTTGTTTGAGGAACCTCAGGTTTAAAAGTGTTTGTGTCACACAACGGCCTGAGGAAGGCCAAAGTAGGTCCGTTTTATAACAGAATGGCTCCGCCACAAAAACACTCAAGTAAAATAAGTGCAGTTTATTTACAGTGCTCCCAGTCCCCCACACCAGAAAACAAAACCCCAAAAAGAAACAAAACTAATTCTTCAAATGAAGATAAATCCTCCTTATTGCTTTCTCTCTGTTTTCAGTCACACTACTTAACATACCAACCACCAACAACCAACTCCCTCTTAGGCTGAGGAGCCAGCTTAAATAGCTTTTAAGCCCCACCCCCTCTGGAACAAACCATTTCTCCAATTCGATGCATGGTTTTTCCCATCTCCTTAAATAAGCCTGGGGAACTGGGGTTAGGTTTGGCCTTCTGAGACCACCATAGGCTGGCCCACCCCAGAAGTACTGACACCAAACAAACGGTGAGTATCATCCATTTTGAGAGTGCTCTCCATTCACACCACAGTACTCACTCATACCTGTGTTTAAGTATGTGAATGTATGTGAAATTAGGTATGTTTATGTATGTGAATGTATATGAAATTAAGTAATAGCAGTTACTATTCAAGCCCTGAGTGTGTACCCTCAGGAACTTATCTAGCAACTGCTCAACGGAAGGTGTATGAATATGTATTTCCCGTGCTATCTGTACCTCGTGTCAGGCTCCTCTGTCACAGTCTGCCATATGTAATGACAGCCATTGAGCATCCAACACAAAACAAGAGCATTAACGTGTAAATAAACATTAAAACAGTCACACAATGAGGGAGCTTTCTCTAAACTGTCGCCATCTTGCTGGTGCCAGAAACACTTCAGGCAGGCATGTCTTTGTTAGCTGGTCCGGTGAGAATCCGCTGCCAAGAAGTGTGGACGGAGATCTAGCTGGAGCAAAGCAGCTGTAAGAGAAGCCGAACTCCGGTGGTAGACAAAAGTGAGAGTGAGCGAGCTCTGGACATATGGTGAGACAAGTCTTAAATACTATCAGCAGTTGGGGAATTCATTGAAAGATTGGCTGCCTGATTAAAAGACAGACTCTATCTCGTCCTCACTGGCTGGGCTCATGGGAATTGTGCTGTTGTTTGTAGCAGCTGCAGGCTGCGAGCCGCTTCCAGCCAGGGAGTGACAACATTTTCTTTTTCACTGATCGGGCTCCCAGAACTGAGTCAACAGCCCTAACCTTTGAAACATCCATGATTACTGGGACAAATCTAGCTGGACTGTGACGGGAAATTGCAAGGAATTGATGCACATCTGGTTTAGCACTGCCATGTCTTCTAAATAATAGATGTGTGAACTACTGTAAGGAGTGTAGTAAAAATGAAAAGTAAAAAAATTAAAAGTAGAAAATGGTTGATAAGAATAATTGATTGTTGTTCAGAGGTTTATTGTCATAAAAACTATTTGCATGGAATTTGGTTTGTTGATCTCATACTATTAAAAGACATACTATCTAAATATGTGACTGTCATATACAATATATAGGAACAAGTAAATGTTTATTCCAGCTGAATAGAAAAGGAATTAAATCCTTTTCATCCTTCGGATGAGACGTAAAACCGAGGTCCTGACTCTCTGTGGTCATTAAGAATCCCAGGGCGTTTCTTGAAAAGAGTAAGGGTGTAACCCCGGCGTCCTGGCCAAATTTCCCAGTAGCCCTTATGTAGCTTGGCCTTCTAATAATCACCATTTATGTATTGGCTTCATTACTCCTCTCTCCTCCCCGCTAATAGCTGATGTGTGGTGAGCGTCCTGGCGCACTATGGCTGCCGTCGCATCATCCAGGTGGATGCTGCACATTGGTGATGGTGGAGGGGAGTCCCCATTACCTGTAAAGTGCTTTGAGTGGAGTGTCCAGAAAAGCGCTATGTCAGTGTAAGCAATTATTATTATAAACACGACGTTTCGGCTGTGGAGACTTCTTTAGGTGGCACACACTCAAATAAGGCTCAACAGCCGAAACATTGTGTTTCTTTCCTTCTCTTTTCAGCTGGAATAAATTCCTTTGCAGCTCCATACTTGACCTTCTATCATACTGTATATATACATCTCTTGTGGCATGGTGGCGCAGGGGTTAGCACTGCAGCCTTACAGTGCTGGAGCCCTGGGTTCAATTCTGGATCTGGAGTGCTATCTGTGTTGAGTCTGTATGTTCCTCCCAGGTTCATGTGGATTTCTTCCTAGTGCACCAGTTTCCTCCCTCAATCCAAAAACATACTCATAGGGTAATTGGCTTCTTGGAAAATTAGCCGTAGGTGTCAGATGTGTTTCTGCAGATGTGTCAGATGGACTGGCCTCTTGTCCATGATGTACCCTGCCTTGTGCCCATTGCTTGGTGTTATAGGCTCTGACTTCCATACAACCCTGAATTGAAGACGTGGTTAGAAAATAGCTGGATGTACTGTATGGATATGTATATCTGGGTATGCACAGGGTTTTCTTTTAAAGTCTTTTAAAGAATGCTTTCTAAATAAAAGTAGAAAAATAAAACATTTTTATTTGAAACAGAATGCTTTGTTTGATAATGACACGGATGCAGATAGTACTCTTAATCTAGACATTTAAATCAGATTATTATAAAAGCTATTTAAAACACTGCAAAATTCCATAAAATGCTGTAGACAGGCTTTAAAAGTTTCTGAAAATCCAGCTACACAGGGTGGAAATTACATTTCAAAAATGATTAGTGTGATGTTTCTTTTCACTGAGGAGTTTTACAAAGAGGCATTGCCAGAAACTCTAGTTTATCTTGGGTTGTAATATAAAAATAAATTATCAGGAGAAAGAATAATTTAAATACAAGGTAATGTTAGAGAACTATAAATATTAAAATAATACTTTAAAAACACATTTGGTCTGGCTAAAACAACTTCCTGATCTCCAATATGAGTAGTGTATTGTGTCTGTGTACCTTACCAAAGGGCATATTAGTTGTTATCATATTACAGAAAACATAACTACCAGAATAAATCCTGCTCTCAAAATAATGTCACAAATATGATTTTAAAAGATAGAATTTCTTTCGTCCTACACAAAGATAATTTATAGAAGATTAATTCTTAAATTGTTAAGCTATATTTTATTTTAGTTCAGGTGTGTAGCTGCATCAGCATGCGTAGGCTGCAAAGGAACAAGTAATAGGTTTATTCCATGCTGAAAAAAAGTTTTTTTTCTCTCTTCTTTTTTTCAGCATGGAATAAACCTATTACTTGTATATTTTATTTTGTTATTTACATATAGCATACTCCAATTATTCCAATCACTTTTTTCTAAAAAAAAATTGAAAACAATATACCTTGTACACAATGCTCTAATTGGGTATATTTATGCATTTTTGTGTAGACTGTCATTTTTCATCAGTACTGTTTATATTTATAATCATCCCACACCACATGATCGGTAGTGTGTCCAAAGATATCAGGTTAGGAAGAACAATAGTCCTAAAGCAGATCACTGTAGTACTCCATGAATTATCAACATCAATGGAAACAAACTGACCGGAATTACAACTCAGCTTGCTCTGACATCACCTTGTCCTGCTCCTTATATGAACCACAGTGCCGATGCTCCCCTGATTTTAAGCATATAGAGCTCATCAGCTGCTGATACTCTGTATAAGCAATATAGTCTCGTCAGTGTTGCTGAGAACTCAGAGCTGTAAGTACCCAAGTTACTGAGGTATCTTGGGTTGGACACCAGTGAAGCATTCATGTTACATCAAAAGCATTAGCAGTACTGCAGTGAGTCAGTGTACCCACCAGCGAGTGACTCTGAGTGACAGTAAATCACTGTTGCAAAGGCAAGGATAGAATAGAAAGCCCACCTCTATATTCAAAAGCCACTATACATGTTTGCTTTGTTTCTCCAGTGCAACATTGTAGAAAATGAATAACCAGGTGGCAAGCTTAAAAGGACAAATGTTTATTTACAACAATACATAACATTTCAGCTACTTCTGTACTCATTTACAAATCTGTGGGTTCTAGAATCCTGCCATCTAAAGACACAGAAAATCGAACTCACTCTATAAAACTCTATAAAAATGCCATAAAGGCATGGATTCTACTGAGGACAAAGTCACTCCCTAAATGGATGGTAACCAAATGCACTAAACAATGATAACATATTTTGCTACTTTAAATAATGCATCACTAACAAAAGTAGAGTTTTCTTACAGCCTATTTGGGAACACAGATACCAAATCAGCATTTCAACAAACTTAAAAAAACAATCCCTTACTTAAGACCTACGATTAGTCTATTTAGTACGCAAACTACCTTAAAGTTCTGCATGAAGGATAAAACTCTCACATCACTAATACTTTTGCTCTCTAACTTCTGTTTCCTCCCTATTGCTTCCTGTTTCAAAATACTCTTCTCATACTGTCTTACTGTGACAAGCATATTTAATGTAAGTAGGACCTTACTGTGTGGTCTCATTCCACATGAATGCTAACTTAATGATTTATCAGCAATTCATTTAGTCCTACTTATAATTGTTTGGCCACATGGATCTTTGGCCATTGTGACTGCCTCAGGTGACTAAACAAGACAAGGGGACAGTTGCACAAGTACATCCACATCCCATTGTTTGAACTTTGAAAAACAGAAAAGTCCAACGGATCTTAAGCCCTCTGCAACAATATAATGGGAGGAATGATATGCTTGCTTTACTTTTGTGGTTCCCATATTTCACTGTTTCTCTAACTGAGAGAATTTGGAAGCGACAAACCATATACAGGCTGGGGCTGTAGGTGCGGTAGGTTAGTGGTTTGACCGGGAATGGAGAGAGAGCATCAGGAGACCTGATAGAAAGAGCACAGCTGGTATGCAAGGAGCCTCTGATTGAAGCATCGCGGGCTAAAGAGGTGAGAGGGACTCCAGTTCTGGATCAGTGAGAAGGTAAGGCTTTGGGAAAGCCGAATGCGAGTCACTTCTACACGCGAGTGAGGTGCAGAATAGATCATATGAAAGAAACATGCTACAGGAAGTCCCAGGTGTGATGTTTATATGCACAGGCAAGAGGAAGTGAGATTAGGATCTAACTTTCCTCCAGAATTTCTATTATAACGATGTTATTATTACATTGATCTCTGAGACACTGTACTTCATCCTTTACTGTTATTTTGCCGTACTAACACTCAAAAAAGTTTTTCATTGCCCAGTATCTCATTCTTCAATCTCAGTGTGGATATCTCTTCTTACCCTTTATAATATTCTTTCCTTACTAACGCTTGACATTCATAATATCCATTTTCTTTAACTGTTCTGTTTGTTTTTTAAAAAATATATAAAGTTCTTCTATCTTTACATTTTCTTAATTGATTTATTACACCATTTGAGACACTGCTTTCCTGCCTTTGATTTGCTTACTCCTGGGACGATTCTGTTCTGTGCCTGAAGCAGAATATCTGTAAACTGTTGCCTTCAATTCTCAACCCATTCCATATCTGAGCACATTCTATTTAAAGGCAGTGTCGTTCATTCATATTCTGCTTTCCTCTGATTGCAAACCTTTGCTCTGACCTCTGCCTGTACAGTTTTAATATATACTCCAACAGAAAACAATTTCATCAAGGTAGTTGGAAAGAATGATATTGATGTCACCTGCTCAAGTCTCATCTGTGAAGAAAGAGTGAAACCACAGATGGTTTTCCAATTCCTGTTGAAACATGCTGCCAAAGACTGTTGATTGGCGAAAGACTTGGATGAATTTATAGATGCTGGAGCCAGAAGGCATAACAGAAATAATTTGTTTTAATGTTTCAAGTTAAAAAATTGTGGGTTTCTATAATGATAAAATTTAGAAAATGTAACTTATTTTCAAATTGGTTTGGCACAAAAGTCTATTTTGCTTATAGTAAAAACATTTCTTTTTTATTTTGTCCTTCCATTAAAATAAATATAAAACGAGAAACTGGATCCCATATAACTTACAAAACACTACATTGCTTTAATATGTATACTGCAGTGCACATTTGGAATTACATGTTGAACACTCGCAAAAAATATTCATTGACTATATCAGATGTGTCACTGTGAAGTGATAAATAGTGTATATCAGCACAGTGAAATCTATCACGTTTAAAAATTAAAAAAATAAAAACCTCAAGATAAAATATAATAAGCATAAGAAGAGGTTAAGAAGTCTCTTTAATCCTTGCTTTCAACTTCCTATTAACCACTATTAAAAAATCCTTTCAATGTTTTAACAGGTCCCTACCCTACCTTACTAAGTTCATGTTTAATAAGTACTTGAAACACTCTGTTCCTGAGATACACCTAAATCAATGTGAGGCAGCACACAGCTTTTCAGTATCTGCTCCAGAGCTTTCATCAAGCACTTTAATGAGTGCATTTATCCCTCAGTCCTACGGCACTGTCTCCCAGCTCAAATTAAAAAGTAATAGCTAAATAGTTTCCATGCCAGCTTCATTGTGCTGTTAAGATTTTCATCTGGTGAATGTGTCAGAGGAAAGATGGAAAGCTCAGAAGAAAGGCAAAGCGCTTCCCATCAGTGCCCACTGCACAGTTTACACTTTTTTATTTCTTCCAGCACTGTTTTTCTCTCATTCTGTCCTCAGCTATATGTTGCTGCAGTCCTTTGCCTGTGAGCAAGAAAGCTATTTCTCAGCATTTGACACACAGTTATTGAAATTTGCTCCTCTCCCGCAAGGTGCTAGAGACGGCATGCATTCTTCATCCTGACAAGAAAAGCTTTCCTTGTCTGTCACAAGCTCTGATCCACAGCCACACATTAAGAGACATTTCTAACATTAATTTAACCTCTTTCAGCTTGTGTGTTATTTTCTGTTTCACCCCCTGCTGGGCCCTGATTCACAGAGAGATGGAGAGTTTTGGAAGACTAAAAAAGGTCATCGCACTATTTACTATATATACTTTTCTGCCTT
This sequence comes from Lepisosteus platostomus, assembly GCF_059453375.1. Classification (NCBI taxonomy): domain Eukaryota; kingdom Metazoa; phylum Chordata; class Actinopteri; order Semionotiformes; family Lepisosteidae; genus Lepisosteus; species Lepisosteus platostomus. The sequence goes on along the minus strand of NC_142611.1, from coordinate 81,967,066 downwards.
TCCAAGCCTGCCAACTTATGCACAGAGGGTGTCCTTGGCTGTACCAATCAGTTTTATTTAGATTTCCATTTAAATTAAACAAAGCTTTGGACCTGACAGGACTCTCAGTTTTCATATCCTTGCGTGACAATGTCTGCTGTGCCGCCTCTTGTGTGCCGTGAAGTAAGTGATTTTCCAGTTCAGTCTCAAATTGTTTCCTGACTTGACAGACCAGAGAATTCCAGCTATACTGCCCTCCCTGGCAATGGCCTTCCTTCTTCCTGTCTTGCCAGAGGAGTGCTCCAGCTCACTTATAGTATTTCCTCTAATATCCCAGATGGGAAAGGCAGGTCATGCTTTGCAGGCAGGTAAAAGACATGTTACAATACATGACACATTTAACACAACCTGAGCCCATGAATAAATGAAAAGCATACATGCATAAGATTGAAAACAAAGATTGAAGACAGAAACTTTAAATAATCATTTAAATATCAGAAATAGAATAAGAAACAGTTAAAGGCTTAGTCCGTGCTGAAAGGAAAACAAAAGAGACACAACATTTTGGCTCACCTGAAGAAAGCTGCAGAGCAGAAACATTGTGTCTCTTTTCTTTTCCTTTCAGCATGGAATAAACTTTTACTTGTTTCTTTGAAAGCCTGCACATGCTGATGCAGCTCCCTACTCGAGCTTCCTCAATAGATAAAGGTCCCACATGAACATACAAACTCCACAAAGACAGGGACCCAGCACCGTGGGGCGGTACTGCTAACTACTGCACCACCATGCCACCACATAAGATACATACATAACATAAACAGAACAGTCTGCCAGCTTGTGGATGAGCTGTCTCACAGAATGATGCCAAATAGCCAATGTGAGGAGTGGGAATATGTATTTCTCCTTAATGTATCTGAGTAACATTTATTTCTCTTTAATTAAGAAATTAAATATTTCCAAGTGTTATTCCGTGCTATTCCAAGTGTTAGTATCCAACTAATCTTCAGAAATCTTTATTGCAAGGCTGTTGATTTGATTAGGGTATTAAGATTAACACCCCCTGATTTGTTTTGAAAACAGCTGTAAGGTTTCAGAATTTGTGCTCTTATTCCAGTATCTAGATAAGCAGGAGCAAATCATTATGTATAACCTGGGGACCATCAGCCATTGTGTGCTACATTACCATCTGACATTACCTCAAATGATCTATAAAACCGGAAAGCATTTTTGCTGCTACAAAGACAATGCATGTTAGTTACTATTTGAATGTGCTAAAATTGGGGAGAATTCCTTAAGTCTGGAAAAAGCTCCCCAGCAATGTAGTTGAAACTAACATCCTGGATGAGACCTTTGGATCAATTAGCAACCAGCAAACAACCAAAGAGGCTAAATGGACTGAGGAGTTTCCTCTTGTTTGTAACCCTCCTGGTATTCTTATTTAAACATACTTTACTTCTGCCTAGGAGAGGATATGAAAATTACTGCCTAGATCATGTGCTGGGCCTTTTTCTGCTTGGTCTCAGCTGAGTCCTGAACTGGATCCACATGCTCCTAAATGAAAGAAGAACAGTTTACTGATGTGTATGTGTTGTGGATTAAATGTCCGTAGGGTGTAAAATGCAGGTGACAAAAAAGCTAATTTCACTTGTATGTACGCCACTATATTCACAATGTGAAAAGTTTAGATCCTGATCCATAGAATTCAAGAGATTGTGTTTAGAAATGTACCAACCAAGCACCAAACTGTAACAGGTTTTAATTTATTTTTTTCAGTTTAGAATGATCAAATATCTCAACTTTATTATTCCAAAATTGGAATAGGCAATTGTGAATCAAATTCACTCACTCCTACCACCCCCATTTCATGTAAACTTTTCTCCAAACATGTACAGTCGGTTCATCTCCATTTTTTATGCTGTCAGTCCCATGGAGCCCACAGTAGAGTCCACATGGGATTGAGGAACAGCAACGACTCTCATTCACAACACTGCAGGATTGCAGATGCCCAGCAAGAGTCACTGGTGCACTGCAAGTTAGTACACTAACCAGCTCAACCCACCCAGCATGTCTCTGCTGCCCTGCTCCTCATCCCCAGAGGAGAAAGGAGATGTACTGTATTATTAATGGGTCTCTAAGACCTATTGCAATACTCACCTGTGCAGTTTTCTGCCTTTTGAAAATGTCTTTTTACATTTGTCTTGGATTTTGATCATCACATGGAATCTGTCTCACACTTTTGCAATGTCTCTCTGTTTTGGGGGAGAAAATTGACTAAACTTCACTGTCTCTTATTCTGACCCTAAAGCATAAACACAGTATGCCACAATTAATTTTAACCAGAGTCCCACTTTAAAAGACTTGTACAGCAAAGTATATGTGAAGTCTTGTGGACAATTTTAGCAGTTTTAACAGCAAGCCCACTGCATAAAATAACTCATCTCAAAGAATAAATCTCATCACAGCGAACATTCAGACAGACATTGTACAGGGCTATTCATCTCTGTTTCCAGTCCCTTACACACTTTTGTTTTGTCTTGGTAAATTAACATTTTGAAGTAGAGTTAATTACTTTATGCACAATAATTAGTTAAGAGTTGATGGATTGTTTCAAAACCATTCATAAATGTCCCCATAAGATCCTACATGAAAACAGTACTGTCAACAAAATTAAAAATTCCAAATTAGTAATCACTTGCAACAGTGTTTTAAAAAGTACAGGAGCAGATCATGGCTTTAAAGATTTAAAAGTTGTGCATGCAAAATAACAAGGAAAAAAAATTCAGGTGAAATGCGAGGCGTTTCCAAAAAAACATTTTAAAATACCCCCCTTTCTAAGTTCTACCATAAGTATGAAGACTTTCATACAGAAAAAGATGTTTTATAAAGTTTTATCATTAATATTTAAAAGCATGTTGGAAGAGCCCTAACTAGTGACAGACATGTTCCGGACTGCAAGGATATTGTAACTAGCTCCTGACCGAACACACCTGTGTCCACTCCTCTTCTACAAGCGGAGCAGAGCAAGACCTGGGCTGAGTCAAGGAGGGGACTCTACCGTCTGTGTGTGGGTCAGGTGCAAAGTATTAATGACCATGAAAGGCTCCAGAGCAGCAGAATAAAAACTGAGAAGATCTATATCAGTGCTTAAACAGAAAACACAACTGGGCTTTCAGTTGAAATTGGTGCCAAATGGATACAAGTGGGTAAAACCAACTAGATAGATAATACTTTATTAATCCCGTAGGGAAATTGATGTGTTACAGCAGTCCAGCCCAAGACAAGCAAAACAGACATCAGAATAGTTATAAAACAAAAGACAAACAAAACACACAAAAAAAACTAGAAGTGTTCAGTTCAGCAGGAAAATGAATAAAGAAATCATGGTAATGCTATGTTAGAAATATGGTTAGTTGGCTTAGCAACACAGATTAATATCACTAACTTAAACTGCCTAGTTACGATTACAGCAATAGATTCACAGTGGATTTAATAATTCACAATAATCAGTGCTAGACAGATCTATTTTCTTATAGACTACGATTGACAGTCAGTTTAAAACATTCGTAATCATTCTAAATGTTATGATATATGATATACATTTTAGGAGAATCTTGGCTTTTAAAAATACTTAAAATACGGTCAGTAGCGCTCCCAGTTTTATACTCACACCTGTTTACTGTTTCTTCCCTCTGCTTTCCAAGTCTGGGCAAGCATCACAAATTATTCATGAAGAATGTAGCAGTAATTCCCCCTTCACCTTAGCAATAAGTTGAATAACTAGTTTTGCAGTAAGTGATTAATTATGAAAGATGACAGCAAATGCATAAACTTTAGAGAAAATTTCCACTTCTTCCATTTCCCAAAGACTGCTTTTGACAGTGTGAAGCTATCAGTGTCATCTTTTGCATTTTAACATTTTCTATATGTTATTCAGTTCTCAGCATTGTATCTGAAATATTTTTCAAAGTATGCAATGAAGCCAAATATCACAAAGAACTTTCAAATAGCTTTGAGCTTGATAAGCAACGGAGATTCAGCAATTCACTTGGAAAAGCTTCTAATTCAAATGGACAGGGCCTTCTGAGCCTCCTGACCCCAGGGACGAATCGATAACTGAGGCTCTGGCAGTGCTTTGTCTACAAAGAGACCAGGCTTTTGTCTTTGTGTGGCTCTTTTTGGGTTATGCTTTCTTAAATGACTAAGAAGTACTATGAAAAATACTGCTACAAATGAAGATCTGCTGCATAAAGAGTAATCGTGTCTCATGTAAATCACAGCTGAAGCAGTGATGGACCAACCTCAATGATTACACCTCAAACCCATCTATCCATTTTCAATAGTCCAAACTCCTCATCTCAAATAAAAACATCATAAAATGCTCAAAAACACCAGGTTAATGTTTACCAACACAAATTACATGAAGAAGGCTTTCAGTGATAGTTTTCAGTATATATATTTGATTGGTAATCATTGGTAATTGGTAATTGGTAATCTTAATAGTGCCTAGTATTCGATGAAGCATCTACAGTTTAAAAACTAAACAATATTCAAATGCAGAATACTGTGAGGGGCCTGAAGATCTCACAGATACTACAAATATTACTCTGAGCAGCTCTTTATGGAATTTCTATATCTGAGCCCCACCAGTTCATCAGGCCAGAGCTCATCTGAGTGACAGCAGTGTTCAGTGGACTAGAGAGCACATGATTCCCTCTCTAGATGGGAGACCAGTCCATCACAGGGGTGACGCCCAGCAATGCTGGTCCCCACTCAGTCAATAGGGTGGACAGGAGCAACTGGGGTAGAGCACCTCACCTAAGGTACAACGGCAGTGTCTGCAGCAGGGACTCGAACTACAACCCACCCATCATCAGAGCACCTGAATCAGAGGGTATTGCTTCAAGGTTTAGTCTGTACTGAAGCTTTTTTATACCTTTTGTTTCAAGCAAAAAGATTAGTCATCATAATGGAACAGGTAATAGGTTTATTCCATGCTGAAAAAAAGAAGAAAGAAAACACAACGTTTCGGCAGTGGAGCCTTCTTCAGAGGAGCCTTTCTTCTTTTTTCAGCTGGAATAAACCTATTACTTGTTCCTTTGCAGCCTACGCATGCTGACGCAGCTACCCACCTGAACTACTATAGTTATTATAATTACTTATTATTTAAATTATTAGCAGTGATAATAATTGTCACTAACACTTTAGAAATAGTCACTTCCATTTTGTGTTCTAACTGCCTGATCCAGAGCTCGCTCCTGCAACGAGCACACCAGTCCATCACAGGGGCCCACACATTCGTCCCAGAAGCCCAGAGGAAACCCACAGGAACACGGGAAAACATGCAGACACCCCAGAAACTGAGCCCAGGGCCCCACTGCGCTACCCAGAAATAATCTCTTTAGTCACAGTTGTCATTCTTCATGACTGGCACAACAGCACTTCACAGATGCTCTGAACAACCTCTGTTTAATGGCACAGTAGGCACGCATTAGTATTCGTCACCAATAAATAACTAATACAGGTCCTTCAGGAGGCACCAATAAAGTCTGCATTAGGCATTTACTACCAGACAACAAGCTGTGTTTTGCATGGCTTATAGTTTAGTTGTTCCCTAATTTTCTACAATATATTTCATTTATTAATGTGCCATTATTATATTCTGTGTTACAGCTGCAATAGGAAGGCATTTCTGTTTAAAAGCTTTACATTGTGGTTTTAATCACAGAATGGCCTTGAATCTTGTGGGCTCTGCTGTGGTTGAAAGGTTGTGTGGTTTCTGCTCTGCTCTGTCTTTATCATCGCCGCAGACCACAGTGTGACAGACGAGCATCAGCTGTCATCTCCACTTCATAAGCGACTGCTCTCGCTTTCTGTATGTGCATCTCTTTGCCCAATTGACCACCAATAGACCCATTTCACACTTAATAAACCTCGCCTATTTTATCTTTCTTGTTGCTGCTGGGCAATTGATTTGAGAACAGCTGCAGTGGATGTATACTGGCTTCTCATTTGTGAATGGAACTCTTCTCATGGTTGATCTTGCAGTTATACCATTTACAGTGCTTTTTCAGTTTCACTTTCCATATCATTGCCATCGAGTCTGCAATCATCACACTTTCAAATAGGACTTTATATTCACAATCTGCATCTACTTCACTTCTGTATCAATCTGCTTCATATATAAACAGTTAAAAATGCTGAAAGCATGCAATTACATTTTATTTTTATAGAAAGTTCAAAGATTCTCAGTTGCAGACATACTTTTGCAGCAGCTCCAGGTGGAAAAGAATAGTGTGAAAGGCCATACAGTTGGTGTAGTTGGTGAGTTGGTCTCTATCTGTGTGTGATCAATGTGGTTTAACTTGACTTCAGAACCAATGTATATGTTCCTGTATGTTCCCTCAGACAGACATTAAATTTTAAGCACCAACTCAATAAGCAATTAAAAATAAAACAACCATTTAGACCAACAAGCCTTTGAAATAACTCAGTGGATAATGTTTTGAAGAGGCACAGATCAGAGAAATCTGCTGAGTGCAGTAAAGTCCATCATTAAGATACCTATGAAACACCCAGACACTGCCTAGAAAGATCTGCAAACTTATACCAATGATTCCCCTACAAACTTACTGGAAGGGTTTAGCAAGGAAAGGGGCAATTATTAAAAACCAACAGTTTGTAACGAGATGAAGAGAAGAAGTATCTCCTAAAGATGCTTCCATAACAAGTACGACCTCCATTGCTGCACACCTCCATTGCAGAAAATATTCCAACAAACAAAAACAATTACCTCCTCCGTAAATAATAAAATAATAGATTTAATGTAATAGGATTTAATTTGAAAAACAAATCTATCCATTGCTTGTAATTTAATTAAAAATAATATATTTGGTAAAGAACACTTTTTCAAGGCAGTGTATATAAATATACCATTCTTTTCTGCTTCAAAACACTGGAGCTGATAGCTTATGTCACCCATACCAAAATACCTTAGAACATCCTGTACTAAAATAGAGCCGTTTCCTATCAAACTGACATTTTTATATTAATATACTGTCAGTTTTTACAGCCAAAATGCATCGCCCCTCAGGTGCTGCAGGAGCACACAACTACTGCGGAGGAGAGGAGACACGGGCGGCCTCACCTGCAGCCGGAGAGGAAACACCAGCACTCGCTGTCAGTGTAGCTTAGTGGGTCAATAACTCATTTCTCTGAGTGAGCAGCAGTTTTCCAAAAGGCGTGTTGCAGCCCAGCACACCATTCTGTCACCTGCAGTTGTACGGCACTTGTTCACTTACTTAGACAACAAGACAAATGTCTGATAAATGTCAAGGGGTCTCTAAAGCCTGCAGAGTCCAAACCACGAGCCCCAACTTTTTCAACAGACTGTTAACATGAAAGTCTATTTCACCATAAGTGAGTCACGGCCTCTTTGTACAGGTGCAGCGATGGAGATATATACAGTAAGACAGATTAGACACAATTGTAAAGTCAGCTCTCTTTGGACCAGATTTATGCCTCCTTCATGGAAGGCCACATTTGTTCTGCATTTCCATTCCATCTCAGACCTTAACAACTTAATCAAACCAATGAAGTGGGCAGGAAGTCCAACCAGCTGTGGTTGCCAGGTCTTCATCAGGCACTAATTAAAAGTTTCAGATGAATACTGGTTTCCTACCCTTGGCAAGATTTAAAAGGGTTTATCAGCTGGCAGATAAATATGTGCCTTTATTCCAATGCAGTGGAAGATCACCTCAGCATGCAGCTAGCATACATGAGGAAGTGTGAGAGGGAATGGGCTCTCGCAGCAGACAGCGTGATGTCCTGCCTTCTATAAATACATCATCCGAAAAGTGATAGTGCTTGACGTGGAGTGATCTATCCCAGATTCTCCATCTGTGACATGACATGAAGTTGATTTGTCAACATCGGATTCCCACGTATTAGTGCACTACAGGAAGGAGGGTCCTCCATCATGACAGTGACAGTGACACACATCCCCGGCGCCCTCATCACTCACACATCCGCAGCTGCGCACGATGGGAAGTCATCATGAAGGCGTCCGGAGATACCGCAGTAACGAGTCTGCAGACTGTTGCCTTCTGATGATCGATTTTCCAGGCCCTCCTCTTCTCGTGCTACAGAGAGAGCATCAATCTCTCTCTTCTGAATCTTGATCAAAAAAACTCAAAAAAACACCTTCCGTTGTCATCCCATCCTCCTATTTATCGGGTGGAGAAACTGGTCTCGTTAATCCAGAAATGTGCAAGGTCCTGTGATTGCCTCTGGAGGAGTGGTCTGCATTGTTTTGCCATGACATTATGTCGAGTCCGTTACTTATGTGTGAATCTCAAATAAACCATTTTTATTTTTTGCACTCCCATCCCTGTGGCTTTCTCAACGTACTAGCTCAGGGGGGGACCAAAGTTAAAGTAGAAAAGTGGATACTGGGAACATTAACTGTAAACTAGATCCCTTTGTGTGTGAAATTCAGCCTAAGCTTCTGTGACTCGGAAGAAAAGACTCAGACATATTGCCCCTTTGGAATTGTAAATGAGATGTGACATTTCAATTTGGTAAATAATTCAGTGAAAATAATAATGACAACACTCATTAATCCCCCCTCACACACATCCAAAGCAGAAGGGCAGTTATCTTCTCTCATTTTTATGCTTTAGTCTTAGCTTTAATTGTTTTACAAATAGCTGAGTGATCTCAATAATTTATTTTGCTTTTCTGCAAATGAGCACAGCTTTTTCACTGTCATCCTCAAGTCTTGTTGCTTTTCTCTAAATTAATAGTGTTCGATAACATGGCTATATGTAGGGCATTCACTGAGCAGCAAAGGTGCTCTGACACCTTCCATTAAAATAATAATCCAGGAAAGGCTGATAACAGGAAAAATACATCCTGAGTCAGTAAGTGAGGAAAAAAGCAGTTGTCAGGAAGACAATTGGTAGAAAATATTTTTGCCCATGTGTGTCGTGTTAGTTGGAGAGGCAGCAGGGAAGGTGGAGGCTGTGCAGTTCCCATTATGTGGTTGGCAGATGACCTAATTGAATTATCCGGTCTGCTGCCCATATTAACCTCCTTCCCTCCTGCGGACGCTGTTTAATTCTTCATGCTGTGGTTTCGGTGAGAGATCCCTTTCAGAAGCTCAAGCTCAAGAATGAGCACATCGTACATGACCAGTTGCAACCAAGGACAATGGATCCTGAATCGTCATGGAGGATTTAAGAAGAGGAAAGCTCTTGCTTGTATCTTATTGAAACATAGAGCTGGAGTCCATCGCCCCAGGAGTATTTAGTTCATCTCACCTCTGCACATGCTGGAGGTCGAACCTGATCACACGTGGACTCCAGGCACACACAGCTCTGCCACAGCAGACTTTCACGCTGTCTGGATTTCACAGTAGGGCACCATCACTTCTGCAATCCCACAGCACACCTGGTCCTGTTGCACATGCACACTTAGAATTAGAACTCACTCTAAAATGGCTTGGCACAGTGGTTAGCTCAAATTGTGGGGTGCTATCTGTGTGAATTTGCATTTTCTCACTGTGCTCACATGGGTTTCCTCCCACAGGCCAAAGACATGCTGGTAGGTTAATGGTCTTCAAGGAGAACTGGCCCAGGTGTGTTTGTGTGTGTACCTATCTGTCCTGCGATGGAGTGGCATCCTGTCCAGGGTGTACCTTGCCTTCTGCCCAAGGGTGTCCCCCACACTCTTGCATTGGATAAAGCAGTTAGAAAATGGACGGATGTATTATAGGACTTTTATGAGTCACGTACTTGCTCCTGAACTTGAGAGACATTCTTAAAAAATATTTTTTTTAAATACATACAGTAATGCATAATTCTTTACAGAGAAAATTGTAGAAAATGGTAAAAAGAGAATCATACTGAAACAGTTGCATAATACAAATGTTAGTATAGATTATATAAATAATCATTTAAAAAAAATAACTACATATGATCTCTGGGAGCATCACATTGTTCCTGAAAGGCAGAATGTTAATAAGTACGTTGCAATGTAGCTGTAAATTTCATGTTTCTAAAGTCACTGGCACCACATGTATGATGCTTTTTCTCAACAGGATACATTCAAAATTCCCAACCTGTTCCTATTTTCCAATAGTGACAGGAAAGGTTTGCCAACAAGCTTTAAATTGTCTTACTTGGAAGAGGAATAATCTTTTTAGTTTAATGACTTGAGAAAATGTTAACTATTCTCTAAAATCCATCCTATCCAAATAATATAGTAGTGCCAGCACATTAAATTAAAAATACATTGTATCAACAATAAGCCTTTTTAATGAAAACCTTATGTACTTCTTCCTCTTACTTTTGACAAGGATTGTAAATGGTTTGAAAGTATCATGTGCTGTAATTTGCAGAGGGGAGGTGTAACACACACCAGAATGCTTTAAACCTGAGAAAGACGTTGAGAGTGAAAAACCTCCTTTTTTTCTCTCCAGTGATTTCATTTTCACAAGTCACTGGAATCTGGCATCTTGCAGGCCTGCTCACAAAGCTCTGTCCATCCCCCTCTCTGACATGACAATGGACTCCTTACAGCATCTCTGTCTTCCTTCATGCAGTGCTGAGGTTATACATACAGTCAGACTACGCTCAGAGTGCATCTTGTCAATCAACGTCATTCAATTGGCATTTACCCCTCTTTTTGCACATTTAGTAGTGAAAGTGCTTCAGGCCTACGAACACCACAATCCAGCCCTGCTCTAACTTGCCACACACCCCAGAAGAACAATCCTTGAATTCACTTGAACTTTTTTAATCAATAAAGCAGTTGGATTATAATGAAAACCTCTGTGTTTCTTGGCACTATTTAGATAACCAACAGACAACATGGAAAAAAATACGAATTGCCATTGACATTCTATATAATTTTATTTTGAATTATATTATTATCCTGCAGTGTCTTTAATAATAGAGGGTCATTGTTCTCTTTAAAACTGAGAGCTGATATATTGGATTTCCAGACCCCCTCTGCCACTCCACAATCCATTAATGCAATTTTACTGAACTAACAAGCTATCAAGCTCTTTATTATCTGAGAGAATGCATTGACTCCAAAGCCCATCTCTCCTCCTGTCATAAGAAATAGGACTCCCACATCATATCTCTCGTACCATACCCCCTGCAAAGCCATCTTCATTTTACTAAATTATCTCTCATTTATGATCCATTACAGAGCATTGTGCTTTTCCTCTAGGCAGCCTGTCAGAAGAGACTGCATCGGGTGAATTTTTAATAGCAAAGTGTTACTTCTCATCTATGACAACTACAATTTGAGGAATGCTTTTTTCTGCCAAAGTATCAGTGATTTCATGTGAATAAAAAGTGTGCATGAAATTAAAGCATGCTGTCTTCTGACCGATTTCTCAAATACAATGTAGAATTTCTTCATTGCCTTTCCGAGACACATAGCTCAGTTTTTAAATACCTCAACTGTTGTTCTTGCTAGTTCTCTGAGTAGTACATCTGCTGATGTCTTATTTGTCAGAAAGAATTGTTTCTTTTTCATATTTTAAACCAATGTTCTATTTGCTTTTTCTAGCAATTTAAAGAAGTGTTTTTTTATTGAATAACTTACTGAGCGCACATCCTATTCCATGTGTTCCAACTTCCATGTGATTTAGTTCCAGTTTCTTGCTTCCTTTTCCACCACAAAGCTGTTAATGTCTCCTCAGACATTTCTTGTTCTCACAGACCAGAGGGGAAAGGAAGCATTCAAGGTGTGGTCACCCCTCTGCTACATCTAGCTTTCCCGTTTACAACCGTTTTTGTGCAATATATTCCAGGGACTTGTGCAATATATTTATATTTATATTGTGCAATACTTCTTTTGTGTACTGCTCTGGTTTGTTCTTTGTATGTTCTGGACTGTGAGTAACTCTTCTTAGTGCACTTCTCACTGACTGTACTGATTGTATTGTATGTATTGTATTGAAGTATTATTGTATCATTTCGTTACACTGTGTTGTGTTGACTGTTAAGCTGCTGTTGCACTGCAATTTTCCTCACAGGATCAATAAAGTATCTATCTATCCTTCCCAGAGACCTGACAGACGGAGAGGAATGGAGAGGAAGAGTGGATTAAAAGAGAAAGTGAAGCAGAGAAAAGAGGCAGGAGACAAAGAAAGAGTATGATGCAGACTGTAGAGCAGATTGATGGCCACTGAAAAGCATAGGGACAACAACAGCATCACAAGACCCCACTGTTCTAGACTGGCTCCCTTCTGTCACATTCCAAAGAGATGCAGACAAACAGATGGATCCAAAATGGATAGATATTTTGGAAAATTTGCAATCACGTAGAAATCTAAAGCTAGCAAAGTTAAGCTTCTCCTTTTGAACTTGTAATACTCTGAGACTTCAGAAGAGGGCATCGGTTTAGACCAGTACACTGGGTATGCTTTACATGGGAAAATGAGGACCAGTGTATACGTGTGCCATCCCCAGTGCATGTGTAACATTATATATTATATAACAAAGCCTGCCTTTTCAATTGAGTTGAACTGTCTTAAAACATGTTTATTGTTCACTAAAATCTGTGTTCTGTGTGGTATTTTGAATACATTTCAAAATAATAAATATAGCAGTACCAGCACTTGGAATTGAAAATACATTGTATCAACATTAAAACCTTTATCCTGAAAACTTTATGTACCTCTTGCTCATACATCTGGCAAGGATTACAAATGGTCTGAAAGCATTTGGTGCTGCATTTTGATCCACAGACTGCCCTTTTTCTGTTTTTGTTTTGTTTGTCAGAAAACAAAATTCTTCTTGATAGCTTATAGATTTGCAATCTAATGATACGAGCTTTTGTAAGTTAACCACAGAATACCGGGATGGGATATTTCTGAAGTTGAGTTGTGCGGAAATTAGGAGGAGGGGGTGTGTGAGTGTGGAGGAAACTGAAGCAGAAGACTAAGAACATGTCAGTAGTTTGGACAAAAACGAATTCAAGTGGAGTAGAGGCATAATTTTGAATGAGTGTGCTCGGTTATCTTGAAGCACCTGTCTGGGAGAATGACAACCTGTCCATGAGGTTGAGGAGGAAGCGAGAGGGGTCCTATAATGCAGATGCAGAATTCTGAAGTTGCAAGATTCGAGAGGTCAGGATGTCTCAGAGAGAGGGAAGAGTTCAGGGAGCGAAGCTCTGAGGGGTTTTGTCTGAGTAGGGGTGACGGAAGGGGTTGCCAGAACAATTTCCAATCATAGTCTCCTCAAACACAGCAACAGAGACCACAGACACAGAGTCAGACACAGGAATCCAAAAGTGGGACTGTAGACATTTTGTGACGCTGAGGCTGCGAACCTTGTGTTCAGGGAAACTGCAGGTGATCTGGGACTGCAGGTGGGAGATGCTGAGGCAGAAGGTCAGGGACAGACACTGTTGTGTCTGTAAAGCTCACAGGAGTGTGGGAATCGAGGGCTGCAAAGGGTGTAAATAGACTGAGCTGTGTACTCCCCGCTACAGGGCTGAGGGCTCCATGCAGGAGAGAAGAAATAGGCAACTCGCAGGACACACTGAAGACATTGCTGGGGCCAGTGGGTGGGACTCTCAACAGTGGAAAAGGTGGCCAAAAACAAAGGGAAAGGATGGGTATAGAGAAATAAGAGGAATAAGAGCCTTTCTCATTGATTGAATAGATAGCAATTCTGTAAAATAACAAGGAAAATCAATATTTTATGATGATCACACCTTATAAGAAATATAAATAGAGAAGTGTAAGTGGGGAGCTGTGCCAGTGTGTGTCACGATCGTTACTCCTCCTCTTAAGAGCGCTTCAGCCCTTCCTCGTTCTGTCCCATTCCCCACACCTGTTCCTTATTCCAGGCCCTCTTTAGTTCCATCTTTAAAGCCAGACGCAGGCGTTTGCCCGGGGCTTCTCATTGAATCCCGTTTCGTGAGAGCCCGGGGTCCTGCTGCGTCTGGCTCCATTATGGTTTTAGTTTCCTGTTCCTGATTCCCTGTCCCGCCGGTCCCAACACGGTTCTGGTTTTTAAATACTTTGGATGGATCCCCTGGTCTTGGACTTTGCCTCCCATTTTGGATTTCCCTTTTGGATTTATGCTTGGATTGTTTGCCCCGGACACACTTCCCCTGGACACCTGCTCACCTCGGACACGCCCCCCTGTCTCCTGACCGACTCCTGCATGATATTTTTCCCTATTGTTTCTTCACCTTTCGGATCGTGTCGTCCGCATAGTGCCCGGAAAGAACAGTTCATGACAGTGTGTTTCTTCAGGTGTGAGGCCTCGTGGGACACACTTTCACTCCACATGCAGTGTATCTGTCAGTTCTTTGCAGTGTAAGAGCCAGCTCTGACAGTAGATGTCATTCTCCAGGACTCAGGAAAAAGCCTTCTTCTCTGTGTGGCAAGGTGGCACACACTACCGCTCTGCAGTTTTTTATAAAGAAAATCCCGAATGTTTTTTTTTTCACACAATCAATCAGCTGATCTTGGGGAAAACTATATATATAAAATAAGGTTTCTAAAAGTACAGAAGAGCAACATTTGCTGCTTAGTCAAAATGTCCTAGTTTTCATACATTCCGGTGACTCTCTCAGAAAGACGTGTCACTCATATTGAAGGAGCATCAGCTTCTTTCTTTATTGTCCTATATTTATATCTGTCACTAAGGTCTGCTAAATTTCAACCATGAATTTACTGTCTCTACTGCAAGGCCACAAGCTAATATTTTAAGACTAGTACATATCAGTTGTTAGTATGTGATTATATGATTAAAAAATTGCTAAAACGTTATTGTTTAATGATTTTTCTCAGGCTGAAAATAAATGAATCCAGACTAACACACTGTATCACACATCCTAAGCTAAGGTCAGCAATTACATAAACTTCAAAACATTTATGTGAAATCTGTCTTTATACAAGTCTATACTTGCAAATCTTTCTTTACTCAGTTTCACAATTTGCAAATCTTTGCACACAATGCATGCTACTTTGTTGTTATATATATATTATCTACACTGGCCGTACTTTGCATGTTTTGTGGTATCACAGCACAGTGAAAGTATGACAATACACCCCCCTTTATCATTTATGTATGATGCTAGTAGACATTTGCACAAAGAGAAGCACCAGACATTGCCAACAACGTCTACCACATGTGAGCGGCCACAGTGACTAGCCTCCTGCAGAACTGTCCTGTGATGAGGTGCAATCCCACTACTGCCACCATGTGTCACAGCTCCCCTCGCCTTCTTCCTAGGTGTGATCCTGGGCCCAGTTCCTAGAAGCCAGGCTCAGCCAGTCCACAACTAAAATGATAAGAAAAAGGATGCCAGTTTATTTACAACACAGCCAGCAGGCACACAAAAAGAATTGTAAACAGCAAATATTTTACCTCATGAATCAAAGTAGCTTCCTCCTGCAATCCTTTTTATCCTTTTTGTTCTGGATCGCCTGATGTCTGCTAGATACTGGGACCAGGGGACTGCTCGGGAAGGAGGGGGAGAAGCTGTTACATATTGTTTCTCCAGTCCCATGAAACTCAGCAGGGCATCAGGGAGGTCCAGAGGGAAAGGGTTATCTTTAATTAGACTCTCAGACTGCAAAGCATCACATCTGTCATCATCATTAAACAAGGACAAAAACTTTAAATCAATATTTTTCGATGCAATGGAGCTGAATAATTGATAATGTGTGCATTCCTGTTTCTTTTCAATGCTTAACACAGATATTATTAAGCATGTGTGGCTATGCATTATTAATCCAGACAGTATTTGTTAGAAAGCTCAACGGACACAAGAGAAAACTTTCAAGTAATTTTATAATAGATTACTTGGGCAATGGATTGAATATGCAACAGGAATTGCTGTATAGATCCTGCAGCTAAATTCTATATTATTTAGTATATAAGAAAATGAATGAATAATTTAGATGTGTTTTTGAGAAGATGAAACATTATTGTTAAATGAAAATTAATTTAAAATCAGGTGTTCTTAAGAATGTTCATATCTGTACTTTTTAAGTCATTTTGTTGGAAGCAAGATGGTTAACTGTAATTACAAAAACAAGATCATTTTAAAGATTATAAAACCGTTTGTATGTTGCTTGAAAATGAGAGGAAAAATATTTGGTAAATAAGATTCAGAAGCAAGCAAAATCTTGTTGGGTAGAAGCAACATAAAACAAGCAGATGTTTTGTAATTAATTAATCCCACTCAGTGATGGAGAACTGCAAACTCTTTGCCAATAAAGACAAATTTTCATACTTGCAGAACATTTTTTTATAATTTCTAAAATACCACTAAAAAACAAAATGAAAAACAAAGAAAATGCATGTATATACAGTGCCTTGCGAAAGTATTCGGCCCCCTTGAACTTTTCAACCTTTTGCCACATTTCAGGCTTCAAACATAAAGATATAAATTTTTTATTTTATGTGAAGAATCACCAACAAGTGGGACACAATTGTGAAGTGGAACGAAATCTATTGGATTTTTGAAACTTTTTTAACTAATAAAAAAATGAAAAGTGGAGCGTGCAAAATTATTCGGCCCCTTTACTTTCAGTGCAGCAAACTCACTCCAGAAGTTCAGCGAGGATCTCTGAATGATCCAATGTTGTCCTAAATGACTGATGGTGATAAATAGAATCCACCTGTGTGTAATCAAGTCTCTGTATAAATGCACCTGCTCTGTGATAGTCTCAAGGTTCTGTTGAAAGCGCAGAGAGCATCATGAAGACCAAGGAACACACCAGGCAGGTCCGTAATACTGTTGTGGAGAAGTTTAAAGCCGGATTTGGATACAAAAAGATTTCCCAAGCTTCAATCATCCCAAGGAGCACTGTGCAAGCGATCATCTTGAAATGGAAGGAGTATCAGACCACTGCAAATCTACCAAGACCTGGCCGTCCCTCTAAACTTTCAGCTCAGACAAGGAGAAGACTGATCAGAGATGCAGCAAAGAGGCCCATGATCACTCTGGATGAACTGCAGAGAACTACAGCTGGGGTGGGAGAGTCTGTCCATAGGACAACAATCAGTCTTACACTGCACAAATCTGGCCTTTATGGAAGAGTGGCAAGAAGAAAGCCATTTCTCAAAGATATCCATAAAAAGTCTCGTCTAAAGTTTGCCACAAGCCACCTGGGAGACACCCCAAACATGTGGAAGAAGGTGCTCTGGTCAGATGAAACCAAAATCGAACTTTTTGGCCACAATGCAAAACGATATGTTTGGCGTAAAAGCAACACAGCTCATCACCCTCAACACACCATCCCCACTCTCAAACATGGTGGTGGCAGCATCATGGTTTGGGCCTGCTTTTCTTCAGCAGGGACAGGGAAGATGGTTAAAATTGAGGGGAAGATGGATGCAGCCAAATACAGGACCATTCTGGATGAAAACCTGTTGGAGTCTGCAAAAGACCTGAAACTGGGACGGAGATTTATCTTCCAACAAGACAATGATCCCAAACATACAGCAAAATCTACAAAGGAATGGTTCACAAATAAACGTATCCAGGTGTTTGAATGGCCAAGTCAAAGTCCAGACCTGAATCCAATCGAGAATCTGTGGAAAGAGCTGAAAACTGCTGTTCACAAACGCTCTCCATCCAACCTCACTGAGCTCGAGCTGTTTTGCAAGGAAGAATGGGCAAGAATTTCAGTCTCTCGATGTGCAAAACTGATAGAGACATACCCCAAGCGACTTGCAGCTGTAATCGCAGCAAAAGGTGGCTCTACAAAGTATTAACGCAAGGGGGCCGAATAATTTTGCACGCCCCACTTTTCATTTTTTTATTAGTTAAAAAAGTTTCAAAAATCCAATAGATTTCGTTCCACTTCACAATTGTGTCCCACTTGTTGGTGATTCTTCACATAAAATAAAAAATTTATATCTTTATGTTTGAAGCCTGAAATGTGGCAAAAGGTTGAAAAGTTCAAGGGGGCCGAATACTTTCGCAAGGCACTGTATAACATCCCTGGTATACAATATTCACTCATTCTCTTTCACTTAATAACAGTAACTGCTGATCCAATTCAGGGTCACTGTGGTCCAAAGCCTATCCCAGGAAGTCCAGTCCATCGCAGGGCACACACTCACACAAGGGCCAGTTTTCCCAGAAACCAAATCAACTACAAGTATGTCTTTGGACTGTCGGAGGAAACTGTGTCTTTGGACTGTGTCAGAGAAAACTCACACAAACACAGGGAGAACACACAAACTTCACTGCCAGGGGAACCACAAAATTTTTTCATTGATATTGTTAAAAATGGGAGATTTCAAAAATGGAGAAAATAAGGAATTGACCAAGCAGAGTACTCAAAAGGTAAAATAAATAATAATTATTAAGAATTACAAAAGCTTTATTCCAGAGATTTATCCAAGAATAATTTCCTTTAAAGGAACAAGTAAAGGTTTGTTCCAGCTGAAAAGAAGAAAAGAAAAACAACATTTCTTTTCTGTGGCGGTGGGGCCTTCTTTCGGTCCTTCTTCTTCACCCAAAGAAGGCCTCACAGCCTAAACGCTGTGTTTCTTTCTTCTCTTTTCAGCTGGAATAAACCTTTACTTGTTCCTTTGCAGCCTACGTAAGCTGACACAGTTACCTACTTGAACTAATTATTTTCTTTAATACAGTTTTGGCATAAAGAGTAATAATGCATATACACTTAGCACAAATATTTATTAACAGTTATAATACACACACTACACTACATATAATGTAAAAATACAACACACAAGTTTCCCTATGTACGTTCTAAGTGTATATACATGTAATGGACAAGTTTTAAGACAAGGCGTTTCAGAGACCTATGTCTAGACCTCCCAGAAAATCCCAGACTGCTACCAAATATTTGACTCTTAAATAATACCTAGAGAGGCCAAAAGAAGAGATAAGCTACATTCTAAACTAAACATATAACAACCTATGATTAACCTATGCTCTCTTAGCAAGGTCCAATACTGAGCTCAAATCAGGTTTTCTCAGATGATCTTGAACAAGGAGCTCTCGCCTGGCGCAGGGGGTCTCTCCTCCTGCCTTCCTCTCTCTCTTGCTCAGTTTCACCTCTTTCCTCCTTTTTTCTCTGTCTTGATCTGATCTTATATGGTGTCTTTGTGCTCAAACTAATTATACTTAAATCACAGCTGTAAAATATGTTTTTGCAATCTAAGACATAAGATCATTTTATTAGCCATATACAATTTCTTGCATTAGGAATTAGTCTTTTCGTATACCCCAGCTTGCTGTCCATGAGACACACAGACAGGGAGAGAAGCTGGGGGTCAGAGTGTATGGTGAGTCATTTATATGGCGCCCCTGGAGCAGCTGGGGTGAAGGGCCTTGCTCAGGGGCCCAACGGAGTAGGATTCCTCTGTTGGCCATGGGATACGAACCGGCAACCTTCCAGCCACAGGCACAGATCCTTAGTCACACCCTATTGTGTGTAATCTATTAAACACAACTTTAAATGTAAATTCTATTCACATGTGTATTGCCCTGATCGGTTAAGACAGCCATGCGCCAGGCTTGTACTCTCAATGGCTGCCAAAGCTGTGCGGCTGCTGTTTAACATCGCCCTCTACAGGGCACCAGCACCACTGCCTCCTCTTCTTCGGGGCAACATTGCCTCCGTGACACAGGCACACTGGTTTCAAGAGGAGGGATACAGAATGAAGACGGAGATAATGATTCATAAACCCAGCAAATGGGGTAAAAACTAAATAAGCAGAATAAAGTGAAACCAAGAGTTTCCCCCACACTGTCAGTGTGCTGGGTCTCAGCCTCACCTGTCTTCAGTGAAATACCCAGGATCTTCCACTTGTAATGGGAAGAGTGCAGCTGTGGAATACTTTTCATTTATTTCTTCCTTTGTTTTTCTTCAGTGGTGAGTCACAGGGCTACCGCTACCCAAAGCTGTCTTCAGGTGAAAAATCCAATTACAGATCTCAAAACAATCAAAGGCTCTCGGGCTGAATTATCTCATTTGAGCTTTTATTTTTCCCATTTCTGTTTCACTTTGAGAAAAAAAAGACCAGAAGTTAAAGCAAAGCTAAAAGTGAATCTGCCCATGGAGCAAAGCCAGCGTTTTGTAGCTTCACTGTCATCCTTCACTAATTAAGACAAAAACCTCAAGTCTGCACGGACCTTATCTCTGAGTCACCTTCAGGCACATGCTAACACACTCAGACTCAGAAAGAGCTCTGCGTCAGAGCTCCAGAGCAGCAATGCTGTTGCAAAGCAGCCCCAGGCAGCCAATCAGCTGGGTGAATCCACGTCTTATTATTCTCTGGCTTATGCCAGTGAAGATAAAATTTTCCTTTTGTTTTTCTTCTTCTTCAAGGAAAATCAATAGTGTGGAGACTTTCCAAGTTTAGCTTGTATGAGCAGTGCAGTGCACTCATCCATCCATTCACACAACAAGTGAAATCCAGCGATAGAAACAAAAGCCTATCTGAGGTCTGCAGGTACAGTTGTCTGTCACTAGAGGTTGCTGTATAGCCTCTAACATTTGTAAATAGCCACAGTGGGGATTTACTATCAATTTTTGACTTATTTGTCAGGTGTTGAATATTTCACATTCTCACATGGGTACAATTAAAAAGGCGAATTTATCTGAAAAGGCAACGCCTAAATCCTCCTGGACTTCATATCTGTCATGAGTTTTTGTGACTGCAGACCCTTGGTACTTTCATGCTTCAGAGTACAGTTTCATACAGTGTATTGCAGTTGAACAGAATGCTTCAGCTGTGAGTACAAGGACAGCCCAATTTGAAGAGTGAGACTCAGGAACAATCAAAAGTTGAACATCTTACAACATTTTCAAGGGCAAAAGACAGATCCATAAGTATATGGTTATCCTTAGAAACTGCTGGTGTTTTTGTGGTATAAATAGACTTTGCAGAGTAGTAATGAGATATAATTTAGTGAGATTGTAGAAAGTAAAGACAATTGAAGAACAGTCAAAAATAAACCATCTGTCCCTTCTATCAATTGTTTTTTCTGAAGCTAATTGATCCAAAAAGATCGTCCAGCCATTTCTTCAATGAAGGGCATCAGTATCAATGTGGCTTCTGGGCTGCTTATCCCAGACTTACACGACCCTTTGTTCTCATTTTTTAAAACCCTTCTCTGCAGATTCCACTTGTGTCCTCTGATTCATGTTTCAAGGGTTCCGAAGAAATCCTCTGCTTTTATTTGGAGGATTGTGAATGCCTGAATCAGATTCCCGTCATCATCTTCTCCAATAAAAGCTTAGTAGTACTAGAGCCCCAGAACCCCTGTAGATCTGTAGATCTGTCCAATAAAATACAGCAAAATGTTCCCAAACCTCAACGTCACCTGAGCAACAGCCTGGCCTTGACTGCATGGAGGCTAGAGTCATCAATGGGAACCTTCCCAGGCCTGCTGTGTGCCTGTGTGTGTCTGTGTGAGTCTATGTGTCTGTGTGTGTCTGGGTGTCTGTGTGGGTCTGGGTGTCTCTGGGTGTGCCTGGGTGTCTATGTGTCTGTACAGGCTGCAGGCTTTTCTTTCTCTCTGGTAAAGAGAAGGACAAAAGTGGAGGAAGGCTATAATTTCTCTCCAACAGTGCCAGGCCTGTTGTGTTCGACAAGGGGTGTGTGTGTCAAGGCTGAGGAACAAGGCTGGTTAGTAAACTGTCATTACCTTCTGAGAAATTCTGGACTGCACCGTGCAGGGGTGAAGACCTTGCCACTTTCAGCAGCTATTGCTGAGGAAATGATTGATTTGTATGAGTTATGTTTTTATTGTTGGATTTTTTTTAGGAGAACAATAAAAATAAATTCCCCAAGAGCTGTGCATTTCCCATCCCAACTCCCATCAGATGCTTTCTGTTTTGTGCCCTGCTGGGCTGATTAATTGGGAGGCAGCCGTGTTCAGAATGAGATAGTCCCCACTAGTGCTGCACTGGTGGGTGGGAGTGGGTGGTCACACACTCAGGAGAAAGAGCAGCGAGCCAGGCTGCATCAGAGATCAGAGGCTTCAATTATCATCTTCTTCAGCGTGATGCAAGAGAGACGGAGAAACATCTGTTACTATATAAAGTGCTTCTTTTTGTATCCTTCTGATTCTGATATCAGGATTCTGAAACTCTGCAGGTTCTGATGTAATACAAGCTGCAAAACAATCTTTCTGAAAGTCAGTTGTTTTATTAAGGTATTCAGCTGACATTTGCACCCAGTTATACAACTGGGTCTTTCAGTAGAACAATCTGAGTGCACTACCCTGCTCAAGGCCTCCCTAATTCAAACCCATCGCCTCCCTGTTCTGAAATAAACAATTTGTCTATTAATATTTTTTCATTCAGTTTAGGTTCAAGCCAAGAAAGGGAAGGGATCTAACAGCAGTACATGTAACAGGGGAGAATCGGCATAGTTCACATCACTGGGGAAACTGATAGGCTCTCAGTATCAACTGCGTATGTTTTAATGTTTATGTTATACCTGTGAATGATATTCAGTATGAATATAAGACAGTATGAAGCATGAGTAGATTCATCTAAAAATTATTGATTGTCCATGGTCTGCAATATTTTTTCCTAACAGCAAGAATGCATGTAAACATAAAAACATAGAAATATTACAAAATATAAGAGGAAGCAAGTCCAAGATCCCTTAGTTATTAGCACCTAATTCATTATTTTCCTGCTATTTATTCCTTCTGTCAATTTCTGACAGAATATAGGGTGTTCCATGAGGTGCTTCATTTATCAACACAGTGACACTTACATGAGAGAAAATCTGAAAAGATATAAAAGCAACTGTTTAAAGTGCTAATATGGTGTGAAAAAACTTTCTGAAAAAGGTAATGATCTTTTATCTCAACTAATGCCTGTAACTGTGTTTTTCTTTACATTTATGTTTTGTAGAGTGTCTCTTCTTCTCTCAATATTCATTGTTTTAAATAAAGTAGTTTGGTGTGCATAGTAAAAATCTCATTTTATTTGCTGATGTCATAATTCTTTTTATATCTAATCCAGGAAGTTACCAAGGCAATAGAGGACTTGACAGCAAAGTGTCACAATACCCAGCAAATGTCAGAACAATAAAATTTAATAAAGCGCCCCCTCCCCTCCGCAAACGAGAAGAAAAGTATTAAATTTTAAGAACACAAATACTTAAGCAAAAGGTTTCCCTGGATCTAATTAAGTCAAAGTAATTTGCTGAGGTATAAAAATATGAGAAATGGAGAATGGATGTATCTTTTTCTTTCTTAAGATGAAAACTAAGAGCACATTATACTCTACTCTTTACCGGTTCTTTTTTTAATCCATTCCTAAAAGTCTGCCTACTCTACCTTATTTATTGCTGTTGTAAATTGAAACATGACAATTCAGCAATAGCTCACGTCAGTTCTATCACATCAGGCATCCTGGAGCGTGCAGCTGGGTGTTTCCCCAGCTTTAGGGAGAAGGGTATCACAGGAAGAGGTGGAAGAAAGGCACTCGTACTTGTCGGCTTGCACAAGATTGCAAAGATTTTCTTTTTTATTTCACTTGCTCCCAGACCCCCATAGGCTCACAACAGCACCACTACCAGAGTAAAGAGCACAAAGACGTCAGAGATGCTTTAAAGCCATGCAGACGTGGCCCCAACGACCCTGATCCCTGATCCCGTACTGAGACAGTCAGTAGGCTCACTTACAGACACAGCACTGCAGGATCGTCTGGGAGGCACCGAGCGTCAGCAGCTCCACACACCCCATGTGACAGCTGCTGTGCTTTCATGTAAACCATGCTAGAAAAGCCTTACTCTCGCACTGCCTGCAGGAAGGCATTGCATTTTTTATTCAGTGAAAGGTGCAGTTAAATTTTAATGTCAATGCTGTATATATTGCAAGTTTTATATACTGCAGTATACTGCAGGCTTGAACATATGAATGGTTACAAATGAGGGCAGACCCTTTGGTAGTAACTAATTGATCTCATCCAGTGGCTTCTTCTAAGAAGCCAGGCTATAGATAACATGCCTTTTTTCATTCCCCCACAACCCTCTGTATAAATAAGTCCTTACTGTTCTCAGGTTTTCTCAAACCATGTGTGTCCAATCAGCAGTTTGTCAAACTGGCACAGCGCAACCACATTAGAACTCGTCCAGGTGCAGTGTCTATTTCTGATATCAAAAGAAAATGGTTAGATTTGTTTGTGTAGGGTTCTTGTGCTCACCCCATATCAAATCATTCCGAGGTTTATTATCCCCTGGGGGGAATTTGTTTTACGGCACAGACACACATTACTAACACAGAAGATGGCACAATGGGGTTACAGGAGACAGGATATAAGATCTGCCCTCGACTTGTTGCTTCTGCAGTACTTTGTGCTTCTTCTTGAGCTGAGATGTAAAACCAAGTGTGGCCTGTGGTGAGTGCAACAGCAGCTGCAGTGATCGACCGCGCCCCTTAATGCGCACAACCATACTGCACCCCTAAATCTGAAGAATCATATTTCACCCCTTAATCTACAGAACCGTACAGCACCTCTTTATTCAAACAGACAACTGTCATGAGTTGACGTTGACATTTTGACATTATATGAACTGTCAGTAACCAGATCCTCCCCTGAGGCAGGGTCTTCAAGTCCTGGTCCTGGAGACTCACACACCTCCCAGATTGAGTTGCAGTCCAGTCCTCAGTTACATAAGCTATCTCTTAACTACTTTAATAAGATTCGTTTGAGCCATTTGACTGTTTTCAGCTCTTTAAAACATGAGCTTAAACATGAGGCCATCTTTTAACTATTGCATTGCATAAGAGAAACAAAATCCCAAACTGTTGCAAATACCCCAATCAAGCACCTTGTTAGTTCAACTGAGACTCCAATTAAATAATTAAGGATGGTTGAAATGAAAACCAGGAGGCCTCCAGGACCAGCTCTGGGAACGCCTGCATTATCTCTCATAGATTCGACTCCAAGTGCTGTTTGAGAGCGAGTCTCAATTAGCGCCAAGCTACTCATTAGACTTGGTGTATTAGAGATCAGCTGAGGACCTGCAGAAGCAGCCGCTATGACATATTACCATGCATGTCACTGTTAGATTAGGAAAGATGTTTATTCCTGGAAGAAAATGTATTCCCTCAGCATGAGGCTGCACTTTAGCAGGGAATGAGCTGTATCATGGGGTGAGCACAGGACTGGCAGGACAGTGCTACAGGAGCGAACCCATTGATCTTTCAATCCACCTTCACACAGCAGGGGTGCACATGCTTCCCAACTGCTGCAGAGCGAGTGGAAGAGCTGTGACCTTCTAACTCAAGTAACAACAGCCATTAGGAGAATTTCCAGTGATGCAGTATTGTCAGTTCCCCATGAAGTTCACTTTCCTGGATCATCCATTTTCTCCGCTTCACCATGGTTTGTCTCAGGTTTGTCTCATCCATCCAACCATTTTCTAACTGTGTGTTTTATTTCAGGGCTGTGGGGGAGCCAGAGCCTATCCCAGCATGCAGTGGGTGCAAGGCAGGGTTCGCCCTGGACAAGAGTCCACAACAGGGCAGAAAGACACACACTCATACCAGGTCCACTTTTCCCAGAAGCCAGTTAGCCTGCCAGTATGTTTTTAGACTATGGGAGGAAGCCCACACAAACTCGGGGAGAACACACAAAGCCCGTGTAGACACCACTGCTGGAATCGAACCCAGGACCCCAGCACTGCAAGGAACAACAGTGTGTTTTAAAGCCCACATTTCCTCAAGTGACCCTCATAGTGGAGGAATGGCTGTGTGACAAAGGGTGTCATTTTGCACCCAATAAAAAGAAACAGAAAATAAAGCAAAGAGACTGAAGGTCAGAATTTCAACCATATCTCAAAGGTTCTACTGAAACAAACGATGGCCTCTTGCAGGAGGCAAGGGATTAAAAACTCTCACACCAGTCACACTTAGATCATACTCTACTTCATATTTTTAAAACACCCTGAAGGGCAGAACAAAAGTTCCAAACCCATTTTCTCCAATAACTCAAAAACAAAAACTGTGATTGGTTCAAGTACTATCGATATGAAAGCTACTGTATGCAAGTCATTTTAAGCTCTATTATCACAAGCAGAGCATCTCTTCGCATGATTGTGTTTGACAAGAGGTACCTGCGGGTGTGATGTTTTTCAGAAGACTGAAGAATTGGCTGGTGTGATTGATCTGAGAATCTCCCAAAGAGCTGCGGTTAGCAAGACTGGAAACGCAGGCTCAGAGGGCTCTGTCACTGTGACATTCCCTTCAACTCTAAGTAACATTTTGCTCCAGTAAATATCTCACCTTTTCTAAGACTTTCAAACTCCCAGCAAAGCTCTCTGCAAGGGCTTTTAAATTTTGGCACTTGCTTTTTTAAGAACTATACTGTATGTCACAGGAACTGTCACTTGACTTCAGTGCTGCTTCTTGATATTAGATGTGAGCTATCAGCCTCTATCACATTGAAGCAGGGCATGAAATTGTGTCATCTTGCATGATTACAGCTCCTTTCATTTAGTGAATTGATTGTGATTACAACACATTGCAAAAGTATTTAACCCCAACGAATGATGGCAGAATGTGTTTAATTAAAAATGACATACACAATTTTAAGTGAATATTTTTTATCAAAACTTGAATGTTCAAACAGAGCACTTTTATTTTTTAAGAAGGGATGCAAAATGCACCATCTCATTCAGTGTGAGAACCAATTTAGCTAATTTTACAAGGGTATGGGTGGAGTGTGTGCTAGTGACCATCAAGAAAGGGTTAAGTTCCTGAAAACCCCTGAAGACTTTATGGGAAACTGGAGATTAGGGGAACTGAAGTCAGTATTAAAATCTCTCAAATATGTTGGTACAAACTTATCCAAAAAGACTCACAGCTGTAGTGCTAGTAAGATGCTTCCACCTTGTGACCACAGGGGCATGCAAACTCTGCACAGAAGTCTCCCCAGTCTGAAAACATACCATACAGACCCTTAGAAACCTCTGTAATTCTAAAATAGATCTGTAAGCAATTTTAGCTTCTGCAGCCTTTTTGAGTGTTTGATCTGCACACTTTCCCTCTCGGACAGTGAAGTGACTGACTGATGATTTGAAAATTGCAGAACCTTTGCAGATATTCAAATGCATTCAGTGGAAGCTAAACCCAGGGGTTGGAGCCTCATTGTCGTAGTATTTCAAGACATTCTGTGCAAAATGCATTAAAATCTTGACTTTTGTGAGCTAAAAAACAAGTACATTTCGTGTATTTAAGTGCAACTGGACTCTGGCTTCTGCCCTTGTTTTCAGTATTAATTACCTTTGTCTCCTTCTCACAACATCCCTGAGCCGGTGGCTCTGACTGAAGGTGGGAATGTGTGGATCTGGAATGAGGCAGCAGCATCGGGCCTGAATCAGTTGCCCCAGACCTGTGTGCAATAGACGTCGGAAAGAGAAATCGAAACAAACCTTTGCATTCTTAAATAATTATAGGAGTGCAAGGCTAGTGCAAACACTGTACAGCTACAGGTAGCTTTAACTGAAGCATAGCTCGGGAGAATAACTGGGATGAATATAAAATGAACGGCTACACATATTTACTGGACAAATAGACTAAATAGAAGAGGTGGTGGAGTGAGTCTAGATATCAAAAATAACCTGCAAGCCTGAAGAAAGAGGTTAGGCTTTATAGCCTTTACCTATTAAAATGGTAACTAGAAACTCTTAAGGCTTAACAATAGGTGTAGATATTGGCCCAATAATCCACACATGGATGCAGATATCTTTCTGTAAGGGGAGGTTAACAAAAGGTGACCACACTGGGAGATTTAGCTTTTCTTCGTGTAACTTGAAATACTATGGTGGGGAAAACAGAAGGTGAAATGGAATGGTTGAAATACCTCATGATTTCAAGTTAACCCAGTTGAAGCTCTTCTTGACCTAGTGTTTCTTTAAGAACCAGTATATGCAGTAATTAAGTGAACAGATATAATAGAACCAGGGGGAACATATTTGATGTGGTCCCAGTGAACAGATTATAAAGTGAACAGATAACTTTGATGATTATTAATATAAGATTGTGCTAAGAAGTGAATGAACTGAATGAAAGTGATAGTCATTAGTAAAATAATAATAAATAAATTAAAATGGCTCCTAAGCATATGCAAAAGGACAAAGAGTCCAGTGTTGCTCAGCGACCTGGAGCGACGATGAGCTCAATGAGCTGCGTGAATGACAGGGCTGCTGGGCTGTTTGTGTGAATTTCCCTACAGTTCCTGCCCGTGAGGAAGAGAGAGGAAGCTATCAGAGCGAGTGTAATTCACTAGGAACGACAACACCCAAGATCACAGCGTGATGAACTATTGTGGAGCGGATATCGGCTTAACCCGCTTGGCTGAGGGCCGACCTCTTGGCCATAGGACAAGGAGGCCAGGACCCTCACACAGGGTAACCAGGGGGCCGCTGCTGAGGTGGAGTTGGGGTGGAGGTGGGATGCAAAAGTCTTATGCAAGGGAGAGTAGGAAATCGCATTGATATTTCTAGCATTTGGTGGAGGAAGGATGACGGGACTGATTGTTAATTACTGACAGCTGGGTACGATTGAGTGTGGTTGTTGTCATCCCTCCCGAACCTTCGTTATAAACTCCATGAAGAGGAACAACAGCGTTGCTTCAAGTTTCCTTCAAGGTCATAATTATATCAGAAACTCCTTTAAAGTCTCAGTAAAGTCTTTAAATCTCAGTATTTTTATTGTGATTACAGTATGTATGATTACAGTATGTATGCTGTATATACATCACCATGGTGTATATACATATTTGAGGGATTTTAATACTGACTTCGGTTCCCCTAACCCCTATTTTTCCATGAAGTCTTAAATTTGTCAGCAGTAAATGTATTTACCATGGGAGTTTTCAGGAACGTAACCCTTTAAGTTTCTTGATGGTCACAAGCACTCACTCAGCCCATACCCTTGTAAGACTACCTGAATTGGTTCTCACACTGAATTAATTTGCTTTCAACAACTTTTTCTACCATCAGGTCAGCAGATTTGCCACAAGTTCCGGAACAGGACCAAGCTATACCAACATCTTTGTCAGCTGGGAAGAAGAATGCTTCTTCTCCTCCGATTCCAGCTTTGCTTCTGAGCTCCACAAGTGTACATTGATGACAGTGTCAGTGCTGCAGCCTGGTCAAACAATCCAGCAGTCCCTCATCATCTCATCAACCTCCATCCAGCTCTCAGATTCACTGGGAACGTGATTTTGACAACACACTAGACCTTAAACATACCAGATCTAGAACATATAAGACCTAAGACTACCAGACCTACAACACACTGCACTCACAATAAACCACACCTATTACACAGTAGATTAACAATATATCACAACTACAACACAGTAGATTTACAATATACCACACCTACAACACGCTAGATTTACAATATAACAAACCTACAACACACTAGATTAACAATATACCACCCCTACAATACAGTAGATTTACAATATATCATACCTACAATTAATTCATTACACATGAACCTCAGAAAGGTCCTAATGCTGAGGTTTCAGAAGTTTAAGCATTTTAAATCAGGATTTCTGAGTTTAATTAGCATAATGGTCTTGTCTATATTCACCCATTCACTGCCTTGGAAAAACATTATTTTTCAATTACCACTTTCAAATAAAATTGAATTACTGGTGTCCTTTTGGGAGCCCGGAGACCCTGGAGACGAGAACTGGTATAAAATAGTTCTAATAACCATCAAAATCACTCTCCAGGCAACATACTCCCACATCTTGTTTCTCGGAAAAGTGATCATAGCTCTGCATTAAGCTGAAACAGAGCTCCACGTGACATTCACCCAACACCTCAGTGAATGTGAAAATTATTTCCATTGCTCATCGTATCCAACACCTCAGTGAACGTGCAAATTAGTTCCCTTACTCAACATATCATATCAAAATCAGCTGTCTTTTTCAACTGCTGTCATGAAACATCTCTTATAATTACAGCAGAAAAAACGACTGGCGATCTCATGCTCTATACATTGTGAACTAATGCCTCTCATACATCAGGAAGCTCAATTGTTTTGTTTATCTATGTTATTTTATAGGCAATGTTATTTCCATGGCCTAAAGAGAATCACATTTCCCTCAGTCAAAGAGTTATATAACTGAACATAACTTTAAAGGCAACTGAACTAAACAGAATTTCTGGTTCAGTGTAGGTCAGTGTGTGTTTGTTATTCTTATCAACCTAAAAATGATGAACAAATCAACTGTAGCAAAAAAAAACTATTATTTTGAAATGATTTTAAAGCCAATTAAACCATTTAATTTGGTTCATAATGCATTAATGTTAAACAACAGAAGGTCCACTGCCTTGATATTTGTTAATATAGAACTGCCACATAATCGCCATATTTTGTCCCTCTTTATGACCACAATGGCTCTCAATCACCAATGTGAATCACTATGACTCCCACTGATCCTCCATTGTCATGGCAAGGAGCTGGGACACAGCCCAGCACAGTCTGTTAAGCATCTATCTCAGAGGAGAAACAGGCCTGATCAGACAGGGTCACACAAGGGTGAATCAGAGGAACAAGTAGAGGTTTAGTCCAGCTGAAAAGAGAAGAAAAGAAACTAAATGTTCCCAGCTGTGGAGCCGAAATCTGGATTTCCCTCTCTTTCTCACACCTGAAGAAGGCTCCACAGCTGAAACGTTGTGTTTCTTTTCTTCTCTTTTCAGCTGGAATAAACCTTTACTTGTTCCTTTGCAGCCTACACATGCTGACACAGCTCCCTACTTGAACTACAAGGGTAAATTAGCTGCTTATTAGGAAATTAAAACAAACCCCCAAAACTCGACCTAGTGCAGCCCATCCCTGTAGTATTTGTCCAGTTTGCAGTTTTATGTTTTCCTACGTAAAGGGAGTTGAGCAGAAATAGTTGAATATTAAAATTTTCTTAAAATTAAATCATATAACTTTTTTACCCTACCAATAATTTACCAGGCAAGTCAACTGAGAACAAATATAATTTCTAGTGAGGAGCTGGAGACTCAGTTGAAATTTCTTGTTTGAGGGTGTATTAGCAAGGCTTCATCCGGGCTCAGAGCTAATAGCTCTCAATTTTAAATGCACTTCCGTTTAGTTTCTCTTGTGTCCTCTGGTTCATGTTTCAGTATGCAGTGACTTTGTCCATGCCTTTGAGGATTTGAAATACTTTTATCAGGTACCCTTGTAGTTTTCTCTGTTAAAAATTAAAAAGATTCAGCTACTTCAGGCTGTCAGTGTGGGACACTCCCTTCAGACTAAAGAGACTCAGTTCCTCCAGCCTGTCAGTGTGGGACACTCCCTTCAGACTAAAGAGACTCAGTTCCTTCAGCCTGTCAGTGTGGGACACTCCCTTCAGACTAAAGAGGCTATGAAAATATTTTAGTCATGTTTTGTCCTTTAAGTCCTGAAACACTATGTTTAGTAATTATTCTTCCACACAAAAATGTAGGTTCCTCAAAAAACATCTGAGCCTTAATGCTTTTCCTACCCCTGCAAGAGACTTCCCTGGGATAAGAGATTAATGTACTAATTGCTTCAGTCACTTTCCAAACTGTGTTTCGGGCCTGGAATCTGTTTTAATTAACTCACACACTAAGTGCTGTTAAAGGTAAATTAATTTTATTATATTTTACACTAAGTTGTTTCTGTTTTCTCACATATACATGAATGTGCCAAAATTGGCTTAATATTAAATTCACCTCAGGCTGGATTCTATTTTCCCTTAGGTAATAAGTTAGACTAAAAAGGACCAACTGAAAACGAGAGCCTCATTTGGTTTTCTAACAGTATTTAACTTTAAAGCAAGGATTCATTTTGTGTCATAATCAGGGTGTCTATCTTCCTACATGCTGTTAAATGTATTTTGTATTCAC
This sequence comes from Lepisosteus platostomus, assembly GCF_059453375.1. Lineage (NCBI taxonomy): Eukaryota > Metazoa > Chordata > Actinopteri > Semionotiformes > Lepisosteidae > Lepisosteus > Lepisosteus platostomus. Next base: position 81,935,192 of record NC_142611.1, on the reverse strand, counting down.
ATGACCAGCAGCCATATCACCCTGCAACTCACAACTGGCAACCTACTGAAGCTAAGCAGGTGTGAGCCTGGTCAGTACCTGGATGGGAGACCTCCTGGGAAAAACTAAGGTTGCTGCTGGAAGAGGTGTTAGTGGGGCCAGCAGGGGGCGCTCACCCTGTGGTCCATGTGGGTCCTAATGCCCCGGTATAGTGATGGGGACACTATACTGTAAACAGGCGCCGTCCTTCGGATGAGACGTAAAACCGAGGTCCTGACTCTCTGTGGTCATTAAAAAATCCCAGGGCGCTTCTCGAAAAGAGTAGGGGTGTAACCCTGGTGTCCTGGCCAAATTTCCAATTGGCCCTTACCAATCATGGCCTCCTAATACTTCCCCTCTATGAATTGGCTACATTACTCTGCTCTCCTCCCCACTGATAGCTGATGTGTGGTGAGCGTTCTGGCGCACTATGGCTGCCGTCGCATCATCCAGGTGGATGCTACACATTGGTGGTGGTGGAGGGGAGTCCCCATTACCTGTAAAGCGCTTTGAGTGGAGTGTCCAGAAAAGCGCTATATAAGTGTAAGCAATTATTATTATAACTTGCTTCTCAACTACTTTCCTGTCCATACTACATGATTGATCTAAGGAGCTATGCTATAATCACTAAGTACTGCAAGAAACGTTGCAGGAGAAACCCACTGATCTCACACTCAAAAAGAAAGGGGCTCTCATCCCCTGGGACAGGCAGGTCTGTGTTCAGGCAAGTTATCGTTTTCAAACTTGAATTTGTCTTTACTACCTGAGAGAATAAGTGTAAAAGGAGGAGGGCAGAACTAACTCAATACATGGTGTGCATGTAGTTGCAAACAGCATGTCGATCTCAGGACCCTCAAGAGGTTTGTGTTACACCTGGGTGGGTCCGAGATCTCAGCTCCCTGTCTCCTCGCTGCCGCCCATGAACTCTGATGGGCACGGTATCTGCTCGGGGCTCGGTAACTGAGCTGCTCTCAGTCACGCTCGGACTTTTGTCCAGTTCCACCCTGCTTACTGGTGGTCTTGTGCAGTCCCACTCCGGCTTCCCATCACATTCCCATTCCGGCTTCGCGTCTCCTCCTGCTCCTGCTTCCCACCTCATTTCTAGTCTGGTTTCCCATCTCCTCCTGCTTCGGCTTCACGTCTCATTCCAACTCCGGCTTCGCGTCTCATTCCCACTCCGGCTTCGTGTCTCATTCTCACTCCGGCTTCCCATCTCGTCCTGCTGCTGGTGGTCTTGTTCAAGTCCACTTCTGTCCCCGTCTCCGACCAGCACAGCTCCAGCTGCCTCTGCCTGCCTGTCAGCTTCAGCAGACCAGCTAGGACGAGCTCTTCCCTCTGGACCACAGTTTCCATACTAAAGCGCCATTGTGGTTCTAACTGTGTTCCCAGACTTTCTATGCTCTTATTCCATTGAGATTGATCATGACTGCACATGTGGTTTTCACCATAGGAAGGATTCCAGTGGTCGAAAGCTGACGTCTGTCTTCAGCCATGTGCTGTGTTGAAAGATTTCCATTTCCAGGTGTTCACACTCGCATAGTGCAGGAGGGATTCTGACTGAGTCCTGCCCTTCAGTGCCTTTGCCACTGTCATTTAATGCTTCTCATTTGCAGTGTTGTGAGTATAGAATCTGTGTGTCCACAATCTGGCCTTCCTAATGGTCCCTTAATCATAAGAAATGACTAGAAGTCATTTGACACATCTAGCCCATTTGACAGTTAATTGAATCAAGGATCTCATCCAGGCATTCCCTGAAAGACGCCAGGATATCAGATTCAACAGCATGGCTAGGCAGCTTGTTCCAGAGTCCCACTGAGTGACTCGGCTGCCTTGTGTCCCTGTGTCAGCAGGTAGGGCTACACTTTAGGAGAAGTGGCTCCTCTCCTGAGTGTGAAGCTCTTTAGGATCCTTTAGAATGGAGAGCCATTTCGAGTGCAAATGTAACCAGTGAATTAGTATTAGTGCAATATCATACATACACACTCATTTGCATATACGCTCCACAGCACTGTCATGCTCAGGGCTATAGTCCCAATAAGGACCCATTGGCAGCACTCAGCGCTGAAGCAATGCACTTCCTAAGCATTTGATTTTCTTCATATTAAAGATATTCAAGCAAAATATTACTGAAGGGAATGTTTGTCTTAAACACAGCATGCCCAAATAATTTCAAATCTTTTGCAGAACTTTTGCACTATTTTCAAACTCACAGGGTTTTTTTCAATCTAATATGCTGAAATGTTTTCTCGATACTGAATATTTGTTTATTCAATATTTTGTGAGAACACAAGTCATTGATTTTGCCATGGCTCTGGAAGTGATCAAACTTTCCTTAACAGTTGGGTCTGAGCGAAGAAAGAACAGCACTCTGCCTGCAAGATCGTGAGCACAGCACAGAAGCCATAAGGAGTAGGGGATGCACCAAATAAATACCATAAAAGTTTATCATTAAAAAACAATCTGTGTTGCAAAGAAAGATTATCTTAAATCTAATGTTGAAGGGATAAAAATGTGTGTCATTAATGAATATTGAATGTGACAATTTTATGACTAAACACTCGGACACTCCAGAGTCTTAATTCCTTGAGAGTTTAAGTTGTACTGACGATACGGGAACAAGAATTTGTGTGTTAAGGTTGGAGGAAACATCAGAAGGCTTGTGCTTTTACAATCTCATTAATAGGATTATTGTTTGGGTCCTATGAAACCATATGACATTTATTTTTTATATACATTAGAATTACCAGTTATTTTTGTCATATCACCTGATTTTGGAGTTGTGTGTTTTTCAACTGTGGCTTGTAGTTACTTATCCATTAAATGCACCTTCCAGCCTCTTGGCCTTGGTGGAATCATAGCCCCTTACCCAGACTCAAACCCGTGTTCCTAGAGCTCGCCCTGCACTCAGGCAAGTGTCACTGCTGGTTGAGCCAGCTGGGTGGCCACTACACATGACATTGTAACGATGCCTCAGGCCTGGATTAATCTCTTTATAAACTGTGGATCGATTTGCAATCAATCTGTTTGTAGTTATTGAATACAGCATCTTTACATAACAGGCATTGTTTGAAAGTTTTTTACAGCCCAGTATTTCTAGATAACATACATTCAATACTAGATTACAAGAGCACAAGGCTGATATATTAGTGTTTATTACATATTACATTAATGTAGCAAACAAAGGCACTAGGACTCCATGATTATCTTCAGACCAATGCAGATTCTAGAAGCAGGACCAGTAGCATCCTGTAAAATGAAGTTTGCAGCCTTATATACTGTAACCAGAATGTTATAATGAACGACACAACTTGCTGAGTGGACCTATGTCAGTTCATTTCCTAACACCGTAGGAATGTAGGAATGTAGGAATGCTAGAAGTCACTGCGCTGCTCAGTGAAGTTTTGAAAAGACTGAATTTTTTAATGAAAATGGCCCTTTGGAGTGGTTAAAAGGGCCGCCTAAAATAGTCACTTCGGCTGAACATTTAAAACAGTTTTTATACCTCAGAACGTCCTTCTTAGTTACATTGTGTTTAGGAGAGGAATGCCTTTGCACATGTCTTTAGGACCAACATACTCATCTCCATAGAACATAATACAATAGTATTGATGGAACGGAAGTGGAAATAGTCACCAGCTTTAGGTTTTTGGGAATTCACATTTCCAAAGATCTAACCTAAACTGTGAACACTGACTCTATCTTGAAGAAGGCTCAGCAGCGCCTTTATTTCTTGAGGTGTCTCAAGTGATGGGGGATGCCAGTGCCTGTGTTGGTGAACTTCTACCACTGCACCATCAAGAGCATCTCCACCAACGGGATCACCGTGTGGTACAGCAACACCTCTTCTCGAGAAAGAAAGGCACTGCAGAGAATGGTGAATGTGGCCCAGAACATCATCGGCTGTGGTCTCAATGAGATTAAACAGCTCTATGAGGACCACTGCCGTGGTAGAATTCTGGCCATCACAGAGGACAGTCACCACCCCGGGCATGAGCTCTTCACCCCACTGCCCTCAGGCAGGAGATACAAGAGCATGTGGACACTTACCACCAGATTCCTCAATAGCTTCTGCCCACAAGCAGTGTGATTGGCAAACACATTTAGCCATGCCCCTCGGACCACACCTACACCCTCTACCTCATTATGATTTCTTATTTATTGCACATCTCCAGTCATTGTTTACACATCTGCATTGTTTACATTCAAACTGTTTACTTGTTTACTTGTACATTGTCTACTGTTTGTTTGTATATTGTCTTGATGCATTGTCATAACTTTGTGTTTTTACACTTGTTTTAACAATCGAGAGACTTTCTGTCAGTAAGAATTCCATTGTACCAGTACATGTACCGGTTACATATGGTAATAAAGTTCAAGTTCAAGTTCAAGTATTTTTGATACAGCTTATTTCCCAGCTCCCAGTTGCTCTGAAATGCTGCAAAGCTGCAAACATTGCACACAACCAGTGTCTGTCGTCCTCTGCATGTACAGAGCTTATTCAAATTAAGAGCAAACCCTACAGAAAGAAAGTGATTTGTTGTGTTCTGAAAGATGACAGCGTTTGTAATGTAATGCTGTCCTAACTGTGTGGGTTGAAATCTAAGTTCATTCTGCTGTTGCAGTTACTGTATGTTGTAGGTCTCTACTTGATCTCCAATCGAGGTTGGAGACCCTCTGATTCAGGAATAAGTGGTTTTGGGCCCTTCAGGGTAACATGGCTCCCTTTCCTAACAGTGCTGCTGCTGAGTACTGCCACCCCAGTCACAACAGGGAGGTCCAGGAGCAACACCCGGGGAACCCCCAGATATAGGACTGTTTTCAGCCGACCTCTCAGTTTATCATTTAGATAGAAGATGTACATGCATGAATGATATACAGGTTGCCTCCTCTTATTTCTTGCCTTTCATGAGCTTCCATCATTTACCATCTAGTAAACACAAAAAGCACATCAGAAAGGCTATTTCAGATGTGTGCTGGAGAGTTCTTGCTAAAAAAGTGTTAATTTGTAGTGGTTCTATAAATTGCTCATTGACAGTGTGTCTTAGTCTTAGGATGCTGAATGAAAAATGTGCCTTTGAAGACAGGAATGAAGAGAAAATTTGCTTCTTACCACTAAGAGTTTCCATTCCACATGCTGCAAACACTTTGATCTTAAGTTACATGTCCCAAAATAATAGTGTCATTTTTCTGAACACTTATGGCACAGATAGATGAAACATTATCCTTCCTAACATTTCAGAGGCAATTTCAGACTCCTGTTTGAAATTCAAAGGGCCAGACAAAAATGGCAGAGGGAATTGAAATTATATCCGATTCATGTTAACACAGGACTTTTGGGCATAATGTTAGCTGTAAAAATGATCAGAGGTTGTCCCTGCTGATGGAGTGGGACATTAAGTTTTATGGCACCTTATCAGAAGAGAAAAGACAAAATGAGAGTCCGATCACATTACTGCGAAACCAGAGAGGAGTGTGTTTGCACAATAATCACACTATTCAGTAACTCTGCAAATCATTGGTTCAGTTTAAAAAACATCCATGTTTTCAGTTCTAATTTTTCAAGTCTTTATTTTTAAATTTGATTCAGACTCAGTTCAGCATGTTTTTGTCTTCTAACTGGGCCCACCACAGGAAGAAAGCTGAGTCTACAGCAGAAATTTTCACTCAATAGAAAATACACATTAAAAACAAATACACATTAAAGTAAATACACATTAAAAAAACAATAGTCCAAGACATGCAACAATACATATATATCCACACACACATATTTCTCTCTGCACATATTTTATTATCATTACACTAACGCAATAGCTTCAGACAGCAAACAGTAACTTTTAATGCATTTAATATACAGATTGCACAAGGAACAAGAGTCGTGTAAACATTTGTCTTGGCCAAAGGCTTTCTAAACTGTCTCCCCGAAGGTAACACTTGGAAATGGGAATGAAGAGGGTGGGAGAAATCATCAACAATAAGCTGACCTTTCCTTTGAACTGCAGTATAATAAGCTCTTTAAGCTGTTTCAGTCAGTGGTCAGTTGATTTTCTTGCAGTATTAACAATTCTGGCCAATTTTCCTTTCCTCTTGATGCTGAGGTTAAAATACCATACCATAATACCCAAAGTAAGGATGCTTTCTAGCAACACTCTATCACCCTAAACACTTTCACCTTCGTGATCAAAATATACGCTGACTACCGTTATTTAAAATGCAATTGGTATTCTCTGCAAAGTTTAAATGTTCTTCTATTACTGTTTCTAGGTATTTGAAACACCTCCAGAGTGTGATTAATAAGAGAGAGAGGTTGAAAATCTAACAGAGTACTATCACAAGTAGCCCTTGGTTTTATCAACATTAATGTGAACCATGCTTGACTGACACCACCTTTCCAGTATAGTTATCTTTAGTAATTCTTTAAATAGATCATTCTAAAAAATAGATAATTCTTTAAATTCTTTAAATAGATCAACAGAAGTTCCCTGCATTTTCATTTCACTTTTATGGATGGCAAATAGCAAAGTTGACAAAACACAGCCCAATCTTCCCACAGAACAGGAACTGTGTTTGAGTCTTTTCTTATGAAAACAGACTGAAACACATCTGTAGGAGCTCTTTGTTTTGCAGTGCAAGAAAATTAATTAAAAAAAAACGAATCCTAAGCTGTTCTTTGCTTTTTTAACTAACGTCTCTGTAGTCCCTCAGTAGGACAGCAACAGGCAGGTGAACGTCTTACAAGCCTCTAAACAACAGGATTTCACCTAAAACTCATGTCATGGGTAGGGCTAATTTCAGGAATAACTTTTACTTTTTAGACAACTATGCCTATCAGTAATTATAAAGGGTGTGAACACTGCCACAGGTTTTATTGATCTCCCAGAATCACCAGTGAACGCAAAGACCAGCAACAGACAAAACCAACTCCAAACAAAACACATTCTGGACCAACACGAGTACCCCACTGGACCCCCGCTATCGAATACATATCCCAATGTACTGCAGCCCGGCAGGTCTGTCCTCTGCTCTGGTCCTGGTCGGCCCAAACAACCTGGTTCCCTCATGCTCTCCCCCTCCCTGATTTCTCTGAGCACAGTGTCAGGTAGGGGGAGAGGAAGATGATGCCAGACTCTTCTTCAGCTGCCTGCCTGGGGCTTTTGAGAATGAAGAGCAAGACCTGAAACTGCATCAGCCCAGGGTGCCACTCGCCCATCAAGGCAACTTAACTCCCCACAGCCCTCGAGACCTGGCGCCCCCTACACCCATTCCTGCAGTCAGACACCTCACACAGACCCAGCGGCACACAGGCTTCACCAAGACTTTCTTACCCCTCGGTCACGGCTCCAAACATCACCACTGAATCTAGATCATTGTTTACATTATGGATTTGACACCTCATGTTATGGGTTTGACTCCTCATTAAATTGGGGAGGATCTGTGACATTGTAATCCCCTCTTTTGAGGTTTGCAGGTGAATGATGTGTAAAGATATAAACGCAAATCCTTGCAACAGAGAACTGCCTGGTACTTTGCTTCACATTTCTTAAAGTGACAAGCACAACACTTTAAATATTAATTTTCAAGAGAGATACTTATAGCACCAAGCACACCAGAGTAAATTCCTTGTACATGAAATCCACTTGGCTGAATAAAGGCGATTCTTTTTCCCGCTCTCATTCCGACTGGAAGGTTTTCAACAGCCCACAATGACAAACTGGCTCACACTATCCTGTTCTGCAGTCTCATCTCTGCGGCCCAACTGCTGCACCAGACTCTTCCAGTTTTTGACCTGCTAAGTCACCAGACTGCCAGAATAATTAAGAGTGTGTGTGTTTTCAGAGGGTCTCAGTGAACTTTGCACATAATTTTTCTGCTAATGCTGCAGTATTTTATAAGGAGGACATTCAGAAATAGTTTGAACTTGACTGGAAGAATTCTTGACACAAGCGCTACTATGTAATTGTATACTGTGTTATACAGAAACGTGTGCTACGAGACTATGTAACCAATTGTGCTAAAAGAGATTATCTCTGGGAAATAGGGAAGAGGAAGATGAGCGGAATCCTGGAATGCTGCCCATCTGATCAGCACAGGGAAGTGTGACAAATAACAGAAAACTTTAACGCACTGAGTGACTTTTCCCTGCCCGCTGGCAGAAACTGAAAGCCCAGCTGAGGAGCAAGACCTGTGTGTGAAGCAATGAAGAGCAAAGCCTTAGAGGAGAGGGGGAGGGTCTTCAGTAGCTGGAAAAGAATCACAGAGCTCATCCCCTGTGCAAACACACTGCCGGCCTCATCGAGCCTCTGGCCCAGGGAGTAATTGCGCAGCTAGCTGGGCTGCTTCCTCAGTGAGGAGTTATCTGGATCTCTTGACCTTTCACAGGAGGCAGGAGAGCACAGCTGTGTAAACATTTGTGCACATCTTCTCCCTGGCAAACCACTAGAGTTCTGCTTTCTCCTCTTCGTTCACTGACCTGCCTTCCAACAGTTTTTAAACCAACACCGTTTTCTTGAGTAAAACAGTCTATAAGTAATGTTCAACCCAGTTAAGTGGGAAAGCAATAATAAAGGCAAACAGAATGAGAGTGAATTTAAATCAAGAGATGTTGATTTAACAATGCATTAGTAAGACCACTATCAGAACACTGTGCACTATTTTGATCCTCACGAAACTAAATGATATTGCCGTTCTGTCACGAGAAGAGCAACTGGATGCAATCCTAAGCTCAAAGAAATGACCAACACTGACAGAATAAAATAACTGAATCTTTTAAGTCTTGAACAGAGAAGACTATGAGGAGACCTGATTCAACATCCTCAAAGGCCCTGACTAAGTCAACCAAGGGGGTTTCTTCAGACCAATAAACCACAAACCAGAGGATACAAGGAGAAACTACACGTGCGGAGACACTTGTTTACACAAAGGGTTGTTGGAGTCTGGAGCAAGCTGCCCAGGCGATACCCTGGCTTCTTTTAAGGTACATCTGTATGAGATCTTTGGATGAATTTGTTACTAATTACGAAACAAGCTAGACAAACAAAACAGCCTCCTGTTGTTAGCAAACATTCTTGTGTTTCTACGCTGGATCACTCTAGATTGTGAAAAAAATCGGATCCGAGTGTTGACATCCCAAGTGTCTCAGGACCACCACTCCCTGCCATGTGAAAAGAGCACAACATGGCTTCTGGGAAGGGTTTCGTCATAGACAGTCCTCACTACATTAAAAAAGGAAAGCAACTCCACAGCTCGGTAGGAAGACTGATATTACAAAAATAAACAGCTTATTTTATGAGCTTTCCAATTCAAGGGCTGGTTCAAGGTCTGGGAAAGACAGTAAGCAAGGTTACGCAGGTACGATGGCACAGGCCATCTGTGATCTGATCAGCTTTCAGATATCAAATCAGTTTTTAATACATTTCATGAAACACAGTTCAGTTTTTGTGTGGTTCAGTCTGGCCCATATAGATGAGGTCAGGACAAACATCACATCGCTAACAGACACAAGCACACAAGTCCAGCCTCAAGGGTCTCCAGGTGAGCATGCTGATTAGCCGAGCCACAGGGCAGGCCCTCTCCTCCTGTTATATATAGGCTTTTGGAGGGTATGTAAACTTCTATTTTTGCTTTACTGTAAAACAATTTGTAGTAGTGATCATAAGATCAATATGGATGAATATAACAATATACATAAACAGACAAAATGTTTGTATAGAGTTCAGAATTCATTCTGCTGCTGTGATCATTAGTCACATCATCAATATAGATGAGTGAGCCAGTTCCAGAGGTGGCCATGCATGGCCAGGCCATGACACTGTCTCCATCAAGCTTCTGAATTCGCTTGGAAGTTTGATGTTTTTATGGTATCTGGTAACATGAAGAAAAATCATGGATCCATTTAGTATGAATCTCAAGATACAATTAGAAAAACGTGATTCAAAGAATTTACACAAGGAATAAAATTCAGGCCAATCTGGTTATTTCTGCATCCACAGCTCCCATTTCAGGAAAGACCACCTAATTTCCTAAAAATTCATGGTCAAACACTGGCCTCTTGTGGCCACTTTGTATGAAGACGTTCACCAAGAAATTTAACTTCACATATTAATCTGCAAAGTTCAGACTTTGCAGAAAGGCCAATTCAGCCAAAATCGACTATCTTCCAAATCAAAGTTTCTTAAAATATTATATAACAAAAAGATGGAAATTCTTGTTTTGAAACAGAGTCAGTGCCTCTCTGGGGACAAGGCTCACATAGAGCCAACCTGTTTCACTCAGACATGGTAGCTCAATGGATCTGAGTGCATGAAAACTCACAAGGATGACACTGTACACTGTGGGAGGATTTATTGTAGACATCAAGCCATAAAGAAAAGCTCTCTTCTCTCCACTAGAAACAGAAATCACCTCAACCTGCCTGCTTCCCTAAAGCCATTCACTTCTTACACTACGAAAGCCCCTTTTATACCAACACACATCGCTCATTAACACCTGTGTGTTAATGTGTGATCTACACCTCTCCAATAATACTAGAATTAAGTGACACCCCATGTAAAGATTTCCAGGTGGTGGAGGCTAGCGGCAGGTTGGCTGTTCCTACAGTCCCCCCAGAGACCAGCCTGTCCCTCGCTGGTCTAGAGGCTCGGCCCTTTCTCGCATGGCTGTGGGCTGCAGGGATATCGGGGTTCAGGTATGAGATATACATTTCTTCAGTTACAGCTGTAATCTGTAAATGTTAATAGAGAAGTTGTGAACGCAATAAGGCCAACACTTTGAATCGTTTAAGCTAATATTTCTAACGTGGGAAAAAAAAACAGTAAATGGCAGAAGGGTTTTATTCAGAATAGGGCAGTTCAGTTAATTTTATTTTTGTTGAGTCGACCCTTAGCTGATAAGATTCCATTAAGATCAGAGACCGGAGATCGGGTCCCTGGCCGACGTCGCCGGTCCTGGAGGCTGTGGGCAGCAGCCTCACCGGGCCAGGCAGGCGCCGAGCTCCTTGTCCAGGCTGTGCTTGAAGCGGTGGTTCAGGAACAGCAGCTGGCCGTGGGGCAGCAGCCGGTGCAGCAGGACCTCGATGCGGTCGGCCTTCAGCAGCACCTGGAACGAGGTTCTGTCCTCAGCTACAGCGACATCCGCCTCCGCTGTTTGAAGGTTCACGCGGTTAACAACTCGTTCACATTTACATAAATAAATCCACCCTTCACCGGAGTTCACCGGCTTAATACTGCACGCACTCCCCAGCACTCCCCTTGTCTCTCAGCAGTGTCTGACCTGTGAAACTATTTGCATCTTCAGGACTTCAGTTCTGTCCCTAGCGCTTAGCTGGGTCAGCTCAGACTTCCACCTGAAGTCTTCTTAAAACTGAACGTCAAAGACTGAAGTGGGTCACAGACAGCGCCCACAGCGCTGCACAATTCCACGCCGGTGACAAGGACCTTACAAAGAACCAGAGGGACCACCTCATCGCTACAGTGATTACTCCTTTCTCAAGTGTCACATAATATCTGCATATTTAATTCCGGTGATACTGTTAGACGAGAAGGACAGCAATTTCAGACTGATGCTTTTCTTTTTGTTATTAACCAGACTTAACTTATTAAAGAGTCACTAAATGTTGTTTTCAACAGACGACTACATTTTTTATGCAAATTCCTTGTACTTGATCTGTAAACAAAGGACTCACAGCCCTTAAGATGTAGTATTTATAATAAGCAGTAAAAGCAGTGGTATTATTATTTTAATCAGTTATTATTTCTATCATCCCAAAATCCAAAAAATAGGTGGAGAACTGAAACACATTTCTTGGAATCATTTAAGAACGTGAACACCTTTAATTTTAAAATACTTTTCTTTTCAAAGGATATAGCTACTTGGCTTGGTAGGATAGGGTTTCCCAAAATATGAATAAACCCTGTACAAACCTGCGTGAATTCTAATATCATTCAATTCTGTAAATTAATGTTGGATTATAGAAAAATTATGGTGTGAAGTTTTAGAGAAGGTCCCCAGTACATCTTAGGAAACCAACTGGAAGAATGGGACTAAATTTACTTAGCTAATGAAACATTTTTTCCCTGGAGAAATAAGACTCTAATACACAAATACACACACAGTCAGCATTTCCTTAACTGCTGTATGTGGTATACAGCAGTAAAATCAGCCTTTTTAATGTTCTTTGCAGTTGAATCATAGTATAACATAACATAGTGTATGTTATAACCCCCCCACCTCGTTAGAGAACGTCAGAAGTGCTCAAAGTCATGTGAGAAATGTGTGCTGTGTGTTATTTTTAAAAACACTGAATATAATTTTAATGAAAATGCTACAACTCCCTGGATGGAGGTCAGCTCATATTGCCCAAGAACACTAAAAGCACATTTTCTGAAACACCTGTCCCTTTACAGAGCAGAACACTATGGGTCCAGTACCTACCTCACTTCCTGTGCCCAGCAGGCGTAAGTGCTCCAGGCAGTGCCGTGCCAGGCTGCGCAGGGTGCCCTCTGCAAGCAGCAGGTTTTCATGGGCTTCACAGACCAGCACGAAGCCCAGCGCCTGCACGCCCAGCCACACCACGGTGTGCTCGCGAGGAAAGGGGTCCCCTTCTCCCAGCCGCAGAACCCCGCTGTCCGCCTCCTGCAGTGCCGCCTCCTCCTCCCCCAGAACTGCGCCCGTCTCATGCAAACCTGGCCGTCCTGCTGCCTCGCGCTGCAGAGCACACACACTCCTCACCTGTCTGAGAGACACAGAGCCCAGGTGAGCTCTTCCCTGCTGCACAGAACACACACACTCCTCACCTGTCTGAGAGACACAGAGCCCAGGTGAGCTCTTCCCTGCTGCACAGAGCACACACACTCCTCACCTGTCTGAGATACAGAGCCCAGGTGAGCTCCACCCTGCTGCACAGAGCACACACACTCCTCACCCGTCTATCTGGTGAGCTCTGTCCTGCTTGTACCAAGCAGTACAAATTATACCTTTTTACATTTTTATTTAATGTTAAGACTGGAAAAACCTAAGACACCCATCTGGATATAATCCTTCCATTTATAAATTATAAATTACAATTTATTGTATTAACTATTTTCTAACTGCTTGATGCAACTGAAGGTTGTAGGCAAGCCAGAGACTACCTCGGAAAGCAATGGAACAAGGTAGAGCACACCCTGAACAGAACACCAGTCCCAGAAGCCAATAACATATCAGTACAGTATGTCTGTGGGAGGAAACCAAAGCCAACAGAGGAACCCCATGAGTACAAAGAAGGAACATACAAACTCCACAAAGACAGCACCTTAGGTTTGGATTTGAACACAGGAACACATTGCTGCGAGACAGCAATGGTAACCAGTGCGTCTATATTGAAATAGTATCCCAGGAAATAATCAGGCATGGATTTGTTAAGAGTTCTTTGAATGTGCAACAAACAGGGGACGTGATATGGTGTATTGAGATTCTCAGGAGGCCTTTGATAAAGTTCATCATAAATTATTATTTTGTATACTGAAGGTCATAGGCATTCGGGGAAATGTGAGAGTTTGTATTGACAATTTGTTATTAAACAGAAAACAGGGGTACAGATAAAGGATGATGTAATTAGTGGAGTACCATCGGGATCAGTGAATCCTAATTTATATCAATGTTGTATTCCAGTATCATTAGAAAACAAGTCCATTTTGCAAATGATACCAAGGAGGTCAGGATTAGGAGGATTTCTACAGCAGCAAACGATATTATAAATAATGATAAAAATACATGTAGCAAAACATATACAGTGCCTATGTCATTGTAACATACAACCTCCAAGTGAAAAATGAATGCTCAAACATTCTGATAAGTAATTACAAATGAAAATCTAGAGAAATGGGCCAGGTAAATGTACATACACCTGCAGCCTCAAAATGTGCTACGCTGGACAGGATGTGCAGACTTTCTACAGGCAGTGTAGACTCACATTGGGAAACGCTGAGCTAATAGAAGGTACTTATGAAAGAGACTCGGGTCTTTGTGTCAACATGTCATTAACCTCTTCACCACGATGTGAGAACTCGATCAAGCAGGAAAAGAAAATGCTGGGATTCAGAGGTCAGAGCCCGGTCTCACCGCGCCACAACCGCCAGCTGCTCCTTCTCCAGCAGTCGCCTGGCCTCCGACTCCTGCTCCCGGTCCCCAGCCGGCCCCGTCTGCGTCAGATCTGCACCGAAAACCCAGGAGTACAGCACGCGGCTCTCCGTGCCCGAGAGCGCCCCCACCGGGCACAGAGTGTGGATCAGGAAGCTGTGCACCATGGCCTCTCGTCTGGAAATCGATCAAAAGAAAGGGCCGAGCATCAGTTACCACACAAGTGCATTTTCATTATCATGAAACAGTCATGATAATGACTGTTCATGAAACAGCACAGTAAGAATCCCACTGTGCTGCTCTCTCACCCATTTCCAGTTTTTACAAGTTGCAGGCTTTTGCACAGCTGTATCACAAAAGCAGTTCTCAGCTTCCAGTTTAGAAAAAATGACAAACCAACTGCAAGGTGTCCAGGTTCAAGAGAATTTTAATTTTCAATGCCTTGCAAAAGTATTCAAACCCTTTCTCTGGTCTCCCATTTTGTGAAATTACAAATGCTTCATGCACATTTTAACATTTAATATTTGATTCAAAACCTGAATGCTCAAACTCAAGACTTTTAAGGGTCAGCAAAAACTAAAGAGAAAAGGCTGAAATCAGTTGATTGCATATCAGTATTTGGTGGAAGCACCTATGGCAGCAAATACAACTGCAATTTAGACAAAAAAGTTCCAATCTTATCTTGTCTGACTATAATAGATTTTGCCACATGTATGTGAGCATCACTCAGGTACTTTGGCAAACTCTATGTGGGATTTAAGATGAGTTTTCCCATTCTGCCATGAGGATCTAGTTTTGTGGAGTGACCAGAATATTGTTGATAACTTTGGGCATTTTCTCCTATCTCAGCCATTGAACTCCGTAGTCACCTCTGGCCTTACAGCTGCACCCCGGCCAGCCCTGCCCGGCTGCTGAGTATGGTCAGGCTGGTCTGGGTGAATTCCACTTCTTAATGATCGACTTTACCATGCTCAAAGAGATATTAAGGCATTCTGAAATGCTTTTATACCTTTTTCCTGATCTGATTAACAAATTCCCATACACAGAGACAAATTATGCTTGTTCTTATTTATCACAAGTAGCAAGCAGAGTCCTCCAGGGAGCTGCGCTGGGATTTATGCTGGCTTCCACACATGTTTCCACTAGGATATCATCTGGAAACGCAATGGAAACTTCCACTGTCTTACTGATGACATACAGCTGTATGCCTGTGATTCCTCATGACCCCTCAGCCATAAATAATCTATTCTCCTGCCTTCCTGACATCAAACAACGAATGTCTAGTCTAATCATTTTTTCTCTTTAATTCAGTGGAAAAAACATTAGTAAAAAAGAACCCTGGACTTCCTGATCTTAATACAGGACAGCCTCAGCACCCAGTGCCTCTTATGTGTAATTGGAGTGTATTTTATGATCAAGAGCTCTCATTTGATTTACTTGTAAAAAAAAAAAGTCGAATGTTCTCTTTTCTCCATCTTAGAAATACTTCCACGATACTGTGATTTCTTTAAACAAATGAGAATCAAGAATCAGAATCAAATCAGAAAAATACCGATAGGCTAATGTGTTGTAAACTCAAATGTAGTGCAGAATATCCAAACTTCAGCTCGTTCAAACTACGGAACAAAAAACAACAACAACAAGCCAATATCTCCAAATTTATCATCCTGAAACTGTCTCCTAGTTCTAGGACTGACTTGAAGTACTCCAGCTGCTGCTGTTGACAGAGCCTTTAGTTACAGGTGCTCTAATTTGTGGAGAGACGTCTGAAAAGATGAGTCATGATATTACCCTGGTTTGTCTCTGGAGTCCAGGTAAGTAGGCTGGCGGGGAAAACACAGAAACTACATACTAGAATTGCCTTAGAGAAAAGAAATGTGACCGTCCTTATCTCTTTTTAAAAATATATAATTTCAGATTTTCCTTAATGTTTTTCTTTTGAAGGAATTCGTCTTACCAAACAAAATCATTCTATACGTCGCAGTCTGATGACGAATGACATCATTGCTGACGGGACTGGCGCATTTATGATTGCGTCATCATAATGAAGACGCCAATAAGATTTATATTACAAAAGCAGGACGCAATGAAAGACGGTGATGCCGTTTATGGAGCAGAAGAGACACAGGACTCCCTAAAACCACAGGACATCACATTATCGTTGCCAACTATTTCCTTTGAAGTTAAATGACTTTCCGATAGTGGAAGGGTGGGTAGATAAGTGCACTAGTCACGTCGAATATCGATTTGTGCTGGTTCATAACAAAATTGAACCAGATTTTAAACAGAATAACATGAACCTTTTATATGCCAAGAAAATGCACTTACCGAGTCGCCTTTAACAAGGAAGAATTTCAGTGCGTCGCTGAAGTTGATGAAGTCATTTACATTCGGGAAATACAGGATCTCGTTGAAGTATAAAATACTATTCCCAGAAAACAACGGGAAAATCGCTTGTTTTAAAGGAAATATTCTGGCGGTACCCTCCAGTGCACAGGCGAATGTATTAAGCACAAAAATATAAAAATATATAGAATATTACAATTTGCAATAATGTATAACTATTTTTTAAATGCTTAAGGAAATTTTACATACAAAAAAATCTGTTTATGACTCCGGAATGCGTGAGTGAAACGTTGTGTGTATGAAAGTATTTTCTTTAGTTTAAGAACAAGTAATAGGTTTATTCCATACTGAAAAGAAAGAAAACGCAACGTTTCGGGTGTAAGTTTACACTTACTACTTGTTCCTTTGCAGCCTACGCATGCTGACGCAGCTCCCCACCTGAACTACTTCTTTAGTTTATATGCTATGTTAACATAGAAATTGCCTCTAGAGGGCAGCCACATATCATGTATCTATATTGTTCCCATTTTTTAAGTTTTATTAAACATTTACGTAATGCAAATAAAGGAGAAAAGATATCCAAATACTACGAGTGAACAACAAAAGAAAACAACTATATGATAATTACATCATTTGAAGACGGTGTCTATTTTACTGCACAGAGAACAGCGCAAAAATGAATAATAAAACGTTTAACATTCATTTCCACCTCATTTTATTTGTTCCCAAATTTTATTGTTTCTAAATAGACAATGAAGTTTACTTAAAAGCAAGATATAAAAAACACATGTAAGAATAATTTTAAAACATCAAAGTCAAAACCAAGTACATGTAAAAGATAATCACAGAGATGCCTTTCAAAAAAGGAGATTTTCAGCCCACATCTGAAAGCTCCCAGTGTGGCCTAGTCTCTGATTTATTTAGGGGTGGTGATACACAAGGCTCACAGAGTGAGGACACACAGTGCACCAGAGCCAGAAGAGGGGGGCTCAGGTGGAGAGGGACTGAGGGCTCAAACCCTGCAGAGCATGAAGCACGCAGCAGGGTTCTGCACCAGCAAACTCTCCAGTGTAGACATGGGTGCAAAGGTAAGTTACTCGGAATATAATAATATAGAGTATACATAAATCTACAGCCACATAACATATTTCAGGGAACATTTGTCTAAATTATCTGTCCAAATGAACTTTAATTGGAATCATTCATAAAGCACAGTAGAAAGTGATATAAAGCAGGTCATGCAGCAGGTTCTGATGTCCAGTATGTCTTCTGGGGGGACTGGAGAACTCAGAGAAACCCACATGAGCACAGGGAGATAACGCACATCCCACAGTGAAGGTGCTTCAGGCTTTGAATCCCACAAGGAATCGAACCTGGGACCTAAGCACAATGAGGCAGCAGCACCGGCTTCCTCTCCTTGTACACATGTATACAGAACAGGTAGAACCCCCAAGAACCCTTGACATCCGAAGAAGCTCCACAGCTGAAACGTGTCTCTTTTCTTCTGTTTTCAACTGGAATAAACCTTGACTTGTTCCTATATATAGAAAATACACTTTTAACAAAATGTCCCTTCAAACGATGGTCTTACAAACATGCCGAGACTCGTCACAGAGGTCAGAGCCGGCCACCAGCTTGGTGATCGCGCGCTGGAAGACTGCGTGGGGGTGCATCAGGCAGCTGTGTGCACTCGAGCTGGGGGCTGAACAGTCCCAGTGTCTCAGGGTAACGACACCTGCTCATTCCAGAGACAACTGTTACAAGACAGCTGCAGGTCTCGGTGACTTCACAGGAGAAACAGAACCTCCAGCTCAGGCACCCTCGGCCACAACTTTGGAAAAAACGCTAGTTCAGTTCAGTTTTATACTGAGAAAACCCCAGTCATGTGGGCTGCAAGGCAGTTTTTACTGTATACTTGCTTCTAGTTTTTATTATGTATCAGGTATAGAATATAACACTGCAGTGCAGGTGCGGGTAAGACGCTCCAGATCAAGAATCTTCGTTTCGGTCTGTTGTACCAGTATTGTAGCACTTTTTCCCTGCAATGACTCAGAGCCCGAGTGGCTCGAGAAACTGTAGTGGCGTCACATTTTGGTGAATTGCAATTAATTTTTTCCATGATTCATCTTTAAGATTCAAACAAGAAAGAAAAGCACTGACAGGAACAGGAAATTGCCTCAGTGCCACCCAGCTTGCAACTGAAAAATCGGTGATATCTCATAATTAAAACCATGAAAAATAAGACAACTGCTTTCATGCAGCTTCTCAGCTTTACAGGTCGATGCTGGATAAGTCAGAGATGCAACACTCCTGTGTTACACTGCTACATCGAGTGTGGTTTTTGAGACAGGTGACATTGCATGTTCACAACAAAGCAAACTCTTCCTCCAGGATGCAGCCTGTTGAAAGGAATGTATAGACAAGTGAGGAAAGTAAGGCAGATTGAGTTTTTGATGACGTGTGGAACTACACCATATTTCGCTATTATTTAAGGTAACTGAAGAGAGTAAGAAATGTGGGAGTGAAAGAAGGAGCCTGGACATTCCCAGGATGAGCAAACACCACCACACAACACAGAGAGACTCTGGAGCTGCAGAGCCCTGCACTGTCTGTGCTCCTGGACCCAGCCTCCCCTCTCCGGAGCACTGCAGGACTGAGCCCAGGCGATTCACCACCAAACCAGACTTCAATGTCTATAAATCGTGTTCATGACTAATAATTTAATTTAGTTTTTTAATCTGAAATGGAAATATCCAGCTGTTGCACGTGTAGTTTTCATCCGAGGCATAGAAGGATTGAATGTATGGGAATTCCACAGTGAAATCACAGGACATTTTTAAAGCTGCACCACTTTTCAAAATCATGTTAATGGGCATTTAAAGTTTTACATTATCATCTGTGCTCTACAGTGTTAATATGGGGCATGTGCCAGTCAGGTCAGACTCAAATTCGTAGTTTGGGTCACTTCAACAGAAGGGAAATCTATTTTCTCTTCATATGCTCTGCGACATGCGAGAGCTGTGAAACTCGTTGTTGGCGCGGTAGCAGGGCAGGAGAACCCCTCCCAGCGCCCCGACTGTCCGGTCGCTCCACACCTCCAGAGAGAGAGCGCCTCCCAGCGCCCCGACTCTCCTGTCGCTCCACACCTCCAGAGAGAGAGCGCCTCCCAGCGCCCCGACTCTCCGGTCGCTCCACACCTCCAGAGAGAGCGCCTCCCAGCGCCCCGACTCTCCGGTCGCTCCACACCTCCAGAGAGAGAGCGCCTCCCAGCGCCCCGACTCTCCGGTCGCTCCACACCTCCAGAGAGAGAGCGCCTCCCAGCGCCCCGACTCTCCAGTTGCTCCACACCACCTACGTTGCCCAGAGCAATTTCTTTTTGCTCCCCCGACCGCAGACTGTCTTTCATTGCCCCGGTGGTAAACTCAACACGGAAATCTGGCAGCCAAAACATTCTTTGATTTCTTTTTTTCAGCGTGAAAGTAGCCTCTACGTCTGCTTATACACTCCGCTACGTCCCCCGAGCTCCCTTCAGCAGTGCTTGATGGCCCTGCCTTGTTCTGGCTGCTGTAGTTAGTGCAGTCTTGTCACTTGGCACAGAGACGTACCGCACAGTATCTTTTATCAACTTTTTAAGTTCCAGCTATTTATGAAAAAAAGTTGTAATCGCAAATCTTTAAAAAAAATCATTTTAAACTATCCAAGGCAGGAAATGGTTCTGTTTTCCTCCGGGTCTCCCAGGACCAATGGCATTCCTGTGCGGAATTTGAAAAGCGTTTGGACGCGCGTGTTGACACTGGGAACGGCCTCACGTGCAGCGCGCACGTGCTTTTCCAACAGACTATCTGTGCGCCGCGCGCTGCCGTGTTTGCCCGGTCCTGCCCGAACACGCCGCGCACGGACAGGTGAAAGACCCCGAAACCCTTTGTACTGCGGATCTCATCTTTTCAGAAGATCAGCCGCCTTCTCTGCTTTGCATACATGTTGCGTTTGGCTTCTCGCCTGTGCATCTCTCTTCAAAGGGAAGTAGAGGTTACGATGAGGCCGCTGAAACTATTTAAACTGGGGCGTTCAGCCTCCGTTTAAGGAGCAGCAACAGCAGTGAGAAAACGCCCTCTGTATCCTCCCCCACTGTAATAATTTAGAACCCAGGTAACTGGATTAAAAGGTTCAGTTCAGTTTGTCATAGGCACAAGTGCAACGAAATGAGAATTGCATGTATGCTCCAATACAAAGACATTAAGGAAACACCCCAAAAAAAAACACTGAACAGCAGCAGCGACAAGTTAAATAATTGACAACTTAAAAAAACCCACAGTGAGCCAGTGGCAGGGGTAGAGTTCAGTAGTCTGACAGCCTGTGGGAAGAAACGGTCTCTGAATCTGGAAGGTCATACCTTTATGCTCCTATAACAATTACCAGAGGGAAGAAAAAGGAGAAACCAGGATACTACAGCGATACTTCCAGCCTTCCTGAGAGAGCAAGATGTAAAAATGTCCACAATAGAGAGCAGCTGTAGTCCAATGCCAGACTGGTTTCACCCATCTCTGCTTTCCAGCTCTCTCAAGAGCCAAGTCCGGCTCCCCTGCCCTTTTTAAGTGTGATCAGCACTCAAAACTGGCAGGCCGCACGATGCCTTGTACAGCAGGTAATGGCTACAGCACTGGCCCGTGGGCTCCTACATCCCAAGCTCGACACCAGACTGGGGCTGTCTGTGCAGAGTCTGCACGTTCTGCCAAGTCTGAGTTCCTCCTTCCTTCCCTAAAACATGATGCCAGGTAACCTAACCAGCATAACCATCCCTACCATTGACCCTCGCTTCTCCAGCCACTGGGACAGGTTACAGAACACCACCACCTTCCTGAGCTCAGAGGAATGTCATATCCCACAGGCCTAAGGGTCTACTGCTGCAGAAGACAAGACAAACCAGTGTCTGTGAGCAGAGACACCCAGCTTCCCAGGTGTCCTACTACAGAGATGAAAGAAAGCACCTTACCGGAGTATGAATGGGCCATTTTTATGTGCAATAAGGACTACAGGCTGAACATGAGCAGTGGACTCTCCTCTTCCACCATAACCACAAGACCGTGTGCTCTGGTTGATTCGAGTCCTCCCGATCAGCACATCCTGCATTCCTGGCCTTGTGCGTACACACGCTTGGCAACCAGATAAATTGCTTTTACAGTGTGGAGAGGTTCCCACAACAGTTTGGCAGAAGTTAGTATTTCTTTGGAGACACACAGACACCAATGTTATGCAGGCTCATATACACTCCAAAAAAAATTCCAGACCCAAAAAGAAAAGTTCAGATGTTTATTTATCCCTGCCAAAATGACGAGGCAAGTATGAAAATACAACCAGTTTCACACAAACAGCAAACCAGCAACAAAAGCACGTTCACACATGGATAGTCACTCAATGCCTGGACACCCAACCTGGTGGGGAGAGGTCACAGTGCCACTCATTATTTGCTGTACAACTTTAATAAAATACAAGGTTAACCACAAAACAGAATCCCCTCACCCTCGCTTCTACCAGAGTAAGACCCGAAACTCATTTTTTGCTGACCGGCAGCACTTCTCTTCTCCCCTTGCAAAGCTCATTTCAGTCCTGAGCCAGGAGAGAGGGGCATTGTGCCAAGGCCGAGGGGGGAAATGAGGATGTCCAAGCTCAAGGAGGCAACATTTCATAAATGGTCTCCCAGCTGTTTTGCTGGTTTACAAACAGCCGTCATCAATGCTGGACTTTAAACATCTCAGGTCTACCAGACCCGGTAGCAGCAGTTAAAACCCAGGAACAAACCAGGGCCTCTTCTGCTACCAGCACATTTTAAAAAGTTTTCAAGGTCACAAACCAGCTCTAAAGCCAGTATAAATGAGGTGTATGCAACAAGCACAAACGGCTCATCTGTGTTCTGTGAATACAGCCCTCGGTGCCTTACTTAAATATGGAGGGAAGCCAGATTACAAACCGTTCACTTTGAAGTTGCTAAAAAGCAAAACTTTAAAAGTGAATACCAGCAGGTCAAAAGCCTTGCAGAAAATTTGTAAGTATGGCCCATTAATTGAAAGACATTTTAATTCTACTATAGAAGTAGTGGAAATATGGTATATTAAAAAGAAACATTGCTTTTACAAAACACATTCCATACAAAACTGCCTCTGTAGTAAATCCAGGATTCTAACAGTGCAGGTCAGTGTCAAGTATGCAGGAGGAGTCCATGGATATTGACAAATTCAGAATTTCTTCCGGAAAATCTGGAGTTAAATGCCATCCATTAACCCACAGTTCAGTTGCTGTCAAGAATGGAAGTTCAGAAGGAGATCTTTATCTTGGTTTCTCCTGGTGCAGGATAAAAACATCCAGACAGGAGATATTGCACTTCAGAGGTAAAAGCACCAACTCAGTTCCAAGAGCCTTCCAGTCCGGGGCAAGAAAAAACCCTCAACTGAGGCAAACTTTTTCCTCACAATGGAAATTATATTATCCACAGGTCTCCACACTGCCATGGTCAAAGTTTTATTAAAAAGGAAAAAACTCACCTTGCACCAAAACAGGCTTGGGTAAGAGGGAATCAAGAAAACCATTTTTAAAATTCAACAAATTAGGAAATCGACCGTTTAAGATGAAGACTAAGCACCACTTGGACGGTCCGAGAGGGAAGTTAAAAACTTTCTCCAGAACGGTGACAAGAACCTGTAGTTTTGAGTCCTTAATCTGAGAGGACTAACAAGGGTCAGGTCTGTTTACTTAATTCCAGGGAATCTGTCCAAACTAGAGCCCCAATTAAAGAGCTGGAGGAAGGGAGCAGGTGCCAATTCAAGTGAACGACTGTTTGTTGTGCATAGTAACGGATACGGACTCCTAATGGCAGGCAGGACCGCCGGGATTAGGGGGCAGGAGGTGTTGTCTGTGGCGAGCTGGC
Source organism: Lepisosteus platostomus (assembly GCF_059453375.1). Classification (NCBI taxonomy): domain Eukaryota; kingdom Metazoa; phylum Chordata; class Actinopteri; order Semionotiformes; family Lepisosteidae; genus Lepisosteus; species Lepisosteus platostomus. The sequence goes on along the minus strand of NC_142611.1, from coordinate 81,911,791 downwards.
CTGCTGCTGTGCAAACAAGGTCAGGGCGTCAAGCAGGCACCCGATCCAGCCAGTGGGAAAGGCCCCCAAACTTCCAGCTCAAAGCAGGACGTCCGGGCAGCCACAGCAGAGACACTGGGCCACTTGCAGGTTCCAGAACACATGACCCTGCCTTCAGCTTAAAGAAGTCCGACAACAAAAGACCCAGCCAGCCCACAGGGCAGATTGAGGAGCAAACAAGGCAACAAGCACCCTCTGGTCCGGGTGGAACTGTTCAAACCCGCGACTCCGAGCCCGAGGGGCCTCACAGCTTCTTCAGCCGGCTGTACAGGTCTCTCTTGCTGCGCTCCCCCGCCCACGTGCGGCTCCGCAGCCGGCACTTGCGCAGGTGCTCTCTGAAGTCCTCGTGGTGCATCGGCCGGTACCCCTGCGGCTCGCAGTGCGCCTGCGGGGAGAGAGAGCAGGCGTGAGCCGAGCCGCGGGGCCGAGCGCACGGCGGGGTGGGGCGGGGCGGGGCGGGCCTTCGGGACTCACCTCATAGCGGGGAAAGAACTCCTTGTAGCCGCCCTTGAGCACGTAAAGCTCGGGGTAGTGCAGGTTGGGGTACTCGTTCATCATGCGGTCACGCTCCCGCACGAAGCGGCACATGCGGGGGCCGCGCTCCGAGGAGAACTCGCAGTGGAAGATGAGCAGCACCCTCTTGTCAGGCGAGGAGGGCATGATGGGGGTCTTCAGCAGGTGCTTCTCCACCTCCTCCTCCAGGTGCAGGTTCAGGGCGCCCTGCAAGGACAGATCGAACCCCTTTAAACCCCCCTAATGTTCTCCAGGGCCACCGTCCTCCGCCTACACAGGGCATTTACCCACAATTCCCCCTGCACTGGGACCCCAGTGGTTTCAAGTATGAATGTTTCTACTCAGGATTCATTTAGCCAAAATAAGAAACTCCATTAGTTTAAGGAGCTCAGGACGTACAATTACACATCAAAACTAGACGTGTAAACAGGACCCAGTTTTAGAACTAAAAAGACCTGCTTGTGCAGAACAGAGCTGCAAGTGTGGACACATCCAATCTCTCCTAGTGATCAGGAAAAAAAAAACTGGACAAACAGAAATCTGCACTGTCTGCCGGAAGAAAATTAATTCTCCTGGTGAGGTTTGCAGCAAACCAGTAGATGGCAACAGGGCAGGTGGCTCTACCTGCCAAACTGACACAGGTCCTCTACCAGGCCAACTTAAAACGGCCCACACATCTGGGAGAGACGCAAGAGAAACACCAAACTCACCTTAATGTGTCCTCCTTCAAACTCGTATGGGTAGCGACAGTCGATGACCACGATCTGTTCCACCAGGTGATTAAACTCCCCTTTCAAAGCGGCCATCATCTGAGCAGCAGGACCACGGTTCACCCCAGGGGGAAGAGAGAAGGAAAGAGACGGAATGGGTCTTGTGTGAAAAGGAATCTTTGTCCAATTATGTTCAATGCTCAGGTTGCTGGCTAGTTTAAGAGCTGAACTGGAATGACACTGGACAGACAGCATCTCCCCACCCCACCCCCTCTGGAAAATCAGATCCATATATTAGGACTTCTTACCATGTCAGAAGTGATGTATTTCAGATCCTGGTGCTTCCCTTCCACCGTGGGCAGGACGAAGGGCTGTAGGGCGACAGCACAGCAGTGAGAAGCATGAGCAAGACAGCGGCGCAGATCTGCAAACCTCACCACACAATCACCTCGTACTGCACCCTCCTTCAGCACACTGAAGCGCTTGTCCCTCCAGGAAGACTCAAGTTCACAGTTGTGGCTTCTTCATGTGCCCTTTCTGTCAAGGCAGGGCCTAGTGACATTTTTTCTGCTATTGTTTTGCAAAAGTGCAGCACTGGCAGCATAACCTCACCTGCCTGCAAGCCACTCAGATTTGAGACAAGCTGACCACCTGTTTCAGACCTGTGCATTCACGTTTGACAACAGACATGAAAACACTCCATAAAAGGAGTCCGTCCATAACACTGTCCTGCACAACATTGTAGTTGGGTGTACACACACATACCTGCTCCAATTCCTTACCTTAGTGAAGTCTCCAATCAGCTCCTTGACATCACTGTCCAGCAGCTTCTCAATGTCCTGATCACAGAAGGACTTGGACCTCTGCACCAACCGGCACGACTGGGGGAAAAAAAGATGAGCCAATTAACACCAAAGTACAAGGGCAACAGCCAGGGTTTCAAAGTATTTTTCTACCATATCCACAATACCCAGCACATTTCTTCACTGCTGCAAACTGACTTTAGGATGCAGGTGAAGAACTGGGAGGGCTTGATGAAAGGGGTACTGACCATGCCGGGCGTGCCCTCCTCCACCTCCGTGTCCTCTGGCCGGACGGTCCCGGCCACACTGCGCCGCCGCTTCACCCGGACCGGCGTGTGCTCGTCCCGCGGGCACTCCGGCCGCTTCAGGTGGGCGCGGCCGGCCGAGGCGGGCAGCGAGGGCGAGCGGAACAGGCCGCGGGGACGGCACCGGATTATGGGCTGCAGGGAAGAGAGACAGTGTTACCATGACGAGCCAGCAGGTCACCCTACTGCACAGCGCTGCTCAGCCGCGGACTTCCGGAAATGGGCCATGTTACGCTGCACGCTCGGTGTAAGAGACAGGCCACACGCGAGACTTTGCTGCAGAGAAGCAGGAAGCCAACGAGGACGCAGAGAGGAGACTGGAGAAAGGCAGGCAGGGAAGAGAGGAAGAGGCACGAGACAGCAGTGGGCAGCACTCCCACTATGTTAACATAGCAGTGCAGTGGGATGGAATGGGTTGTGAAACACTGCCCTACAACACAAACTAGTGGCCGCATGTCCAAGCTTTGCATCTAGAAAGGCCAGTTAAAATCTCTTAAAAGCTTTGCAGTTCTACGCGTCTGAGTTCAAACTCGCCATGCAAGTGCACTTACCGAGTCCAAGCTCTGCTCTTCCTTCTCCTGGACTAAGGGAGCAGTCAGCAGACTGGCTATGCCCAGGGGCATTTCTGCATTACTCTGCAGGGGCACAGAGGGAACGACACCAGTTACACTAAATCAACGCTTCTCACACTCTCCTAGTGACAAACCTTCCCATTCACAAACTCTTTCTGCTTATCAGCTACAGATAAAGGTAGGGGAGGTTATCTTGTCTTCTGTAGTAAATTAAAAAGGCAAACCAAATACTAGTCTGTAGTTATCTATATGGGTAAAACAGAGTTTAAGGGATATCGTGGGCAAATTGTATGACGTATTACACCGTATACTACTAGATTCACTGATTTTTTTTAACAAGATTGCCCTTCTAGAATACGACCAGAATAAAAAACTTCAGGGCTGAAGGAACTGAACCTCAACTTAGTCTTGAGCAGAGAAGACCGAGAGGGACTGGATACAAGTATTTCAAAACCCTCACAGGATCCTGCTTCTACAGAATCAGTGAAACACGAACCCGAGCGCACGGGTGGGACGTGCTCTTGCACACAGTTAACGAAGAGAGCAGGAGGTACTTCTGTACCCACAGGGAGTCTGGACCTCCTCAGATTACTACCTCCTCCTACTCATAACCTTCACGTATATAAGGTACGCATCGCCGTCTTGCCCACCAGCCCTGCAAAATCAGCGCCAGCCTCACCTCCATGTCGCTGTCCAGGACGTCGAGGAAGCCGTCATCGCTGTCGTCGTCGAGGGAGGAGGTGAGAGAGGAGCGCCGCAGCACGACGGGACTCCCATCCTCCAAGGAGCACAGCCGCGCCACAGGAGGGGGGGACAGCTGCCAAGAGAAACCACAGCGCAGGGTTACAAAAGCTCCTTTCCCTTAACCAAGGACACCGCGACTCTAAAAGAGGCGCTGGCCTGCTCAAACCCTGCACCCCTGAGGGGCGGTCGGGTGCAGAGGGGCAGGGCGCCAGCTCACCATGAGTGCAGGAGCGGAGCTGGGCCGGCGAGCGGAGGGGTCATGCGCCTCAGTGCTGTGGAAAGAGCGCAGGCGGCAGCGGGACATGGGCACGGCCGGCTTCTTGAACTCAAACGCCCCCTGCAGGTGGAGAGAAGAGTCAGTGGGGACAAAACGGTCTCGGGGGGGAAAAAAAGCCAGGGTATCGGCTTCAACAAGCACACCGGGGAAGATTACAAAATGCGTACAACCCTTTTAAATCCTCTTGCGTTTACTGGTTTGTTTTACCACTAATTCTGAAGCCACCCAATGATTCCCCAATACCTGGATCAGGTCCTCAGCCCCCCCCGTCAAGACGAGCGTCTGCCTTCAGTGTAGGACATTTCCCTACATTAACACTCCCTTCGACCCATTTGGTTAAGCTGATGCAGCACGTACAAGGAATGACTAGAGCTGTCTGAGTTATTAGCAGCAGCAAACACCCATCCATTTCAGATGTACATTGTTTGAACAGCTGATGTTGCTTTCTAACAGACTTTAAAAGATCCTCACTTCATGCAAGTTCTCTTTCCCACTCCTGTTTCCTGAAGACTCAGACCCTCCTCGGCTGAAAATGCCAAAGCTTCTGCCATCAGGGTCCTTCTGTTTGAGCGCAGGACTGGAACCCAAGAGCCGCACCTAAAATACAGGCAAGGAGAGGTCCCACGTCACTGCCAGGGCCAAGGAAGTCAGAAAAGCCAGTGTCCTTGAGGGGTACAGTGTGGACATTAGCAATAACTGGGATCCCCACTCAACCAACTTTTAAAATGAAAGTAAACCATGACAGGTCCATACTTCATTTTAAAAAATTCTGGGTATTGGTTAGAAACATTTCTTGCCACCGCATCATTTGCTAGGGGAACTAAAACCAGAACAACTTACGAAATTAACATTTGTCACAGTTTCATACAAGCATCCGCTGCTTCGTGGCGAACAGGAAGTCTTTAAATAACTACTGCTAAACTGCGAGGTGGGACAAAACAGGAAACCTCCTTTTAAAGCAACTTACCGGTAAGGAATTAATTCTTCGGATTGGGATCTTGTCACTACAGAAAGAAAAAAGTGCAAAACTTAAATATTAAAATAATAAGGTTTGTTTTGATGTCCTATACAGATGGGTCAAGGTGAATTTTAAGCATCATATCCAAGTCTGTGCTTAAAGCAACAGCTCTGTGTGAACTGGCACCCATCTGCAGGATCTTCCTAGTAACTAGAGGTAACCTAGCACTGCCATCTGCCTGCGTTTCCCCCCAAATGCATACTTCCGCCACATCTTGTAACCAGACACTGTGGAATGCAGACGGGGCTCTGCTCTCAGCTTCATTCATAAATATAAACAGTGGGCAGGTTTGGGTTTTTCAACCTTTCACTTGATCAGGAATGCAAAGGGGAGATTCTTCACAATGCAAAATAAGAGTTAAGTCTTTTACATAAGCCTAACAGATCAAAAGATAGATTGCACAAAAATAACATGAGCTTGCCTCAAGCATGCAATATTTAATTGCTTCACCGGAAATATTAAAAAATACTTACTCCCTTAGAATGGCACCAGACTCCAGTAAAGCTTTTTCAAACCTGTAGGAACAGCAACCAGTAACAACCCGTCAGAACCCATGTTCATGTTGGTAACAATCCTAGCACCACTACTGAAGGCAAATAAAACCAGGTGCAACGTGCTCTAGTAAGTCTTTACGTGCAGAAACGAAAAGGGAGGAGGAGGCACAGTGTCAGAACCACTGACTGTACTCTTACAGGCTACATTTTAGATTGGGGTCAATTACTCAAATAAGGGCAGCCTAGATGTCCTCCCAGACATAAAGCCCTTCACAGCCTTTAGCCACAGTTCCAGAGCGGCCCTGCTGAACCAATTAGACCCTGACCCACATTCGGACGAGAAAGAGGCCAAAAAAAAAAACAGACAAAGAGACCCCCAGGAGTGAGGGTGGCCTCCTTTTGTGCGGAGACTGGATCATGCATCCCCCAAGTCCACCTGTATGCAAAATAGATTGTGTGTGTGTGTGTGGGGGGGGGGTCTTTTAATCTGCCATATGCCTCCTTCAAGGCATCACGCCAACCCCCACAGCAGGAGCCTTTTGTTAGGGCAGCAGGGAGATAAGAGAGCTGGGGTGCCTTTTACAATAGGAAGCAGGGCTTGGCTGGGCTGGCTCGGGCCTCTATTCAGCACGTGGATTACACAGCACCCCCGTTCTCCGACGGCATCAATCAACAGGACGCAGGGAAAGCGTGCCAGATGCCACTGACTGGAGGGGGGCAGGGCGAGTTAATTGAAGCCTCGCTGTCTGGTACAGGCACCTGTGGGTGCAGAGGAATCCAGCTTGCAAGCCAAAATAAAACGAGAGAGACAGCTGTGCAGCCACTAAGCTGGAGACTCCACCACACTGCGGAGACAAACCTGCACATCAACAGACAGACTGTGGCAAGATCAGATGTCTGAGTCCTCTCAAAGAGCAGTCCTTTAATTAAAACACAGGCACCGGGCCACCCACATTCAATTCAGAGAAGGATACTTTAAACCCCAAGCTTTCCACTTGCAGCTTGCGATTCATAGCTAAAGGTCTTCTTTGCAAGCCAAGAAATTGGCCCACAAAGAGCAAACGGGCCATTATAAAAAAGCCCCCCTATTGCAAGAAGGCAACATGCTTGTAGCTACATAGCAAAGTCACTTCAGCTGCCACCTTGCTTCAGAAAACCGAACATGAACCACGTCTGTTGCTGGAATAAACGGTAGGCACACGGTAGATTAGAATCAACTAAAAAGTCAAGACCGCTGCTAATCTGCAGCTAGAACTTTGTCTTCCACAGCACGGATGACCAGGGCTAGGAAGAAAGGACAAGTTTACTTCCTGAAAGGCGCTCAGCAACACAGGGCCCGTCTGCCCCACAGACAGGCCACAAGTATCCCTCTCAAGTACACCAACACGCAAACTGTGAACCAGAGTCCATTCCCAGTTGCAGTTGTGCAAAGACCATCAGCACCATATTCCACACCGCAGACAAACCCGCACTGTTCAAGACGGGCATGACGAGAGGTTGCCAGGGCGCGGAACGGGCTCAGCCGGGGCACTGAAAAACAGGAAGCCCAGCCCGTCTCTGCCGCCACAGAGACGGACAGGCCCCCTATCACCCCCGGCCCCGATGCACGACGAGCTGGCGGTTTTGCACCGGCGACCCGCAGCGCCGCGCCCCGCAGGCGAGAGACACACCCGGCAGGAAATAACAAACCAACCGCTGATCGCAGCAAAATGCCAACTCCTATGCTTCAAACGGGCCTGCTGTCTCTATCCTGCAATGCCGCTCTAGAGCACTCCTGATTTACCCAAGTACAGGGTACAGGAACACGGAGGGAGACTGTAGAAACAGCTGCAATCTAACCCGTCACCCAGAGTCTAACAGAGCTGTACCCCCCAGTTCTCTCCATGTGAATCCAGAACCGGCCCCCCACAGGCCTGCGGGCCAGCGAGCCCCCAGCGGCGCCGACCCCCAAAACCTTAACCTCAAGGCTCCCTTCCCTTTGCGAGACAGCCGAGAGCCCCGGGACTCACCGTTCCTCGACGGCAGCGGGGTCCAGGGGGCTGGCGGGGGAGTCCATCCCGAGACCTGCAATCACAAGCAGCGGTGAGGCCGGGGTCCGGCAGCGGGGAGCCCCCGCCCCCAGACCCCGGCACCCCGACACTGCGCGCACCGGCGGCGGAACAAGCTCCCGAGGCAGGCAGGAGAGGGCAGCTGAGCCCGGGTAGCGAATAAAGTAGCGAATGACGAGCAGGAGCTCCAGCTCAAGCGCTCAGACCGAGCCGCTGAACTCACCGGCGTCCGAGGAGGCGTCCGACGCGAAGGAGGGGATCTTGAGCAACGGGACCGGGGCTCTGCGCTTCGGGGTGTCGCACTGGCTGCGGGCGGGGAGAGAGAGACAACACTGATTGTACCCATCGGTCATGCCAACAAAGCACCTTGAATTGAATTGGCAGGGTTACAGCCCGCAGCGCCAGACCCACCGGCCGGCTGCGCCCCCCTCCGACCGGGCAGGCGTGCTGGCACGCAGCTGGCGAGGCTGCATGAGCACCGCGGCCGCTCGGCCAGATCAGCCGAGCACAGAGCACCAAGAGACCACGAACCACAGCGATCGGCAATTCAATTTCAGATTCTCATGCGAGAGGAAAAAAAAAAGTTAGCAGTGCCATGACAACACGGCTGTGCCTCCACGATCAAGCTGATCCCCACTCCCTGCGCGCCAGGCAGGAGCTGAAGTCCATCAGCCGGGACACCAGCACTGGGAATAAACGAGAATACGGTTTGAAGCCGACTCATCTGGTCTCGGGGACCAGGCCGGGCCACCCCTCTACACCCCGCGTCTCCTAGCTATTCGGGCGGCTGCAGCGTCACCAGCTCAGACAGACGCTGCAGCTGCAGAAGCGCCCGCTGCCCATGTGCCCCCCCGGCCCTCGCCATGAGGGCGGCCGGGGCGCCCCCGCCGGGGTCGGGCTCCTACCTGCCGAGCACGGCGAGGTGCGTCATGTTGAGCGCCAGGTTGGTGACGGGGGAGAGCACGGCCGGCGGCTCCGGGGAGAAGAGGGTCCGGGTGCAGGGCGAGTCGCGGGAGCCGAGCCCCGGGAGCGACAGCGCGCCGCCGCGGGCCTGCGGGACGCGGGGGCTGAAGTCGCTGAAGAAGACCTCGCTGTACTCCATCATCCGTGCCTGCAAGGGGGCAGATCGAGGAAGAGGGGGCGGCTGCGGGCCTCCGGCTGTTTCGAAGGCGCGATAGTCGGCCGCTCGGCGGAGGGCTGAGCGTACAGGATGGACGCACACTTTAAAAAACACTAGCTGCAGGGCGCATAGCAAGCCGTTTTCCCAGGGACAGAAAGAAGACGCTAAACAGCTGAGGAAAGCATTCTTGCAGATGTTGCAGGCCAGAGAACAGCCTCCACTTCCTCCTCTGACCTCCCCTTGAAATCTAGATGCTGTAATTCGCCCGCATCCTCTATTTATGTTCAAAAAGAAAAGGCACACGCGCGGCAATCCTCCCGGCCAATCAGGAGCGCTTTTACATTTCCCCTCTCCCGTTCTGGCAAATCACAAAAAAGCTTTCTTTTTCTCGCGGCATTCGCGAGCTCTAAGCCAATAGAAAAAACCATATACAAATCTGACCTGACAACGAGTTCGACCGAGAGCCAATCAGATCCATCCTTCTGGCGTGCGCCCTTCCAAAGTTAGCCAATCACACGCTGAGACTTGAATTGCTGGGGCGTGGAACTATCGAACATAGCTTTATTTTTTTTCCCGCGGAACATTTCAAGGGCTTCAGCCAATGAAATCACAGGTTTACGAACTCCAAAATGGAATGTGCTATTACACTTTTCTCACGATTAAAGGGGTGGAGTGAGTTTTAAAATAACAAAAAGGCATATTTATTTCAATATAAAAGATAAAATATCGATATCTTAGTTATTAGATCTGTATCATAGGTTCATTTTGCGTACACCGAGCCTTTTTCTGAGTTATATCTTTTTTTCATAATATTTAACGTAGGTTCTCCCCTCCTTCTAAAAGTGTTTCAGAGAAACAGCTGTTTATTCAAAAAAGGAGAGGGAGTTTTAAATTTGTAACACGCAACACAAAAGAAATGTTTTATTAACTCTTCATTTCATCCATTGCTTGGAATCTAAAAAATATTACACACTCACAGCGGAATGAATACTTCCCATGCCAATCAGTTACTGAACTTTATTCCAAAGCACGAATTATCTCCTTCCTCAGACAGAAGTGGCTTCTAAATTGACATTTTTTATGCGAATTTCTGCTGTAAAAAGAATTCCAATGCATTTTAATAAGATTACTTTTTAAGGATTTGTAGTTGATCAAATTACAATATGTTAAAACATTTTCCATTCTTAAAGGCAAGACTTTTTATAGGCCTTCGCCATTTGTTCTTCTTGCACAGCTAATTCTCCACAGCGAGGATTGTCAACTGTACCATTTTATTTGTATTTCACGTATTGGCACCCTTCAGGAAACTTAAGGCACCGTACAATTTGCACACAAGAGACAACAGAGGCAATAAGAAAGAAAATTGGGAGATTTGTAAAGTGGAGCTAGTGCGGTCAGGAGTTGGACTAAATGCTACATTAAAGAGTCTCGGTATCAGTCCGGTGTTTAATGCCGGCAGCAGCATAGGCTCGGACGGGTTTGGGCCCTGAGCTCCTGAGACGTGCGGCTCCACGCGAGAGGCTGTGTGTGTGTGTGTGTGTGTGTGTGTGTGTGTGTGTGTGTGTGTGTGTGTGTGTGTGTGTGTGTGTGTGTGTGTGTGTGTGTGTGTGTGTGTGTGTGTGTGTGTGTGTGTGTGTGTGTGTGTGTGGCTTCACCCAGCAGAGCTCACAATAACAGCTGTCCCAGAGTCCTGCATGAAAACCGGATAAAAACATCTATGTGGAGAGCAGAGCCTTTATCTACACCCCGGGTAGCGCCGGGAGCCGGTGCAGCTCGGTTCTTGTAAAAAACGAAGCTCATTCTCCCTCCGCAGTGTTTTTCCCCCACGTTCAGAAATGCGACCGCGATTGTGGAGAGCGCCACCATCTCTTCACCCATCAGACATGTTTCGATTTGTTTCCTGGGTCTATGGTTCAGCTACAACGAGGTTCTTCACGTTTTGCTCAGTCTTGTCCTCGGAGATTAGATAAATTCAACCCTTTATTAAGCTTATTGACGTTAAATTGATTTGTCTCCAAATAGTGCCTTACAGAAGGACAAGTTTGGAAATTAGCACGATCACTGCGCCAGGTGATAAGAATCAGATCTCATTTCATTTAGCATTTTTATTTACATGACCAGGTGGAATTTAACTTGTGTCACTAAGATTGTTTTGGGAGAGTTTAATTGATAATCAGTTAGCAGTTGTTTAGGAATCAGCAAAATTTTAAAAGATACCCGGTTTAAATAGAAATCGATTTGTTACATTTCATGAAAATATACATCTACATGCCAAATTAATGTAGATTCTTCTAAAAATAAATATATAAATATTAACAAGGTAACTGACTATGAGTATGTATGTTAATCAATGTTAACGCTAACGCTGATTTGGATTGTCGTTATCAGAGAAGTGTTGAAAAACTCAGTAAATCTCATTAAGGAACCCACTGGCTGTGGAACACACATGGGCTTTAAGATGTGTAATAAAGATGTGTAAGTAAAGTTCATTGTGATGATTTATTCTCAGAACGATTGTTTAGACTACCTAAAAAAGTTTCAAAACGCACAACACTCCAGTCTGGGGGTGGGCACACTATTCTATACAAATCGGAATAAAAAAAGTGCTCTTCTATTATTTAATTCTTTTGAATGTTTTTGCTCAAACTGCTTTTTCTTGCGAAAGTGTTTCACAGGACAAGACTGTAAGGTGGATGGGGAAACCACGAATTAAGACGTCGACTTCAGTTATAAAGCTTCCAGTTTGTGGGAAGTCGCCGGTTCCGCGGGGATGCGGTGACCCAGCCGCTCGCCGGTCGCGCCGCAGTTGTCGGGTCCTGTCATCGCCGGGAATGGCGTGTCCGCCGGGGTCAGTGCTTCTGGGGCATCCTAATACCATTAGTAAAGAGCCAGGGGCGGGGTGTCGCTGTCACACAGCTGCCAGGAGTGTAGATGGTCCGTTCATAACCGCTTTTCACCGGGACCCTGATTGGCTTTTCTCTTATAACAAGCCCGTCCTTCCACCTCACAAATTATTGTGGCATTGCCCTCCATCCTGATCTTACTGTTGGTGGAGGGCTGTAGTACAGTACGCGCAGTTTCAGTTTATGTTTAGTTTACAGAGCAAGGACAGTACACAACTCTTGAGCTCCACACATGCAAAATAAAAACATTTTAAACAAAAGAAACCCAAAGTCAATGCAACTTGGAAAAAAAAAGTGTTTCCTTTTCCGTGCTTTTTGGGTCATTACTCACATAGAAAACTTCAAGACAACCTCAGAACAAATACAAATACATATTACACGGTGCAACATCCTCAGAAACATTAATTATAAAGAAAGAAAAGGTGATTAGGGTAAGATTCCTGTCCTTGATGGGTCTGTCTTTAGATTTGTTAACGAGAAAATGAGAGGTACAAGTCTCCATGTCTTGTCATGCTGGGAAGCAGTGAGCACCTGCAGTTACAGACTAAAGAGAAGATTTCTTTGCTCAGCGTGGACTATCTGTTTGGTCAACAAGAAGGACAAAGAAAAACAACCAATTTCAAAGCCTTTGCCTTTAGAAAAAAATCAAAACAGGACCAAGGTGGGTATTCTGTGTTGTATCATCCAGTAACTGCAATTCTAATGTCTTATCAGACTGGTTTAGTTTTAGCTCAGGCTCACTAGCACTGATAACTCATTGCCTTCCAAAGGCAATTGTACTTAACTGTTAAACTAGCTCTGAAACTGGCCGCTGATCCAGGACTGTGCACAACAGCTGGAACAGCAGCTGCATTATTAAAGTGTAATTTTCCATGGCTATACTTCACCATTAATCCGTTTTCTTATTTTCCTATTCATATATTCTTTTGTTTTATTTATCATAAAGCTACTTATCCTGTTCTGTATTTCTGTATTCAAAAGTTTAACTGGCACCGGAGAGCTTTGTATTTTAAGGCCAATATAGAAATCAGCCTTCGTTTTAGGATCTCTGCTGCTGTTTTTGAAGGTGGTGTTTATACAGCTCTTGTATACAGCTCTCTTAAATCATCTGATTAACTCATAACTTCATCCTAGTGCCCAGGTACAAATTACTCTTGATATTTTATGTCTTATATTTTATTAATAATAATTAATAATAATTGCTTACACTTTTATAGCACTTTTCTGGACACTCCACTCAAAGCGCTTTACAGGTAATGGGGATCCCCTCCACCACCACCAGTGTGCAGCCCCACCTGGATGATGCGACGGCAGCCATAGTGCGCCAGAACGCTCACTACACATCAGCTATCAGTGGGGAGGAGAGCAGAGTAATCTAGCCAATTCATAGAGGTACTTACGGTACTTATGATCATAAATTCCTCTCGATACTAATTATGGTTTTTATGTCTGTCTTAGTATGTAAAACTTATAGAAATAAGTAATAGATTTGGAAGTGACATTTAATGTATGTGACAAAATCTTTATTTTTACCCTGGTGTAAGTTTAAATAACCAATTTAAGTCAATCAGAAAAACTAATCTTTGATGACTTAGGAAGACCAGAGAAACACAAATTCAATTTAAAATACATTTTACATCTGCTTTGCAAAAATTCCCCAAAAGAACTCCATCACAACAGGGTCATTTTCCAGAGGGCCTGAGTCAACAACTGCCCTGCCAGACCTGTCAGATAGATTTGTCACCCCTTAGTTTAGGAATTTCAAAATTGCACTAAATTGCACTTCTGAAAAATGGATAATAATCCATTGGTTGATACCTAGTGGAACTAGCTACCTTCTGCACACTGTCCTATTGTTAGTGTTGTGGTTGAGGCTGTTGTCAAGATCAGGGCACTTATCAGGGCACTTATCCACCTTATTCACACCGATAGCTGGCTTCTATCACTTTTAATTCTGCTTGCATCACTGTTAATTCTGGTTACTGTATCACATGTAGACAGCATGGTGCTGGTAGCTCCTCACCTAAAGCATTACCTGCAGATCACTGTGATTGACCGGCGGGGGCGTTTGACAGGGTCCAGCAGCACCTCCTGTCCCCTCGTCTGCACAGGCCAGTCAGGACTGCTCCTGGGCTGAGCTGCACAGGCATCTCCTGACGGTGTTTCTTAACCAATCAGGTCAACTTATTAGTCTACATTGGGACCCCTTTTTAAGTTTTGGAGAAAATAATCATTTTGTGCTAACCCAGTTAGTTCTATCCCCCTCAACACCAGGACAAATATTTTGGCAACTGAATAGATATTATGATTAGGAGAATTTTGAAAGATTGTGCAAAGGGGCACTTGAGCTACATGCCTGTTATGATCAAGGACATGGAATTCAGGATTAACCACATTTTTAGCATGTAAATCATTTTCTAGCACGACCTGAAAAAGCATGCACAACTCGATAAACTGGCACACGCAGCCTGATCGTGCCAGCAGTTTTCTATTCACCTTTTCCCTGAGAGAAAATCAGTTTGCCCCTGGATTATAATGAGACGTGATACACTTGCAGCAACAATACAAATGAAATTAGAAACAGTCCAGGTCTCACAGTATTACGGGGACTCAGTGCTGGATCCTGAGTGAAGGAAGATGGGGCTTCTGGAGGGGGGTTGTGTTCCCACAGCGACAGAGGGAAAACACTCTGGGGGGTCCATCTCATGACCCCTCTCAGGTCTGCTATGATTTGTTGTGGAGCCCACTCCCCCGGGCCATTATCACCCACTGGAACATTATCACCCGCTGGAGCAGTTTCACTGAGCTGAAGCCAGGAATTTGTTTTGTTTGAGACTGCAGACTCCAGCAGTGGCCTGACTGCTCGGCTGTGAGCACACACCAGGACAGACATGGAAGTCATGAGATAACTCATGTGTGGCAGATTTATGATGACAAAACAATCACTAAAAAGAGCTAAAATAACACAAAAATCATGGGTTTACTCATAAAAATATATAAATGGACAGAATTCAGTTGGAGGGGTGTGTGTTTTATTCTTCTGCATAAAGTCAGCAGTGGTTACAAGCTGTAAACCTCAGGAGTCAAGAAGAATGAGGCCTCACTTTCCTGCGATGTCAATAACAAAGAGAATGGAGGAAGCCCTATTTCCTATATTGTTTAGGCTAGTATGAACGATAGGAGTACATTTTATAACAGTTCTTTTGAAGAGGTTTTAGGCAATATGCAACACTGGAGTAATTAAAACTCTCTTTCCTGAAAGAAGTTGAAACCCAATCAATACCACATAAATGTTATCTCTCCATCTTTTGATCTGCTTTCAAAGAATCTGTCTCCCGCTGAAAAAACATCTCCCCTTTCTCACTCTCCAAATTGAGCCCTTAATAAGTTCAAGCAAAAACCTATTAATATTTTATTCATTTTCTTAATTAAATTAAATTGAAGTTAATCATAAATCCCCAGCACCCTATAATTAAGCAGGAATGTCAGCAGCCAAAACTGAAATGGTCAATGTGACTGATGAATGCTTTCCTGCTCAGTTCGAGTCCTTGCATTGATCTAGACTTTTCAATTAATCAAGGTGTGAGAACAACTAGGGAACTATGGTTATAATGTGGTGTGGTTTGAAGTGTATTTTGAAACGATACAGGTTGAATTTAAATTTTAAAAGTTGACCATTTTAGGGAAGCAGACCTTGGAGGAATGAGAAGTTAGAGGTTTGACTTACACTTTACTGAAGGGCAATAGATTGGGACAGGATGAAAATAGTGTCAGTAGAGAATGGAAGGTAAAAGCTTAAAGAGATTGTACTTCAAGAACAGAACAGATTAATCACGGTTTAACAACTCCAAAAATCACTTTTATCAGAAATGCTTAAAAAGAACAGGATCTACAGTACTTAAAGTAAAAGAGTGCAATGAATTGCAAGCAGAGGTAAAACAGATATTAGAAAGGCCAAGAAACATTGAACAGAATAATGCAACGAAGGCTGAAATAAATAAAAAGAAGTTCATTCAGATCTTTTTTACCTCACCTTAGCAGGGATACAAATTTAGTATATTTGCAAATTTTAAAAGTTTAATGGTCTATTAAGAGAAGAGGCATAGAAGAAATAGAGAACTTTTCAGGAGATTAGATGGATGATATTGTCTGGGACTGTGGAGAAAAGGGCATTAAAACTGTACTGTTCTGTTTTTTTTTTTCCACATGAAATAATTTGTTAAGCAGTTTTCCAGTCAAGGCTGGTCAAACACTAGAACCCTCTGGTTGCCCCGGTTTTTACATTTCCCTTTCTCTTCCTGGGGGAATGGAGTGATCATGTTATAGGACGTGGTGTAAAATATTTGCCATCCAATTGTAACGTTGTACAATTGTATAAACAATTACAGGAAATATAAGCAAGCAAAAACAACCTCTAAGAATGTCCCAGACTCTAACGTCAACTCACAAAATAGTCTACCAAGCTAAATTTGCTTGTGATGGGCATAGAAAATTATCTTTAATTTTGTTATTTTCCTGTGTTGTTCTGTTACAACAGAGTTATATTTTCTGTTTTAAAAAAAAACTGTTCCACTAACAAACTGATTTCCTACTGTACATTCTAATACCTTCCAGGAAAAGATAGCAGTAACAGTTCATTATCATTATTATGTTGAATAACAGATTGGCACCCCAACAGAATGTCATTATGTTTGAAACATTACAGTTCATTGGTCATGTCACTAAAGCTCTTTGAATTTGAATTTTAAAATTTCAATAACAAGGATAGATGACATTCAAATGTTTGGAGTTCATGGTTGCAGCTCTCTTTCTGGGGATGTGAAGAATTCCTTCATCCAGCACAATTAGACAGCTGAAGCACAGAGGCAGAGCTATTAACATACCTCTTCGGGATTTCAGGATTCCTTTATCACAACGTAGGAAGGTTTCAAAGTAGCACCCAGACAGGGAAGTTGAGAAACTGGGAGTGCAGGTCTCTCCTGCTCTCTATAGACCTGTTATCTTTTGTCAGTTCAGTTGTTCAGAGATGCTGACATTTAAAATATGCTCCTCAGCTGCAGGCAGTGAGCCAGCCAGGTGTTCTTGGACTGACATGGCGTGTGATAACCTCGCTGTGCACTTTGTAAGGCAGAGTTCTTGCTTATCTCTTCCAATCACTGTCCAGTTTTTTGACTGTGAAGAAAAACGAGTACGCACAAACTCTGACTTTGCATGACTTGCCTCAGTGATTTTGTTCTACTGTGTATTTTAATAATTGCTACCAACTACATAATTTATAGCCATTTGAAACCAAGTGACACAAACTATTACCTTGGTGCTTCACTTACCCATTCATACTGTAAGTAAACAGTACTACACATTTCAAGCACAAAACTGAACAAGCAGCACCTACAATTAACAAAACTCTAACATTACGGGACTACGTACAAGCACTATTACGACAAACATTGCATAGCACAAGGATACAGAAGAGTATTTAACACAGCTCAATTTATTCACACATAATACTTGTGAATAACAGTGAGCAGCATCGCAGTGCAGGACAGACAGTGAGTCTTCTGTATCACAGGAAAAAGGCTTTGACAGAATGCGCCAGGCCTGAGCTGCTCGATGAGGCGAGGTGTTAGTCTCAAAAAGGAAAGCCTGGTCTTCCAGGTGTGTGTCCTCACTAGGGCAGCTTGGTCTGACTCAGCCCAGATTACAAGAATGCAAAGGAACAAGTAATAGGTTTATTACTATTACTTGACACCTGAAGAAGGCTTCAAAGCCGACACGTAGTGTTTTCTCTCTTCTCTTTTCAGCATGGAATAAACCTATTACTTGTTCCTTTGCAGCCTACGTATGCTGACGCAGCTCCCCACCTGAACTACTTCTGATTACAAGATTTATTTGAAATCATAGTTTTTCAACGGAGGCATGGGACAGGCCAGCACGTTGTTGCATCTTTACTAATTCTGTTTTCTGGCCTCAGTGATCTAGTGCTATGTCAAAGTGCACACCTCTTCTTTTACTAAAGCTCTTCTGGCCCTGCACACTTGAAGGAGGCAATAAAAGTCAATAAAAGTCAGAGAATGCTGAAATGGCTTCAAAAACAGTTACTATATGTGCAGATCCTTCAGAATATATGAATAAGTTTAACACAGAGTCTGTCTCTTTTAATGCAACCATTGATTCTTTCATTGACATAAAGTCTTTGATTGACCTTAAAGATAGATACATGTTTCCTAAAATTTCTTTGAAAACAGACATTTCTGGTTATAAATGGTGAATATTGGTTGAAATTCTCTCTCATTCAAATGCTATATTCTCTCTCATTCAAGTGTTAAATGTGCTATATCACACACCTGCATAGGATGAGACGGAATAGTTTTAGCAATTAGACATTTATAAACAGCTGTCAGGCTTGTTATTCATTTTCCCTGCTAAAATCAATAAAGCACCTTTCCTTTCTCCAGATAATTCCATGCTTTCATATTTGTAAATGTTTCTCTTTATTTCTAGTTGACACAAAGCAGTGATGTCTTAGTGTGAGTGTGAAGAAGGGGATCACTAATTCTCCTGTTATTGTCCCACGTGGCTCGGGGCTCTCCCCTCAGACCAGGGGCATGTCTGCCCGCTCCTGGCAGGAAAGGCCAGCGGACACCCTGCAGCGCTCCAGAGAGGCCAGTGCCCTTGACATTTCCATATCAATTTCCCCAGCGATTGTGCACAATAGCTGCCAAGACCTCAGCCCCGCCATGTGCTGTAAGAGCTGCTGCAGCTGCTGCCCGTTCTCTGTGGGAACAGCTGGCTGGGGCCCCTGCTGGCTGCTTTGTGCTTTGAGACGCAGTACAGCCGGCTGAAGGAACACCCAGCACATTGAGAGACCTGCTCCCTTTCAGAACACAGCCCTCCTCCTTCTTGGCCGAGCCCCATACTGGCTGTCCCACTGTTGAGTCACATTTCTCAGCAACTCCTTGTCCAGAGTAGAAACTGTAGGAAAGATCCCCAGGGGACTGGAGAAAAGTGTCGCTGATAGACCCTTTACTTCCAGGCACGTGTTTGCCATTTCATTTGAGTCCCTACTAAGTATAAAGGCTATTTTGTTCATTACAGCACTAGATAATGTTCTTTTGAGTTAGCAAAAAGGACAACTGAGAATGTCATGGAAATGGCAGTTTTGCAATTTTTCTTTAATCAATACAATACAAAGAAGCTTCGTTGGCAGGACATGTCACACAGGTATTGCTAAAGCATTATGCACAATTAAACAGTATGTTGGCAGTGTGTACAATATGCTCCCCTGAGTAATAAAACCAACCAGCTACATATATTTTTTTTGGCAAATACAATCTTTCATGTACAATATAAAACAAAACATGTGTGAAATCTGGCTCTATGGTGCAGTTGTCCTGGGGTAACTGTCTCTGCTGCTTTCCATTCCAGTTGAGTTCTGATCTATTTGATTTGTTTGCTTGCTTGTTTAGACTTTTGGCTAACTTGTTTATTTCTATGCTAGGGTATTCAAAAATACCCTTCAAGCGTATTGTGTCAAACAGCTTCTGTATACAGAGCTTTAAACACCCTCTCCTGAACTTATTCATGCTTATTCCTTATCAAACATGATGAGCAGACACAGGTGGGGGTAAAGTTGCATGAAAAACACCCACAATGACCTCTTTCTGCCTTCTGCAGAATCTGGCTGGCAAAGTTTCAGGTCCAACAGTTTTGGAACTCGGAGACTGGTACAGGTTTGATACCAATTATAAATCCCTTTTTACACGTTGACAGCAGCAAACAGACTTTGCAGAATGAAAATGTAATAATAATAATAATTGCTTACACTTATATAGCGCTTTTCTGGACACTCCACTCAAAGCGCTTTTGACTCCCCTCCACCACCACTAGTGTGCAGCCCCACCTGGATGATGCGACGGCAGCCATAGTGCGCCAGAACGCTCACCACACATCAGCTATCAGTAGGGAGGAGAGCAGAGTAATGTAGCCAATTCATAGTGAATTGTAAAAGTATAAGTAAAGTAATAAGTATAAGTATAAGTAAAGTAAGTATAAGTAATTTCATGTAAAAAGTATTTTACAGAAAGTAGTTCAAATAGGTAGCTGTGTCAGCTTGAGTAGGCTCCAAAGCAAAAGGACAGGTACTCTGACTACATCTGCTATGAAAAAAAATCTTCAGCACTCTCTGCACCTAAGATTAAAAAATCACCACAGCTCTTCATTCTGGATCACAGCTCAAGCACAGCGCCACAAGGCTACTGAATTGTTCACAGAACCGCTCTAAAAAAATTATAATAAAAAACCCAGTCTTCTCACAAGATGCAAAAAAAGCCATTCAAGCTTTTAGACCAGAAAAGCAAATAGCGAGGACTGAAGATATGACCATAGTGCCTTCCACATAGAAACAAAGATTGAAAAAAATTGTAGAGAATATTCCCTGGAGTATATTGCACTGAGCTACTTTTCCTTATGCAGAGATTCAGTTAGCAAAGATCAAATTTAGTTTGTGATCAAAAAGAAACATGCATTTTGTGATTCATTCATATACAGTGTCTTTCATCTCAGGTGGGATCCCACTCCACCTCCCACTGTAGTGCAGCTTTCACCTGGTAGTCAGGATCAGCAGAAACACCCACAGGACAATTGGGGGAAGAGCAGCACCAGCATATCTGAAGGGGTTTTAATATTAAAATGCCTGTGCTTTGTCTGCAGGCAGCGCAAGGGCAGGCTGTCCAGCAGAACGAATGAGCTGCATGCAGAAAGACAGGGGTCAGAGGTGCAACAGCGTGGAGCCGGGCAGAGCAGATGGCCTGGGCAGCACAGAGCGAGCAGCCATTCAGGCAAGGATTACAAAGGCAGGCGGGGGAAAATGAAAGAGAGGCCGGGAAGCCTTTCAATGACAATGGCAGGGAGACTAGGGAATGGTTGTACACGAGCAGAGCAACAATAACTGCAGTTAACTGCAGTTCACAGAACGGTCTATTAAACAGCATGAAGGAGCAGCTCTGACTAACAAAAGTCTCTGTGCAGAATAGCAAAGGACCTCACACTTGTAGGACTAGTTTGCGCTCTATGCCCTGTGACTGTTGGAATTTATGTATATTTTAAATAAATTACTCCAGAGCCAGTTTCTTGAATCTCATCGTGTTGAACTCCAGTCCTGCAAAGTTAGCTCTCTTTAAAATCACCTGTCAACTGTACAATGTGAATAAATGGTCCTTCTGACCAGTCAAGCATAAAAGTTAATTATTTACAGGCCTGAAGCTCCCAGGGAGGGCCTGCTCTGCTCCAGACCTGAGGCTCTGCTCCCGAGTGCAGAGCTCCACCTCCTGGTGGATGTGAGAACAGCAAGGGGAAGACATTCTCGGCCGGTGACATTCCTGCCCTTTCCCACCACTAGCCGGTGTCGAAGGGAGCAAGATGACATGAGCTGCTGTTCACTCTCTGGGGCAGAAAGGAGAAAAACAGCTGCCAGTGCCAGTAATAGAACAGATCTCAGCTTCACAGACATCCCACTGGTGGGTGAGACAGAGTAAGAGCTGCACTGGATACTGAGCAGACTGCACTTTGGCCTCGTGCCTCATCATCAGGGATTGTGTTGCTGGTGCTACTGCGTGCACTGAGCAGTAGGGTGGAGCAGCGGTTCGGGCTCTGGACTTGTACCTGGACTGTTCTGGGTGGGGCACTGTGCTTGTGCTCTTGAGCGAGGTGCTTGACTTGAATTTCGCCAGTAAAAGACCCATCAGTAATAGGTACATGCGTCAGTCTAGAAGTGCATGACTGCATCCTGGACTGGTACTTGCTCATTACAGGGAACACAACGTTTCGGCTGTGGAGCCTTGACACCACAATAAGGCTGGTGGCTATCAGGAGCGTGTCTCAGGAGCATGGGATCACACCTTGGACAGAAAGCCAGTCCATCACAAGACTCACACAGACACACACAGACTGGAACAATTCGGAGGCAACAATTAGCCTAATCAGTTTGTCTTTGGAAGATTGAAGGGACTGTAGCACCTTGTATAAACTCATACAGGGGCACTAGGACACCCTAAACACCATGCCTTCCTTCTGCCCTGTCTCCTCTATTCCTCCCTTGTTGTTACTAGAAGTGTTAAACTTTAAAAGTTCGTAGTGAGAATCCTCACCCCCTTTAAGTTCTGTCCCTCAGACAAGAAGTTAAAGCTGTTCTGATATCTCTTTCGGTTAGGCCACTAATTAAATAAACGTCTAGCACAAACTTATTGACTGAGCCCTGAGAGATATTTCACACTGACAAAGACAGGACACCATTTGTTAATCACAACTATCCTGTCCGGAACTGTTGTGGGTAGAGAAACATCTACATTCATAGCTTTCAGAATTTCCTTAACCAATAACATGTTATTGATCAAGAAATTCTACTCTTTTTCAAGCACCTCAGATACCACATATATCAATTCCTAATGTCACATGACAACTATAAAATTAAGTTTTTATTTACTTATTTCTTGTTTACCACTACCATGCTGCATTGTACATCTGTGGTTTCAAAGTAGCAGCCCTAGAGTCTGTTTATTCTGCCTGTTGCCTGACTTGTCCTCATACCTAGAGCCCAACTGTCACCTCTTGTGCTTTGTGTTTCTTCAAACTGAGGTCTTGCTGTGAAATCTATGCCGTTAGTGAAAGGCTCTTGTAGTTGAGACTGCTAGGGTGTTGTGAGAATCTGTGAGTCCTCTGAGAGCTGTTAAGTCATCAGTTCCCCGGAGAGGAGAGGTGTAAACTAGAGGAGGCCTTTCAGCTCTCCCAGCTCGTCAGCACCGTCTCCTCGTGTCTGAGACCACAGCCGCCCTGCGTTCCCTCCCGCCCCCTGAGCCCTGGGCACTTCGCACGGCCCTGTAGTGTGGCCTCTTCATTATGTCTTAGTTAACGTCAAAGACAAGACATACAAAACTGATAGCAGGAGACACATCTTTACACAATGAGTTGTGTGAGTATGGAACAAGCCATCCAGACATAGATAGATACTTTATTGATCCCATGAGGGAAATCAATACATGGGACATGTTGCTGAACAACATTTCAGCATTGTTTTTTTTTTCAAGAAACTGGATGGGATGAGATTCTCTTATCTTTCTTATGTTATTTAACCTGCCTTTGGATTAGCATGGGACCATGGAAACATGGAAACATGACACTGAACACTGAAATGATCTGGCCTAGAGTTGAGGCACAAGATAAAATCAATTAGATCCTTACATAATAACATCACTTTATTAGCCCTATACAATTTCTTGCATTAGGAATTTGTCTTTTCGCATACCCCAGCTTGCTCTCCATGAGACACACAGATAGGGAGAGAGCCTGGGGTCAGAGCGCAGGATCAGCCATTGTACAGCCCCCCTGGAGCAGTTGGGGTTAAGGGCCTTGCTCAGGGGCCCAACGGAGTAGGATTCCTCTGCCAGCTGCGTACAGACACTGACTGACTGATGGCAGTGTTGTAAATAGTTTGGTAACTAATATGTTTTGTCAGTGATACTATGCTGATATCATTGACAAAACGTGTATTGCCATGTTAATAAAGGATGTTCCTCATATTGTTCAGCCCTAACGCAAACACAGATACCTCTCAACAGCAAAACATCTTACTTAAAATACAATTTAGTTTCCTATTTCTGTATTTTACAAATACATTTTCCTGGATCCAGAGTATTTCTTCCACCGTTTTACTTTCTTAATCCATCTTCACCTAAAACTTTCCTTTCCAGGTTTGTGTTTGTGTATACAATTCAACACACACAGGTAGAAACTGTGTTCTTGATTTTGTGTTGTTGGACCTACCTGCTATCACCAAAGAGATTCAAATAGCTGTACCTAGAAAGACTGCAACTTTAAAACTCAGAGACTAGCTCTGAGTTATTTTTGTCTTTTTGTTTCTGTTTTGCTAAGTAGTTACTTTGGTGATACTGTAAACAGTCACTTGCATTGAATCGAGCACGTCTTTGTGCCCAGTGGATCACCTGCATCTTTCATGGACTGCTGTTAACACAAAGGTCTTGCTGCCAGGCTCTCTGTCCTCTGCTAATGTCTTCAGACCATCTGTTAGGAAACATCACCTGTCTTCTATGACCTGACTTCTTTAACATAAGTACATCTAAACTTAAAAAGATCACTTGCTGGGAGGCGAAGGGGGGAGGGGGGTTTGTAGGAGAGGAGGAGGGGCTGTTATAACTTTAACATAAAACACTTCAGGTAATGATGACTCCCCTCCACCCCACCTGGGTGATGCGACGGCAGTACGCTCCCCACACACCAGCTCTCAGTGCCAATTCATAGAATAAAGGATTCAAGATCAATAGGATACTTTATTGATCCCGTGAGGGAAATTGCAGTGCAACAGCAGCTTTACACAGACAACACAGCCACAGTGTAACGAATTACACAATAATAATAATAATACAATACATACAATACAATCAGTACAGTGAGGGGTGCACTAAAAGAGTTACTCACAGTCTGGACACACAAAGAACAAACTAGAACAGAACAGTACGCAGAAAAATCGTATCACACATATGAATATAAATATAAATGTAAATATAGATATAGATATAGATATAGATTTAGATATAAATATAAATATAAATATAAATATAAATATAAGTAAGAATGACCTCCTGTAGCGCTCGCTGTCGCACCGTGGATGAATCAGTCTATTGCTGAACGTGCTCTTCATGTCTACAAGCCTGTCATAGAGGGGATGGGAGACGTTGTCCATGATGGCCTCTAGTTTGGACACCAATCTCCTCTCAGCCACTACCTCCAGGGGGTCCAGGTCAGACCCAATGACAGAGCTTGCTCTCCTGATGAGCTTGTTCAGCCTGTTAGATAATCAGTTTAATTTCAAATCAGAGAAAATCAAACTTTAATTATTTTCTAGCAGGTTTGCATATTGCATTTCTGGTACGACAGAAATACATTTCTCTGTTGTGCCCTACACATTATAAAATTATGTTATCCACCTGAAAAATATCACAGCTCTGGGAACAAAAGCCTGCAATAATTCTGTAATTATTAAATTGACATGAAAACAACACAATGGAAAGTGTGAAAATGCAGAGTTGAGCTGCAGGAGAGGCTGTAATTAGTGCTGTCAGACACACCCCTCTCGCTAGTGGCAGCAGCAGCCTGTCACTGCAGAGGAGGCAGGGCTCAGCAGGAGACTCAGACTTGTGAAATGTGGTAACAGTCATCTCATCTGCAACTGGTTTTTTACAAGGAGCTTTTGGGAAGAGGATAAAGATGTGTGACTTGTTGAAATATGAAAATTAAATGATTAAGGTCCAATTAAATGTGAGCTAGGCATCTTCCTTTAACTTCCTGTAACTCCTTATCAAAGCAGCAAAGGATTTATCCTGCAGCCCAGGTCCCATCCCTGTCCTGTTGATCATCAGCTATTGACAGGCTTTTGCAAAACTCACAGTAGGTTTCTGCTGTTTCCTGGCTGAACCTTAATGTTTCAGGTCAAACCAGATGAAAAGTCAGATGAAAAGTCATTATCTACTACCGTTTAACTATTACTGGGACAAACCATCTGAACTGGTTTTATGCCGTATTTTATTTTACAGTACTGTTCTATTTTTTATGGAAGCCCGTATAAATAAATAGTTATTTAAAAAAATGAACAATAAACCGTCGACAGCAGGAAACCTAAGCGTGTACACCGATGGCGCCCCTTGCAGGTGAGAATTTTATTCATAAAATTGCCAAACGCCGTCTGGGTGCTGGTCACCCCAGGAACTCGTCACCCTCACAGCTCTCAAGCAGCTTCCGTCATCCAGGATAAAGTACAGGCGGGGATGGTCATTGTTAATTGTTGTAAAGCAGCATTAGAGAGCAAAGATACATCTTGCTCTGTAAAAGTCAATATGAAGAGTAATTTACTGGAGCGTCTGTCGGAGCTGCAGAGATCCCGTTTGAGTAGTGTTTTGCAGTAGGTGCCGATTTACAAACAGTAATCTCCAGGGAACGCACGAACCAACCCTTGAGAAAAAATCTTTACCGTCCTGAATGGAGGGAAACAGCGGCTCCTTGGAGCCACTAGATGGCGCCACGGCTATTCCCAGTGCCCGTGGCTGCAGCACAGGGTGGAGTGTAATGAGCGGTAATTACCTTGCGCTTTGGAGCACCGTACTAACAAGTAATGCTTTAAGGTTGCAAGTTGCTGTTGTAGGAATGACTATTTCAAATTGACAATTTGGAGAAACAAATATTAATTGATGTAGTGCGTAGTTACAATGTAATGTAATACCATGAAAAATCAATCCCCCTTATTAATGTAAAAAAATGCTTTACTTTTCAGACGTTGCTTTCCCCTAAACTGCACGTGATACTGTGGAATTACAGTATTGTGCCTAACAAAAATCTTTATTTTTCTTCTCCTAACAATCGTAAGCTTGTTTCAAGATATCTTCAAAAAGTTGAATTGGTGTTAAATGGAGGTGGAATAATTCAAGTTGAAGTTAGATTCAGCCCTCTGTGAACCCTGTCTGGTGACACTAGGGAACACTTACAGGCCTTGATCCAGGTGATCTTTAACCTTTAACTACTTGACAACCTAACTTATTGGAACAAGTAAAAGTTTATTCCCCCTCTGGAAAATAGAAAGGAGAAATGCACTGTTTTAGCTGCTGAGTCTTTTTCAGGGTCTCATCTTGGAAAAATACTTCTGTCGCCAGTCTGATTGTTGTTAGAATCTGAGCTCTGCGGTGTCAACTGAAGAAGCTGAACAGCCAGCCCATGTGCTTCTCCTTCCAGTCTCCAGAGAGGCACTCAGCTTAATGTGTTCCTCTGACACAGCTCCCCACTGGAACAAGCCCTGGCCTGTCGATCACTGAAGAGCAGCACTGCTGGGCCAGCTGAGCATGTGGATGAGGGGGGTCATCAGGCTGTTGATGGAAGCAGTGTTCAGGGACGAGACCCTGGTAATAATCACTTGTCCAGGAGCATCGGTGATATAACCCTGTTGCTGTACGTTGGCCAAAACATAGAAATCTGGTTTGTCTGAGGCCTTGGGATGTCAGTTCATGTCAATGTCACCATGGCTTTAGACAGGGAAGCTCCTTGAAGTCAGAAGAGTGCCCACTATTCTGTGCAGGATTAGTGTCTCAGTTGGGTCTTTGCGGTAAAGTTCTCTGGACACCTGTGGAAACTGCTCCAGTGCCCTCTGGGACAAGAGAAACAAAAGTGTTAGCCCGTGCCAGGTTATGCAGGATATAGACACAGGACACCATTGGACATCAGTCCATTCAAGATGCTTTGCTTGTGCCTGTAGAATATAAGAGGGTCTTCCGACACCGAGCTGAATTCATCCGTAAAACACAGACAAACATAAAGGATGGAATCTTGAACAAACTGGGGCTCTTTTGTGTCGTAAACAGAGTGACAGAACTGGAACAGAAAGCATAAACAGAAACACCATTCTTCAAGGCGCATTTATAATGTGAGTCCTTGTTCTAATCCCCTATCATGAACACTGGGCTCTTGATGGCAGAGGACAGCGGACTCCTTGTCCAGTGGCTCTCAGGCACGGGGCCTGCAGTCCCTATCGGACCAAGCACCACTGCGGCCTGAGGCCCTTCATTACCCCAGAGCTCAAGACATGTCAGTAAGACTCAAGGACTGAGGGAGAGGCTCAAGAGTCCTGAAGCACTCTGCAGATCCAGAGTGTGACAGGCAAGTGTGCAACAGAGAGGAGTGAAATAAACAAGTGTCCTGATGTGTTTAGATAAACAGATAGATAAGAGATGTGTGCAGTCAAATTCACATATTTGTGTCACAGAATTACAGGTACACTATGTAAAGTGTCTGTCAGTGGCTGGAGTTGAATAATTGAAGCTGGACTTGAAAATTAGTTTATTAACTGGAATCCTTGGTGAAGATATCACAACTATGCTGGAAACTAACCTACTGAAATTTCCTCCTTTCAACCATTGATGCAGCAATTTCTTACTTTCGTAAGAACAGTTAACTATCAAGAACTTAACAAGCTAGCTCCTCTCATTCGCAGAGTTTCTTGTACTCTTGTATTCCTTCATGTGACAATGCAGCTCCATATTTGCGAGCTGCTGCACCTACACATGTGACCAGCGGGTGTCGCTTGAGCTCTGAGTCCAGTTTGGGCCTAAATTCTTTGAAGAGTTTGATGATGTTATCACATTGCATTCTGGCAATTCGCACAGCAATTAGCAGCATTCCAGGCTTCCCTCGCGCAGGAACACAATCACGCACATCCACCTCATAGGCCTTTGTTGTGTGTGCTCTCAGATGCGTCAGTAATCTGAGCACACATCAATGACTTCATTGTTGCGGCTATCAGAACCGCGCTTTGTTTCAACACAGTTGTAACTATAAATGAAATGCTCAATGCCTGAGGCGGGAGAGTAGGCCAGTGATGCATGTGAAAAGCTCATGAACTTCAAAAAGACATGTTTACTCTGTGGAGGTGTGACAAGTGCTCCAGCCAGCAGCCCAGGGAATCATGGGTTCAAATCCTGATTCTGATGCTGGTGGCAGTTGTACCTTGAACCCAGGTACTTTAATAATAATAATTCCTTACACTTATATAGCACTTTTCCAGACACTCCACTCAAAGCACTTTACAGGTAATGGGGATCCCCTCCACCACCACCAATGTGTAGCCCCACCTGGCTGATGTGACAGCAGCCATACTGTGCCAGTATGCTCTCCACACACCAGCTCTCAGTGGGGAGGAGAGCAGAATGATGAAGCCAGGTCATAGATGGGGACTATTAGGAGGCCATGACTGGTAAAGGCCAATGGGTGGGGTTACCCCTACTCTTTTCGAGAAACACCCTGGGATTTTTGTAACGACAACCGAGAGACCACTTTACTCGGAAAGCTCTAATAAACGTACAATAAATGGGTCTTCAGGATGTTAAAGTAAATGAGAATTTGTCTTTGATTTACATACATTAGTCCAATAATTCTGTATGTTTGTATTGTAAATGTCTGTAAATGCTTTGTTAAGTGTATCATGCCATTTAGGTTTTTTTAATTTGAATTTAGAGGATTCAGTAAGTGATAGGCTCAGTGGCACAGTGGTTAGCATTGTCATCTTCATGGTGCTCTGGTTTCCTCCTACAGTCCAAAAACAGGTAATTGGCTTCTGGGAACATTGGCCAGCAAGTTCAGTCTGCTGCAAGGCCAGGTTCAATTTAAACACACAACAGGAACACATTTCTGTGGATCTGCTCGGCCGACACAAGGCACAAGCCACTCAAACCAAACAGATAGAGCTTCTCCCCGTGTCATCCTCAACAGGCCCATAGAAAACCGCTGCTGGACCTGGCACCCCCTGCTCCTGCGCTGGGGTGTCACTGTGACCCCCCCACTCTTCAGGCTCAGGTGAGAGGAAATGGCAGCTCTGAGTGGCCTTCTCATGTCCAATTTACATTGACATGCGATGCATGTAGATGTCTGTAAATGTTGTTTTAATTGTTCCCGCTTTTGTAACACTGTAACTCATCGGTCACGCAGATCAAGCCCTGAGAATTTGAAAGTCCTTGTGAAAACAGTTTACCCCTTCTGTCGTTTGAAGTCGCAATCAAACAGCTGCTGTAAGACACTGAAGGGAAACGCAATCGATCAGCTGCAGGGAGCTGTAAATCTCCCCCGTCACTCCCCCCAGACACTCCCCCGAAAGCGCGGGAGGCTCAGCTTCGCGGGCGAAACTTCATCTCGGATCGAAGGGCTCTGGGGTTTCGTCTCCGAGGTGAACCCTGATCCGCCCAGCACCTCTGCCTGTCCGAAATCAAACTGCGCTGACACGGTGTCAGCTCCACATCGTCCACAGTCGATTGACAGTGAGGTCTCTTCCATCGGTGATTGAATATTCAAGTACTCCTAGCAAGCTGGTGTTACAATTTCAGGTGAATTAACAACATAGACACTGTTAGAATACTTTCCCTCACCAAGAGATGTATATTCAGGGGACCCCAGTTATTTAAAGTGAGCTTTGGGGTGTACAGTCACTCTGATCAGTGGGACCAGGGAATGCTGGAGGTCCGGAAGAGCTGTGAGCTGTTAAAGCTGATGTAGGCTGCTGTGAGCCCAGCTGGGCATCAAACCTGCAGACCCACTGATCCTCCAGGGTGAGGACAGGGAGCCTCTGATCTACACCTGCAGCTGAACTCTTTAATTAGATACATCCTTTTCTTTCTACTCAGAGCCTGGAGGTTTTAAACAAGATAGGGAAAGCTACAAATAAAAAGCAAACTCCTGCAAGTTTAGGAATCGAAAGCAATTAAAAAGTTAATTAAAAAGCGAGTTGATCTCTGTAACTGAACTACATGCTAGGTTAAATATTTTTTAACCTGCATCTGCACTTGTCTGTGTTTTAAAAACGTCTCCACTGCAGTTTTCTGCTGCCAAGATATTGAGGTGTTAAATCCATAAATTGAGAATTGATGCACATTTTGAACCCTTCAACTTATTTACTCAGCTTCTTGTCGGCTGAATAAAGGCTGAACAATCAACAGGTCAGTTAGCCTCACTGAGAGTTCAGATGGTCCAGAACAGAAGACCATTGCTCTCGTTTCGGAGTCATTCATCGCTCATGTCTGCCAGGGTGTCAGTGTGCTGTTTGTCATGCAGAGTTGCCTTGTGTAAAAGTCAAAAGAAACAAAGACATATTCTTACAGTAGATTTGATGAATGACAGAGCACTTGAAACAATTAGAAAGCATTAATGCATTAGAACTAAATTCCAAAGGCAGTGAATTCTAACAAGCTTTGCTAGAAGAGAGTATTTAATACCCTTTTGTCCCTAAATCATGTATAAAAATGAATAAATCTCTGAAAAATACTACCAACAATTTAAAATATTTATAAAGAAGACCTTGTTGATATCTCAGTTGTTTACTACTCCCTGTGTGGCTGTCAGATTGCTGCACAACAATACTGACCAAACATTCCTCACAGTACACATCTTGTTATATGCAGGCCTAGTAGCACTCTGAAGAAAGAAAGCTTTGTGCTGTGTGACTAACAGACTGGTCATTTGCTTTGTTATTTAATTGCACATGGTCGGATTCCATTATGTTTTATATTATGATTATGATGCTAAGGATTCTCTGTGTTAGCTCTCAGGCTGTGAGCGAGCCCTTGTCACTGAACTGTGCATGTATTTCTCAACACTGCAGTGTCAGAGAGAACCTTTTATCACATCAAAGAGGACAGAGCAAAGAGGTCAGGTAGGATATCACTGAGGTGCATGTCGGTGACCCCCTGAGCCACCCTGATTCTAACACAACAGGGGGCATCGATACAGCTCTGTGACAGCTCCCCAAGTCCTGATGGGTTGAAAATAGCCTCACAAGTGGTTTCTTTGAGTGGAGCAAAAAAGTCTTGATTGTGAGAACTGGTGCTATCTATAAATGTACTGTTGTTGTTTCAAACACAGGCATGGTGGCACAATGGTTAGCATTACTGTATGACAGTGCTGGGGCTCTGGGTTCAATTCCTGGGGTGCTGTTCGTGTGTTCTCTCTCTACGTTCTCCCCATCCTGAGAGGATCAATAGCTCTGCAGGAGACACAGGTTTTACTTTGCGTAAAAGCATTTCATTTCAAACTTCAAATGAAAAAGTACAAAACATGCCAAACATTTACATTCTGCAATTAAAGAGCAGAGGCGTTCCATAAAGTGTTTGCACAAAGATAGAAACACTAATTTCCCCTTTTCAAATTCTCCATTGAATCTTTAAATTGTTAAAGTGCAATGTTGGCCGTTCCCAGGAAGCACAGCTCCCTGGCTCATAGCTGTGTCTCAGGATAGAAAGCAGAGCAGGGAGCTGCCTTTGCAGTGACAGAGGGGAGTTTAATTAGGACATAGAGACCCTGAGCTCTCAATGACAGCTGCTTAACCCCTGTCGAGTGAAGCACATTCCTGTGCTGATTAAGAGAATGTTTGGAGCCTCTGGACAACAGACTGTGCTGAAGGGGCTGGTAGGCAGCTTGTGGGGATAGACTTCACAGCAGCTCCGGCCTCTCCCACTCGGATCTGTTTCCTGGGCATCCCTGAAGACCAGCAGACACGCAGGCTCAGCCCTCACAGCAGCAAAACCACCCTGCTGAGTGCATCTGTCCCCAGAGAGAGGGAGGGCACAGGCAGCACCCACAGAGTGCAGGGGGAGGGGGAGTCACTGTTCGTCCAGCAAGGGGAAAGGAACTGGGCTTGCTCTTCACAGAGAGAGACAGGAGACGTGGGAGCGTGGAGGAAGAAAAGTACAGTGAGAGAGAGAGAAAAGAAGGAGAGCTTGGTTGTTCTCTTGGGGATCTTAAGTATGCTCTGAACTGTGGAATGGCCTTGACTGGAGATCAATGGAACTCTGAAGACAGGTCCTTTTCCTTGGATTAGCTATTTAGTGTCTTAAGTCTGTGGTGCAGAGATTTCAATTCAGTAGCAGACACTCCATTCCTTGGGTAACACGTGGTTCTGCGATGTGAAATGACCTGGACACAACATGGCAATCACAGATTAACAAAGTTATTCTCCTTCATGGCTCCAGAAACTGCTCGCCGTAGCCAGTAATTTTAAATTGGATGTTGACATGCCAAGACGCTTCACAATGGAAATGAACACGATCACTGTGGAGTCAAAAACCAGCACCGGGATTTCCCAATCACCCGCTCTCACAGGACTGCTCATAGGGTAACATCTCCACCTTGGATTTCACGCCACTCAGTGTTTTATTGGAATACTTTACAAAGTCTATTTTTTATTGTAGATATTCTTTGATTAAATTGCACTTCACTGAGGAAAATCCTTGGAGCCAGGAGGATCTACCCAGTGTAGTACTTTCACTGGAAACCTGGATTAGTCTGCAATTCCCTGCTCTCTGCACAGCCCCTGTGCTGATGCATCACCTCACTCCCACCAGGGGTCCTGCGAGTGACGCTGAGCTGCAGCCACAAGGAGGAGGCAGAACCTCTGACAGAGCGCAGAAGCAGCCGTCCCTGGGTCTTCTTCTACCTTGAGCTCTGAAAGAAGGAGAGCTGGGAAACACCAGCCCCGTTTGGAAAGACGCTTCTCTGGTTTAGCCTGGGCAGACGCTTGATCGCTAGGTTTTTATCTCCAGAGTTTCTTCCTTCTACTTCAAGCACTTTATTTAAAGTCTCCGGGGAAGGTCTGGAGTGGGGAACCGATGGCATCCCTGGCAGGAGAGATGCCCAAATCCAGCAGAAAATTCAGTGCCCAGGAAGGAGTTCCTAGTGCCATCAGCAGTCCCTGCCCAGCCTTGCCAGACCCGGCCAACCGGTGAGTAGACCGCGCTGTGGGTGGGGGCGTCATCGTGCTGCCTGACCTGCTCCAGCTTCAGTAACGTGAGCGAGAATCGGTCCTGAAGGCAGGTAGCGCAGGAAGAGAAACTAACTGGTTTCTGCGAGCATATAACTTTATAACCTTTCACTGTGAAGATTTCTTTTAAATACAATTGCAGACAATATTGATAAAAAATGAAAAGCAATATCATTAGTTATTTTTTAAAATAAATTTTCTAAATATAGTTAGCAATATTCTCCAATTGTATTGAGCTGGGGCCCTCTGGCATTTTTGCAGAGTATTTATATGACTAACAGAAATCTGGAAAGGATTACTTCTCCAGTTTAATGTAGATTTGAAATTGTCAGATAAATGAGTTACTTTTTATTATACTTCCATTTCTTGATTACTTGAAAAAAATGATTTGATTTTTCATTATTATAGCTGAACTGTTGAAATGCTGATTGTTGCAATACTCTTTTCATTGAAACATTAGGGCATTGAATCAGTCAGGATTGTATTTAAGATTTTTACACCTGCTAAGGAGCAAACAACGCAGATGAGGAATTCCCAGTATATTTAACAGATTGCGAGTTTCAGAAATGGTATAGCAAAAATCACATTGTGTACATTTGTAGCTATTTCCTAAATTCTTTTGCCTGACTCTAATTGTTCTGAGTCTGGAGATTTGTCTGTGATATTGGGTGTCTGTGTATTACTGTTTGTCCTGCTGCTTTAGAGATCACACCTGAGTGTGTGTCCTTGCTCATCAGACTGGGGCTTTGCTGTTCTATGGAAATAATTCCTCTGCCGATCTAGCAACACCGCCTAAAGCAGTAGTCTAGTGACAGGTTTCCTCAGAGGTCTCCCACCTCAATACTGTCCAGGCACAGCCTTGCTTATATTCTGTGATCTCAAATGTGTTGAGATGGGAATTTAAGTGTCTCTTTCACAAAGTGTAAATGTTTCTAAATAATATAACATAAGGATTTAGGGATTTAATGGGTTTCTTAGGCATTAGGAGGGTGAGAGAGGGACAAACACAAGACACACACTTCTAACACAGCATTATTAGACACACAATCTCACTGTATTAGAAATACACGGCGACATCACGTTGCATTATTAATACACTCATCCTTGCTGCTCTAGTAACATGCACATGTAACATACAGTAGCATTATGAACATGCCAATCTTGCTGTATTAGAAACATACACAACAGTGCATCGTTAACACACACATTATCACTGCATTAGTTTCACACAACTGAAACACATTTCACCATTAACACACACAACCTCGCTGCATTAGAAACAGAGCTACTCTGCATTCATAACATCAGCTGAGCTCCTCTCAGCTACAAGGCAAGTGGCTTAATGTTTGTTTCAAATATTTTTTTTAAACTATTACATATCATGTAACATGAGCCAGATTTCTCACCCAGATTCTTGCTTTATACAGTCACAGGTCACATGCTCAAAAGAAAATAAAACCACTTCTGCAATGGCTCCTTTGAGCACAGTGAGGAGAAATCTGTGCTGCACCAGTTTAAGCACGTAGTCCTCTGTCTCTGGGCTCCCCAGCACTGCTTTTTCCCCTAGTTCCACTAGTGTGTTTCCCATGAGTACGTTGTCAAATCAGCTCTGAGGCATCTTTGCAAACAGTTTTTTGGAAGAATTTATTGGAGCTAGTGTGGTGAAGCCGAAGAGCAGCAGAAAATTCTGCAGTATCTTTTTAATAGGCAGGGTGGCCGGCCCTGTCTGTATTTCAATGTGTACCCCTAAAATAGTGGAGCCGTCCAGTTCTCCCATGACACGTGTGCACTTTCAGAGCTCTGCATGCCATGCTCATGAGCAAGGCCAGGCTGCAGGACACGGCCGCTTGTGCCTGTGTCTGCTCTTGCTTGTTTTCACGGCGCTTGTATTCTCAGCCTGTCAAGGCTGCTTAATTAAGGCAAGCTAATGGAGCCAGAGCTCTCTGTAGAAACGAAATCAGAATAGGAAACGCCCGTTATATTCCTCTGTGTGAGCTGGTCTGGCGGTTGTTTGTCAAAGAGCTTGTGCCTGACCCACCCTCCCTAACGGCCTCTTTGCCAGAGCGTGTTTACAGAGCAGCGCTGTGCTCCAGTGCTGTGTTTGTTTTTCCTGTTGGTGTTGTCTGGAGTGTTGGTGGGCCTCCGTCCCGCAGAGCTGA
Source organism: Lepisosteus platostomus (assembly GCF_059453375.1). Lineage (NCBI taxonomy): Eukaryota > Metazoa > Chordata > Actinopteri > Semionotiformes > Lepisosteidae > Lepisosteus > Lepisosteus platostomus. The sequence goes on along the minus strand of NC_142611.1, from coordinate 81,876,734 downwards.
ATGACTGCAGTGTTGTGCAGGGAGACAGCCAGCCTTGCCCACAGTGGGCAGCCGGAGTGCCAGGCCCTGGCGATGGGGAGGGCGCCCTGGCATCTCGGTGCAGAGGAGGAGCAGTCCACTGGACGTCTCTGTGGCCTTGTTCCCATCCCTTGGACGGGGGGCTTGTGTCTGCAGATCAGCTCACAGTGGAGGCAGTGGAGTGAACATCTCAGCCTGCAGGTCTATCTTCAGTTATTGCAAGGGAGAGACAATGAAAAACACCTTATCTAGCAATGCTGTGTGGCGCAGAGACAACACACCTACAGCGTATTACTGAGAGGCTTTTGACAGGACCGAAATGCTGGGACTGTAAGTAGTGTATGCGTGTCATTCCAGAAGATGAGACTTTGTTACCTGTAACCTTTGCGTTTTGGTGCTGACATTTAACACGGACTGGTGGCACACAGAAGAACGAAAGACAGTTCTGAGAAGGGGGAGGTCAGCTGGGGCCGTGGGGGACAGCACAGAGACATGTGTCTAGAGAACTGCAGCTCAGTGGACTCTCCAACCCCACGCTGGTGCTCAGAGTCTGTGGGCTTTACTGCACAGACAGAGCCACATTCAGGCCATTCCTGCTGCCCACTCACAAGGGTCTCACTCACTGCAGGCCTGCTCAAGGCTGCATCTCATTATGCCACTTTAACACAAAGTGGAGTCAATCCTTACAGAAGCTCACAGTTTCGGACCTCATGAGGTAGCTGATGTGCTCCTGCTGGTCTCCCAGTCCCCCACTCGCACTGCTGTTTCCTGATGATCGTGTTCTTCAATTGCTGGGAGCGTTGAGGTTGAAATTTAAAATTGATTATTAAGACACAGCTGTTAATCGGATTTCAGACTACTTTTGGGATATAAGACAAACAATAACAGCATTAAAAGTGTACGAAATACAGTGTATATAAATACACTTAGCCTGTCAAGGCACACATATGTATAAGTACTATATACAGCATTGTTGCATAGTAGTTAGTGCTGTTGTCTCAACACTTCGATCGTGAGTCTGATTCTGGGCTTATTCGTCAAGTTTGCATGTTCTCCCTGCATCGAAGTGAAGTTTTGCCAGGCACTCTGGCCAGGTTAAACTCTGGCTCTATAACTTGAACCTATGTGCTTGTGTGTGTGCAACCTGCTATGCACTTGGGTCATGTCCTGGGCATAGCCTCTTCTTGCATCTTAGGAACAAGTAAAGGTTTATTCCATGCTGAAAAGAAAAAAGACAACATTTCGACTGTGGAGCCTTCTCCAGTGGACCTTTCTTCACACCTGAAGAAGGCTCCACAGCTGAAACGTTAAGCATTGTTTTTTTTTCAGCAGGAATAAACCTTTACGTGTTTCTTTACAGCCTGTGCATGCTGATGCAGCTCCCTACTTGAACTTTTTGCATCTTATGCATTCAGGATAAGTTTCAGGTTTCCAAGACCTGAACCAGGAATAATGGCTTTCTGATGATGGATATCATTGAATTCAGATGCAGTTTGTCAAGGAAATGTCGAGGACCAGTCATCAGATTTTCCCTGTTTTCACTCCTATAAGTTTCACCTCCCTGCTGTTGGGCTCATGTTTTTACAGACTCAGGCTGCCCCTGTGCTGTTTAATGGGACAGGACATCTGCCACTCTGGCCACCTGTTGATGTATGGCCCCATGAAATGCTCAGACTTAAAATAAGCATTTAAAAAAGGTCAAATATTTCAGAAGTAAAAAAAGGACATAATAAATTTGACAATGTACAAACAGCAGGCTGTTCCTAAGGCCAGCGAGGTTAAAAATAAAAACTGAGCACAAGTACTGCAGAAGTGCAAGACAGAGACTAGCTTGGACACAGTGTCTGTCTTTAAGTCACTTTTTAGTTTATTAAATTGCCTTTTTCATTGTGAGCACCACAGCTTTCATCAGGTCAAATCTACAGATTTGATCATGTCAGAGATTTATTCTGTGAAATCTGTATATTCAGTAGCTGAACGTCAGACGTCGCAGTTCTGGAGGGATTCTCCCAGAGCACTCGCTGGGGCTGTGGGTATGACAGACCTGATGTAGCCGGACCTTTCTCTCTGTTTCCTCTTGTGTCACCTGAGACTCGTCAGCTGCCCCTGAGCTTCCACTGAAGTCAGTGATTCATCCTTTTTCTAGCCTGTTTGATCAGTAGTAGTTAGTTGATCCCTGGATACCTGGATAGGAACTACTGACCAGGAGAGGACATCACATGGCCTCCTGGTGTCTGTAAGCGTTCGCTGTTCTGTTCTTGCTGTTGTAGTTGATGTTCCATAGAGGCATCAGCCGAGTAAATTAGTCCCAGTTTTAGGAGTCCTGCATAGCACTTCAGCCAGGAGAACTAGAAAGAGCAGAATCTAGAAAGCGAGGCTCCCTCAGGGGTGGGCAGGTCAAGTGCTTCGCCGATACTTCCCTTCAATCAGACATCGAAATGTTAGATTTTAATTCATCTAATGACCTAATGGATTACATAAATAAAGCAATGAAGACTTGTGATGGAAGAGGAACACACTGCTTGGGCAGGTTCAGAACCAGAACCGGCTCTCACGACACAGTGAGGTGGAGATGAAGGCTGGAGTGGGTTACGTCTCAGAGCTGTAGGGCCCAAACAGAGCAGAGCTAATGAATCAGAGGAAATGAAACATGAGCACAGTGTTCCCCCATTCTGCAGAGACTGTGGCAAGCTCTGTGCAAGGCCCGGACACTGAGGCTGGCCCGGCTCTAAGCTCTTGGCACGTCAGTAAGCCCAGTTTTCAGTGGAGGGGAGATTGTCAAGTTTGAGCCAGCCTGAGTTTGTTTGTCCTGATCCTTTTCGATCGTGAGTATTATTTTTTCTCAGCAACATGATTACAGTTGCCTGAATTTAGCTCCTGCTTGGAATGAAATATTTATGAGGGTGTGACAGAACGTGAGCTATCTTTAAATATTGCATACTGCAATCTGGAACAACATTACTTCATATCGCTTTAAATGTCAGGTTCTCCAGAATGTAAAAGTAATTGTTTTCTGACATTAACGTTTGTGTCTGTAAAGTGTAACTTTGCAAGAGTATAAACTACGGAGCACTAATGTGCACTGCTGCAGACAGGAACAGTAATAAGTCACAATATGGCTCAACCCAGCTGGTCAGCTCAAATACAGCTCACCTCTTCTGAATTATAATGTAATTTCAAACATATTGCTTTGGAAAGACACATACAGTAATCTGTAGGAACCCCAAGAAAGTGCCTAGTTAGCATTTACTGTAAAACATCTGTGCCTCTAAAAGACAGGATGCTGTCTGCTCTGAAATACAAGCCATTTAAACTCCAGCTATACCACAGCCTGTTCCTCTTTGTTTGGGATTATTTGCTGGGCCAACTGGCCTCACAGTTTAAAGATATCAATCAGTACTAAGTAACAATCAGTTTTTCCCTTTATCAGGAATATGTTCTATCTGTAGTCTATATGAAGGTGTGGTTTAATAATCTGTGTAACAGTAATAAATGATTGTGGTGCAACAGTGGTCTTTTATAGTCTGGAGGGTTGCAAAACTCCTTAGTAAGAAAATATATTAGGTGTTATACAAATGCATATAATGCAAAACAAAATATCAATTTTTCAAAACATGATATCAATTAAATACAGGAAACATAACGCATTATCAGCCAGTTTACTATTCTGAGCCAGCTGTTTCAGCTACCGAGAGATGCAGATCCTTAGACTAAGATGTAACACACTTGCTTTGGAATTGGCGACTGGGGTTCGGTGTCTACAGATTGTATCTGTGGGATGCACAACTGGGCAGAGCAAGTCTGTGTAAGTCTGTCGGTGCAATGTGAGATATCCCGAGCATTTACCCAAAAGATACCCTCGCCGCAGAAGTGATGCTTATCTGGTACTTTCACAAACCCTGTTGATAGGTTGGTCAGGGTGAAACAAGCACTCTAAGCAGCAGAAAGGGAAAGAGAAAACAGTGCTCTTTTATTCACCATGTGAAGTCCAGCTGCTCTTGTCCCAGCACAGACAGACACAGCACACTGCAGGAAGGGGGCTAAAATGAGGGGTAAAAATAGTTTTAATAGGGCTGTTATCTGCCCGATGGAAGCACCAGTTGCCATGTATGGTGAAGATGCTGTGGCGCCATATTCTGGGCTATTGATAAAAGAGAAGCCAAATTAAACAAGTCACGCCGCCTCCCATAAGGGCCAAGACCTTTAACTCACTCTACAGTGGGATTTTTCATTCACCAAATTAGATGTGTTAATTGTACAATATGCTGCTGAGGGCAACTTCTCACGGGCACTCAAGACCAGTTTAATAGAACCACGAGCGATGTGTAAATGCATGCATGTCTGATATCTTTCTTTATAAAGAAACCCAAGGCAATGCCTTCCACCAAGAGAAATTTGAACCATTTGAAAGCTCATTTAAAAAAAATAATGTTTTTTGTTATATATTGTGAACCAGGAGTGCTCAGCTGAGTTTAAGTGCTGGTGTTGAATGAATATTTAAACAGAACAGACACAGTTTTGTTTTCTTGTCTTGAGCTATATACATAGTGGACTCCAACCCTAGCAAGTCACCATTAAATCACCAATTTTCACAGGTTAGAAACAATTTCCACTTAGAGATTGTTGAGGTCCAGGACTGAAGTACTCTTCTTCAGCACACAAGGACCAGAGTTTTCTTAATTGCTTAATCTGCTTCATGTGTTTAATGTGTTTGTTTGCTTCATTTGTTTAAGATCAGCGCAGGCTGTGCTCAGGGGGAGTGGGCAGTGGTCAGGGTTCAGATCTTGTCATTGGAAGGTTGTGGGTTCAAATTTCCAGTAGGACTCTGCTGTTGCAATTGCAGATACAATGTCCAGTTGTGTAAATGGGTAAAAATTGATTACTTTGGATAAAAGTGTCAGGCAACTGAATTTATAGAAGTTATAGAATATCCTAGAATGGCCTTTTCTCTGTTGTTTCCTCTCTTATGTTCTTTATTCATCAGTAACTTACAGGTGTTGTCAAACTGTAGGAAAGGCGACCTACAGCTATTCCAGGTATTGTAATATGATTTGGGCACTTCAGGGCTGCTGTAGGACAGGGCTGTTCAAACCTTGCTCTGCAGAGCCGATGAGTCTGGGTAAAGATTAGTCTTATAGATTTCTCATCAGCTTTTAATACCATCCACACTTAGTGGTGGAGAGATTGCTTTCAAACTTTATTTAGATTTTAATATTGAAGGTTGGATTTTAAACCTTTTGACCAACAGATAAAAAAGAAATGGTCTCACATCAGAGCAGCTTTGTTCTTCCACTGGGTCTCCTCTGGGCCATTTGCTGTCTCCTGTCCTGTACTTTCCATATGCAGACAGGTGTAGGAGCCCTTTTGAGTGCAGACACATCAGGGTTTCTGGTGGCTCATTGATGCTGATATCATTGTCAGTCTCCTCCAAGATGTAGATGCTGATCATGGGCCGGTGGTGAATTATTATATTGAATTTGTAGCAACTCCTACCTTAAACTCTATATGTCGAAAAACAAAAATATGGAAAAAGTAACCACCAGCTGCAAAACCAGCAGTCACAGAGGGACAAGAAGTTGAAATAGCCAACAGTTACAAATATCTCAGCAGTATTGTTGAGGAAAACAGAGATGCCATATGTAAGAACAGCAATTGTTCTTCCTGAGAAAACTCTGCTTTTCTAATGTTTGTACCACATTGATGACTTTATTCTATAGAACTTTAATGTATCCCAGCATTCACTGTGTAGCCTGGTGAACACACACAATAAAAACTGACTGAGCAGGATTGTCAAGGTAGCCAGCAAAGTCATTGGTGCACAACAGCTACACCTGTACCAAACATACAGTGAGGAAAGAATTCTTCCATCAGGGTTAGACTACCCAGATTTAAGTGCAAAAGAACTAAGTTGGCCTTTATTCCCACAGCTACTAACCTGCTTAATTTGGACTACTGATTGTTATATTTTACATTATTTATTTTATCACCATGCATGTATCTTGTATGTCTATTGTACACACTGATGACTCAACTTCTTTATTTGTCTTTCTAAATTTTGAGGATTACTTAAAAATGCTAACTTTTTTTTCTAATCTTCTGCATGTATATATACTGTATGTTACTTTTTTCTAATGAGTCCATGTTGTGTTAAATGTGTTGTGTATTGTGTCATTTCTTTTACCTGCCTGCAAAGCAAATTTCCTATCTGGGACAATAAAGTATTCATTCTAACTTAGCTCTTGACAAATTAAGTCAGCCTTTTATCAGTTTAATTGAACATAATAGTACTAGTTTAACAGCTTCTCTCAGCTTTTCAGCTGCTGCTTCAAAGAGATCTTAAAAACCTGCTGACACAGTGGCCCTGCAGTTGAATATTACTGACATGTTGTCCTTCGGAAATCATATGATGTTAAATGTTAATGATAATGTTAAACCTCTTTAAATTCGCACCATGTTTAACTAGATGTCTTCAAATGTAACCTGACTCAGAAGGCAGTCCACCTGTTGGCAGTTCAGTTAACTGAACCTGTTGGCTTCAGTTAACTACACTGAAATGAAAGCCAGGCTTTGTGACAGCTATAGCAGACATGTCGTATTTTAGAATGAAAGATTTATTTTCTGGGTGAGCACAGTGTGAATCTCACTAAAGCCAAATTTAAACACAGCAAATTTGTATGCCAGGATGTTGAACCTGAACCCATCCCAATTAAGAGTTTAACTTTAAAATAACTGCAGCAGTTGTGACAGGCTGAGGAGAAAGACGTAAAACATTTGTGTATGTTTGAAATTCTAAAAATTAAATCATAATAAGGCAGTTGAGGGTATTCACTTTAAGCAGAGGATGGTAGGCAGAGGTACATCATTCACACTTTCAGGAGCCTCTGTTGAAATATGCAGTACTTGCTGGAGGACTAATTGCAAAGAGGAGACACACAGCTTCATTCAATGACTATTTCAAAATCCTTGGATTAGTGCTCTTCTGCCCGACCAGATTTAACAAAAAACCTTTATTGTCCTTAAGTGTTGAGAGGATAAGGTTAGTTCAGTGTCATTATCTGCACGAAGGACTTAGAACCATGACTGTGATTGTTTTTTGGGTACATTATGATCCCTATGATCATCTGGGCACAGGTTCAGGGTGACAGGCCTGAAGCGGGCCAAGCTGGTGCGATAGGGCCTGGCTATCTCAGCTGCAGTGTCTGGGACTGTCTCAGTCTTAAATAGAGGCCACATCCATACAAGGCCTGGCGCACTTGCTGATGCAATGCAGTGTCAGACGTCTGTAGAGGAACCAGGCCGTGTGGGAGAGTGAGGGGGGATTCTTGTAGTGGTCAGGTGCTGTCTGAACTGCAGGACAGAGTCCAGGCAGTAATGTGACAATCCTCCCTCTGTTTACCCAACAGTCCTGGAAATCCTACCCACTTAAATTCTTGTCAGGGCCACTGCAACCACTGTCCCTGCACACACTAATAATAATAATAATAATAATAATAATAATAATAATAATGATGTTAATAACTGACCCTGCCCAGGTACGGCCATCATGATCCCACCCAATCAGTCCTCATTCACACTGTGACATTTTTATAACGGCGGTGAGTCAGTTTGTCTCCCGCATGAGGACAGTAGCCACCTGGACACCGGCTGGCCGTGCACAAGCTGGAAATCAGACCTCATGTGCTGTGTGAAAACATTTCCTCGTGACTGACGCACCATCTATTTATAAACCATTCAGAGCTGAACCCTGGAATATGCCTTACTCAGGAAACAAATAAAGAAACTGAGACTAAATTAGTATTAGAAATACTAGGTTACTAAACCGAGTTTTTGTTAGGTGGGGAGTTTAAGCCCAGGGGTATTTGAAGTGTTGCAGGGCAGGTTGCCTGTTACCCAGCGGTTGCTGAAGTGGCTGCGGTGTCTCTCTCCTGGCCTGACAGCCAATCCCAGGAGAAGCCTGTGCCGCTCAGCAACCGGCATCACTTTCCAGTGAGGTCACTGACTGCTGACTGCTGACGCGGAGATTCATTCGGCTGCGGAGCCCCTCCAGGGTGAGGGGGAGAGAGGAGGAATCTGGTGGGATCGTGCGCAGCTATGTCCTCTGGCACCTCACATCTTCGTCTCCCACCCCTGCCCCCTCACCCCCTCACACACTTCTAAAATACTTTACAGTAATTAAACAGATACTGAAGATTAGGTATTCAACTTGCCAGAAAACAAAACATACATTGTGTGTAGTATGAAGTAGTTCAAGTAGGTAGCTGCAGAGGAACAGGTAAAAGTTTAGTCAATGCTGAAAAGAGAAGAAATAAAACATCTTTTCAGCTGTGGAGCCTTCTTCAGGTCTATAATACAGTTTAAGAATAAACCTTTACTTGTTCCTGTATGTAGTATGTTATATATGTTTTAACAAACATTGAGAGAAAGGCAGTTGTATCCAACCAGCCGCTACCAGAGCATGGTGTCTCAGCTGCGTTTCCTTCCTCCAGCAGTTGTCGAATTGTTTCAGTCAAACCTTCGGAGACGCGATTATCTAGGGCAGCTCGTCCTGCTATTAAAACGATATAAATGGTCCCGACACATCAGTGAAGGTTGTTTTTATCCTGATGCATGCTTTCATTAGAGTGACGCCTTGTCACAGCCCGTGTCTGTGATGAATCCCAGTGCTCAGAGAACGGAAGCTGAAATGCCTTTCTCTGAATCCCTGGCCAGGAAAGCCTGGGATTGATTTTTGTATGCTGCCTTCTTTTACCGAAGAGATGGCTCTATTTTTGCTCAGTTAAGATCAATCTCGGGGCCCAGACAGCAGTTCTGACTGTGAGCCCTCATCATGAATCTTTTCCAATCAGTCGAGGAAAGTTTCTCCTCCCCTTGCCTTTCGACCACATGAAGGACAGGAGCCCTGGCATTTGGTCCTGAACCCACAGAGCTGTTTGGAAAAAAAAGAGTCACTTCTGTAAATTTTTATTTTTAAATGTGTTGGCTACCGATTACAGGACAAGCCTGCAAGATAAACAACCACAGCTCCTGTGATATTTAAAATCTATCTGGAATAGCAGAAGACATTCCCTCCATTCTGCAAACTGTTTACTCTCCAGTTTCCTTCCTCTGTTCTTTAGCAAACAAATGACATCATATAGAAATATCCAAAATAAAGAAGTTCACTATTTTGTTTAGTCCTATTGGGAAACAAAGGTTTATGTATTCCTTTCTAGTTTTCTTTGACTTATTTAGCTTTTCCACAAAAATACCATGCCTGACATTTTATAGAGTCAATATTTCAGAAAGATTTGTGTTCCTGAATTCGCTGTTTTATTACAGGCGACAAGTAAAACCGAACTAGAAAAAGGACAAAAGAGGAACATATACCAGATGGCCCTCTGCATTTCATACTACCAAAGGAAAACAGCCCCGCATCCCGCTGTCCTGCAGCAATGCTGTCATACAGACACGGGATAAAAACAATAAATACCGAGTGAAAGCCCGGCGTGGCTCTGGAGCTGACTGTGTAAGAGAAGAGTGTGTCCCAGTGTCGGGCATTTCGGACACACTGTGTTTTCTCCAGAACCACTGGCGGGTTGCAGGCCAGTGACATGAGCAGGACAGGTCCGGGACAAAAACTCGAAATAAAGTAACAATAAGAGCAAAACGCTGAGACAAGGGGAACAGCAGAGCGAGGATCCCCGAATAGCGCCGGTCTGCCCCGGAACGCGATCAGGGGCGGGGCCGAGGGCTGACGAGCTGCACGCAGCCCGCTGTCTTCCTCCCGGTTAAACAGCATCAATACTTCAGGGCAGGGTCCGGGTTTTGAGGAGCAGTCTTTTATGTGGGGTTTTATTATAACCGTCCGTAAAAAGCGAATATGCCACAGCACACGCTGCAGAGTGGAGACTGATTAGGGCCCAGGAAGGATGTGGGTTCCAAGCACTGGGCGGAGAACTACTGCTGTATCTCTGAGAACCTTCTCAGGTCTTCTAACCAAGACCTTCCTTTTTGACTATCTCCTTGGACATTACAGGAGTACAGACAACTCTGTAGTTTAGTTCCAATTATTGTTTCCATAACATTACATGTAATAGCAGTAAAATGTATTTAGCTGTATTTACTTGGTTCAGTTGTCATCCATTACAAAATGTGTTAAGAGGAATGAGGAACGGCACTGCGTCAGAAAGGGACTGTTTCACAGGGATAGGACCTGTAAGTCAGGTTTCCTAACTGTACAGCCCCTTGGTTTTCATCACTTGGCAGAGACGGGGAAAATGTGTCAGCAGCACCTAGTCCGTATCCCAGTCAGTCAGCTGTATCCCAGTCCCTCCACACTGGGGACCTCTATGACAGAATAACAAAAGCACATCTCAAATCCCTCATGGAGTCCGAAACAAAGACAGGTTTAGACAATAAGAAATTTGTGGAGATGAATACAGTCAACACATTTAATAGCTAGAGCAGGGAAGTTTTGAATAAATTACTGTTTGTGCATTATTTTCATGAAATGGGAGACCATAGGAAGGAATACCTTTGCAAGGCACTGAAAACTAAAATTATCTGGGAAGACAGGAAGTTTCTAGAAGGTTTTTCAATCTGAAAACCTGCCAGGTGGTTTGCCATTTCTTCTAAGCTGGAAGCTGCGAAGGTCCAGTATGGGTTGTTTGCTGTGTTCGGACTGCCGGGCCCGTCCTCTCCCCGGCCCTGCTGGTGCCGACTGGCTGGTGAGGGCTGTTCAGATCCCTGAGCGGGCAACCTGAGCATGCAGCAATGAGTAACATCTGACCTCTGGAGACAAGGGGGTTGTTTATATTCATTATCCAATTAATGTCCCCATAACCAGGCCCCAGAGCCCCTCATATCTCACTGCACCTGCCGATGTTGACAAATGGTGTTACTCGATCTTTCGGCTTGAATCCCTTCCGCTAACAACAGGAGGGATACCATGTTTGGCAAGTAGGTGTCATCTATTACACCCTGTGTTTTATTTTTACTACTCTCTCCTGTAACATGAGCCGATATAAAGAAAACACAGAGAAGCTCCTACTAATAACACACACATTACTCAAATGAAAAATGACTTGGATTGCTGATTGATTTTCCGTGATTGAGGTTAATTATAAAACCATTTTTTTTGGTCATGTTGCAACCTTGGATTTTTTCCTTCACTTTTCATGAAATATTTGTTGTTGTTGCAATGGAAAAAAGAAGAAGAGCCTGACCTATGTTGCTGTGTCTGTGAGTTAGTTCTGGCAGTTAAACCCACTGGCTTTCAGTGTATGTGAATCTTTGCATTTGAAACTCTCTCCTGTGAATACCTGTATCAAGTCCCCCCAGAGAAGAGGGGACCTGATACAAGTATTCAAAACCCTCAAAAGCAGTGACAAAGAGGACTGAACACGAACATGAGGATAGAAGGACAGTAATATGTCTTCTCATAAAGTAATAGGAGAGAGATCATACAGTAGATCCAGCATTAAAATTATTTTTACAATTATTTTCTTTTTTTTGTAACTTGTGTTCTGTTTCCTGTGATTCTCTGTTGTTCTTTTTTCATTTACTGGGTGTTTGCATGAATTACTGTAACAAGCAAAAGGGGTTTCTAGCACCAGGAGGAAGGTATGATGGGGAATTATATCAGTGGTGCACACCACCTATTCCCTGTGGAGTGATGCGAAGCTACCGATTCCCCTGGACACGTCCTGGCTCAACCACATAGATAACTAAACAAACCTGCAGACAGTACAGTCTCTTCTGCCCTGAAGATTATATACTTGCCCAATTTGGAATTACAGTACCAAGTGAGTCTTGACATCTTGGATCAGTGCAACAGCTCCCAGACCCCTCTCTGCGATCACTGCGAGCTCCTGTGCACCCAGAGAGCTGCAGTCATGTCTGATCTGCTGGAGGCACTCAGGAAAATTCACTCACAGCTGGCTACTGGCATGAATTTGGGTATTAGCCATTTTTGTTCTCACTATGGTACTTCCATCCATTACAATGTGTTCTGGGACTGGGAGGGATAAGATAGAGCTGTAGCCTGAGGTGACTGATGAGAGGAGATTGTGAAAATCCTCTCAGTACAAGACATAGCTGTCGTCAGGACTTGCAGCCCTGTCTGTGCTTTTCAGCACTGGGCTGTGAATGAACGCACGGCTTTGCCCTAGCTGAACAGCACTGAATTGCAGACCTGCTCTTCCCCCCGTGTGCCAGTGCTGAACCGAGGCATTACAGCATGCACTGTACAGTGCCTGCATATGAATGTTTAAACAAACTATTTTTTAAGTTCAGGTGGGTAGCTGCGTCAGCATGCATAGGCTGCAAAGGAACAAGTAATAGGTTTATTCCAGCTGAAAAAAAGAAGAAAGAAAACACAACGTTTCGGCCGTGGAGCCTTCTTCAGGTGTAAGCACACCTGAAGCCTGATAAGCACACCCTCACACCTGAAGCACACCCTGTGAGCACACCCTCACACCTGAAGAAGGCTCCACGGCCAAAATGTTGTGTTTTCTTTCTTCTTTTTTCAGCATGGAATAAACCTATTACTTGTTATTTTTTAAGTTTATTATTCTTATTTTTTCTATTCTATTATTCTTATTTTTTGTGTTGCATGAGTCTTGAAACATGATCACTATTTCATTTTCTTAAAGTTTAGTTAGCTGAAAGGAATGGTTTTGGATCACAAATATGTGTTTCAATAAGGAGCTAGCTTATTACTAATCCTAATTCATCTAAAGCAATTTAGATTTTCATTCATTTGCACAGCTGGGCATTTTAACTGGAGCAATTCAGGTGGAGCACTGGTGATCCTGGGATTAATTAACAACTGATTAATTAGCAGTGTCTCAGCAACAGATTTGAACCCACAGTCCTCCAGTTACAAGTCCAGAACCCTGACCAGTGCTGTGCTCATTTATTACCCTGAGCCAACTGGCTATCCATTTTATACCTCAAACACTCATGTCCTCTTGGGAATCGCACTACAACTCCCTTTCAGTTTGCTTTCATTTGGGTGGAATAAAATATTGGTATCATGTCATCTTTGTCCATCCATCCATTATCGTTCTGCTTCATCCAGTGCAGGGTCACAGGGGAGTCTGTCCGAGCAAGGCAGGATACGCCCTGGATGGGACACTAGTCCATCTCAGCACACACACTGACAAACACATGCACAAACACATCAGGTCAATTAATTTAGCCAATTAACACACCAGTATGTCTTTAGATTGTGGAAAGAAACCCACATGAAACAGGAGAGCATACAGACTCCACCTAGAGAGCTCCCCAGGTCCAGAATCAGCCCAGGGCCCTAGTGCAGTGAGGCAGCAATGCTAACCACTGCAACACTTCGCAACATTTACATCTTGTCCAATTATAAGATGGGAAATGCTGGGCTTGAAGCAGTGGCCTACAAAACAGACTTATAGCTTACAGCTTCTCAATGATGTGTAGATGAGTAGATAGGAACAAAAAGGCAAACTGTGTTTGAATATAATCAAGGAATGTTACAGTATGGTAAAATTGCAAAGTGCACTAGTAAGGCCTCATTATGTACAATAAGTCTTCAAAATCCTCAAACCCACTGAAAAGCAGATTACTTTGGAACCAACACTGAAATCAAAAATAAAAAATATAAACGAAAGGGAAGTATGTTTAAAACAGAGAACAGAAGGCACTTCTTTACACACAGGGCTGTGGGAGTGTGGAACAAGTTACCCAGCCATGTTGTTGAAGCTGGTACCCTGGCTTCTCTCAATGAGATCCTGGGATTAATTAGCTACTAAATACCTAATGAGGTAGATGGACCAAATGAACTCCTCTCTTTTGTCACCATTCTTATGTTACTCATTAGAATTTTAGTCTTCTGGTGACAGTAATTTGGAAAATATTGAAAGAAACCATAATGGTTAAACTGTAATGTGGCCAGTTTTTTTTTCTAATTAATGTCTGTATGATTTCTGCTGCTTCTAGTGATCAATGTCCATTTTTAACTGCATTATCCAAAACAGGACTGCAAGGGTGCCGAAGCCTAGCCCAGCAAGCAACAAGTGCAAGATGGGGTACACCCTGGGCAGAACCCCAGTCCATCCCAGGGCTGACACACACACAAACTCACACCAGGGCCAGTTTTCCCAGAAGCCAAGTAACCCACGAGCATGTTTTTGGACTGTGGGAGGAAACAGGAGCACTCCTGATGTGGTTACTCAGCTATGGCCAGGAAGAAGGAGTGTGGTCTGACATTGCAGTGCTCACAAAACAAGCATGTACCTGTTAAACCATCAGTGTTTGTGGAAAACAGTTACTGTCCAGGTTCCTTTATCGCTCTCAGCCAATGCTGAGGTATCCTGGCTGTTCAGTAACTGGCAGGACGCAGGAGTCTGGTGAGATAGGCTGAACAGCAACTGGACATTCTGGGTTAGACAGACTACAATCACATAATAACATCTTATATTTCTACAAGCTGTCCTTTTCATCTAGTTTCCTGCTACTCTCTGAAACGGCCTCTGCACAGAGTTCTAGTTACAAGATGTCTTTCAGACAGCAGCCCTCAGTGGCAGGAACCGAGAGTCCATGGTAAACAGGAATTTAAAGCCAGGGAAAAGCCGGACTACTGTAGGATGTAGGGTAAAAAAAAAAGAAATACATCACTTTGCGATAATATTTAATATGCTTAATCTTTCATATCTCTAATCTTTTAATGCAGTCTTGTCTATTTCAAGGAGCTGTTTCTGAAAGGTAAAACCTCAAATTGAAATGAAATCCAAGAGTCACAAGTGAGGGCCTTCAGCAGCTCCTGCCTGGTAATGTTTTAGCAGTTTTAAATAGCAGGGGGACTGGACTGCCATCAGAGCTGTTCAAGCGAAACGCCGGCTCATGTGAAACTCTGTAATAGCTCTGCTGTAATGCCCTTTTTCCAGGCCAGCTATTCTGTTGTGTGTGTAATGTTAGACCAGAGCAGTTTAACAGCTTTGCTCCTCCAGTGAGCCAGCCTCTTGGCTGAAACCCTGTCTGGCGTACATCTGAACACACTTTGTTCCGGTGTGCTGGTATGTCAGCTGAGCCACTTCAGAGCAGTTCGAGGTTGCTGCTCTGTCGCCAACTCATCTAAGTGGTTATGGGCAATTTTCACCCTGGCCGTCCCTTGTTAGGACTTTATCTGTTAGCGTGCTGTGTCCCCTGCTGACTGGGCGCAGAGGCACAGAAAGAGAACAGCACCCCCATGTGTCTGGGGAGAGCAGAGAACACCTGTGTCACAAGAAGCATCACACTCGATCACAGCTCTCAGACAAGCTCATTACAGGCCACCCAACACAACATTCTTAAGAGAATAAGAACATTAAAATGTGAATGGACAGTGAGTGGATTATCTCCCTGATTTTGCTGCTACTACCTAATTAATTCACAGTCATATCCACTTTCCTGAAGGGTCTCTTGGAGACTTTACTTCTGCTTTTCTGTTTCCCTTGAACTGCCAGAGTTCTAGAAAGTAGTCTACATTTTTTACCAACTGTAGTGCTGTGATGCAGATTGAAACAACTCATGTCCTGTCATTGGAGCAGAAAAGTACATGTGAGAAGGCTTCTGATTGGCTGCGGGTTCAAATCCCAGGTAAGGGACTGCTGTTGTACCCTTGAGAGACTTCTGTAAAATATATGGCTGTTTAAATGGATACAACATCCAGGTGCTTTCATGAAAAACATCTTCTCAAAAAATCTAGAAGTAGTTGTAATAATAATAATAATAATAATAATAATAATAATAATAATAATAATAATAATTGTAATCATCATCATCTATCTGTGTGGAGTTTGTATGTTCACCCCTTGAGTGCTCTGATTAGGGTTAGGGTTTTCACCCACGGTCCAAAAGCTGACTGGTTGTCATACTGCTGTCGGTATTGGAGTAAAACTGCAGCCTGTGCTCGTGAGGTTCAGAGGGTAACAGGCAGTGCAGTGAATATGGGCAGACAGGGGGAACAGGCAAACAGTCCGGAGTCCTGGTCTTGAGAATCTAGGGTCAGATCCAAGCAGACACTGGAGCGAAGCACAGGGGGACCAAGATGAGGTTGAGACAAAGCTAGGTCAAGAGAAACACAAGACAGGCAACACAAAGCCTGGGAACTCAGCTGAAGCTCAGAGCTAAACTCTATACCAGAGCCTCAAGCAAAGCCAAGGTTGATATTAAACAGTCTGCTCCACCTGAGATGGATGTGGTCATAAACAGCTCACAGGTGGAACAGGGTTCCTGTCTGATCACGTAACCATGGCAGCACACAATTGAATCTCCACTCGTTGCCAGATATATACTATTTTTTCATGGTACACCAACAGGGGAGAGCTTGACACTGGTAGGTTAATTGGCTCCTAGGAAAATTGCGTGTGTGTCCGTGTGTGCCCTGCAATGGACTGGCGGCCAGTCTTGGGCGTATCCCACCTGTGTCTGTTGTTTGCTGGGATAGGCACCGTCTCTTCCACGACCCCCTGAAGGGCACCGTCAGAAGGGCACCATCAGAGTATTGACACCAAGGACAGCTCAGAGTCACAGAGAGAGGCTTTCCTTTTTGAAAAACAGTTGAGCATGTGAAAAGACAGGCTGCAATAAACACGGGGCCAGCTGTCAGTTTGTCGCAATAATGACCTTTGCAAGTAAACCCCACCCTCCTCTCCCATCACCACTGCCACCGAGAGGAGGATTAGATGTCATGGCTTGCCAGCGACTGTAAACTTCAGCACATTTATTGCTGGTTCAGATTACACACAGTCCATGGCTTCAAGAGATTCATTCCACCCCATTGGCTTAATTTAGTCTAATCGTTCAGACACCCATACCACTGCATCCCCAGAGAAAATCATGTCTATTCAGATTTTTGGAGGAGTTTTTCCTTTGATTGCGAGCTTCAGGGCAACGCTCTCCTTTTTTCCCCCTCTGATTCAGCATCGGGGATGGGACTGGCTCAGTGAGTCTGCAGGAATCTCGGAGCATCTCAGAGGGTATCAGAAAGGCTTCACAACGTAGCTTGGGGCTTGCCTGCTGCTTCCTGGCTCACAGAATACCTGTGTTATATCTGAGACTGTGCTGAAACTCTGCTCAGTCCCAATATCATCATGTTATCAGTTCCTTAGTAACTCTTTGTTGACTTCATGGTCTTCACAAGTTAATGGTGTTTATTGCCTGTGATCACTTCTGCAAACCTGATGTGCTGTTAAGGACATCTCAGTAATGGAGATGTCAATAATGAAGTTTGACAAAGAGCCTAATTACCTATAGAAGGATACCGAACATAGAAGAATTTACCATTCATTTTACATAATAGGAAATGATCCGAAGAATAGCATTATGCATTAATTAGCATATAGCGTATTGAAAAGCATAGCAGAAAGCAAGTAACCAAATATCTTTATTATTTTTGGGGGCATTTCTGCTGTGTCAATTGAGAACAGTTGTAAAACGAAAAGAAGGTGAATTTTCTACAAATAAGCTTGTTGTTTTCACTGTCACTGACGTGGATGGGAATTTTAGGACCGATTTCAAAAAGAGACAAATGAAGATGAGTGACATACCGCAGAAGACTCTGAAGGGGTCACTATAATCTATCAGCACAAAAGACAAATAGTGGGGTGCTCATGACTGTGGCCCCATTTTGGCCTACATGGGAACTGAGGAACAGGAGTGGGGGAGGAGCTGCAGCAGCCCTGGGGGACACTCTGCACCCCTGCTGCCATCTGCGCAAGCAGGAGACCAGCTTGGCCTTGTTTTTAAATGAATGAGGCTGAACCTCCAAGTGTCTGCACTTGGACAACCAGCAGCGTGCCTGACATCCTCCACAAGCTTGTATCTCATCGCAGGCTGCTAATTCAGGCTGGAGCACTGCCTCCGATCCAACCCTCTCCCCTGACACACAGGCAGGTCAGCAGAGCAGAGCCACACAGCCCCTGCTCCTCCATCCCCGCTCCACTCGCAGGCCCACGGTCATTCGAACCCAGCTGTCCTGCTGTTGCTCAGAACCTTCAGCGTGTGAAAGGTCATCTCACAGGGGTCGGTTTGTCATGGACGGTCTCTCTCCAGGACAGGAGCTGTGCGGCCAGTAAAAGTACAGGACCAGCAGGGACAGTTGGCCAGCAGTGTGGGCATCATGGTGCACGATACTGCTTCGTTTGAAGGCTTCTCTTCATCACGTTACGTTTTAATTTAAACAATTGCCTGTTTCATTCAAATTCAATGAAAATTGAGGAACAGTTTTTGGCCAAATTAATATCACATAAATTAATGAGGTGAATGATAGGGAAGCTCAGCAGTGTGGCTGCTGACTCACAGCTTTTAGGTTCTGGGTTTGAATCCAGGCTGGGGAACCTTCTGTGTGGGGTTTACTTATTGACTCAGGATCTGTGTGAATTGTTTCGTGGTGCACTGCTTTCCCCACAACTTGCAGACTGTTGCCGGCTGTACTAATCTGTGTTTCTTTTATCCCATACTCAATAGAATAGAATAGAATCTACTTACAGTGGAACATTTTCCTTAAGTCTCACACAGCCAACAATAAAAACAATGTCATGCAAAATACATAAACCATCCAGTGCATTTTACAAGACACATGCAATAAAATGCAACGAAAATGCATTAAAACAAACAAAAGATTCAATCAAACTATTCAACCATTAACTAAGTGCACAGTAAGGGAGTATTGGTTTATGTCAGTGATCACGTGCAGAGATGGAGGGGTGGTGTGCAGTTACAGGGGCTCGGGGTCATTGTGGGGCAGTGAACCTACAGGTTCTGAAAAACTGTGGATTCCTGCAGGAGAGTTGAGAAATGACTCTGAATGGGTTGATAGTTCAGGTGGGTAGTAGTTCAGGTGGGTAGTAGTTCAGGTGGGTAGCTGCGTCAGCATGCGTAGGCTGCAAAGGAACAAGTAATAGGTTTATTCCATGCTGAAAAAAAGCATGGAATAAACACCTGACACCTGAAGAAGGCTCCACGGCCGAAACGTTGTGTTCTCTTTCTTCTTTTTTTCAGCATGGAATAAACCTATTACTTGTTCCTGAATGGGTTGATGTCTTTTATGTAATGTCATATTTATTTTTAATGTAGCTTTACTTGTAAGGTTCGAATGTTTTTGTAGGTTTGCGTGTGTAAAACATAGCTTCTTTGATGCAAGACAAATTTCTGAGGAGTCAGACATTGAAGTATTATTGTTTATTATCGCATCTCTGAACTGCACCTGTGTGTATATTTGTGTCTCCTGCGCTGGGCTCGGACTGGCTCTGGGCTGGTCTGACCTCCAGCAGAAATGAAAGTGCTTCTGCTCAAAGATAGAGTCAGCATAGATGGACTGACTGTAATAATGATGATGTTGTGCCTTGGTCCCCAGACAAATAATAATAATTAATAATTGCTTACACTTATATAGCGCTTTGCTGGACACTCCACTCAAAGCTCTTTAGAGGTAATGGAGACTCCCCTCAACCACCACCAGTGTGCAGCCCCACCTGGATGATGCGTCAGTACACTCCCCACACACCAGCTCTCAGTGGGGAGGAGAGCAGAGTGATGAAGCCAGTTCAGAGATGGGGATTATTAAGAGGCCATGATTGCTAAGGGCCAATGGGAAATTTGGCCAGGACACCCCTACTCTTAACGAGAAACACCCTGGGATTTTTAATTACCACAATGAGTCAGGACCTCGGTTTTACATCTCATCCGAAGGGCAGTGCCTGTTTACAGTATAGTGTCCCGTCACTATACTGGGACATTAGGACCCACATGGACTGCAGGGTGAGTGATCCAATCCAGGTATTGACCAGGCTCACACCTGCTGAGCTTCAGTGGGCTGCCAGTTGTGAGTTGCAGAGTGATATAACTGCTGGCTAAATACGAAGTACTGTGCTCCTGGTTTGTGCTGGCTGTGTGCACACACCACTGCATGCGACCGCATCTAGACACTGGTGATTATGCCCGGTACCTGCCCTGACCAAGACTCTCAAGCCTTTTCATCACGGAGACGAGCAAAAGGAGAGAATGCATATACAATAATATAAGAACCAATGAAAATTGACAATAGTTCAGTAAAAAACAGTTGACATTACTATGTATGTCGGTTTAGTGGAAAGTATGGCGATTGAATAATTTTAAATATCGTCCAAAATTCTAAGATTTCGCGGTACGTAACAGGACTTTGTAAAAAAACAACAACAGCGACATCTGGTGGTCAAATCGGCACATGGCTTTCCCCTATTCAGTTCTTGACACTATAAAACACAAATACAAATTAAACAGAAAGGCAACCTCTGAGGGGATTCAGTTCTGTGAGCATCACGGATCACTGCTCTAAGAGTGCAAACGACACAGACACTGAGGAGGTTGTCCAACTACATAGGTGGTTAGATTTCAGGTAACACACCTCAATGTGGACATTCCGAACTCAGAAGTTAGAAGAGGGTAGATCCCCATTTGACCATTTAAGAGCTGAAAGCAAAATTAAAATGAACAAAACAGAAAACTTAAAGAACAGTTACGAATGATAGGCTGAATGTAATCAAAATCTAGCCCATTATTATTATTATTATTATTATTAAATCGTATAATCGTGCATCCTGCCTTGTGCCCGTTGCATACCAGGATAGGCTCAGGCTCATGTAAGTAGAAGAAAACGGATGGATGATATGTGGAGTAATATTTATTTGTTTCTAGGAAGACTGGCCCTGGTGTGAGTGTGTGTCTGTGTCTGACTTTGATGGACAAAGCCTTGGGCCCGCTGCTGCCTGGATTAGGCTATCTGTCTTATCTGGCTCCCCTGCAGCCCTATAGCGTTAATGTGTTAATTTAATAGGTTGGTAAGATTTAGAAAAAAAAACACATGAGTATGCTAGAACAATCATGTATGTTAGAGCAGCCTCCCAGAATGAATTCAGATTCTTTCTTTTAATAAGTATAAAAATATTATGCTTTACAGTTTTTTAAATCTGTATTTAAAATTGCAGATTCTAACGATTATGCTGATAGTTAATAACCATCTGGTTCTACTTCAACATTTGTATATACATATGTTCCGGTGGGTAGCAGCGTCAACTGCAAAGAAACAAGTAAAGGTTTATTCCCTGCTGAAAAGAGAAGAAAGAAAACACAAAGTTTTGGCCGTGGAGCCTTCTTGTCATATATTCACATATATTTGGTAGATATTTGTATATATACACCCTCCAAACATCTACTTCCAAGAGCTGACTTTATTATATGATAAGACTGTGCTATCCGTCGTTGAGCTGCTGTGGTTGGAATCACAATAAGATACAGAAATCACGTATGGGGAATGTATTTATCGTAGCATTAATACACACTAAAAAACTGTTTCCCCGAAGGTAACACTTTGAAATGGGAATGAAGAGGGTGGGTGAAATCATCAACAATAAGCTGAACTTTCCTTTGAACTGCAGTATAATAAGCTCTTTAAGCTGTTTCAGTCGGTGGTCAGTTAATTTTCTTGCAGTAACAATTCTGGCCAATTTTCTTTTCCTCTTGATGCTGAGGTTAAAATACCATACCATAATACCCAAAGTAAGGATGCTTTCCAGCAACACTCTATAAATCCTCTCTAAAACGTTTTAACTCACCTCAAACCCTTTCAGCTTCCTGATCAAAAATATAGGCTGACTAGCCTTCTTAAAAATGCAATTGGTATTCTTTGCAAAGTTTAAATGTTCATCTATCCGAAACAACAAGCAACGTTCACAGACTGGTTAATAGGGGAGAGAGGTTGAAAACATAACGTATAAATATGACAATCAGCTAACACCACCTTCGCAGTTTACTTATTTAAGTGGCAGAATCAATATAACACAGGCTTAACGCTCAATGTATAGGTTACCTGAATTTATTTCAGTGCAACGTTAAAGTGCAGCTCCGTGTCAAAGAGTTTGTGCCTTTCTAACCTATATACAGAAGCTGAAGCGCAACTCCATCTACAGAGCACTTACACAGCAACTGCAATAAGGGCCGTGCAAAGATTCATAGATAGCCGAGACGTACCACCCGTAACTTGTAAAATGAATATAATTTTTAAATTAATTCCGTGGCACAATCATCATTCATCTGAGAAGTTTAACAGTCCCAATAAACACACCCCCTGCTGTGTATCTGTGTGTGTTTACAAGCCCTGCGCGTTTCAGCTCCCGGCGTGCACTGCGCCCCGCTCCGGATCTGGGGTCGATTGGCCGGGTCTGAGCGCCCCTTCGCGGCGAAGGAGCAGGAGAGACAGGCTGTGGAGACGCGCTGTGCAACAAGCCGCCAAATTATACCGAGTACTGTACAAAACGTAATCCAAACGCTTCTAAGGTAAGACGCACAGCTGTGGCGGTGTGTCCTGAGTCCGTTCCCTGGGCAGGTGGAGCGCGTCACTCTTCGACAGGCTCTGCAGCACCGCCGGGCTGCGGTGCGAAGGCAAGATGGCGGCGAGGCCTGAGGGGAGCGGGGGGAACCGGGCCGCGGTACCGCGGGGTGGCTGCCGTCGCCGACTGCTTCTGATAATTTACACAGCGCGAATCGTTTTATCTTTTATCTTTGGAAACTGTCCGCGGGCGCACCGTGGCAGTAGCTTTGAAACCCGAGAGATTCATGTCGCCTCCGGGTTTCGCGACGCGCTGGCGGAGGGGTCGGGGAGGCGACGGGCGCGCTCGCTCCCTGGGAATCCCGGCCGGATGCAACGCGTGAAAACCAGGCTTGTACGCGCTCTGCGAAGAGTCTGGGAAGTAAGGCAGGGAAGCTGACGGGTTTTTAACTTGTCTACGAAGAAAGTACATTGTTAATCTTGGTTGACGAAGCCCGCCGGGGAGGGGTACCGGTCCAGACCCGTCTCTTACCGAATGGCTCGGTGTCGGGGTCCGGGTTCGCTGTCCCGGTTGTTGCGCCGGGACAGAGTTGCTGGGTCCTTACCAGACTCCCTGTCCATTGGTGTGCCGTGCTGGCGGTCCGCTTTCAGACCCGAGCAGACACACGCAGTCAGACTCTGTATCTGACGGAAGTGGAAGATGCTCTCGGGGCCGCCTTGCGTTTACTCCCAGTGGAAGATCGTGAGCTCCAGCTCCTCTGGTCTTTCCGTTGGCATTGTTGGTGGGAGATGTGCTCCGGTTCGCCCGTGGAGCCTGTCTGAAAGGGTGCAGCCTGGGCCTGGCTACCAGTCATGGAGTAAGCAAGGCAAGGCTGTTGCAAGGCTGGTGGGGTGCGCTTGGGCCCGCTTGCGTTCTGCGGTTCGTGAAACTGCGGCACAGTACTGGACAAGTCCTATAGGCGACAGTGGCCTTTATTCACTAGACTTGGTTTCTTTTATTTTGGGAGGAGTTGTTTAGACTTGAGGAGTGCATGCTTCACAGTCTTGCGGTGGGACACTGTGGAGAAGATAATCCCAGCCTTTTCTCAACCAACCTTTTCCTTGTCAAAATGTGTCAGAGGTATAATCCTAACAATATCTGCTAATATTTGCTGGTTCTCTTTGCCATCTCTCCGTCCTTTAAACCATGACGCCTTTGACACCCAGAGGTATGGTGGTACCAGTAGTTTTCATTTTACAGCAAGGCTTCAGAAATCTTAACTGAAGATAGGACTTTTTTTTTTGTCTCCTAGAATGCTTTTTGCTCTTCCTGGCTGTTGGTTAAAACAGTTCAGTGCTGTGGTGTCTGACTATATGGTAATAATGAAAAGCTGTCTAAACAGAATTTTGCTGATTTCACTGCTTTCCATGGATTGTGCTGTGTTTTCATGTGCTGTAATGAGGAGGAAGCTTTTCTTTGAGCTTTTGTTTAGCTTAGTTTTTGTGACAATTGCTAATGTGTAAGGTATTAGAGATATGTGAAATTTTACATTGGAGTTTAAAAAAACTCCACCAAACCCAAGAAAATAGTTTAATAAAATTTTAAATCTCCGAATATCACAAAATTAAATGAACCTGTCACACATTGGATCCATTTTCTGGCAATGGAAAGCAATGTAACTGCTTAGATGAAAAGTATTGTTCAAAGTCCATGACCAGACTCTTTAATAAAATATTAACCACAGGTATGGCTCACCAGTTTTTCTTTTCAAAGTGAAAACAAGTGTACCAGAAATCTGCATGATTTGAATATCAATTTATTAAGTCACACTATTAACAGCTGACCATGGAGGCAGGAAAGGAATTAAAAGAAAAACAAAGGACTACATTGCATTTGAAACAATAAAAAAGTTTGATTTTTTTTTATGCTTCTAGTGACAGTGAAGAGCCAGTGGCTTTTATAAATGTATGAAATATTTTATTTCCTGTTATGAGAGGTAGGCCTTCATTAAGGGATGATGCTGTCATTGATATTGTTCCTATTATGTTAGTTATACACACCAGTGGTGTGTCCTCCATGCACACAGACAGGGGAGAGTACTCTGACACTCAAACAGGTCCCACAGCTTGATGTCTCGCACCAGTTGGAGGAGGGGCTTGTCCCTCGCCTTCAGCTCCACACAGGCATCCAGGATGTTGCAGGCTGTCTGCCTGGGATCTGAGAGAGTTCTCCCTGAATAATCCCACCCCACCCCACCCCTGGTGGCTCCCAGCCAGCTAGGGGGAGGGATCCCAGTCACAGTCGGACTCGAACCCATGACGCCTGGGCGAGTTCCAGTTTTCACTAGCTTTTCTGTTTTTCCTAATCTCTGATTGCTGTAATACTGTGGAAGATGTTGGAGTTTCAAAATCTACCATTCGACCTTGCAAAATTACATCTGGATAAAATCAGATAACGTAAAACGTGTATGCATGCAGTTTTTGTAAGACAGGTTATTGGTCTTTTTCTGTCTTGTAGCAGGGGGTTGCTGATGCGACTGTGGAATCAGAAATGGTTGAAAACAGGAGAGTCTAATTCGATTTCTGCAGGACCACAGTCTTGTGCATTTATAGGCCTCTTTAAATCAGTAATGGCTTGAAATCTGGGAAGAACTCAAAGAACTCAGTTAAGCTAGTTATCAGTTGACTGGGGTCATTACAAATTGAGCTGGAATGACAACTTGCAGACATAGTTTTAGGCCAGCACTGGGCTTGGCTCATTCAGTCGTCAAGGGCTAGTCTGAGAATATATCCATAGTGTGCAAAATTATCAATCAGTCAGGGTTTTGGAACTTCAACACATGAGTAGCTCTGTTTTTCCTTATTGTTTTTGAGGTTTGGTATATTGCTACATGTACAACTCTTCAGTTCCTAAAGTCTGCTTTCTTTTTGCTAATGGCTTGAACTGTAGATTCGTCTCCTACTTCTGTTACGTCTTTTGACTTGTCTATGAAATAGGTTCTTGTAATAATTAAAGGCAGCTCTTTTCATGTTTTTTTTATCAGTCCCTGCTTCATCATGAAAATTGCAGCTACCAAATCGAGACAACTGGTCATTGGAATAGTCTTTTTCTGGACAGGCATTCACAATGGAACCCTGGATATGAATGCTTCGTACAGCAGTCTCCCATGTTTTGGCCACTGATAAATATACATGAAAACAGGTGTTTTTTAGAACCTACTTTTTGGCAAAAAGGATTCTTAACAGACCGAAGTGAAAATTTTGATCATACATTAAAGTGCTAGTTAGGATGGGTCTTCTTTAAGCCTGTCCAGATGAATCGTGTTTAAAAAAAAATCAGTTTCAAAAAGACAAAGATAGAAATTGGTGTTGTGGCAGATTTGACATTATATAGATTGAAACCCACAGCAGGACTCCTTCTGATTCCTGTGATGCAGTACTGTGAAGGGGTGGGAGCTGAAAGTGTAGAACAGCTCTGCTGGTTTATCTCATTTCTGTCTGTGACACTGCAAACAGTCAGTGGGCTTGGTTCTCACAAACTTGATATTTGAACTTTGTCTTGTCTGTAGATCTGTAGACAACTCATTAAGTGAATGCACATTAATTTAATTATGTGTAGCTTCTTCGATATCAGTTGAATGAATGCCAAGATCTTAAGATGATGCCCTTTTAAAGTTATTTAATTCTGTTAATGTATGCAAAGTCGATTAAACATCATGTATAGTGCCTTCAGAAAGTATTCAGACCCCTCCACTTTTTCCAAACTTTGTGTTGTAGACTTATTTCAAACTAGATTGAATTGATTCTTGAAATTGAAAAATAAAAAACTGAAATCTCCCATTAACATAAGTATTCAGACCCTTTATTCAGTACTTTGTAGGGCTACCTTTAGCAGCGATTACAGCTGCGAGTCTTCTTGGGTATGCTTCTACCAGCTGTGCACACCTGGATTTGGGCAGTTTCTCCCATCCTTCCTTGCAGATCCTCTGAAGCTCTGTCAGGTTGGATGGGGAGCGTTGGTGAACTGCAATCTTCAGGTCTCTCCACAGATTTTGTATGGGGTTCAAGTCTGGGTTTTGGCTGGGCCACTCAAGGACATTCAGATACTTGTTCCAAAGCCACTTCAGCGTTATCTTGACTGTGTGCTTCAGATTATTGTCATGCTAAAAGATGAATCTTTGCCCTAGTCTAAGGTTGTGTGTGCTCTGGAACAGGTGTTCTACAAGGACCACTCTGTATTTTGGTCTTTCCCTCAATCCTGACCAGTTTCCCAGTCCCTGCCGCTGAGAAGGATCCACACAGCATGATGCTGCAACCACCATGCTTCACGATAGGGATGGTATGAGCCTGGTGATGTGTGCGACCTGGTTTCCGCTAGACATGGCATTTGGCATTCAGGCCAAAGAGTTCAATTTGTGTCTCATCAGACCAGAGAATCTTTGTCCTCATGCTCTCAGAGTCCTTTAGGTGCCGTTTGGCAAACTCCAGGCGGGCTGTCATATGCCTTTTACTCAGGAGCGGCTTCCGTCTAGCCACTCTACCACAGAGACCTGACTGATGGAGGGCTGCAGAGATGGTTGTCCTTCCGGCAGGTTTTCCCATCTTTACACAGGAACTCTGAAGCTCTGTTAGAGTGGCCATTGGGTTCTTGGTCATCTCCCTGACCAAGGGCCTTCTTGCCCGTATACCCAATTTAGCTGGACGGCCAGCTCTAGGAAGTTTTGTGGTGGTTCCAGACTTCTTCCATTTGACAATGATGGAGGCCACTGTGCTCCTGGGAACCTTCAACGCCTTGCCAATTTTTTTATACCCTTTTCCAGATCTATGCATCGGCACTAGGGGGTGAACGATGTATCGGAGGCCGATATATTCTTCTCCGATAAATAGGAAAATTTAATTATCTGTCTTATATTGGAATTACAGCCAATAATTACAGCTAATAAGGCGGCACCCTGTTTCTGTTCGCGCAGCATATGTTTTATGCGCGCGCTGACGCACCAGACTGGGTCCAGAACAGCTTCTGCAGACTGAAAGTGTCGGCGGTGTGAAACTTCCTCACCATTTCAACAGAGGACAACAGAATTGTGCAACAAATGTTCAGCCGAAGTATGGCGAGGAGGAAACAAAGTAAAGAGCTTCAATACCACTGATCGAATTAGTCTGATTGAAAACTCGTCATTCCAGTGATTTATTTAAAGAATATGAGACATTAGCGAGAAAGCCAAAACAGTATCAAGTGCAGCGATGCCTATCCAACAGGCATGTGAACATTGCAGAAAATTTGCCAAGGACAGTCCGAGGGCTAGAGCAGTCACAGACACAATCGTGGAGTTTACGGCACTTGATGACCAGCCCTTCTCGACTGTGGAGGATCGAGGATTCAATCAACTAATTGAGCGTTTGGAACCCCGTTATACTCTCCCAAGCCACCGCTGCTCTTCTGATGTTGCCTTGCCGGCTCTGTACAACTGACATATGGACTTATGGCGTGAGTCGTTTTAGAATGCAAAAAAGTAAAATTATCGGTTATTGGTATCTGTATCGGCCACAACAAACTGTTAATTATTGGTTATCGTTATCAGCCCAGAAATTCCATATCGGTGCATGCCTAATTGACACAATCTCGGAGGTCTACAGGGAGTTCCTTGGACTTCATGGCTTGGCTTTTGCTCTGCCATGGACTGTGAGCTGTAGGACCTTATAAAGACAGGTGTGTGCCTTTCTAAATCCTGTCCAATGTGAATTTGCCACAAGTGGACTACGGTCGTGTTGTAGAGACATCTCAAAGATGATCAAAAGAAATAGGATGCATCTGAGCTCAATGTGGAGTGTCATAATAAAGGTTCTGAATACTTATGTAAATGAGAGATTTCAGTTTTTTATTTTTGATACATTTGCAAACATTCCTAAAAATGTGTTTTCACTTTGTCATTATGGGATATTGTGAGTCGACACAATATGGCAAAAAAGAATCAATTCAATCCATTTTGAAATAAGTGTAGAACACAACAAAGTTTGGAGAAAGTGGAGGGGTCTGAATACTTTCTTAAGGCACTGTATGTTTTTTGAGGAGTGATTCCATAGTCACTACTACTCTTTAGGACAAAATGGGATTATAAATGTGTTTTCTTGCATGGTAAAATCTACTTTCTTTTGATTAATATTCACCGTAGTCATTAAATATTAACTAGCAATGTAAAAATTGGAACATTCTGTTCAGAGTTAATGTGTAACTTTTACAAACTGTTCATGTTGCAGGAGCTGTGAGAATGATCTTTGTAGCCACATGCCAAAATATTAATGAGAATAATTCCAATAACTTTGCATCCTGAGGCAGTTTATCTGAAAGTAGTTCTCCTGCAGGTTTCTATAAAAAGTACCACAGTGCTGTACTGTATCCTATCAACCCTTGTCATTTTTCCACAAGATCTCCTCACTTCAGCCATGCTTGGAAAAAGCTCTGAAATAGTTTTTTTTTTTTCCCTGGCTGGGTGCAGAGCCAGGCCCCAGTCACAGCAGCAGTGGAATTGGAAGTATAAGCTGGAAGGTACTGAGTTTTATGAACTCGCAGTGTTTCAAAAACAACATGCTGGCCTACGAACAGAAGACAGCACTAAGGAATACAGAGTCTGACATGAGCAAGCTAGTCTCTCTACTCCTTTGGTTTCAGTATAGTTGTGGCAAATTGAAAAAGGCTTATGAAGTGACCTATATCGCTTTTGTAAATGCCCTTTAGTATAAGATATCTTTCTTAGTCAGTGCTTTTTCTGCACGGGAAGCTAAGAGAGTCCTGTGAATTAGGTTGCTTATTAAGCATTGCTAACATTTCTCTGGACTTCAGATACATTCACGATTTTGGTCGTTTTGGCTACATAAGCTGTCTATGAATTACTTTTTTTTTTCTTTTCCAACCAGGGCAATGTCACCAGTCTTTTTTTTTGTTGTTGTTGTTCTCCAATTAAAAGCAGAAATTATTCTTTTTTTTTTTGTAAGTGAATCCTGACTCGAATCGGAGCGCCTGTGATAGCTGGGTGATGAGAGGAGGGGAAATTCAATAATCCTGTTTGTTTTTTAACTTTCAGCTTTGCGTTGTTCTTGGAAAGTTGTGTGCCTGTTGCGAATTCCTTGAACTTTGGCATTGGGAGCCCACTACTGTTGGGCCCCCCATCTTTGCAGCTGGCCCAGCTTAAGACACAGCTGGCCTTGCACCAGTTGAACGCGGTCACCTCTGGTAACCACACTTCTCCCGCCTTGTCACTGCTCAACCTGCTGAAGGTCACCATGTCTCACCCAATGTACAATCCCAGAGGCCCCTTCCCTAGCCAGAGACCCTTGGTTTCCACCCAGTTTGGCATGAGCAACCCCCCTGGGATGGACATGAGTGGTGGGTGCGTTGGACCTCAGGGTATGGGGGCCACAGGAATGATGTCCCAGATGATGCCTCAGCAGATGGGCTTCCAGTTGCCCCAGCGCAACGCACCAGTGTCTCAGGACTTGGAATCCTCTATAGACATGCACATCCGTGGGGCCAGAGAGGAGGTCCGAATGCTTAACCAGATGCTGCAGCAGCAGAAAATGGATCCCCGCCTGCGGAAGAAGACAAGAGAAGATATCTTGCCAGCAGGGCCAGGCTTTGTTGGGCAGAGTGTGGCCAACAGAGCAGACGACCAAGGCCCAGACTGGTCCGTCTATCAGAATTCGCAAACAAAGCTCTTTTCATCACAGATGCTGACGCAGCCAGCTCCGTCAACTAAGGTTTTCCCATCCTCTGGGTTTGGAGGTCCACTTGAGAGGATGCAAGGAGAGAGAGGAGGTTCGGAGAACCAGCCAGTACTGATTCCCGGAGAGAGACAGCAACACAGGTACACCACAGAGAGTGCTACGAGCATCCTGGCCAGTTTTGGGCTGTCAAACGAGGACCTGGAGTTGCTGAGCCACTACCCGGATGAACAGCTTACTCCTGACAATCTGCCATTCATTTTACGGGACATCAGGGTCAGGAAGTCGAAGATAAATTTTCCTGAGGTCGAGCAGTCACAAGCTAGATCTGGTACCCAAGAGCGCCTAGGCAGCGAGCCTCGCCAGAGCAAGGTCATTGACTATGGACACTCGAGCAAGTTCGGCTACTCCGAGGGCGGCCGGGACGGCTTCAAACGGGAGCACTTGGCTAAAGAAATGGCGAAGGCAGATTTTGCTTCCTCTGGAGCATCCTCGAAATTTCCGATGGAGGGGTCAAGCTCCTCTTTCTCGAGCGGGAAGGGTCGCGGTCTGCCTCTGCCTAAGAAGCTGCCGATGGACGGGAGTAAGAAACAGCCCGGCGGTGAAGTGGAGCAATCGAGGAGAGCGAGAGACCCTGCCTCACAAAAGCCAGCGGCACCCGGCATGGCCACCCCTTCTTCCAGCATGTCCAGAAGCAATCCCATCGGCCTGGTGGAAGGCAGTGGAGTGGTGAAGCCGGGTTACCTCGCGCAGAAAACGGCCTGGGCCCCACCCTTCCCCCTGAGCGACTCTTCAGCTGCCAAGAGACTGCCTACTCCAACCATGATGAATGATTACTACGCTGCCTCCCCGAGAATCTTTCCCCATACTTGTTCTCTGTGTAACGTAGAATGTATGGTGATGAAGGTGAGTGTCTGCTTTCCTTTGTTTTAGCTTTGTTTCCCTGTTTAGTTGTCAATGACACTGACATTGTATGGCCTTTTCAAATTAGGAAGTTGAACTTTGTTTCTCTCTAAGGGGGAAAGTCAGTGTTGTTAGATTGAGCATTTGTGAGTCTCCTCTGTATGTTAATTGACATGCGATGCTGGAACTTTCAGTGGTAAAATTAGTCCCCCCCACACCCCCGAGCTGGGTATTGACACGTTTAGATCAAGCGTTCAGTAGCAGCTCAGTGTATACTAATAAAGACCTAAAAAAACAAAAAGGTGTAATTACGTTATTGCGATTCAATTGATTTTTTTAATGGAAAAATTATCAAAGAACCAGTAAAGCATTATCCCAGAAAAAAAGTTTTCTGTAGATTCCTTTGGTTTTGAAAGCTGCAAGCAAGTAACTTTCAGATGTCTGCTTGGGAAGAAAGAAGAACAGCATATCGGAAGAGAAGCTAAAGGACAACCTGCTGTCTACAAATTCTGCAGAAATTGTTACATGAGATTTGGAAACATGTTTTAAACTCTGATGTATGCAAGCAGGTTCAGAGTTGTCATAGCCTAGATAATTATTGACATTTTTCTTACGGTTGTCCCAACAAATAAAATGCAGTCCGCCCTACGCGTTGTGACAGAGCTCCATAAGCTGTGCAGGCCTGCCAGCTTGTGTGTTCTGGATATGAGCGCTGGAGAAAACTGAAGCTGGAGGTCGTCTTCTTGCCAGGGAGTCCAGACAAGGAAGAAGGAAGATGTGGACCGGCAGTCATGAAAAGAATTGGACTTGGTTCTCGATGATTTTGGTAGCAGGAATCGTGTGTTCACGCTGAATTATTTCAACTTTTTTTACGTGAACACAGGTTCTGCACAAAGTGTAATCAAAACACCCAAATTTAGGGGGAAAACACCCTGAGATCCTGTGTAATTCTGGGAGCTGTGCACTGCCTATATTGCTGTCAGGTCCCTGGCGTTTGCTGGCTAAAGAAGAGCACTGCAGGCAGTGCAGGTTCTCTCTCTGAGGACCAGATGATGAATGGATGAAAAAACTGCTTGTAGAGGAAGAAAGCGAAAAAATACATAGTAGTAAAATGGAGGATCCTGATGACTAAAGGAAAAGCACACCTTTTTTTTTTGCAGACTCTTTGCAAAAAAAATTCCAAACAGTTGCCAGTAAATTCACTGCTGTCCAATGTTTATTTTTAAGAAACAAAACTCAAGAATGTGTTGATGTGACAGATTAAAAAGTTTTGTTGATGACAACATGACAAAGTCATACATCTCTAATGAAACATTAGCTGGACACTTGGATGAGAATTGAAGATTGACATTATCTGTGCCCCTTTGAGTTAAAGAAATCTTGTGGTCTGCCTGTTTTTCAGAAAACAGTGAGCAGTTTTTTATTAGGAATTCTGGGATTTCCTAATATGTTTTGTGTATTTTGTTTGCAGTATTTTGAAAAATGAAAGTATGGAAGAAAGTAACTGCAGATTGTTTTCCCTTGGAACTATCAGAAAATCTGTAGTAAGAATTGAAATTGGCTGTTTGAATAGGAATCAGGAGTGCTCCCTGGATAAAATATGATGTAATCTGAGCAGGAGCGGTGTCATATGTCCCATATGAAGGAATCGTTTCCTGTTATGTTTTGTGTACCTTATGTATGGGCCTTTTTTTAACATTGAACGGTAAGATGCCTTTTTCAAAGTGGTTTCTGCTCCTGAGAAGTGCCAGAGTTATTAGATTGAATGTCAAACATATTGCAGTATTTAATGGACCGCTGTTTATGCTTTGAAGCAGCCTTCAGACAAAGGTGCAAGGTATTTCATTACAGTGCATGATGGGTATAAACACCATAGCATTTCCTAGAATATGTAAAAAGTCTGTAAAGCTACATTGCAAATGATTTTTTGTCATTTTGTTGGTTTGTCAGTGTGTATGTGTGTAAGCAGCATGTTTCTTTTTTAAAAGTTGACTTTAATGTTCACTGAATCAAGTGTTTCAAGAGATATTAGAAATCGAGGTATTAAAATATTGAGGATTATCTCCTTCCTTTGAAGTACAAGTGCAAATGATCTGATCCTGGTGCGTTGGTCCAGCTGACCCTGGCGAGTAACATCATGTGTCCACATGTTCTTGGTTGACAGGATTGGATTGAGCACCAGAACAACAGCCTTCATATTGACAGCTGCAGACACTTGCGCAAACAGTAAGTATATCAAACTTCTATGTGCTAAGTTTTGGTGAGTTCTACCTTGTAATTTGAGCCAAAGTTGCATTTCCATAACCATACAGACAATAATTGCCTAAGGGTGAGTGTCACAGAAAAAACAGATTTTCTTTCCTGCTTTTCACCAAATAATAGCACATGAATGCTTTAAAACCTTTTGTGTTCTGTCTCTTCACTGTTACAGTCTACAGTTATTTGTTGTTTCCTGTGGACTCTGCAGTTCTAATTTGAGCCAGGATTTGATTAATCATTAGCAAACTGTTTCTGTCTTGTAGGTGTGCACTGCCTTGCAAAATAATTCCTCCCCTTCCAATTATGTCCCATTTCATTGAAATATAAATGATGTATACAGTTTTTAAAGTGAATATTTTTTATCAAACGTGAATGCTCAAACTGTACATTTTTGTGAGTGAAAAGTCGGCAAAAGCTGCAAAGAAAAAAAACCGTTCTATGGCAAACCTTGTTCAGGTGCATAAAACTACTTTTGACAAGGAACACAATTTAGTGTGACCTCAGTTTAGTATTTTTAATGATTTTAGAACAAAAACACCTGTCATTGTAACGTTCTTCAATTACGTAGTGAATTTTGAGCATGGTTAACCACGAAGAAATGGAGCTTTCAGAAGAGCTTGGGGACAAATTTGTAGAACGGTACAGATCAGGAGGAGAATATAAAAGCCTTTCAAAAACACTCAGCCTATCCCTTTGATCATGGTGAAAGGTGATCATTAAGAAGTGGAAGGTATATCGTACCACCCAGACTGACCAGCAGAGCAGGCAGGAAACGGGAGGGACACCACTGTAAGGCCAGTGGCAGCTTTGAAAGAGCCACAAAGTTCAGTGGCTGGGAAGGGAGAAGACTCCCGGACACCTGAGTGGCAATATCGAGTTCACTCTACAAAGTGAGAGCAAACCCTTTTCAGATCCTCCATGGAGTTGGTAATGAAGTATTTAAGTGATACTGCAAACATGGCGAAAGAATGTATGGTCAAATGAGACAATGAAATTCTGGTATAAATACACACCCGATAGTCAACCCGACTCAGCTTAGTTGACATTATTACTATCAAGGATGGTGCTGGTAACATAGTCATTGTGCTACTTCTCATCAGCAGAAACTGGGCAGTCAGCCAAATTTAAGGCGAAATGGAGGAAAACCCTGCTTCAGACCTAAAGCTGGGATAAAAATTCACCTTTTAGCATAACTATGACTGATAGGACATGACAAAATGTACATGAAGAGGCTTAAAGAGAAGAAAGCGGATGTTCTTCAGTGTCTCAGTCAGAGTACTGACCTGCATCGGGTAGAAAGTCTGTGGCAAGACTTGACCATTTCTGTGCGTCCATGATCGATATCGACTTGGGATAAATGCATAAGCAGTTCCTGCTGACATTTAGCTTTTCACCCAGAAAAAATCTGTTTGAACATCAAAGCTGTTGAACATCAAAACTGTACATACACATTAGTAATTTACTGCTACTGGTGCATGTAATGTTTTGCTTTTTTGTGAGAAATCATTTAGTTTGTATTTTAAGGGCAGAACGTGCCTTTTTTGGTAACCATTTTTTTTGTTTGCAATATAAAGTATATTTTTAATAAGTTGTTTTTCCCTTTTCAGGTACCCCGACTGGAACCCGGAGGCCATTTCCAATCTGAGGCAAGTGTCCTACTAGTCCGATTATCAGTAACCAGGTTTTTATGTTGCCGTTTGTCTCATGTGGGGCAGCTAAGCCTTTACTGGAAATTGTAAGAGGATGAACTACCAGCCTGTATTGTAAGGGCTGCTCTTTGATACTGTTCACTGAAGGAGAGTAGCAACGTGAAAGAGTACAGCACTCCAAAAGAGGATTCATGGTTTTTAGAGGGAAAATGTTGGAGCTGTAAATTCCGAACGCAGCAGGGTGGTACCCTGAGAACTTGTTAAAGTCAGAATGATGTGGGTGCTGGTGGGATTAGAAGAATTATTTACCACACTTGCTTTATTGCCTCTTCCTGGGCTATCGAACAGCTGCAGGAGATTTAGAACAGTATTCGCCGATTGCCGTAGAAAAATATTAAATTATTATTAAACCATTGCATTTCAGTCACAAAAAAACCCCACACCCAATTGAATTGAATCCATTGTGGATTCCAGATTCCAGAGGGGAAAAAGAGTGTGTGTGTTGAGGGTTTAATGTCCACATTAATGAACTAATTTACTAATTGGCACTGATGTGCTCTTGACCCTAATGACTTGTCATGCAGGCTGAGCACAGTCGTATGGTTCTGACTGCAGGCGTCTGTGTCCCCTGCAGGAATGAGTCCCGCGGCTCTCCCGAGCGCCGGTGCGCGAAGCGCCGGACCCGATCCAGCAGCCGGTCGTGGTCCCGCTCCCTCAGCCCGTGGCGGTACCGGGGGCGCTCGGGGTCGAGGGGCCGGGGGCGGCGGTCGCGCTCCCGCTCGCTGTCGCGCAGCCCGCGCCGCTACCGGCGCAGCCGGACGCGCAGCCGCTCCCGCAGCCCCCGCAGCCCGCGCCGCGGCTCCCGGCTCAGCCCGCTGCACCCCCGCCGTCGCTCTCGCAGCCCCCCGCCCCGCCGCTCCCCGTCCCCTCGCTACGTGCGCCGCTCGCCCGCCCGCGGCCCGCGCCGGCTGAGCCCCCGCCGGCGGCACCGGTCCAACAGCAGCGAGAGGCTGGCCAAGAAGCTCATCGAGTCCACCGGTAAGCCTCCTCTCCTGCTGGAGTCTGGCGTGCTCACTACTGCTCTGAAAGGGGATGGAGAAACCCTTCGCTCTCTCCGGTGTCAGCCTTTGGAGCGAAACGGGTCAGCGCACTGTCAAGTGGCTGTCTCTGTAGACCACCAGTTTTCAGTTCTTCTCAATGTCCACTGACCGTCTGCCACTTAACCATCTCAAAGTATCATACATTTAAGAAACTATTGTCTTGTCTTTTACTGTTTGGTCCATTCCTTTTGTTATTTGAGTTCTGTTGGTGCAGACTACCGTTTCGTATTTCCTGATATTTCTGTTTAAATTCAGACATGGGTCAAGCATGTGTACAAGTATGTGGGTGTTTATTTCTTCCCTGCAGGATTGTCTGTCTCTGAGAACACAACGCTGGAGGCTATGATGCAGTCTCTGGCCCCAGCCATTCTAGCAGAGCTGGCCAAGAAGAAGGTGGTGAGCTCTTCCTCCTCCAGATCTAATGTTGCTGGCATCAAGAGCTCCAAGACCCTCTCCTCTCCCTCTGCCAAGAAGAGTGATGCCGTAGGAAAATTCAGCTCTGTATATACTGCAAAATTCGGCTCCTTGGCAAAACACGGGTCTTCAGTAGCCAAATCCAGCTCTTTTTCAGCAGGCAAATTCAGCTCTTCTTTATCAAAGGGACCAGCAGCATCCTCTAACAAGGAAGGGGAGGTGACTCCCAAAGTAAGTTCACACTGACATATGTACAATTTCTGATTTCATGTGTTAAATTAATGATTCAATTTTAGTCACAAATGTTTTTTGTGTAGTTTTGCTTATCTGGGTGTATACAATTCCTTCATTTTTGCAGGGAGCGCTAAGAATAGGAAACTGTGGGTGTTGTATGTATTTGCACTGTTTAACAGACTGATGCTTCATCTTTTACTGTGGGTTTCCTGTTGTGCAGATGGTGAAAGTCAAGAAGAAAAGTGCTCTGCCTGCCAATACAGTCATTCGCCTCAAGGATTTGCCTTTTGGAGTCAGTCAGCCGGACATTTTGGAAGCGATGAAGCCCTATGGAAAAGTCACTTCAGCTGTGGTCTCGAAGGATTCCGAGCAGGTAGAAAAACTATTCAAATAGCTTTTGGAGAAAGTAGGGTACCAGGCAGTCCAGTATAAGATTTTAATCTGACCTTTCAATTGTAGATGAATAGAGATTAATTCCGACAACACTCACATTTCGGAATAATTGGATGGCCAAGGATTGCCGAAGCTTGGGAAAACGGAAAATACTACTGACTTACAGGGCATAGCATTTTTTATTAATTATAAAAGTCTCGACAGTTATTCTGAACTAAAAAAAACTTAATATGCTTAATAAGGTTATTTTAGGTAAATTCCCCTCTTTTGCATCTTGGACAATTTTAGATTCTTTATTTCCCACATCTCATCCATCCATTTAAATAATATCTCCAGTGTCCATCCTTGTTTCCATTATCTTGTTTGTTTTGCCTGGTGATCCCTCTTTGGGATACAAAGAGCTCGGTAAAAGCACATTTTCTTGGAGAAGTGCTGTGTTTTTGGTCCTGCTCATATACTGCCAACAGGGTCTGATGTGCAGAAGAGGAGTCGATTCATTTCCCCCCCCCTCCCGTTTTCCAGGCTACTGTGGTGATGGAGAAGGAGGAGGAGGCCAAAGCCTTCATGGAGACGATTAAGCGCGCACCCTTTTTCATCCAAGGGAAATCGGTCAGGATCTTCTTGGAGAAGAGTGTACGTCAGAAATCTTCTCAACTGATGTTCTTCTGTCTCACACACATGCTCATCTTCCCTCTCTTTGCATGGTCGTCTCCGTTTACCATTCAACTTTAATTCTAAAGGAATAAAATTTGCTTTTCTGTTCTGTAGTCTGTGTGTAACTTGAGTATTTTACTTAAAAGCTAATTAGCCCCTTGTGTGAAGGAGGCCTGCTTAAGTCACTTTTTGTTATCTTTCTGTCCGTTTGCAGGAGGCAGTTGTTAAGGAAACAAAGAAGCTGTCCAACACTAAAAAGTGAGCATTTTCCTGTTTTTGTTTTGTCTTCTTAGCCAGAAATAGAAAGCCAAATGAGTTTATGGGTGTTTTTTGTAAGACATTAGTACGTTCAGTGAAATAAGAGGTGTCCAAGATGAGCTGTCTGTTTTATGACTAGGAACATTTCATTTTTCTGTTTAGCCTAAAGAAGTTGAGAATTGTTATGACAGGGTCCTTATTGCAAATGGTTTGGGGTGCCCATGAGATATTTCCCTTATATTTTAGCAATGTACATATTAACATTTAGGTTTGTTGAATATTTATTTTTTCCTTATTTCATAGGAAAGAAATGCCCAAAACCTCCACACAAACAAAAGTTCCAGCTGTTAAAAAGACAGGTAAACTACACCCTTCCTCCTGGTACTGCTCAGGTCTTGTCCACCAGATTCTACGTCACTAAAATCTGTAAGGCAGAAACAAACTCCGTCACCGCCCACAGCCAGCAGAATTTTAAATAGTTGCAGAAATGCTGGGGCTGGTATTTTCTCCCCTGTAACCTGCAGTATTATATCTTAATGCTCCAAAATATGAAATAACTACAAAGCGTCGGTTTTATGTTGTATTACATTTGCTTTGCTGCGTTTTCACACATCTTTACCGATACAAACATTCATTTGTTCCACTACCCATTAAAGCTGTCAGCGCAAATGTTAAGGATAAACACAATTTAGACTCTTACCACCCACTTGGCTGCAATATGTTTTGAGATGTGTTATAAATGTTACATGTTATGTGTTATACTGTACAAGTGCAATAGAGTGATGCGCAATGTTTTTCTTATTTTTTGTAATAGTATAACGTGCAATGTTTTTCTTTTTTTCTTCTTTTTTTGTTTGCATTCTATTTAAATGTACAGGAGTGCTGGGTGTCGATAAAAAACTTCCCTCAGGGGACAATTAAATTTTATCTTTAAAGTGTATTTTTTTAACATTTTGGCTAATGGATTTACAGATTTGTACAGAAATACATTATTTTTGCTTTTTACACAGTATATGTATTTATAAGTGCCAGACTGTGTAGATGTTTCATCACGTGTCACTTTTCCAAGGTGATTGAAGTACAATGTACGCTACTAAATACTGAAACTGTGAAGTCACAGATTTATGGACCTGAAGTTGCACAGTGCAGTAAATACGTTTTGTTTGCAATCGTTTTCTGTTTTTCAGATGTTCTTATTTACTGTACAGGTAACCCTCCTGTGAAGGCAAAGGATAAAAAAGTGAGTAATTTGTTACACATGAACTTTCTAATTCTGATAAATGAGTGATTTTGTACCTTAAATGTTTCATAAAAATTCAAACTTGCTTTCTCTTTCTTCATTTGCATGATGGTGGGAAGAAATGTGTCATTCAGATCTCTGGTCTTCCTGAAAGTGACTACACTGAAGAAGAAATCACTAAGCTTGCTGTACCATTTGGGTTTACCTCAGAGCTTATTATATCACCTTCACATGGCAAGGTATTGTTTACCCTGTGTGACCTTTTCTAGCTCAAACTTTTGTCAGTGAACCTGATGTAGTACGTTTATTTCAAATAGACCGTACATCAGGAAATCACTCGTAGCAGGCTGTCGGTTCCAAGAGTTCCTGCCCGCAAAAGGTTACACTGATCAGTGTCTACGGGCTTGGACAATAATATCTTAGAATGCCTCTCTTCTTGTCTGTCATATGTTGCACCCTCGCAGCAACACGATGTAGGAAGTTTTCCTCCATTGGAATGTAATGCTTAAAGAAAATGTGGGTGGTGATAGTTGAAGTACTTTGCTGAGCCATGTTTTCAAACACATTAGTTTTTCTAGTCTTTTTATTTCATTGTTGCTTCTGTAGTAGCTTTCAAGCAAAAATTTTGTAATATTTATATGAGTTCTAACATCATTGCAGTTAGTTCGCATCACCATCCAGAGACTAATATGTCTAGATCAAACTGATTGTAAGATAAAATGTGTGTGCTGTGCGCGCAATTCACAACCTTTTCAGATCCCCCAGAAGGATTAGGGATCTGTTTTACTCAAAGTGTACCCTTGTATAATTTGGTTGGCTAACCTGACTCAGTTTGCTAGCTATATTCATAACTGTAAAGTGTTGGAAAGTGTTGCATTCTTCTGGTATTGGCAATATAAAGTGAAATAAAAAAAACAAAATGATGAACTGGCAAGCTAAGTAAATATTCTTTTAATGTCCATTCTTTCAACAAGGAATCAAAAAAGGAAAAGTATAGTCCTATCATCGATGAAATGTTATGTTTCCGTGCACATTTTGCATTATGCATTGAGATTGACCATGACCAAGATATTGAGATCTTGTTTGATGAATGAGCAGCTGTGGTATACTCGTGCTTAGCACTGACATGAGGGAAGGATTTATGTTTTGGGGTCACAATGCTTCTTTCGAACAATCTAATTCAGGCTTTCATGGAGCTGCCAGATGTGGAGTCAGGGGAAGCTATGGTCAACACTTACAAGTCCGCCCCTGTGAAGATCAAGGAGAGTGAGCTGACCATTACTCTGATAAAAAGACCTGTGGATCTGCAGTGTTCGGTAAGGAGCCACATCTTGCCTCTTGCAGTGTGAGCTGGAGAGTTAGCATTGTGAAAGTTATGGGGAAAAAAGGTTAAATTATCTTTAAATCAGTACCATTGTGTTTGCTGTCAGGTTCAGTGAGTCTATTGCAAGTTTTTTCTGGATTTGTTTTTAATCTGTACTTTGGCCATTTAAAGAAAACACTGTTGACATGGAAATATCTGGCTTTAATGTGCTTAATGAGCTGAATTTACTTTGCATTTGTGCATACAATACATCATATGTTTTTATTTATATGTTTTAATTGTTAAAGTTGAACATGTTCTGTTAAAGGGTTTGCTGATTGAAATTCCAAGAAAGTGCTTAAGTTGTCAGGAAACAAAATTCACAATTTGAACCTGAAAGTTAAATATGACATTGAATGCAACCAGGTTGTACATTAATTAAGAAAGATCTAGAGCCTTTATTTCCCAATATAAAGTCTGTTTTATGTGCAGCAGTGCGTTTTGAATTGTACCACTTTTGCAGCTGCGGTCTAGACATAGTGGGCATTTTTTTAAAGCTTCACCTTCATGTTTGTTTTAGGAGGTGCAGTTCCGAGAGGTTCTTGGACTGGACAAATCTGCGGTGAGTAGTGCCATAAACTGAGTGTGGAGGCCATCAGCTTGCTTGCTCTGCGCCGGGGCAGTTAATGGCAATCTGCATAAGAAAGTACCATGTTCAGATGGCCCACAGTTTACCAAAACTATTTAGTTTGGCTTGAGACTTTAACCTTAAAATCCCTCATTTTAAATTTAATTAAATTTAAATATAAGAGCACCAGGTGTGATAAACATTTGCCCAAGGCCCGGACAGTGCTGCTGTCTTGTTTTACTGTGTAAACACTGTTAATCCAAAGTCACCATGTTCATTATGGCAAAATGGAACAATCGCAGTCTGGCTTTTTACTTTTCCATATCGCCTCATATAGATTTAAACCAGCCTTTCCTATTCAGATTTGTTTTGCATAGTAAATGACCACCTTATCCTTTTCCCTTGTAAAGAAGGTCTAAACGGTATCTTAACTGATTGATCCACGGTCGAGTGTGTTCTTGTTGTTTCCTGCATGTGACAGGTCAGGGCATCAGGGACCTCGTAGTTTCATCCCTCTGGCTCTCGAGGACAGCTTCCTGCAGGGCAAATGAAAACCTGAGTGCAGTCTGTTTCTATAAGCATTTGTTAGTTTACCTTTTCCTCAAGGAGAAGTTGTGTGAACCTGGTGTGAATTCCTGAATAACCCTGGCTGTGTCCTCTGTCTCGGACAGGACGCCGCTGGTCTGGCCGAGAGGCTGGTCATTGTCAGCAATGTGCCGAGGAGCACCCGAGCTGGTAAAGAGGTGCAGGACCTGGTGAAGAAGTTTGGCACCTGGAAGCACTGTGTCATTGTCAACAACAAGGTGAAGAGCCCTTTCTCCTGAAGACAGAGAAGTGCTGAAGATTTGTTTGAAAAGCTAAAGGTCTTGAGCGGCCTTTTTTGTATGTGACCGAGAGTATTTTAGCATTTATCACATTCCTTTTCAAAACGTCCTCAAAACAAATTAATTTGAATGCCAATACTGTGAACTCCCTCGTATCCGAAAGAAACAGCAGGAAGGGGCTCCGAATGCGAGGATTGCCTGGCTGGATGAGATCAGGACAACATCACAACACCACAGTGATTATAATTGAAATTAAGTCATGTAATGTAATTATTTCATATGATACTCGCCATCCCCTGACTGAAGTAATACCAGACACTTTATTATTATATTAATTCACTTCTAACTTTTAAACCTAACAAGAAAGGTAAAAAATAATCTTTAACATAACTAGGTTTTAACTTAATCAACTTAGTTATGTTAGTTTCTGCACATTTGTGCTTGAGCTCAGGTCCAGATAATGAGCGTGAGGGCAGAAGTGAAACGTGTCCAGCAGATGGCGCTGGAGGAGAAGTTTGAAGGGAGGTCGAGGGAAATACCGCTACTAAGCAAAACACTGCAGTGTGTGGGATTCAGACTTGCCCTATTGTCGAGAAATCTTTTAGATTTTTATCTTAATGTTGTTTCTTTTAATTTTTAATTTCTTTGATTTTTTTTCTGGTTGTTGAGGTTTCTGGATGCATGACTATCAGATATAAGGGAGTTTGCTGTAGTAGCATTTTGTGAAATAACGCGATGCCGAGCTGCAGAGCTGAGCTCCTTTTAAGTATCCTGTTCCAGCAGATGATTTTGTGTTATCTTATTTTTTGGTTGAAACGTTTGTTTGCTTTTCAACTTTTTTTTGTTTGTTTTTGGATTAGATCACTTTTGAAATGCAGACTGCAGCTTCTGCCAAGGCAGTATATCAGTGGTTCACGAAGTTCCCCTGCATTATTCAGAACAACCCTCTCACTTTCTCACTGTCTGCAAAGGTTCCTGTTAAAGAAGAGGTTAGTTCTGTCTGCTGTCTTTTAATTGTAGTAAGTCCATCTGTGATCCAGCAGAACTGTGAAAAGTAGTTTATTCAAACTCGTTTGCTCACGTGGTATCCTAGAACTTTGTAATTCAATTTTCATTCGTTAGTTTCTATATTCGTATACATTTAGCTCATGGCATCTGTGCTCTGGGCCCAATAAATTACAGGATTGTGTGAAGAACATTTGGGCATTGTATGTGAATTAGATGTCTGCAAAGAGCTTAAGTAACTTGTCGTCTACCTTGCAGGTTAAAAAGGAGAAAAAAGAAAAAACGGAATTAAAAAGGTATTTTTTTCTCTTCCTGGGACATCTCAATCTCTGCTCAGTTCTGCGTGTGATCGTCCTTATAATATAATGCTTAGTTGCCAGCAGTAGCTTTTATATCAAATCGAAGATTATTCATCTTGGAAACAAATGGATGAACCTCATATATGATGTGAAGCAGAGAATCAGAAGTGCACTTTCTGTTGGAATTTCTTTTAATCGGAGACTGAAGTAACGTGTTCATTTTGTTTTTCATGCTGTTATCTAATGGTTACTTCAAGGCGCGAATCCGCCTCTACATGGAAATTCATGTTTTTTAAGAACCAGCAGCTGCTTTTCACTGCATAGAATCCATAAGCCATCCGGAAAATTTGGTTTTACAGTGCTAGTGCGCATACAGGTGAAATTCCATTTAAATGTGTTGACAAAAAGGGGTGTCAAATGTAAAATAATCAGATATTCAATTAAATGTGAATATTAATGCCTTTACAGTACCAAAGGAGGAGGCAGACCTACGCAAGCAATGAAGAAAGCTGCTGCTGGCACAAAGCCTTCTGCCTCGGCCGCAGCCAGAGCCAAAACTGCAGTCCAGGCAAAGGCTCAGACAACCACCGTGACTTCCACAGCCACCTCAAAACCCTCCGCGTCCACCACCACGAGCAACACCGCCCCAACTCCCGGACACTCTGCTAGCCTTGCCGCAGGCCCTGCTGTGCCCACTTCGGGCCCCAGCGCACCTGCCGCTGCCGAGCCTGCTGTGAAAGTCGAGAGCACGGCCTCAGCGCTACCTGCAGCCGTGGCTGAAGCCTGCAGTGCGTCAGCCTCCTCCCGCCTGCCATCTGCAATCAAAACCCAGCCTCAGCCCGTGGCTTCGGCTTCGCAGCCCTTTGACACAGCCAAGCCTGCTGAAGCCACAGGCCTGAAGGCGGAAAGCGAAGAGCCCACTGCTTCTCAGGGCAGCGCTGAGGACAAACTGCGTGCCAGCTCTGGGACAGAAGACCAGCATGATCAGCCTAAAGCTGGTGGTCCAACAACAGAAGATGAGAGCAGCCCAGCAACTGGCAAAGCAAGGAAAGAGGCAACATCTGTTGAAGATGTCTCTGCTCAGGCTGCGTCTTGTGGCGAAACTGAAAAAGGTCCAAGCATTTTGAATGAAGCCAGTACAACAATGGAAGGGACAGAATTTTTTCCAGCTCAGGTTGTGAATTCCACTGGGCAAGCAATGCATCATACAAATTCGGGTAAGTCAGAATTGGTAGGTGCATCAGCAGCTCCCACATGTCAAGCTTCCTCTGATCCATTTATTTCAAGTAATACAGCAACATTAAATGAAGGCGATGCAAGACCAAGTAGCACAGTTAATACAGAGTTGCCACCTCCTGCAGATTCTTTATCCCTCACTGAGCAGACTGTATCAGTTAAGGAACCTGCCGATTCCAGCCTTCCTGTGGACAGTGGTGGCCACAAACCAGCACTCACAGTGAGCACAAGGAACGCACAGTCCG
This sequence comes from Lepisosteus platostomus, assembly GCF_059453375.1. Lineage (NCBI taxonomy): Eukaryota > Metazoa > Chordata > Actinopteri > Semionotiformes > Lepisosteidae > Lepisosteus > Lepisosteus platostomus. The sequence goes on along the minus strand of NC_142611.1, from coordinate 81,832,074 downwards.
CTGAATCCGAGGACAGCTCTGTTCCAGCAAAGACTGCTGCAGAAACTGACCTGAGTACGATGAAAGTGATGGCTGCTGACCCCAGAGCTCCTAAAGCTGAGGATCACAGGCAGACCAAGGACAGCGTCACTCTGGAGTCTGGAGCTTTGGTGGGTTATGCGGCGCCCGGTGTCCCAGAACAAAGAACGGTGCAAACACCAAAGCAGGCTAAGAGCCCATCCAGCTTGACCCCTGTCAGAGTGAAGGAAGAGGGAGCTTTTGAATTTCCTCAAGATGAGGACACCAAGTGCCTTGAGTTCCCCCCCGTGACAGAGGAAATCCTCAGGGCTCTGGAGGCAGCGGTTCACGAGTGCCGCATGCGGTCATCGATGAGGCGTGGCGGCGGCGTGAGCTCAGAGCAGCTCTCGCACAGAGAGAGCGACTCCAAGGCTGCCCAGAGCAAGGGAAGCTCCAGGCCGGGGGCCCGGAGGGGAGACCCGGGCTCGGACAGGGAGCCCCGGGGCCAGGAGGACGAACCGCTGGGGGACAGGCCTGGCACAGCAGTGCGCAAGGCGGGCTCCGCCAAGGGGCACAGGGGGGTGCAGGCCGGCAGCCCCAGCTCCGGCGCCAAAAGGGGAAGGGAGCTGGAGGACCAGGACAGGAGGTCTTCCAGCCACGAGGAGAGCAAGCGCAAGGTGAGAGAGGCACCGAAAGAAAGATAGCCGTGTCTAGTCTCCCATTAGCACCTGCCACCGGAATGTTCCCCTTGCAAAACTACAGTCACAGATTGTTTTGTTAGTCTCTCGGCCAGTCCTGAAAACCGGTTATAGGTTTTTTTTGTTTTTGTTTTGTAGAGCTACAGCTCTGGCAAATCTACGCGGTCGTCGCGGAGCAGCACCAAATCACGGCACAACAAACCAGTAAGAGAACCTTCTTCTAAACCTCCAAGTGTCTTTTAAGATGCTTCATTAAGAAGAGCTTCCTTTAGAAAGGCCACTGTGCTGTTCACATCTTCCTGATATCTTTATTACCTGGATTTTTGTTTTTGTGTGACAAAAGAAGTGCTCACTTATTGTAGGAGTGCTTCCTTTGAGTGAGGAAAATATAAGGCCAGACAGGCCTCCCTGGCCCAGCACCTACGTTCAGTGTAATCCTGTTGAGTATTCAGATCTTATTAATTTGTCAGATGATTGTTTTCATACAGGAGGATGTACGTGTATCGCTGTAATAGATACGTAAAATAGAATTTTAGACTATTTTGTAAGGATGAAGAGTATGATACATTCATACAGTAATGACTCAGCTATAAATATGACTTGATTAAAATTCAAAAGTGAAAGTGGTTGAGATTTTTTTTTTAGTGGGACACAATTCATCACATCTGGCTCATGGAGAGGCGACCTAAAATCTCACTTATCTTTTAAAATCTGAAAAGTTTTAGAGGTATTTGGGGTTTTATCTAAGTAAACTAAACTAATGCTTTGGACTTACTGTCTCAGACAGAGGAATGGGTGGAAGATTCGTCACCGTTTACCGAAGAGACGGTGGGCATGTTTCCATTTGACCTGGATGAGTTCGTCACGGTGGATGAGGTGGGAGACGAGGGAGAGGGGGAGCCCAGGAAAGAGCAGGAGCCAGACCCCGAGCTGCCCGTGGAAGAAGGGGTGTTGCCCAGGCACCACTCTCCTCCTGCCCCTGAGCCTCCTGGCAAGCGCAGGAGGCCTGGGTCCGCGGACGCCAAACAGAAGAAACTTGCTCCGAAAACCCACAAGCTGCAGAAAAAATCGCCCAAAGTTTCAGCTGCCAAAGCAAAGCTGCAGAAGAAAGGTGCGAAAGCAGGGGGCTGCAAGGTGCAAGCTAAAGGCAAGGCAGTACCTCCCGCTGCTGTGGAAGAAGCCCCACAGCCGGCCGACAGGGCTGCGGAGCCAGACAGCCAGCAGGAGGACTCGGCCAGTCCCCTAGGCAAGGGAGAAGAGGTGGAGAAGGAACCACAGACGGAAACGCAATCCTTTCCTGCTGCAGACAGCCCCCACGAGCCTGCAACACAACCTTCAGCACCCGCAACAGCAGGAGAAAGCACAGCCAAGGACAAGCCTCAGAAATGTAAGCAGGCAGCGAAGGAGCTACAGAAAGCAGCAGCGGCAGCAGAGGATAAAGCTCAGGATGTCTCTGCAGTCACAACAGCGGAAGGGGAAGTGAAGAAAACTGCTGCTGCTACCACCAGGCAGCCAGACGAGTCTCTGGAACCCACCACGGGTGGAGAGGCTGGGCAGGGAGCTCCAGAGCCCGAGACCGATGCCTCACCGGAGGAGGACAGCTCGCAAGTGGCTGCTGTGGTGCGAAAGGCACCTGCAATGGTGACGCTGGATGAGGTGAGCGAGGAGGAGGAGGATTACCCTGAGGATGATGAGGAGGAGCGGCTGCAGCGGGGCTTGGTTGGTGTCTGTGACTCGGAGGCTCTGGTGACCGTTGACGAGATCGGGGGTGAGGAGGACCCCTTCCTGCACGCAGTGAGGGACCTGCAGGCCCTTGTCACGCTGGACGAGATCGTGGAGGAGGAGGGCAGCGGGAGTCCCAACCCCGAGTCCTTCCCATTTGGCCTAGGGGATGAGTCTGAGGATGCCTTCCTGCCAGAGGTGGGCTTGACCTGACGAGCTCCCTTGTATTGGCAGTTCAGTTAAAGCACGATCTTACACAGTTGATGCTGAAGTGACACTACTGGTGCACTTGTCTGCAATGAGCACTCTTGGTGCTGTTGTCTTGGTTTTCCAGCAGTTCCTTAGTACTTTTTTAAAAAGTGTATAAGACAGGATTTAACTGGCACTTCTGTTCACAACTTTGGTGCGGACTAAGATCTGTTTGTGGGATTGGAGCAGTTGTGCAATTTGAAATAAATTTAAATTGAAGTTTTAAATTAAATTATCCTATGCTGAAATATAAGACCTATGAGAAGTGCTTGCAAAGAAAATATTTTTTTTAATTGGATGTGCTGAAACATCACCAAAGCATTTTTCTATTTTTAAAAAACTTGTTTACCATGTGGGTGATTGGCCCACTAGGTAGTAAATTAATTACATCTGCAGTTTGACCACAAGAATAACTGAACCTGCAGTTTCTTGATCAGTGAGGATCTAGATTCAGCTTTCATTAGACATCAGCATTAGGTGAATTCTCGTCTCTTACGAAATGTAATGAAAACTGCGACAAGACAGAAATGCAGTTTTTGGATGATGATTGTTTTAACTGACCGATTCTGTGTGATGTCCCGTTTCAGCAGATTCTGGTGACCCTGGATGAGACAAAGGGTGATGATGAAGAGGCAGCAGAGGAAAATGAGAAGTGTCTTGAGCCAATGGAGGAGCTCAAGCCACAGTCCCCAGGCCCCCCAGGTGAGCAGGAGCATTGAGGGAAGGGACAGGGAACACTGGCAACCGCAAAGGGTCTAGGTTGGCCTCAGCAAGTGATATTCCATAGTGATGGCTTGCAAATGCCATCTTGCAACTATGGTTTATATTTCCATTGCACAGAAGGTGTTCACGTGCAGTGCCGTTTAAGTGATTTGAATCAAAATGAGCTGGGCTGAACTGCTGCTTGTAATTGGTGTTTAAGTCATACTTAACCTTAAATGTCACACACCGTAGGTGTGGATGAAACCCAGGCCTGGCCGCCTTCACTCCAGGTAACTGCACCAGATCTTTCTGAGAAACATCATGCCCTGCCTGACATGGTGCTGGGGTACCAGTAGCTAACCGAACTGCCAGGCAGATTCCTCCTCTCAGCGCGTGTAGTGCTTCGATGCCTTTGCAGCTCCACGAATGCATCTGCCGGAGCTCTGACGCGGCGTGTGCTTGTCCCCCGAAGCAGAGACCAGCAAGCAGGTGGAGGAGTGGCTGTGTGAGGAAGAGGAGGAGCTTCCCGAGTTGAGCTTTGTCACTGTGGATGAGGTCGTGGAGGAAGAGGAAGAGACTGAGAAGCGGCAGCTATCAGAAGAGCTGCCGTGTCCCCTCCAGAAGGGAGCAGGTCGGCCCAAGAAGAGGCGCCGTCAGGCCGCTGGTAGGACAACTTGTGGCTTTCAGGCTATTTCTTGTTTGTTTTAAAAACGTATCTTTTCGCTTGGCAGCAATCTTGAATCTTTATTACCTTGGCCCAACATGGAGCCTACACACACAGGGTGGGAATTTACCCTTGTTTGTGATTTAGGTTCCTTAGCTGTAGCTTTTTTGATGAAGGGATCCCGAGTTTTTGGAAGTAACTGAGGATGCGGAAACAAGTTGCAAGAACAACCGAGTATCGGAGCTGTAAAGGGGAAAGGGGATTGCCATTCCGCATCTGCAGTCTTTAATTTGTCTTTAAAGTAAATCAGAGACCAGAAAGTAGTGATCCCAACAGTTTAATAAATAAGAGAAAGTATCATTTGTATCATTAGAAAATAATAGGATATTGTGAAACAAATGTAATATAATGAATTACAATTTCAGGTAAATTACATAGCGAGAGGGGGATATTGTATATTGATATGTTACGAAAATGGTGAATTTCAGGAATTGACAATACAAACACTACATTCCACTACTTTTCACACAACAAAATGTACAACACACAAGTTACTACATTTACTGTATGTACAAACAAGGTGTTTCAGAGGCCTAACTTTCTAATCAACCAGAAAACATCAGACTGCTACTAAGTATTGAACTCTTAAATGATGCCCACAGTGGCCACAATAAGAGATAAGCTGCCTTTTGTAATAAATGGAATACATCCTGCACTTAAATCTCTCTCTGTGCCCCCTGGATGCCACAAAATAAACGGGAGCCTATCTCCCTGTTCTAAAAGTGCACCCACAAGCAGGAAGGACGTCTCTAACTGAAGTATCTTTTACCCAAGAAACCCAAGTTCCCTAAAAACGCAGATTAGCAAGTTCTCTCTAGCAAGGTTCGGATACTCGGACGCAGTCAAGTTTTGTTTGAATGATCGTAAAGTAGAGGCTTCCTCTTCTTTCCACTGGTGTTTTGTTTTTCTCTGGTAACATGCACAGGTAACTAGTTCAACATTTGCATTCATATGGCCTTTTGTGTTTTTGAGGTTGTTTTATTGCGTCTAAGGGTATGCACTTAATGGGTGGTCCCTTACATTGTGCTCTCTGCACGGACTCAGTACTGTTACTACAAGAATTTTTTTCCTTCTTCAGGTTAATCCCAAGTAGTTGTTAATTTCAATTTCTTTTCAGCAAGTGTAAGTTAGTTCAGCAGCTGCAGTGTTCTAAATGTTTATGAATGTAACTAAAACACACATTAAAAGTCCTGGTCTTGTTGCTCCTTACCTTCTGATCACTTATTTTTCCCCCTGGCTGACCTGACAGACAGAACGGCTGTAATTTGTTGTGACTGAATAAATTCGAGGAATTGTTTGCAATTGGTGGGGATCGTCCCTTCCTTGACTGGGTGATTCGATGCTCCACTGGAAACCCCTGTGTGAAGAATGACTGCTCTGTCTCCGCAGCCACTCTGGTGAGGAAGCCTGGGCGAGGGCGACAGCAAGCCAGCTGGACAGCGGCTGAAGTGAAGGAGGAGGAGCCCGAAACCCAGGCAGAAGCGGATTTTAACCCTGTGGATGCAGCTCCCAGTCCTTCTGTGCCACAGGACCCAGCCTTTGATGCTACAGGATCCCTGTCACTCAGAGACTCTCTGCAGGAGCCCAGTCCAGGAGCAGTGAAACAGGAACCTGAACCTAGTAGAGAAACTGAACATGAGCCCTCAAGGACTCCTCAGCTGAGGACTGGTCCCAGTGAACTCCCTGCATCAGCGGAGCTCTCCAAGGTCAAGCTGGAGCCCTTTGACCCCGCTTACCTAGTGGACAGCAAAGCAGACAGGAGTCTTGTGGTGAACCAAGAGCCCCCAGACACCAGAGTCAAAGGTAAGAGAGACAGAACTGGGAAGTTTTCACTGTAAATCTTGCTGAAATTTCCTTGTCTATAAGGTTCTATAATGTCCTCTGAATGACCATTGGTTTTGTCTTGTAGTCTTAAGTTGTTTTTTTATTTTGAGTAGTGCGATAATTTTCCCTTTCACCAGAATCTGGGCACCCATATGGATGGGAAGTTCACATAACCAGCACAAACCGCATTAATAAGTTGACTCTTTTTTACAGTTTGGGTCACAGTTGTTAACGGTGCACTTTGTGAACTACAGCACATGAGGCTGCTGTTTCTGGATGGCAAATGCCCCCTCATAGTCCAGAGAGAAAGTGCTAATGATTTCTTTGTTGGCTTTAGAAGAGTCCAAACTGCGACAGGACACGGTTGAACTGGAGGAGCCCCAGCCGAAGAAACCGCGATCTGCCTTTCCCTTATCCAGCAACTTCAAGATGCCTCCCTTCAACCCCCAGAGCCCTATTGGCAAGTATCCGTCAACTCTCATAGTAGTTTCATAAGCACACTCTGACCGCTCCTTTAATTTAAATGAGACAGTTGTATTGGCCTCTTCTGCTCTTATACTAAACCACAGTTCTTCTGTGTACATGAAGCCTTTTGTTAGAAGCATGTACAAGCAGTGGTGTTGAATGGTGTTTCCTAGTGTGCAACCAGATGAGGCGTGACAAACGTTTGAGAAAAAGGAAACACTGAAATGAACACTAGACCCTCACTACTGCTCTTTTGTAATCATTTCCTTCTTCGACCAGATGTTAATGAAGGCCACAGCCCTCACGTCTTGCTAGTAGTAGAGTTCAGGTCTCAGCCTGTAGCAGCTTTGGTGACGATTATTGGAAAAAATAAAATATAGACCCGGGCGAAGATGATTTCAAAAGTTTTTGTGAGACTGTAAACCCTGACAGTTCCTTATGGCCTGTTTCTGTCACTGGCATTGTTTTCTAGAACTGTTTTGTGCACTGTGCATTGTAATTTTTTACACCTTGAGAATAAACAGGTGCTAGGCTAATCCATTCAGTGCCTCTTGGTTTGATCAATGTGGATGACCTCATTAAGGTTAAAGGAGTACTTTATGAGCGGCACTGTATTGACATGATTCTTTCTGTTGGAGACGGTAGCTGGAAAGATGACACCCAATTCCCTTATTTCAGATGACACGCAGATTACTGTTTACCAAAAGGGAAAAGCAAGATATAGTTTGCAAAGTGAATTTTTTGTAAACTGCTCTGTAAACTGAATCATATAGGAATAAGAGAGTTATCTGTGACGTAGTTCCTGTGTTTTGCTTTTGAATAGTAAGATAACGCAAGATCACTTTATTAGCCATATACAATTCTTGCATTAGGAATTTGTCTTTTCGCATACCCCAGCTTGCTCTCCATGAGGCACACAGACAGGGAGAGATGCTTGGGGTCAGAGCGCAGGGTCTGCCATTGTACGGCGCCCCTGGAGCAGCTGGGATTAAGGGCCTTGCTCAGGGGCCCAACAGAGTAGGATTCCTCTGCCGGCTGCAGGATTTGAACCGGCAACCTTCCAGTCACAGGCACAGATCCTGAGCCACAGAGCCACCGCTCCGCCCCCAATTGTTCTGGATCTATCCTGACACAGATTGTTTTCAAGGTTGACATTCTACATCACTCCATGATGCTGGCAAAACCAATCACTCTACATAAAGCCGAAGACAGATAGCACACTCTGGACTACAAGGATGGAATGGGATTTTGCTTTTCTCTGACGATAAAGACAAATGTTTTAAATTAATCTGGTCATACTCAGGGATTCTTTCAAGGTTCATGCAAGATAAAATTTTCTTTTGGTTTTGAGGCTCTGTAGCTTCAGCTTTTGATTCGTAGGTCACTCAATTCTGGCATTCATTGAGATTTTTGTAGTATATATGTTAAGTTGGTAGTAGTTTTTTTCAGGTCTTGTGGGATGAAATGCATCACTTGAAAGTGAAGGTGTCTCCATTGAAACATGCATTCTTGCTATGTGAGTGTGTGTGTGCTGCTGCACAGCACTTCTGTTAATGCAGGAGAAACTTAGATGATGCTGACTTTCTGACTTGGGTTCTCTCCGCTGCTGTGCTTGCAGGATTGGAATTCGTGGTTCCGAAGACGGGTTTCTTTTGCAAGCTGTGCTCCTTGTTCTATGGTAGTGAGGAGGCAGCCAAGAAGATGCACTGCAGCAGCCTGAAACACTACCAGAACATGGAGGTATGAGAGTGGGCTGCCTCACTAGCCCAGAAACCTAAAATACTGGGGCTCAGTCCAATTTCCCTATTAAGTATGACAGCTATTTTAAAATAATGTAATTAAGTCCCCATGATCTATGTAAAAATTAGTCCAGTCCATCTGTCCATACATCCGCTAGGGATCAAGTTGTAGGTTTATTCCATGCTGAAAGGAGAAGAAAACACATTTTGGCTTTTTTTTATTCTCTTTTCAGCATGGAATAGACCTAATACTTGTTCATTTGCAGTCTACAGATTCTGAAGCAGCTAGCTACCCACCTGAACTACCTCATATATCAGCTAGTCCATCAAGAAACTGGATCCGTGTTTTACCAGAAAATAACTTCGGGAATTTCCAGAAAGAATGACGCTCTCTCTTGTTTTGTCTGCAGAAATTCCTTTCAAAGCTGAGAGCACAGCAAGCTGATGACACGACATAAGGATCAAGAGTCATAGCAGCATCCAGCTGACTCTCCCTGTCTTGTCTGATCTTGGTTCATGGGTCCACTTCACCGCTGTACATTCTTCTTTTGTTTTCATTTTAGAATTCACGATTTTATGAAAAATGAGAAATGCAGAACTGTGTACAATAATAAAACAAAACTGTTTTACTGTCAGATCCCTTTGATGCTTTTCATGAATCTTGGTCCAGATATGAGCTCTTTTTCACGATCTTATTTAACTTTAGTCCAAAACATCCATGAAATTACCAGGCCACCAGACTGCAATCTTTGTTCTCACATTCTGCTGAAAATCTGCATAAATTAATACACTTTCTTTTACGGGGGGAAAGAAAGGTGCAAGAATGTCCATTTGCTGTTAACCAAATTGGTTACAGCCTTAGAGATATAACTGTAAACTGTTTTTTCTGTGAAGGAACTGTTGTTTTCAGTCTTATGTATTTTTCCTTAGTTTCTCTACATGATAGTTCTGCTGTTGTAAAATTGAATTCTATTCCTATTGATACCGGCTTCATTATTCAGTGTTCGACTTGGGGATCATTGCGGTCCCGTGTTCATTTTTATGCCTGCCTTTGACTGCAAAATATGTATTTAAGCACATTAAATTTACCAATGGTGGCAAAGTTTTAACATTTTCCAAAATCCAGTATCTTGCTGCTTTTGTCACTGCTGTCATTTCGCCCATTTGCCCTTTGTGTGCACTCTCTGCATCACATGGTTCTTTGTGTTGTTTTCAAATGTGTGTAGGACCATATGGTTATTCCTCCTCTGCAGCTCGGGCAGCAACAATTCAGCCCTTCACAACAGCTGTACTCAAAAGGATTACATCAGAAGTCTAATGAGATGCCAGTGGTATCACAAGGAAAAGAGAAACCACCTCTATCTAGTTAACCAATTTATTTTCCAGTGGAACAGCTGCTTTCATTTTTGCCATTTGACAAGTGTTGCAGTGAAATTTCATATGGTTAACAAAGAGTTAAAAAATAAGGTTCACCAAAGACAGTTACTTAAATAAAAATTAAAAGTGATAAAGGATCCAAAAAAACACGAGCATTTTGATGATCACAGAGTGTGAACACTTCCAGGTCTCACCCTCAGACCATTGTGAAGGTTTATACTAGGACACCAATTCCGACGACCACTCCATTCCATTTACAGATGTCGCATTCAGCATTCCCGGGACTTTACTTTCATCGAGTTCAGCCTGAGGCAGGGTCCTTCTTGCCTCTTAAGTCTTGATGTTTCCATTGAAAGGACTGCAGCTCTGCACCTTCGTACTGTCTGCATTATTCTTTCAGGCCTACTGATGTCAACTAGCCTCCAGAATCTCCCTGCAATGACTCCCTCTCTCTACTCTCTGCTCTCTCCCACTCCATTCTCCTCCCCTGCCTCTTCTCCGTTTCTGGTCAAGCGGTCAACCTGCCACACCTACAGCCCCAGCCTGTGTTGCTTGGTCTCCCCCTCACCCCCATGCTTCTTTTCCCTGTCCAGTGCAGAAGCCCCTGGTCCCTGGCTCCCACTAGGCCCCGCAGGTGTGAGCACCCTGAGGGGGTTTGCTCTGGTCCCGGGATTCCTCGTTCATCCCCGTGCTGTCCCTAGCACTCAGGCCTAGGCAGCTACAGGGATGGGTTCTCTCCACCATTCGCCCATTCCTTCTTCTGCGTCCAACGGGTTGGTACCAGCCTTCATCTCTCCCCCGTCCCATGCCTTCAGCCACGTGTTACTATTACTCCTCCCATTTTGGGGTTCAACTCGAAATTCACTCCTATGAAGTTGAATTCTGAAAGCAGCAGCTCTTTTCCACGTTCTGCATCAGTCTAATCTGCAGCAGCTTTTCCAGCTGACAGCAGGTTCCACAGCCCAGTATTCCGGCTTACCGGTAGCCTTCCTCCTACATGCCATCAAGCTTCTCTTCAGGTTCTCCAGAGCCTTCTGCTGCTTACCACTTCCTCTTCCTCAGGTACAGTAGCTCCGCGTCAGCGGAGCAACAGACATAAACACAGTGATGACATTGTCGTAACTTGCTTATACAAACTGGAAAACTAAGGAAATAATATTCTGCTCACCGGCGTGCATCAGCGAGTGGATCCTGTTCCATCTCTACTTTGTTGCGTGTTAATCTGCTCGGTTCCAGCGAAACTGTAGCCGAACAGACTCGCTCTTATCTTTGTGTTTTAGGGGATTCTGCTGGGGGATTCTGGGCCAAATTCCCTCAGTCAGGCGAGCTACACCAAATGTAATCTGCTTATGTCATCTCTCTTGCATTTATTAGAACCTAACAAAAGTACTAAAATGGAATGATATGAAGTTACAATAGCTATTCGGGAGGATGGTTTGATCGTAATCTTGCACATTTCTGCTCACCTGTGTATTTAAGTCTCACACCTGGAACTTCCTTTCACGTATCTCTGTCACATTCCCACTGCTTCCCCATCCACACCCCCACAATAGCTCTCTGGCTCATCCCTTGCAATCTGGGGGGGGTTTGGGCTGCCAGGTACCTCCTGTCAGGCACGCTACACAAGACGTTCTCTGTATATGTCATCTCTTACATCCGTTTCCATTGTAATTTCCTCAATTATGAAGGGAGTTCACAAGTTGCTTTGGATCAGTATCCAACAAATGAATGTTCATAGATGTAATTAAGACTCTCGGAGTGGAAACTGGAGAGTGGGAAAGATCATGTATCCTAGGGGTCATCGGCTCTGCTTCACAATGACCACAGCGTTTCCTGCTCTCAGGGCAGCTGAGCTCATAGCCACCTGTTTACCCTCAGGAGCTGGTAAATACAGGAGGTGGGATTTCACGTCAGTTTGGACTCATAAGGTTGGGTACCATCCAGTTTCTCCCTAAAGGATCACTGTTGGGAGTTTTTATCATGAATAACTCAGCAGCAAGAGCAACATCTCAGCCGTGTCCAAAGTTGAGAGGGATCATTCAGGGAGTTAAATGTAATACATAATCACACATATATATAATACTTTTCATCCCAAAAGATCCCACAGCACTTTATACATATAGGAGGGGACCCACTTCTTCCACCACTGCCATAAGACACACAACATCAGAGAAGGGCTCTCTTCTGCTGCGCAGGGGTGCTGCCTGCATGTTGGTTCCCTTTTGTGTTCTCTGGGTGACCTCTTGCTAAGGGGTTATTAACATCTCAGTTATTGAACAAACAAGGGATATGATGAGAGGAGGCTGGAGCCCTTGTGTTTGTAGTAGTTTATTGAGCCAGGGATCTCATCCTGTGACCTAATTCTGAGGATTTCTGTTTTGTGAAAGAAGACGTTATCAGCTTCAACTAAACAGTTGGTTTTTTTTTGTCTCAGATCACAAGAGAGATCACTTTATTGGCCATATACAATTTGTTGCATTAGGAGTTTGTCTTTTTCACATACCTCAACTTGCTCTCCATGAGACACAGAGACAGGGAGAGAAGCTGGGGGTCAGAGCGCAGGGTCAGCCATTTAAACAACGCCCCTGGAGCAGTTGGGGTTAAAGATCCTTAGCCACAGTGGGACCGCCCTGCCCTGCCCTGCCCCGCCCTCAACAACACTTTGTGTAAAGAAGGGCAAAGTGCGAAGTCCACTGGGCTGAATTGAATAGAGATGTGAAATTTACTTTTCAAAACTGCAACTCACAACTGGCAACCTACTGAAACTCAGGAGATATGAGCGTGGTCAGTACCTGGATGGGAGACCTCCTGGGGAAAACTGAGGCTGCTGCTGGAAGAGGTGTTAGTGGGGCCAGCAGGAGGCGCTCACCCTGCGGCCTGTGTGTGTCCTAATGCCCCAATCTAGCGACGGGGACATAAAATGTGTCGTCCTTCAAATGAGATATAAAACAGAGGTCATGACTCTCTGTGGTCATTAAAAATCCTGGGGCATTTCTCGAAATGAGTAGGGGTGTTATCCCGGTGTCCTGGACAAATTTCCCATTGGCCCTTACCAATCATGGCCTCCTAATAATCCCCATCTATGAGTTGGCTTCATCACTCTGTCCTCCTTCCTGCTGAGAGCTGGTGTGTGGTGAGTGTACTGGTGCACTAAGGCAGCTGTCGCATCATCCAGGTGGGGCTGCACATTGGTGGTGGTGATGAGTCATCCTTACTCACGCAAGTAGTGCCATTATTATAAATATATAATATATTATAGATCTCTTTTTATCTACAGTTTATTAAAAAAGTCTACACACCCTTATTGAAATTGCAGGTTTTTGTGATGTAAAGCCAGAAATCAAGATAAATCATGTCAGACATTTTTCCATATTTAATGTAACCTTGCAACCAACAAAATTCAAGAGAAAAACAAATAGATAATTACTAGGAAAAATAATTGAAATAAAAGAACCTGCAACACCCTGGTTGCATAAGTGTGCACACCCTTTTATAACGGGGGCTGTAGCTGTGCTCCAAGTTAACCAATCACATTCAAAATCATTCCCAAAGGTAAGTAGCATACACCTGCCATCAATGAGTGATTCTGATTAACCCCAGATAAAAATCAGCTGTTCGTGTAGGATTTTCTTGAAACTTTCATGGTTGCATCCTACTGGGATAGCCATAGTCTGCAAGGAGCTCACAAAACACCTATAGGATCTTATTGTTGAAAGGTACCGATCAGGAGAGGGGTATAAAAGAATATCAAAGGCATTGGATGTACCAAGGAGCACTGTGAAGACTATCATCAATAAGTGGAGAAAATGTTGGAACTACAGGGACATTGACAAGATCAGGACAACCCTCTAAAGGTGATGACGGGACAAGGAGAAATCTTATCAGGGAGGCTACCAAGAGGCCTACAGCAACATTAAAGGAGCTGCAGGAATTTCTGGCAGGTATTGGTCACTCCTTGCATGTGACAACAGTCTCCTGTATTCTGCACGTCTGGGCTGTGGGGTAGGGTGGCAAAACGGAAGCCGTTTCTCACAAAAAAGAACATCCAAACCCATATTAATTTAGCAAAAAAATACATTCAATCACCCCAAACCATGTGGGAAAATGTCTTATGGCCTGATGAGACAAAGGGTGAACTTCTTGGGCTTGATTTTAAAAGATCTGTTTGGTGCAAAGACAATGCAGCTCATCATCCAAAGAACACCATACCTACTGTGAAGCGTGGTGGTGGCAGCATCATGCTTTGGGGCTGCTTCTCTTCAGCTGGGACAGGGGCTCTAGTCAAGATAGATGGGGATAATGACTTACTCCAAATATCAAGATATTTTGGCACAACCTGCTGGCCTCCGTCAGAAAGCTGAAGATGAAGAGGAATTTCACCTTCCAACATAACGACCCAAAGCACACATACAAGTCAACCAAGGAATGGCTTCGGAAAAGGAAGATCAAAGTCTTGGAATGCTCCAGTCAGAGCCCAGCCCTCAATCCCATAGAAAACCTGTGGAATGACCTAAAGAGGGCTGTGCACAGGAGATCCCCTGGCAATTTGAAGGAGCTTGAACTTTTTTTTTTTTTTTTTTTTTTTTTTGCAAGGAAAAGTGGGATAAAATTGTAAAGTTGATAGAGACTAATTCACAAAGACTTTTTAATAAATAAATGCAAAAGGTGCTGTGCTTCCACAAAGTATCAGTTGGAGAGAGGGGGTGCACACTTGCGCAACCAGGATTGATGCAGGTTTTTTTATTTGTTATTTTTCCTTATCTATTTGTTTTTCTCCTGATTTTTGTTCGTTGCAAGGTAACATTAAATATAGAAAAATATCTGACATGATTTATCTTGATTTCTGGCTTTACATCACAAAAACCTGTAATTTCAATAAGGGTGTGTAGACTTTTTATATCCACTGTAACAGTATTATTATAGGTAATAGAACTTTTAATTCTCAAGGAGTTTGGGCCCCAGTTTAATGTTTGAGAAACTTGCCCACAGATGATTAGCTCCACAAACACTAGGATCTCCCTTCCAGTCCTGAGCAGGTCCAGCTTCCTGAGCTCTAATACATTTAGACCAGACACTGACAGTTCTATCATCGCAGGAGTCTCCACAAAATGAGGACGGATCCAGGTGGAAGGTAAAGAACAAAGTCCAATTCCGTTTTTATTGATACAGTACGTGGGCCTAATTATTCTATTACAAATTATAATATTACCAAAGTAATTCCCAAACACTGGGATGAATTTTTTATTTTACATGAAATATACTTTAATCTTTTATGAAGCTGGATTATGACAATCATCTGCTTTGCTGTACTAATTAACTCCAAATTCACTCTTTCTTTCTAGGAAAACAATGATCTGGTGCTAAAATACACAGTATTGTAATAAAAGCAGTAGTCTATTGTGAAAGTAAGATATTTTTACAATATTGGTCTTATGAATATAATTTGAGTAATTCAGCTGTTAAACCCATTGCAGGCAATTTATGCATTTTTGGATTCTTTGCAATATTCTTAGCAGTCATGGGAGTGAAGCTTCCCATCTGTTTCTATAAACAGAATTGTTGGACTTCTGCTATAATGTGCTGCAGGCAAAAGACAAACCCATTGTAAGACATGTGCTCAGTTAGCACAACACTTTTACCTCACTGTACGAGCCCTTTCAACGCCGTCTGCTTCATTCCTCTCGCAAACAGCTGCGTTTAAACCCCTTGGCTGATATCTGACATCACAAGAAAGAGGACACCATACCTGTGGCCCATAACAGCTACAGTATCTGTGCATCAGTGGGGGTGGTTTGGATTTCTGCATGCCTTCAGAAAAGGAGCATCGCTGTAGGCAGGGAATGGCAATGATTAATAAGCAGTGAAACACTCTTGTGTATGTTCTCACAGAACAAGGCAAGAAGAGCATACCCCAGCACAGCCTGCTCTCACAGACCAGACACAAGCCATTGTGAGGGAGCAGCAGGTTTCATCCAGATCTCGCACCTCATCTGGGAATCTGAGAAGTGAGCATAATCCAGACAACTGGAATTCATAAGACAGGTGGGCAACGCAGGACCTGGGGGGGTGGTGTGTCTGCTGGGCTTCACTCCAACCCGGCTGCTAACAATCTACTGTAGATCAGCTCATTGTTGGCTTATTGGGACCAATTGATCAGCTTCTCCCAGCTCTTCAGGTGCTGCAGCTTTAAGGAGACCCAGAAGACCTGCAGACACACAGTCCCCCAGCACCAGAACTGCCTACACCTGCCTGACAGAGGAAGAGAGCCAAAGAATGCTGTTGTTCTGTGTGACCTCAGTGAGTTCCCATTAAGCACTGAAGGTGTGAAGAAAGGGTCAGAGTATGTGGGACCGACAGAGTCTGATGAAACTCTTAGCTGTCATTTTGTAAAATAAAAATTCATTTGTTTTAAGTTCTATAACCATGTGGACACATGCTCTTCATTTCCACAAGCATGTCATAGAGGGGATGAGAGACATTGTCCATGATGGCCTCTAGTTTGGACACCATTCTCCTCTACCACTACCTCCAGGGGGTCCAGGCCAGACCCAATGACAGAGCTTGCTCTTCTGATGTGCTTGTTCAGCCTGTTAGAATCCCCTGCTCTAATCCCAGAGCCCCAGCACACCACCATGTAGAAAATGGAGCTCGCCACCACCGACTGATAGAACATATGTAGCATCTTACTACACACATTGAAGGACCGGACTTGAGCCTCCTCAAGAAGTAGAGTCAGCTCTGGTCCTTCATGTAGATTGCCTCGGTGTTCTTGGACCATTCCAGTCTATCATCAATGTGAACGCCCAGGTACTTGTATGAGTCAACTATCTCCATGCCACTCCCATGGATGCAGACAGGTTGGACCCTCTTCCTCTTGAAGTCTATCCCCAACTCATTCGTCTTTGCCACATTAATTTGCAGGTGGTTCTTCTCACACCACTCCATGAAGCTGCTGACCAGTCCTCTGTACTCTTCCTCCTGCCCACCCATGATACATCCCACAATCACTACCCAGGCTGAAGGAACTGAACCTTTTTAGTTTTGACAAGGAAATTCCAAATTTCTGTTCAGTTCAGCCCAGTGGACTTTGCACTTTGCCCTTCTTTACACAAAGTGTTGTTGTGATCTGGGACAAGAAAACGAACTATTTTGTTGAAGCCGATACCCTATCTTCTTTCACGAAACAGAGATCCTTCGAATGAGGTCACAGGATGAGATCCCTGGATCAATCAACTACTACAAACACAAGGGCTCTAGCCTCCTCTCATCATATCCCTTGTTTGTTCAATAACTGAGATGTTAATAACCCCTTAGCAAGAGGTCACCCAGAGAACACAAAAGGAAACCAAGATGCAGGCAGCACCCCTGGGCAGCAGAAGATAGTTCTTTGCTGCTGTGTGTAGAAGGCTGGCCTGTGGTCTGAGTGTGAGCTGAGAGCACAGACAGTGGGCCTCTTGCCCTTTAAGCAGCTGGTGTCAGCGCTCGTGTGTGTGTGTGTGTGCGCCTGAGTGTGAGCAAGTGATCAGACTCTCTTCATAGTCGGAGGAGCAGCAGCAGTGCGCCAGTCTGGGACAGCGGGAAACGCCAGTGCTGTGGTCAGAGGACCGTCTCCGCTCTACCTCTCCGGCTGCGTCCCGCCTGCCTCCCCATGCTGCGCGTGTTTGTGCTCCGTGCCGGGAATGTGCTGACGCCTGACACGGACATCAGCGATGCCTACTGCTGCGTCACTTTCCAAGGTAAGAGGCTGAACACAGAGGCAGACACTTTCGCCCGTTGCTCTGTCCCTCTCTCCGCTGTGGCTGGAGCTATTATTGGAACAGCCAGGCTCCTATTTCTGCTTCCCATCTATCTGAGGAGTCCTGTTACACTGCAGGCAGGCATGTGCTCCTGAAGTGAGTGAGGCTCAGAGTAAACGCAGCCTGGGGGTTATGGGGGTTCTGTTCCACTGAAACCACTGTTGCTGTCTTCTCAGTTCTGTGTCATAGCACTCTGCACAAAATCAGGATTTAACAAGTGCTTATTTGTGGTCACCAATGTTTTGCTGACAGTATAAAACAGAACCGAAACACCTTTAGTTTTGTCAGTGTTTGTGTTTTGAGCTAATCCAGTGTTACTTAAGGGGAGACTTTGGTTTGTCTCTGTAGTGAGCAACCACAGACCTCCGTGGCAGATTCTTACTGACTGAAGATCAATAACTCTTGGCTAATGTGATTGCTGCAATTTGCTGTTGATAGAGCTGGAGTCAGGGCTGTTTTAGTGGGCTTGTGTGTGCAGCCTCTGCTGGGGAGAATGATTTTCTTTAGTGCTCCTTTGAACCATAAATTAGAATGCAGTCAGTGTCTCCATGGCTGGCAGCCATCGTGTGAAGCACTGTTATGCCCTTTCTGTCTGTAGCCTTCCACAAGAGACAGGTAGCTTGATCTGGCCAGTCTGAGACACCCTGGGGCAGGAATCACGTCAATGGGTGAAGGGATGCAGAAGAGGAATGTATCTGGGCCTCATTCGTGTTTCTGACTGAATTACAGAACTCCACGTGCTTTGACTTGGCAGAGTAGGAAGGCTTGACATGATACACATTTGATACACATCATGTAAATGGAGAATCATAGGTTCCTCTATAGCCTGGATCTCTGCCCAAACTCCTCAGACATTTCTCATTCCTGTGTGCAGAGTGTATAAGGACTTCAATGCAGAAATAGGATCGATGAGGGAAATCTCCATCTTAATTTTGTTTTTTGTTGTTTATTTTTTCTGCTTTAGTGATTAGAATGAGAACTAGTATTTTCTTTTAGGAATGGTGCAGTGGTGAGCATTGCTGCCTCAAAGTGCTGAGACCCTGGGTTCAGTTCCAGACCTGGGGTGCTGTTTGTGTGGAGTTTGCATGTTCCTCCTGTGTCTGCATGAGTTTTGTCTGTGATCTGGTTTCCTTCCACAGTCTAAAACCATACTGGTTAATTGGGAAGATCAGCCCTGGTGTGAGTGTGTTTGTCTGTGTGTCCTGTGATGCACTGGCATCCCATCCAGGGTGTATCTTGCCTTGTGCCTATTGCTTGCTGGATTTCTGGCTTTACAGAGAGCTGGAGCTCTGACTCTCCTGTAACCATGAATTGGAAGAAGTGGTTAGAAAATGGATGGATGGTTTTAAGTAACTGCTTAGCCCAGTACAAGTCTGTGGTGAGTCCAGAGTGTAACCCCACAAGGGAAGATCTGTCCATGGCAGCTCACACATGTGGAATTCAGGGCACAGAGAAAACTGTGTGACCGAGAAGTGATCATGCAAACTCCACACACAAGGATCCAGGAGCAGTGCTATCTGTAATGCTACTGTGATGCCTGACATGCAGTATAAACAATAAAATAATAATAAAACAGCTTTAGCCCTCAAAGAGAGCATTTTATAATGACAAACTATATGTTTTCCTTTTCTGTGGAGTCACTGCATTTGTTCTTTATTGAGAGATAAAGAAGAGGATTTTTAATAAAGTTAAAAAACAGTTGTCCAAGGTAGCGTCAGACATGTATATGCTGTTTAATCATCCCTTTGAAAAAATGAAAGGACCGATTTGCCAACACCATGGGTCTCCTGACAGCTGTTTGTTTCAGGCAGAGCTTGATCTAGCTATAGACTTTGCAGAGCTCCGCCACGTCTCTGATGGTAACGAAGGGGTCAGAGGTCACACCTGGGCTTTACTGCTCCATAAACCTGATCATATGGAGGGGAGGCCAGTCTCTGACTCAGTTACCAGACACACAACTGGAGTGGGAATCAGCACAGCCATGGACATGCAAATATTGCCAACTGTAGTATAAAGAACCTGAGTTTGGAAAATGTTATCACTATACCATATTTTCGAAAACATGATAGTCAAAGGAAAAAGGCCGAGGTGAAATGTGATGTGAATTGAATAAATAGCGTTGACCTTTTATTTCCTTCCTTACCCCTTTGGTAAAGCTATTTTTACAAAGACAGTCAGCTGCTAAGGCTGCTAAGGTTAGATTAAGCTCAAGTATTGGACAGCTGGTCAGTTACATTTGTACAGCAGGAAGTACAACTGCATTTCCTTTATCTGCTTGAAAATCCGAATTTCTTAACTGTCATGATCAAGATGTTTACAGAGTTCATGGCAGCTTCAAACAGCTTCTGCGCTGATGAAGATGTAGTCTAGAATATAAACTGATCAACATAAATGGAAGGCGTCTGTGAAGTCCTCTTTCAAGTCCAAGTCGCTGTTTTCTCTGAGGATCTCATTCAGACATGATTAGGGAATCCCAGAGCCATGCTATCGCCCCAGATTCCCACAACTCTCTGAGTAAAGAGGTATCTGTTTGCCCGAGTCAGGAAGATCATATTTCCAAGACCTATGTTTTTTCACTTTCCAGCAATGAATAAGGCAGGGGTGAGGCAGATATATACACTGTATGAGTCAGAATACTTCTTATCTCTTATCTATAACATCACTTGATTAACCCTATACAATTTCTTGCACTAGGAATTTGTCTTTTCGCAGACCCCAGCTTGCTCTCCATGAGACACACAGACTCGGAGAGAGCCTGGGGTCAGAGCAGTTGGGGTTAAGGGCCTTGCTCAGGGGCCCAACGGAGTAGGATTCCTCTGCCGGCTGTGCGATTTGAACCGGCAACCTTCCAGCCACGGGCGCAGATCCTGAGCCTCAGAGCCACCGCTCCGCCCATGATTAGTCTCTTAATCACAGAAGACACTCAGGATTCACATGCGGTTCTTCAGGACAGTGCTTGAAAGAAAGCTTGTCCTCGTATTCTGTCAGTCCTCCACCAGGTCCCCAAGGACACACAGGCACACATCGGAAGAGAGTGCTTTCTCCCTGTTGGGCTCTGAGCTACAGCTGCAGATCCTGCGGTGTTTTACAGCTTCGTTCAGAATTCTTAAAGGAAAGCAACTGAGACTGACTCGGCAGGTTTACAACTTTAAAACTGAGCAAGACGCTGCTGCGGTGCTCTTCGTTAAGCATTTACTCTCCTGCAGTTGTGAGACTTTACCATCCTCGCGTCATTATGAGCTCTTTCATTTTGCCTGCCCAGCCTGTAATCTGCCCATGGCTCTGCTGTGAGCTTCTCCTACCCTCCTCCTCACCCCTTGACATCCCAGGGCTCAGTTGCTCTGAAGTACAACTGGAAGATAAATCCCAGCCAGTGTGCACCGATTTTATAGTGATAACAGCACAATGAGATAAAACATTTGCACATAATAGGAAAACAGTGGGCTATCAATGAGCTGAAGATGAAAATTCAGCTTCAAAGGAATAATAATAATGTAACATACATATACATCTCAAGCTATGTAGAGTCTTATAGGTGAGCACGAGAATATTGAAGTTGACAGAAAATCTGACAGGAAGCCAGTGCAAGAGCTCCAGGACAGGAGTAATGTTATCACTTGCATGTAACCTGGTCCACGGTGCAAATACAGACAAGACACTGACATAGACAATGTAGACAGGACTGATAATACTAATATTGATAAATAAGATTGTACAAACTGAGACAATGTACACCGGAACAGAGGCAGTGTACAAAGGATATATGCATAGTGCAATTTAACTGTTACAGAATAGTATAAAAAATACATCACACAATCTACACAACACACAGGGGGGATTTAAACCCTGTTTCTGGAAGTGGGGTGGGTGCCAGTAGATTCCAGGGTGAGGAGCCTGACAGCCTGCGGGAAGAAGCTGTTACAGAGTCTGGTGGAGCTGGCCTGTACACTACGATATCTTTTCCCAGATGGTAGGAGGGGTCATCTACTATACTGGAGGCCCTGTGTAAGCAGCATTTGTGATAGGTGACAGAAATGGAAGGGAGGGAGACTCCAATGATCTTTTCAGCTGTTTCCACAATTCATTGCTGGGTCTTGTGGTCTGAAGTGTTGCAATTCCCAAACCAGACAGTGACACAGCTGGTCAAGGTGCTCTCAATGGTGCTTCTGTAGAGAGTGGTAAGAATGGGCGGGGGGAGGTTTGCCCTCCGCAGTTGCTGCAGGAAATAGAGAAGCTGCTGTGCTTTCTTGGCTACGGAGGTGGTTTTGAGGTATTGTTATGTGTACACCAAGGAACTTGGTGCTTCTAATTGTCTCCAGAGGGGAGCCATTGATGTACAGTGAGGAGTGATCTTTTGTTTTATCTACTTTAAGAGACAAGTTGTTGTTTGTGCACCAGTCCACTAGTTGCTCCACCTCCTCTCTGTATGGTGACTCATCGTTGTTACGAATGAGGACCACCATCGTCGTGTTATCAGAAAACTTGATGATGCAGTTTGAACTGTGGCAGTACAGTCATGAGTCATCAATGTGAACAGCAGTGGGCTGTGCACACAGCCATGGGAAGTTCTGGTGCTCATTGTGATGGTGCTGGAGATGTTTTTTTCCGATCTGGACTGTCTGAGGTCTCTCAGTCAGAAAGTCCAGAATCCAGTTGCAGAGGGAGGTGCTGGGGTTCAGCAAGCTCAATTTTCCTATCAGTCAATGAACAGCATTCTTGCATAAGAGTCTTTCTTATCCAGGTGGGACAGGGCCAGGTGAAGGGCATGAGATACGGCATCATCCGTAGGCCAGTTGGGGTGGTATGCAAACTGAAGGGGGTCCAGAGGGGTAGGGAGACTGGACTTGATGTGGCTCATGACTAGGCTCTCGAAGCACTTCATGATAAGTGCCACAGAGCTGTAATCATTGACTTCTTCGGCACTGGTGTAATAGTGGTGGATTTGAAGCATACGGGGATGACCGCATGGCACAGGGAGATATTAAACACATCTGTAAAGACATCAGCTATCTGATCTACTCATTCCTTGAGCACGCGACCAGGTATATTGTCAGCTCCAGCAGCCTTACTTGGATTAACTTTTGCTAGTGTCTTACTCACATCAGCTGCGGACAGCTGATTGTTGGGAGGAGGTATAGTCTTCCTCACAGGCACAACATTCAGTGTATCGAACCGTGCATAGAAGTTAAGTCTGCATTGCTCCTGTGATGGGATCTTCAACCACTGACAATTTTGAGCCTTCTAGGACCAGAAATGAGTTTCGTTCCCCTATGTGATGATTTTGTTCAACATGTTTATTGCTTTCACTTATAGCCAGCAGATTAGGGTATTAAGGCACTTTATCAATTAATGTATGCTTTTAAATTGCATGCCAGAATAACAGGTGCCCGGAGAAGCAGCATGAGCAACTTGAAGATGTTGACGCATATATCTCACCAGATCTAGAAATGTTTACTGTCTTAGCTGTTCCAGTTTAACAACTGCAGCATCTTAATACTGGAAACCACAGAATTCCAGTCATCAAATTTGGTCAGTTCCATAACTAAGTGAAAATAAAATTTCACCAGGCCACTTAAGGAGTTCAGAGTTTGGTCCTCAACTACCTGAAATGGAAAGCTGTTCCAGAAACCCACTTCTCCAATGTAAAGAACTAAATGTTCTTTCTGGGGGGGGGTGCTTATCAAAACTGAATCTTATGTTCTATTCAGTTATAATTCTATAATAGTCTTGGTAGTGTGTTGTGGAGTTTTAACTTCTCTGTTTTTCTATTGCTTCCCCAATTTGACCTGACAGGTACGTGGGAAAACCTACTGTACGTGAACATCCAGATTCCTGTTTCGTGTGTTGTGGAGTCACTGGTGGGGGTCATGTTGCACGTAGCAATGTTAAATTTCATTGGTCATGCTCGTCTTTCGGAAAGTCCCTTTACCACACCTCCTGAAATTTTAGCATGTTTTCTAAATGTTCCACAGTTTAAATCACTGATATACAGTAGATCAGGCATGTTATTGATGCCTTTTGTAAAAACGCCATTTGAAATATTGATTTAGCAATTTAACTGCATCTTTATTGTCTCCTGTTATTGATCCCTATATGGCTCATTCATTTTTTACTTCTGCGTAGACACCCTGCAGACACACCGGCCCTCTGGGACCTGTATAAGACTACCCTGGTCTGTTTGCCTGGTGTTTGTTCATTGTAGATTGTAGCCAGTGAGAGGATGTTTTTAGGACCCTAAAAAGACAATACACAGCGTGCAAGTATCTGACCAGGGTAAGAGACCACAAGGAGGAATAGACAGTGACCATAGTCTGGCCTGGGCTACAAATGCAGACCTGGCTGCCCTGAGAGAACATGCTGAGTGACCAAAGACTGGCCAAAGAAACAAGCAGACATGACTGCCTAGAGAGGACAAGGTCAGTGACCTCAGCCTGGAGATAGGAAATGGACACAGGCAGAGGCACTGGTGTACTGTGAGGAATATTCTAGGATTAGACAATCATTCTTCCCTAAAAAAAATCTATTCCAAATTCTCAGCTCCCAACAGCTCCCAAACCTACTGGAAGAGGGAGGAGGAAAGTCAATAGAGCTACAGCCCAGTATGTGATCTCCAGGCACAGGCATGTGGGTCTCCTAATAATGTTTCATGAAATGTCCAGAAAAGTCCCATTTATATTGTAAATGTTCAGTTCATTTTTAACCACGCTGTTCAAAATTCATCGGTCATGCCAATAAAGCTCTTTGAATTTTAAATTTGAAACAGGGAAAGCTGTGCTAATTCCTCTCACTAGAGAGAGTACAATAGAAAAACGAAAAAGAATCGGAAAAAAACAAACTGGGACTCAAACAGTAAAAAGTCTAAAAATACAGTGCATGTGTATGAACAAACCACTGTTCAAACAGACATTTATAGAAACTGTGACTTGCACTGTTGTACTCTTCTTCTTCCTCCATTCTGCAGATTCCATTCCACAGCGGTCTACAGACAGTTTTAAACTAGCGGTCAGTCCCGATGGTTCTGTATTGGGTGGTATAAACCCTAGTTTTTCAGCTCTTTGGATGTGTAGAGAGGAACAAGCAATGTAAATAATGAGGGGCACCTGACGATGAGTCAATGAGATTGTGCAGGTTTAATTTTCTGCCACCGGTCCAGCTAAAATTAAAGGTCTGATTTGTATGCTGCGATATTATAATAACATATCTGTTACAGGTATGTTTTGTTCTCTTTGTTCCTGCCATGTCTCTCTGCGGTTTTATTTTAGCTGTGAAGAAGCCTCTTGCTCCAGACATAAACAGACCCATGAACCCTTAAATTGAAGCAACTAGCACATTCCTTTCCTGGACAGATGAGGTTAAAGAAAGCAATATATTTTTTTATGATCATGTTTGTGATGGATGGCACAGTGGAGCAGGGGTTAGCACTGCAGCCCATACGTTCAACTCCTGGGGTGCTGTCTGCGTGTCTCCTCCGGGTGTTCTGGTTTCCTCCTACAGTCCTGGTAGCTTCAGAGTCTCTTGGGAAAAGTCTGCATGCCTGCATTTGTGTCTTTGTGTACCCTGTGATAGACTAACCCTGGTGTGAGTGTGTGTCTGTGTGTGTATGTACCCTGTGATGGACTGGCCCTGGTGAATGTGTGTGTGTGTGTGTGTGTGTGTGTGTGTGTGTGTGTGTGTGTGTGTGTGTGTGTGTGTGTGTGTGTGTGTGTGTGTGTGTGTGTGTGTGTGTGTGTGTGCGCGCCCTGTGATGGACTGTGCAGAGTGTACCCTGCCTTGCGCCTGTATTGGATTAAGTGGTTAGAAATTAGTTGGATTGTTATCATGAACAGCAGGTGGCGCTCCATGCCTTTAGGACCTTGTGCAGGATTGCAGAAGAGGAGGTGCAGGCATTGTTAGGAAATGAAGAAAACACTAAGAAAACACATGAATATTGTTTCACAGATGAAAGGTTACTTTAATATAAAGACACACCATAGAATGAATGGTCAAAAAAACTCAGAGGCTCTGGGGAAATTAGATTCAGAAACATTCTAAAAAATAACTCTGATATAACAAATCAAACTAGGAGAGCATAGAAGAAGAAAGCCAGGAAATAAGAGGAACTGCTTTGTAATGAGAGTTGCAGGAGTCTGGAACACAATGCCTGACTGTGTGTAGAAGGTGGATTTCTGGGATGTCTATCAAGCAGGTCAATGAGGTTCTATAAAGTCAGTTTATAGGGTTTACAGGCATGCACCCTGACAGACAGGTCCTTCTGAATGAGTGTGTTCTCACAGAGCTGAAAACGCCTATCTTACCATGGAGCCTGCAAACATGACCCAGCTCCAAGAGTCCATGAAGGATTTCAGTCCTTTAGTCAAACTCCAATGTAAGGACAAGACGAGGGACTCAGAGGCACAGCATACTTAATACTCCAGTGTTTGGCGCTACGGTACCCTGCCTGGCTGAGGAAAGCCCCTCCCCTCCCTGGGGGGTCTCTGCCGGTGGTGCTCAGGCCTGCGGCAGTCCTGCTCACACAGACCGGGGGCTTCAGGGCCCTAGAGCTCACCTGCAGCTCAGGAGCAGCCTGGTGCTTCCTTTATCTCAGGACGGGGACATGCAAGCAGGGAGCCACGTGTGTAGAACAAGGATTTCCTCTGGATTTGAAAGAGCATTAATCAATTATTTGTGTTTGCACACCAGGATTGTGAAGATGTTAGCTGGTCAAGAGCACTTCCACAGGGATCTAGTTTTTCAGGGTTTGAAGTTCGTAACATTTTCATCTTTTACCAATTTCTCCAATTGCTACTCCAGCAGTTAGGAAGTTAAAATCATTTACTTGAAACCATGTGTTTCAACCTTTATTTGCTCTTTTATTTCTATGTAGATTCATACTTAACCACTGTGAAAAATTATATATTGCAAGCAAAAGTATGTGATTTTATACTAGCATGTAAGCATGTCCTTAAAGCACGATGCAGGTAACAACATCCTGCTGGAGTGGTTACTGGAATTTTCTGAAGTTTTTAATGCCACTACTGGGAGAAGCTAAACCCCAACATACTGTATAAATCCATGTTTGAAATTGTGGCCTGTGAATTAATCAGCACCGACTTCCTCTGTGTATGAAGAGGTGCTGTGCTGTTGTAGCTGTGTGTCATAGCAGTCCAGGCAGTCCTGCCCAGCTCCAACTCTAACCCTGAAGCAGGGCAAAAGAGAGCAGAGGAAATATTCCGACTTCCTCAGGACGCCGCTCTATCCTCCCTGAAGGCGGAGTCTCACTGGAGCGGAGAGTTCTCCTGTGTGTGTGCGTGTGAGTGAGGGAGAGCTGGAATACTGATCACTCGGAGAACACAAATCTAACCCGAGAGTGTGTGCTGAAACACACACACACAGACTCGTACTGTGGTGATCCAGCCCACTCCTTGTTACTCTGGGGAGACAAAGCCCTTATACTCACTCACTTTGAGAATTACCTCCTCCCCACTGCTTCCCTCTGCCATGCATGGCTGGTCTGGATTACTGGGGAAGAGGTAGCAGCCAGTTCAAGGAAACATGTTGAGGTGCCTTGTCCAGCGTGCCAGCAGCCTTCCCAATGTGGAGAAGGGGGACAGGCAGAGCGACCCAGTGGCCAGCCTGACATTTCGAGGTAAGGACTGGGATCTGGGCCAGAGCCGGTGGGATTGCACTGCATGTGGGAGAACCCTGTAAGGAGTGAAAAGGAATAATTGAGATAATAGAGGGCTGGTTTCACAGCAGAGCGTACATTGATGGAAGTTGCTTTATAAGTATGTTTGGTGTTTGTAGAAGTACTGTATATCTTTAAACAAAGCTCTTTAACGAGATATAAAAAGGCGATGGAAATGATGTCATTTGTAATTGTTCAAAGATTTTTTTCTAATTGTTCAGTGATTTAAGTAAGGACACTGCATCAGAAAAGCCAACAAGACCAAACAGAAAAATATGAAATATGTTTAATCTTTTTTCACTCATATTCTCAGTTTTAGAGAACTGAATTCTTTTTTCGTTTTTTCTCTGTCAGGAAAACTGTAACTGTTTCAGAGCTTTTTGACACAGGACTGATTCTCAGATTTTGATGTTTGGAAAGAGTCTGCAGGGAGACTCTTACCTACAGAGGAAGTATGGCAGTGTTAAGACTGTGTATGTTAACCAAGGTGCTGCACAGCAGGACAGCGATAGTAAAGGCTACAGCGCAGACCTCCACCGCTCTGTGTGAGCCCTAACTCTGGGTGACACTGCTGCTGAGCCCTAGAGCAGGTCTTCCCTCAGGCCGCCCCTGTAAATACTCCGCTGGATAAATGGGTCTCCAGTTGTCACTTTCAGAGAATTTGTTTTTAAATCACTTACCTGTATAAGTAAAACAAATAAAAAAGAGTAGAATTGCTGTAACTGCCGGCCTTCATCCATGATCTCTGAATAATGATCTATTGTGTAACAGTTTCTTTTGCAAAGAAAGGTTTATGATTTTATCACAACTTTTTATCAACATTACTTCTTCATAATACGTTTTTACACATCCTCATATTTTGTCTCATGGAGCAGAAAGGCAAAATGTCTAATTGTTCACCAGTGGGGACCTGGATTCCCCTAAAGAGGTTGTACACGATTGGCTCAGTGCCTTTGGGAGCCGAGCTGGGATTGGTCAGCTTCTGCGAGTTCTGCAGGTGGTGATGTCATTGAGAGTCAGGCCACTCCTCCAATCAGCGCTGAGTGCCTTGCATGTCACTGTGGAGCTGGTAGAGTGGTAGAGTTAGTAGAGTGTTTCTATGAGCTGAGACTTACAGAAACAAAAGGGCATTGGCAACTTCTACAATAAAAAGGAGAGTTATAATATTTTAAATAGAAATGTTTTTAGTGTTGAATTGCATATGGGTCAGTAGAAGCCCTCTCTTCTACTCTCTTTTCAAACAACTAAGATGTATTACTTACTTGTCTTATTTTTCTGGGAGATAAAATATCCTGTTCTGGAATTACCACAGACCAAAGAGATGTACCGAAGGAAACCGGGGTACTTTACTGATGGAAGTCATGGGTAAAACAAGCAAAAATCAGAACTGCTTGATCAAAGTCGGATATCTCTAATTTGCTGAACAGCCTGAAGAAATTTGTGAACCCTAATTTTTAGTTTAGGGGAATCAGAGCCTGGGACTAGAGTAACAGAGAGCAGAGAGTATGTCAGTGTTTCATGTCTGAGTGAGAATGTTTTATGTGGAAAGTTTTCCAGTGGGCAAGTCAATCAGTAGGTAAAAATGATATAATTATATACATTTGTTGGGTATCTCAATGAGTTTCTTAAACTGAAAGATGAAAAGTATGCAAATTGAACATTAAAATGTGTTTTTATGAAAGATCTTCACTGAAATTCTGGAGGAATAAAGACAGACAGGCCAATATCATCCAACTGGTTTAAATCACAACTTTTGCTTGCCAGCGTTTGTTATATATACAGTATCTGTTTTTCACACACCTCTTCTCTCATCTCTCTCTGAATGGGGTGGAGCCTCCTTCCCCTGTGTCCTTAAATACTCAATAAACATTCAGAAATCATCTGATTCTCAGATGTCATTATTCATTTTGAAATATTTGACCATGAACAGTTTATAAGAATTGTTTTGAAAATGAAATGCAGTTTAATTTGTTCACTACTTTTAGAACTTTGTTGATTATGTTGCAGTTTTCCATATTTCCATTTTCATATTCCTTGTTATAATGCTTTTCCTAATGAACAGCTGTTGAACAGTAGTTTCTTTAATCTCTGTGATGATAGCAAACTTTAAAAACTTACAGAATGATAACAAATGAAACAATGAACAAACAAATACACACCATTAGACATTCTTCTAATAGACTTCATAAAACAGTGTTGTTTCATGTTGTGCTTTCCTGCAATATTTAAGCAATAATATCATTTATGAATATTAAAATGTTAGTTTTAATTTCACATAGGTTTCTTTCTGCATTAGAGCAGCTTTAAGAACTCATGGGTCTCGCTAGCAGAATGTGCTAGGATTGTGGTCAGAATTTACACCCCTGTTAATGACCTTATTGTAAGCAGTTTGCCCCACAGTCAGCTGCTGACTGCAGCAGGGGTACAGGAGTACAGGGGTGGACCAGCAGCAGCGCTGGTCTGAGGGAGACGACACAGGAAGAGGAAGTGTCCGAAATGTGTGCTTGGGGGGCTCCTGTGTGTGTGAAAGGCTGGGGAGCATTAATCACTACAAGGAAATTTTCCAATCCTGGCTTTTGTCATGCAGTGATTTAGAGACGAGACTGATTTTAATGCGGTTTGCTCATCTTCATGCGTAGACCAGGGAAAACACAGAGTGCTCGGGTTCAACAGTTTGGGGTCTTTTGTTGAGACAAGAGAATGAACTCTCTCTGGGAGACAGTTCATGTGATAAGAGTGGAATTTGGAGTATGCAAAGCAACTGGATTGTTTAGTGGTAGCTCAGTATGTTAGATGTGATAATAATATATTTAAAAAACAACAGTTATTTTAAGGCCTCTTTATGGTTTCAGATTCCTGTCATTGTCTGTGGTTCCTGTCCATAAAGTTGTTTAGGCTATTGCTAGGTGTCAGGTAGCCATGGCAACAATGTAAAGCTGTTTAAGTGCTTGTGTTTCCATTGTTTAACTGGAGGTGTTCTTTACTGAGTGTACTCAATTATTTTCTTCATTGTCTTCAAGCTATATTCAATTAATATACATTCTCGTCTCTCATTTCCAATAAATGTGCTGCTTGCTGAAGTTGTGGTTCTGAATTTATCTTATCTTCAAATGATGGCGCCAGTCTTCCCTTCAAAACTCTTCTCCGTATAAATTAGAACATTTAAGCAGATAGGCTGGACTTTTTCTCCAACTCTTTTGAAAAAGAAAATGCTCAATGCAAACACATTTCAGAAGTCTAATTGGCAATGTCTCAATGACCTGAGCTCTTTTAAATACCATTTGGCCACTTGAGGATTCAGTTTATTTATTAATCCCGAGAATAAAATAATGGATGTTAAATAATACTTTAAATTATTGCAATGGTTTGTAGTAAGCCATTTGTCTTGATAATATCATAGCAACAAAATATTATTTTTTACCATGTTGTGACGTCAGAAAGGAAAAAAAGATTCATTACTATTGCAAATCTAAAATTCATGCCACTTGAAATAATACACACGAATAATACACAAAAAGAAGATGAATTTTCTAAGTTACTCCTTTTTCTGCTTGTACATATCAGAAGTAGAAATGACAGGTAGTGTAATCAATAAAATCACAGTAACAAGAGCTCAGCAGCAATACATCTGTATTCACTGGACATTTGTTTCTCTAGCCCTGAATGAAAGCAAGAACTCATGCCTCAGTGTGGTGATGTGGGGACAGTGCTGTCCTTTGAACTCGGGTCCTGACTACTTGAATATTAAAGTTCCTGTGGCATTGTTTATAAAGAGTCTTAACGCCACTTTCATGACTCGGTTCCACTGCTGGACAGTGGGGCTTTTGGTGCAGAATGGCTGCTGGTGCAGAATGGCCGCTGTGTCTCCCAGGTGGGGCTGCTGGTGCAGAATGGCCGCTGTGTCTCCCCCAGGTGGGGCTGCTGGTGCAGAATGGCTGCTGTGTGTCTCCCAGGTGGGGCTGCTGGTGCAGAATGGCCACTGTGTGTCTCTCAGGTGGGGCTGCTGGTGCAGAATGGCCACTGTGTGTCTCCCAGGTGGGGCTGCTGGTGCAGAATGGCCGCTGTGTGTCTCCCAGGTGGGGCTGCTGGTGCAGAATGGCCGCTGTGTGTCTCCCAGGTGGGGCTGCTGGTGCAGAATGGCTGCTGTGTGTCTCCCAGGTGGGGCTGCTGGTGCAGAATGGCCGCTGTGTGTCTCCCAGGTGGGGCTGCTGGTGCAGAATGGCCACTGTGTGTCTCCCAGGTGGGGCTGCTGGTGCAGAATGGCCGCTGTGTGTCTCCCAGGTGGGGCTGCTGGTGCAGAATGGCTGCTGTGTGTCTCCCAGGTGGGGCTGCTGGAGCAGAATGGCCACTGTGTGTCTCCCAGGTGGGGCTGCTGGTGCAGAATGGCCACTGTGTGTCTCCCAGGTGGGGCTGCTGGTGCAGAATGCACTCACATTAACCATGCAGGGTTGAAGTTCAGTAATTCATTTTCATCAGTCAGCAGTTTTCTTGGAGAAGGAGTGTTTAGTTTGCACAGACAGTCAAGACAACTTGACAATTGATGGACTGATTTCCTTGATGTTGACTCAGCTCCCCCTGAATCTGACAGACACCTATGAAGATGAAGCAATAGCACCACTCTGCTGATGCTTCCCTTCCTGTAGATAGAATAATAAGCCTTTCCCAACAAGACAGCCTTTAAAAATTAATGTAGCAGTAAAGGTATTTATAAAAATTTGAACCAAGTGCATATTTATGACATGCATATTGATTAGGCAGTGATGCAAATGTAAATTATCCCTAATTTTGGGTTAGTAGTATGGGGTATATTAGATGCTTAGTGAACACTGGTATGCTTCATTGTTATTGTTGTCCGTACAATGCATTTTTAAATGTAGGTAAGACGTAAGGAGTAGGTTGTGTTGACTTGCTTAATGAAAGCTTTCAAACAAAACTTAATTGCTGGGTTCATAATTCTACATTTGGAGAGGCCAATGCTCTAAGGATTTTTGTGATAGTGCACTTTATGTCAGCTGACTGGGTTGTATTTTTTAAATCTTCCTTTAAGGACTGTATCTTCTTGCTAAAAGGTTTTATTGAATATGGTGTTTTTTCAGTTTTAACCTTGAAGATTTATTGCATTGGATCTAATTACAGTCACATGAACAAATGATCCTGTAAATCTAGAACTACAGTACTGAAATAATTCAATAAAATAACTTGGGAAGAGAAAGATTTTGGCATTTGAGTTTGTGTGGCCAGTTTGTGACAGCAAACACCAAGAGCACTAAATCACTAAGAAGTAACTTTCCAAAACAAACTCCAAATCAGGAAGTACAACAACTATTATACTGTATATTGTGTTCATTTCCCACCGACTGTAGTCAATATATATTAATTTAAAGAAACACATCTTTCAATATTTCAGGCAAATGTGGTGGAGTTCCCTCCACATACAGCTCTCACAGAGCATGACTAGGAGTTCCAATAGCCCACATTTTGGAGTCATGGTTAATAGTCTTTGTGCCCCCAGAACATCATGGGCTGGAGATATGCCCTCATAGGTTGGTCTTTATTTCTAGGTAGGACCTCATCTTTCACTTGGGAAATCTTGGTTATATAGAAATATATAAAGAATGTTCTTCAGAACATTGAAGTCACATTCACTGCCTTAACATGTCTTTAGCAGGTCTTCTTGTGCTGACTGGTTTCTACGCAGATGACAATCATTTCTGAAGGTTTTCTTTTCACCTCGGTCAGGGATTTGCTTTCTGTTTCTTATTTCTGTTGAACACCAGGAACGGCTCCTTGCAGGATATGCAGGGCAGAGTAACTGTAAACTTTGATTTAAGAAGAACAAGTAGGACTCAACTGAGTGTAACTGTATCTGTGGGTTATTGTAAGTTATGACCCTGCAGTTTATCAGCTGAGGTTTCATTTTGCTGTTTTAAAATTAGTAAAACATTTTTTCTAAAACCATACTGACAGACGGTAAAAAAGGAGGAAGGAAATTATTCAGTAAATTCTTGTGTCTCTTTATAAGACTGTAAAAGCTTAGGGAAGATTTCTGGGATGGTGGCATCCCAGAAAAGACTTTCTCAGCATTGCTTCTGAATTGGAGACAGGAGTGCAACACATGTAGCAGTGCGTGAATTTTGTCACATGTCAAAAGGTACCAGGATGCCATGATGGGTGTGCGCTGGGCACATCCCAGCCCTGTAAAAACAGCGCGATCATAACAACACCTCTTTATCTGCAAGACACAGTGGGGGGCCACACAAGCCTTCCTTCATGCACAAGATGTTCACCTCCGTGATGGCCAGCCATGAGCCCAGCTGATGATGGAGGTGCTGCAGCCCCTCCACAGACACCGGTGACACTGTGCCAGCTGATGCCTCTCAGACTGCAGACATGTGTCAGGGCCCCAGCTGGTCTCATCCTGACCTCTCCTGAGTCCCTGCGGACCGCAAGGAATGAATTTATCATACGAACCTCCCTGGGGCTGTGAAATGATTTCACTCACAGAGGTGTTTTTCTATTTTATATCTGTGTAGTTTCCTATTGCTCAGATTTTCAGATCTTGAGTATCCACTTCATAAAACACCATTGTTGAATATGAGCTTTTTTTACAAGTGCCTCAGACATGGGACTGAGCTCCAACTGAGAAGGTTACCGATACAAAGACTTCGCTTGAATAGCCCACAATTGGCTAAAAAGACTCATTTATTCTTTATGCTTCCAAAGGGAAGTGTGTTTGTGTGTTGCCTTGAGGTGGACTGGTGTCCCGTCCAGGGTGTGCCAACCTTCTGCCTGGTGCTGGCCAAGCTCCCCCTGACCCTGAATTGGATAAAGAGGTTAGAATATAAATAATCGATGGACTGCTTCATTCAGGTGTTTACAGTTTTGCCTGATTTCTTACTACAAAATTATTTTTTAGGTAGTAGTTTTCTCTTAGCAGGGATTTAAAGAGAGCTTTAAGAAAAGGGATATATCTTGCTCCCTGCCTCTTCACTATGG
This sequence comes from Lepisosteus platostomus, assembly GCF_059453375.1. Lineage (NCBI taxonomy): Eukaryota > Metazoa > Chordata > Actinopteri > Semionotiformes > Lepisosteidae > Lepisosteus > Lepisosteus platostomus. Next base: position 81,798,121 of record NC_142611.1, on the reverse strand, counting down.
AGTGTGATGTTTAACTCATCAGCTGTGGGTGAGCTCAGAGCAGCCGGGAAACGAGTGTGTGCCAAACAGAAAAATGGGAGAGCGGCTCTATCAGATGAAAGTGCTGTATCCTCTGGAATGCCATTGCCATTTATAGACATCAGACAAGCAATCTGTGAAAAGGAGGTAATTTGCAGGCAGGCCCGAGAGAGAAATTTGAGGCTTGAGGCACAGGGAGCTGGGAGGAAGAATTAAAGGCATATAGCACAGTGAAGTGGGAAAACTGCAGCTCACAGAACACAGACACCGGCGCACAGCAAACCCTGGCGTGTGTATGCAGAGGAGCCCAGAATTGTTCTTAAGAGAAACTGAATAGTGTTCCCTGTAGATTGCATGCTTCTTTAGAATCGCAGAAAGTTTTTAATCCTTATTAATCAATTTTACAAAATCCCCAAGAGCCAAGAACATTTATAGCAACACTTTCAACCTTCTTATGAATTGTCCAAATGATCATTTCAAACTTCATCCATCAATCACTTTCAGCTTCCAGGAGAACTGTTTTAAAAAGCAATACCAGTTAGGACCAAGAACTACCCATAAATGTGATTGGCTCTTACTGCACATGTAGGCAGTGTTAATACATGACACCTCTTGTTGCACCAGTATGAACAGAGACCACTGCTGGGATCTGAATGGGATCCACTGATGGGATCTGTACTGAGACCACTGCAGCGATCTATACTGGGATCCACTGCACTTCTAATTTATGTTAATGATCTAGTCTCTGGTATAATTAGTAAATTAGTCACAGAAGCCGATGATACCAAATTAGGAAACACTGTAGATTAGCACTGTAGAAGCAGTAGATGAAAAAAAAAATTAAGACTGGGCAGCAGACAAGTGGAGGGTTTTGCAAGATGTAAACACTAAAACTATAAATATAAAATGTGAAACACTCAGATAGAAGAGGTTACTTGTAAAAAGAGCTTATATTGACACATCATTTACATTTTGTGGAGAATGTGGGAAAGCGAGGCAAAATGGTAGGACCTATTCTGTAGTTAAAACATTATTTAAATCAAAGGATGTTACTGCTAAAATTGTATAATGTACTAATAAGACTTTATTTGGAATACTGTGTATTTTGGTTACTATCACCACATACTGTACAAACATATTTTCAATCAGTCCAAGGAAGAGTCACCAGGTGCAGACTGACATGCTGAAGGAACTGAGCCTCTTCAGTCTTGAACAGAAAAACTACAAGGGTCCCGAGACAAGTATTAAAATGGCTGCAGAAGCCCAAGTGCAGGCTACTGTTTCCAGTGCGTGTGATGATGGTGAAAAATAATTAAAGGGGTTATTTTTGGAACCATAGAAACATATTAAATTTAGTTTACGTGTTGCAAATGTTACTGTTACTGCTGCCAGGGTGTGTGTTCACCCTGGTAGGAATTTACCACTTTTCTGCAGGCTTCTGTCCAGTGGTTTTTAGTTTAAAGATTTGCTTCTGTGAAAAAAAACTTCCAAAAACTAGTGAAAAAAAATAAGCACCTTTATGGGGTTAATTTTTGTTATTCTTTATTTTAGGATTTTGTTTCGTGAAGTTTTATCTTATTGATACTGTGTATGCTGCAAGAATAGATTAAGCTACTAACGTTTTCAATGTCAATCACAGTTTCTACAATGTTTTCTAAACCTCCTATTAAGGTATTTTTTCAAGCCATGGTCAGGCGGTATTAGAATAGAATAGAATCTTAATTGCCACACGTCCGAGGCTGGTGAAAATTGTTGTTGGTACAGCTTTACTACAGACATTTGACTTGTAACAGTAACATACAGAATATAAATACAGGACCAGAATGCACAATATACAATGCAGATTATTAAAATACAGGATGATGTATACAATACAAAACATAAAAATTCACTCTATAATCGAATATGCAAAACAATCCGCGTTGATGCCCTGCAATGCAAACATAGACAAATAGACAAATGTAAACATAGACAAATCAGTGCAATTTAAATATGATACAGGTCGTAAAGCACAATACTAACTAAAAAAAGCACTGCCCTTGGTATATAGATATATATCTCTGCTTCTGGAGGGGCACACCCAGGTTTTATAATCACCAGGAGTTAAGACCTTAGAAAAGTCTAAACTGGCCTAGGTAAGACATAAATGTATTGAATAAGGCCTTCAAAGGTCAGGTGAAACCCAGATCTGTACACTCTGCAGCCTTTGTAGACTGGACGTGTGTACTGCTGCCTTGGTCAGCCATGAATCACCTACCTGTGATGACAAAAAACAAATGTTCAGGAATTGGAAAAATCTGGTTTTAATTCTTCCTCCTTTTTCACAGGTTCAAAGAAGAAAACCAAAGTCATCAAGAACAATGTGAATCCCGTATGGAATGAGGTACGAGAGCCTGAAAATAAAACAGACAAGCAGATAGACTGTGCTCTGTGTCCTTCTCAAGGAAAGATTCTTACATGTAGGTAGATCTGCACACACCTACAGACAAACATAGACTGCCCTGATGCAGATAGACAGACAGCTCTCCACTGCTCACTGCTCCTCTGAGAGCAGCAAAGAGTCAGGGAACTGTGAGGGAGCTCTCTGCAATGACTCACACTCCATCGGCTCTCACTGGCTTTGACCGAGGAAAGTGCTCTTCTCACCCAACCCTGTCTCTCCCATGTAGGGCTTTGAGTGGGACCTGAAGGGAGTCCCTCTGGACACGAATGCTGAGATCCATGTGGTGGTGAAGGACCATGAGACCATGGGCAGAAACAGGTCAGACTGGGGCGGGGGAGGTGAGAAGGAGACCAAACAGGGTGGAGGGTGGGAGGGTGTGGGCAATTGAATTTGTGTGGGGGATATCACAAAATATGGCATGTGATTGTTAGGCAGGGAAGCCTCTTGTTAAAAAGGTGTGTGTTGCTAAGTGACCACAATGGTAGAAACTTTGTAATCTAAGAAGCAACAGCTGCAGGCCATCTTATAATTATCAGCTGCACACTTCGCTGCAAGGAGAAATATCTAGGAATCCGTCTGAGCTTCACTGAGTAAGCCACCCAACATGCAGATAGAGCAGAAGAACTAACTGAGGAGAATAAGGTGCTGGTGTGAGTGTGTCTGTGTCCACTTAGCAGTGAGAGTGACAGGGCTAGAGCTTTGGGGCAGAGCGGGTTTGTTAAATGTCTGTGTGCAGGCAAGTGAGCAGGTTATGTGCAAGGACAGCAGCCTATTTATATCAGAAGGCTGGCATATATGAAGGGTGGCAGGCTGGTTAAGCTGAGTCTTTCTGTGTGTTAAACTGTGTTGTATCGTATACCCATAAAGGGAACGACTCTGGAGAGAACTGGGACAAGGTTATATTAAACTGTATTGTGTGTGCCCCACAAGGGGAAAGATTTATAACAACGATCTTGGAGGTGATTGGGAGTAAGTAATCTTTGTGTATTGTTATGTGCCTGGAGTACCTCGAGGAAGGGGACTTCAGAGGAGGCCCATGAAGGACACTGAGGGCAATATGTCACGAGTACAGAATTCAAAGCCCCAGAGTCCGCAAGCTGAGGGTTCATTAAGGAATGAACAAGCTCTGACGGAGTGAGTGTTAGAAAGCAATAAAGCACTCCATGTGTCCCAGTCATCTTGATGAGGGGGCATTTTGAGAACCAATCTCAGAGAGGAAAATTGTGAAAAAGTTCCCCAGCAGGCTATGACGAGCATGTTGCCTGAATCACAGCTCTTTGTGAAGGCCAGCCCTGGGTGCCACAGTGGGTATTGGAAAAGGTCTTCTGAAATATAAGAGTTTTCTACTCCCACTCTTCCATTTCTGCAATCCAAAAATGGCAGCTAAATTCTGGTCTGGGAAGTGGGGGCACTTCTTTGCAAGCGTTATTGGAGAAGGGGAAACAAAAAGCTGTCAAGGTGTGAACACCAAGCCAGTGGAGGAATTCAGGGACATCCTTGATGGTTCTGTAGGATCACTATGACAGGAGGTCAGGAGAGATCCTGTTTGTATACCTTCTCGTTGTCACAAAGCGTTAATCAGGACCCTATGCAGATGGTAAAATCCGGAAGGGAGTGAAATGAACACGGGGGAGAGAAGACTAGGATTGGGGCTGGTAGATGTACAGGGGGGTGTGTCGACAGTGCACTGGTGCTTGGGGGGGCCTGATCCAAGTGAAAGTCCAACGGGAGTCCGGAGGGAAATCTAGGGTGAGCAAAAGTCCAGAACCGGTTAATCCATCCTCGATAGACATGACGGAAGTTAAAAGCCGGGGCAGGATCCGGTGCAGGGACGGGGAAATAAAAAGGGGGACCCAGATGGACAGGATGCCGTGGTGAAGCCGATGCCGTCGGGCCACTCCAGGACTCGCTGGTAGGGGGGCTTTCGGGTGTCATCTTCCAAAGCTGAGCCCAGATTGGTAAGAGCATCCGGCTTCTATAGGGAGGGGCTGGAACAGGAGGCAGGCGCAAGCAATTAACAGAAACAAGAAAGAGCCAGAGCGCCCTGAAGAGGAGGAGCTTACAATTGTGACATATGTTATAATTTATCATTTATATGATAATTATTAATAATTAGTCTTTATAAGGCTTTGAATAATTACTCTTAAAGGCTTTATATAGACCTCAGCTCATTTCCTCATTAATTTGAGAATCCTGGGCTGGTTGCATTCCGGAGAGCAGCATGAGCTCCGTGTGGCTCCATGATTGCATCATCACTTCCATGATTCTTGATCCAAGGGTGTTCTCCTGGACCCTCCCAGCTCTTCATCGTGCTAACTCGCTCCTCATCCCTCAGCTCAGTCTAACCTGTGTCACTCCTCAATCTCACTCTGTCATAGGTCATGCTTCACCTCTCCCTGAGTCACACCTCATCCACACTGGAGTCACGCCATTCCCCTTCCTCTCACCCCTTCTTGAGTCAATCCTCAATGTTTCAAGGGGAAGTTCAGTAGTTCAGTCAAATTGTTAATTACTCTGACAAATATAAAGGGAAGAGTGTACTTAATACTTGGCAGTGTGAAGCATTAACTTGCCAGGATGAGGAAATAACAGCCTTGGCCGAAAGGTCAAGACTGATAACCCCCCCCAACACTTGTAAGGAATGAGCTAGGGAGGCTGCTACAAGGGTGAAGCTGGAGTGAAGGGAAGGGTGCAAGAATGAACATGCACCAAGGGGGCCAAACATGAGAAATATTAGACATACAGGAAGAGAGCAAGATTACAATCAGATATCCCCAGTTTCAAATTAACAAAACCCTTTTGATTGTTAAATAAAGTGTGACATCAGATATCATCCATTGTTATGTTTCCTCATTTGTGAAATATTACTGAATAAAATACTAAAAGAAGCAAACCATGCAAACCTTGACAGTTTATGTGTTGACAAAACAATACAAGACATCACACAAATATCCCAACCAAAAGCAATACAAAAAAGTAATGAAACTGACATATATACATAATCAATTGTTTATATTTGCACTATATATTACTTTAAATAAATTTAGAAACATACATTAATATCAGAATATCTATGAAAATAATAAGGAAAATAAAATACATAACATATCAGGTCTTCTTAATTTATTTAAAGATCAGATGAATAACTCTGGCAATGCAAATAGTTTGGGAGATATGATTTTCCTATATAACGCTCATGACAGCATATTATTGTAGTGATGAAAATGACATGTTATGAACTATGATATTAAAGGATACATTATGTTGCACTGTTTTTTTCATTGACTGTGCAATTATTGTATCTGAACTGGCTGACGTGATAGCTTAAATAAAGCCTGGCCCTTGCTTTCTCAGCCCTCTGCCCACATCTCCGTTACCTTCAGATCCAGCCGCCGTCTCCCCTCCTGCTGCCACACTGTTTTCCTCTGTGGGGGGGTGTGGCCTGCTGGTGTGGGATGCTGGGTGTCCCTCTTGGACTGGCTGACCCAACAGAAGGACATTGGCTTGTGTGAGATGCAAAGTCAGATAATAATAATAATAATAATAATAATAATAATAATAATAATAATAATAATTATTATTATTATTATTATAAGAAGAATAATCCTTATATTTATATATTTATATAGTATATAGTATAAGAGTTTTACAGGCAATGAGAACCGCCATCCACAAACAACAGATAATCAGGTGTTCATGTCAACCCCCCACTGGAGTCACTGCACTGTTTAACTGTAAAATAAGAGTGTGTTTCAAGATTCTACTCTTCACTGACAAATATTTACACCACCCTGCTTCACTGTACCTAAGGGATTGTTAGCTGTGAGCTGACTGGACTTCTACTGAACTAGTGGAACTCTTCACTCTTAAACATAGTTTGGTCCAGTTTAATTAAAACATAAAAATGCTTGATATGTACTCTCAAGGTATCTGCATTTGTTATGGTCAATTGGAATCCAGAGTGTGTTTAAGTAATTAAATGGCACAGAATATTTAAAGGGATCTTTAAAGTGATAATTTTTAATACAGTATTTCAAGTTCTATGTCATTCAGCTCAGTATCTCTTGAATGAGCAGATCAAATGAGAAAAATGAGAAACAATATACAATATATGAGATGCAAAATCAAACCACTCAGCTTTCTCCGATTCTTGATATAGAACTACCTTTGCATTGTTTAAGACCGATTGATGCACAAGAATAGCAACGATAAGAGAGAAGAGAAAGGGAGCTCAGCAGTGGTCTACATGAATGTTTTGATCTCTGAAACCCCACTGGGATAATTCTCCTACAGCAGTGAGATACCACAGGTATTCAGCTCCACAGTCTGTCTTCAGGCACAGCTGCTCTGCTCTCACTTCTCCATCAGAAGTCCCCTGATTGTGAAAGCCCCCTGCTTTCACTTTCCCAGCAACAGCTAGTGGAAGCAAATCTAACTGGGACTACAGCTGGCACTCCTTAACAGTGACTGCTACACAACCAGCAGAGACGCACTAATATACAAAGGAATAATAATAATCACTGCAGATGTAAACAGTTTGCTTATTCAACACGTACATTTGTAAAGAAACTAAGTGCCGTTAATTTCAAAGCAATATAACTGTTCAAAACATACATTTCAAAACAGGACACTACAAAACAAATATGCAGAATTAGTAATTGAAATATAAAGCACAAAATAGAAATGATTAACTGATATTGGGGAGGGTAATGATGACAAGTCAATCTCACAAAGCTGTTTCTAATCATAATCTTTACCGCAATTAGCAATAAACTATATATCTCATACACACACCTCCTTTCTCTCCTCCTTGCAGCTGCCCCTTTGTTAACACCTCTCTATGAACAGGGTTCGACCCTCCTCGAACCAAAACCATCCTTTCTAAAATACTCAATCATTTACGAAACATCTGATTCTAGGCTGTTATTGTCCCTCATGGACTGAAGTCATTTATTTGTGCTGTAAAGGGATCTCCTTCTGTAGGACGTATTTTTGAATAACTGTGAGTCATAGGTGTGATAAACCCAGAATGTTATTTTTTACTTTTTTACTGCGGGGTTATGAATCAGAGGGGACAGCTGGAAAAATCTGCGTGGCAGCATGCCTTTCTGTGCCCACTCTTCGTCAGGTGCTGGTCACAACACGCATGAGCAATGGACAGAAGTGAGACTGAGTTGGGCAGTGGTGTCAGTGGGATTTGAGGAATGACAGGCTTCTCTAAGCACAGACATTTGCTAGACTATTTAGTGGATGTGGATTTTTTGATGAGTTTCTGACTTATGTCTTAAAAACTTGTTCTCTTCATTTCTGCTGATGAATGTTGACTAAGAGTACAGGTGCTCTGTAAGGCACAGAAGCTGCGTCAGTGGTGTTTTATAGACATCACCTTGCACTGTAACAATGTAGATATAAGAAAGGAGTTCATATGCCTAAATGAGTCTGGAAGATCACAGTGCCACCACATGACTGAGCTCAGTACTGGAGTGGAAAACCAGGTTGCTGCTATACGTGCTGTTGGTGAACCAGCAGAAGGCAGTTAAGATTACTGCTCCTGTCAGTTTGGACTCCTGCAGGTCACGATACAGCTGAACTTGTGTTTCCATTTTAGAGATCATATTTTAAAAAGTTTCTGTAAGATATTGTTACAAGGAACAAGCAGGCAAGAACAGAAACAATCAACACAGCACATACAAAAGGACAGACACTAAAGGGGGTCTGACTTCTTCCTTTTTACTGTTCCAGCCACTCTTACCTGCTAGAACATGGTTGTTTCCCAGCTGTCGATTCCAATCTGTACACTAGCTTCAGCCCTACAGGTCTTTTGTGCAAGTCTGCTCATGTGAAGTGTGCAAAGGAACAAGTGATAGTGTTTATTCCATGCTGAAAAGAGGAATAACACTGGTGAGGAGGAGTTGTCAGCAAAATGAGCAAAATGAGCTTTGAGCCGAATCCTGCGGTGAAAACCGTTGAGGTCAACTTGGGTTTGCGGGATGTCCAGCTTCTTGGGGACTGGAACAAAACTGAGGCCTTTGCTAAGAAGAGATCGCTCATCCTGTGAAAGAGAGTGGTCCAGTAACCACTATAGTTTTTTTATCCTTCTCTGAAGTGAGGAACTGGTAGAGCTAGGAGTTGAGGGATCTGATGAAGTTAGTTATAAAGGGAAGATGCTGTGGTGCTGTTAGCCGTTAAAATGCCTTGGCTTCCTTGATGTTGTTGCCAGAAAGGGTCATCTGTTGTTTGAGGGAGAGGATGGTAGAAAGCATTAGTTTCTGTGAACACTGTTGTAGAAGTCTCTGAGTGTTGCCGGAGTCAAAAGAAAAAGTGTTACATTTAAGGTGAAATCCTTTAGGAATGTTATTATAACGACGACATCTGTAAAGGAATAAGAGGTGGTTAGAAAGCCTGGTCTTGGAACACGTGAAGTGTGTCAGGTGACCTAAACCCTCTTTCCAAAACATCATCCTCTCCCCATCCTGGGATCCCAGGCTCATGGGGGTCATGTATCGTGTGGGATCCTTACCCTCCCCATCTCCCTCTTTCCACCATACATGCTCTGTGAGTGCATTAGCAGGTGGTGCTTTGTGGGCCTGCACTTTCATGTTGAGCTTTGCCTCCGGGTAAGGGGTGTCTTGGTAGAGGATCTTCACATTGTAGGAATCTCTGGCACATTCAGGGCCAGTTTGCTGCACAGTTCACACTCTTCTCAGGCTTAGGGGGTTGCTTGAAGTCTAAGTATTCACTGGTTTGGTATGAGAGTTTTTGCCAGTCTGAAACATTTTAAATGTCTTTGTTAAAGTAACAAACCCCTTTATGTTGTGATTTCCTCGTAAATGCCTGTTAGCAAAACTATTCAAACATCATGCCATGCGTGCAGAGCTCTTGATAAACACTCCAGCGCATTGTTGATTTTCCCTCTCACTCTCTTCACCTCCACAGATGTGACATCAAGATTTCTTTCCAAGCTTCTTGCTGCTTGCGTCTGGCAAGTGTAATATTGTAGATATCCAGACTTAATAAAACTGCAGTGTATCTGTAAATTACCAATGAAATACTGGCTAGGACTCTTCAGAAACTCTCTTCTTAAGCATCCCAGTAGTGTAAAAAACTGGACGTGGAGAATTGACCTAGAAAATGCTGTTTTTTAAGAGAGTAGGTTAATTTATCTTTTTCATTCTCGGAATGCTTCCTTGCCTGTGTGTTTTCTATCAGTAGTTTAGAATACTAAACACAACAGGCCATGAAACAAATAGAGGATGAACAATTAGAAAAAGAGAAGAGAATTCTATCAACCAATATGAATGCTTTTATATGAAATATAAAAATATTAAAGATTTTATGTTTACTTGGAAAAGATAGAGCTCTGAAGTCAGGTTGTGCTCAGGACTCAAGTGGGCTTCACGCAGCTCCGATATACAGTAGGAGTACCCCCAGGCTAGAGGGCTTGTCTGTGCCTGTTGAAGCTGAGGGTCTGCAACAGTACAGATACAAATACCTGCGGTGCTTTAACACCACAGTCTGAGCACAGCCTGTGCACAGAGGTCCGGTTTCAGTCTGAAACCAACACGTAGAAACAGGAATTCCATAAATCAAGATATTAAGGCTCATCTTGGTGGTAAAAGAGGGGGAAGGAGCTATTTCCTTAATTACAGAAATTTATTTGCATCGCATTCAGTTTTGCAGTGATTTGTTAAGTAATGCAATAATCTGAAAATTTTCTTTTATCCTCTACTATTCTTTTTTGTGCAATGCACCACTGTGTTTTAAGAAACTTTTTGTAGATTGAATATTACTTCTAAGACATTAATTCATATTTTTTGGTAGCACTTTTCTCAAAAAAGCCAACTGGACCCTCTGTTTTGGACAATGGAATGACTGAATAACTGCCAGCTGAAATGTGGAATACCTTTCTGAATGATATTGAAATACTATGAGATTAATGTTGTTTTCCAAGGTATTCAGAACTGTTTTTAGAACCATTAAGAAGCCTTTTCCTGTTTACTTTCTGTTTGCTCAACACTTTTATCCCTACCAACTAAAGACAAGATGTCCGCCAGAAAGAGCAGAGGGGGGTACTGCACAAATTCAGTTTTAGATGATCTGTTTATAGAAAGATACTTGAATGTCGAATGACTCAGCTAAAACATGCTCTGCTGACAAAGGCTGTAATTTTCGAATGCTGTTTTCTGTCTACGGATGACAGTGGTGCAGCCAGTGCTAAAACAGCCTGTTTTGCAAACAGCAGGCAGTGCTCAGTATTGCCTCTCTACCCAGTCTTGGTTTGAACTCCTGTAGTTCACAGAGGATGACAAGTCAGTGACATAAGAAACAAAGAAATAAATAGGAATGTGCTCCTGTGTGTAGGGTGAAATATGCAGGCCTTATGTCACAAAACACATATGAAAACCAATGGTATGAGATACAATTGCCTGATACAAGTGTCTGATTAATTTTACACCTTCATCGTGTATTTTACATTGTACTTCCTCCCTTTTTATTTTCATGCACTTAACAGGCGCCTTCATTCTTACGCTGCTATATATACAAAGAGCTATTATTGAAGTATAAAATACTCTATTGTTCAAGAGTTATGGATTAGCGTGGTTTAACAAAATGTTTAGAATTAAAATTAGATATGATGTGACGAGTACAGTACAAATCAAGGGATGTTATTAAAAAATTGTGCAATGCACTGGTGAAAGCTCTTCTACGAAATTGAGTATAACAATGTTCCTACAACAATGCTACTCAAGAGATATTGTTATATTTGAATCACTCCAGGGAAGAGCAATCAGATAATCTGGGGTTTAAAGGACTGTTCTACACTGACAGGCTGAAACAAGTGAACCTTTTTCATTCCTGAACACAGAAGGAGAGCTGGTTCAAGTTTCGAAGTCCTCAAAGGCAATGACAAAGTCGACCTAGTGAGCGTCTTCAGAACGAACAGTGAAACACGATCCTGAGGACACAGATGGAAACAGAACGCACTTCTTTACACAAAGAGTTGTGGGAGTGTTTAACAAGCTACCCATCATGTTGCTTGAAGTCCAAAGTCCAAATCCTGGTTTATTTAAAGAAATATGCTGGATGAGATGCCTGGGTTAATTAACGGACTGCCAAACTTGCTAGATGGGCCAAATGGCTTCCTCTCGTTTGTAACCTTTCTTATGCTCTTAGGTTAAGTGTTACAAGAATTGTATACAATATCCAAGTACAGCGGATCATGTGAAAGATTACCTGAATTGACAACACACAGAGTTACAAATGAAAACAAAGGTACATGATGTCTGTGGTCTGCCTTGGGAGGAAACATGAAGTCCCACTGATGTGGTGAGATTATAGGCCGCTGGCCAGCTCAGGGTGTGTGATCTCCTTGCTATCCAGCTGGCTGGATCTTGAGGAGGCACTAGACAGTGGTCAGAGATGGTGCATAATATTCCACGTTCTTTATTTTTTCCTAATTTTCCTTTTTTTTAAAAAAATGACACACATACTGTGAATGTGACCATACCTGCATTGTCTAAATTAAGTTTCCGTTCTAAGAATGGAAGCTACATTTTTGCACACAGGATCATCAACAGCTCCAGACATCCTGTGCTTTCTATCATGGCAGAAACCTCGGGTAAACCACTCTACCAATAATTAACTTTTATAGTTTATTTATTTTTCTTTAGTAAGAAGCTTGAAAATCTGCTTCCACTTTAATTATCTTCCTGGGTCCAGTCTCTCTGTGCTTTACAGATCCCCATCAACACCAACAATCACTCCATCCCTTCAGTTTATTATTTGAAGTGGTTTATTATTTTTAACTCTGCTTTAATGATGCGTTGCTTTGTTTCCCAAGTCCCCCTCTCAGTGTATCAGGAAAAGCAGGCCAACGTAAACGGGAAAAGCCCCTTTAGGAAGTGCCTAGTGGTAAACATCACCAGGATGCATTGTTCCAAAGCTGTGTGTCACTGGAGCTGCAGCCATTAGTGCCAAGCGCAAGCCCATTGTCTCCTGCAGTCGGCTGAAACCAAGAAAACACCTTCAGCTCAAGATGTGGCTGCCTGAGAGACAGAGGAGGAGTCACCTCTTCGAGGAAGGTCCTTAAACTATCCATACAGCTTTGTTCACACAAGGTATTGCATGATATGGGGTTATAGGTTTTGATGAGCCCCTAAGACCCTGATGTCTTTGAGGGACGTGGCTCCTGAGTGGCTGATGCGAGCAGAGTGTCTGGCCACACGATGGACAGAATGCTACAGCCCTGAGCCCGCAGGTTTGAATCTACACCATGTGCCTGAGTGATGCTGACAGGAGTTCTGAGGCACTGGAGCAATAGGAAGGTAAAAACTGACTTCCTCTCAAAGACATTAAGGAAACAAGAAGAGAAGAACAGTAACAAGCAAGAGCAGGATGTTTGGTCTATCTCCCCTATTTAGTAGTATGCTGATATTAGTATCTTATTCAGATGTTTCTTGAAAGAGTTAAGAGCATTGTTTTGAACAACATGATTGGGTAGCTTGTTCCAGACACCCACAACTCTTTGAGTAACGTAGTGCCTCCTGGTCTGTGTTTCACTGTTCATTCTGAAGTCTATTAGGCAGACTTTGTTGCAGACTTTGAGTATTTTGAATACTGTAGCAGATTCCCCTAATAGCCTTCTTCATATAAAACTAAAAGTGTTGAATTCCTTCAGCCCTTCAGTGCTGGATTTCCGTTAAGCCCCAGGACCTGTTTGGTTGCTCATCTCTGGACCGATTGCAGAGCAGTCTATAGCTGTGATGAACATTGTATACAGTGTTCTACAAGAGGCCTTAGCAGTAACATGGCCAGCTGTGGAGCTGAGTAAACTATATACGTGTTATAGTTACTACAGTAACCATGCTGTTGGGCTACCTGGTGTCAATCAACAGAAAAGCACTTTCTGCTTCTGAGAGATCAGCAGGGGAATGCTGGACAGAGACAGGGTCTCAAGCTCCCTGAAGTCATGTTCCCGGGTCCTGATAATGAAAGAAAAATTGCACTTCCCCAGAACACTCCTGTGGACATTCAACTTCTGACAGTTTCCATTCAAGAAAAGCTCAGTGCTCCAGTCACTCTGGGAAGTATTTAGCAGAAGGGTAAATGCATTGCCATTTGATCCAGGGACAGCTTACAGTCTCGACTCAATGAATGAGAATGACACATTAACTGCAGCAGTATCAGGTGCTGTGAGCCACCCCCTCCAAGGGTCAGTTATTTCCATGTCTGCTTCTTACTCAGCTTGTTCACACTTCTCCAGCTGGTGCTCTCTTCAGCATCGTGAGCACAGCTGGTCAGCAGTCTGGTCAGCCCAGCACATCAGGCTGGTTCTGGAGCTGAGGACTGGCGGCTGGCGGCTGTGTGGTTCCCCTCTGTCTTAGTCTCTTGTCCTGCCAGTGTATTGAACCTGCTGCCTGCACTCAGAGGGGTGTTTACAGGTTTTGCTCCAGAGCAGAACTTCCCTCTCTTTTCTGAAAGCGATTGTAAAACATGTTACAACCAGAAATTCTGAAAGAGCCAATGAAAGGTGAGCAAACAGAAATGATGCTGGCAGGTGGTTTTTGGAGTAAACATGGTTTCCATAAATTTGTTGCAGGTTATGTGGAGTTGAGAATGTTGAGACAAATTTTGTACTTGAGCAAAACGTCCTGGAGGTTTGAGCACATTGAGCATCACTTCTTGCTCTCTGGCCTTGTCCGCTTAGGCATTAAATGATTTGGGCAGACTGACTCACTCATGTGGTATTTCAACATTCTTCTGAAATACAAAAACACCCCCCTCTTAGTAACATTCTCTGGAAATGTCTGTGATTGAATAGGATCTGAGCAGTTTTAAGATGGGCCTGAAAACGTCTGCAGGCTCTCTGGGGGATTTTTTAAATAAAACAAATCTCAGCAAAGCGAAGCAGCAGCCGCTGGGATTGAAGCAGGCCAGCTGTGGACACTGCAAGCGCAGCCTGACAGGAAGCCGGGGGAGTGAGTCACCTCGGTGGCACACACTGCTCCTCCCCTTGTCGAGAGGTCCATCTTCCTGAGGCCCAGAGCCTTCCTCTCTCCCCTCTGGGCTGGGAGCTCACAGCTACGGGCTCTGCGCTTTCATCTGTGGACATGTCAAAAAACTTCACACAGGCTGCATGTAACACGCCTCTGATTTGACTTGATAGTTTCTGCATTATTATTTCATGGTATTACAGCCATGCTTAATACACAGTATGTAAAGATGAATATAAACTGATTTATAATTTTGATAAGAATTGTGGATGTGAATATTAAATACCTCTTGTCATATTGCAATGCTTTGTTGCCTTTCAACTTGTAATCCTCCCTTTTGTACACATAAAGTCAGTTCTCAGCCACAGACAGCTGTTTCTTCCTTATTAAGTATTAACAGCATGACATGATTAACTTTAACCAGTGAAACAGATAACCACAGAGTTAGTATGTTCTCCCTGTTTTCACCTGCATTTCCTCCCACAGTCCGAAGACATACTGGTAGATTATTGGCTTCTGGGAAAATTGGCCCTGGTGTGAGTATTTGTGTTTGTGTCTTTCTGTACTGGGATCTGGGATGGACTGGTATCCCGTCCAGGATATACCCTGCCTTGCACCTGTTGCTTACTGGATAGACTCATCCATGAGCCTGAACTGGAAAAAGCAGTTCAAAAATGGATGCATGGGTATGTCAGAATGAAAAGGAGTACCTTTGTTACAAAAAGTGTCCCAACTGTAATGTTTTTTAAATCAAACTTTCACTTTCTCCCTCGAAACCATCAATGTTGATATTTTATAGTGTCTGTCTTCATATAAAGATGGTATGGGATGTGCCTGTCCTCTAATGCAAACAGGCAGTTTTGGAAAGAAGTACTGTAGCTAGTGTGCTCTCACAGTTATCTGAGTGAAAGGCTGAGACCCAGTCCCTGTTTCTTCTTAATGATTATTCAGCAAGTAGTTTTAATGCAATGCAACAGAAAACTTTACTGGTGTGCTTATTAGCCATGAACAAAACTATTCTTAAACTCTTGTTTGAACCCATTGTGGGCACATTGCTGGCTAATTGTGGTTGGAGACACACTGCGGTTAAACTCCAGTGATCCGCTGCCAGAGTGAATGGTGTGGACCTGCAGTACATACAGTACAGTACAGACCCACTGGGGTCTGTTTCTGCTCTTTTACGTAAGTGTTTATTGGACTGAGTAATTAAATAACAGTCATTTTACATTTACATTTACTGTGAGTATGAGCTATATAAATAGTTCCTAGTATGTCTGTTGTTTTCATATTTTCTGTTCCTTTTTCAAAAATAATAAACTGTTAATCACAAAACACATGAGCTGGCACTTATTTAAATCAGAAGGAGGGGTGTTTACCCTCGCACTGTGTGGACTCCTGCCTATTCTGTCAGAGCTGCTTCTAAACATCTGCAAACTCTTAGGAAAAACATTAACATGCAGTTTATTTTCAAAATAAGGAAATTAACTAAAATGCATAACTACTTTTGTATGTTTAAAGGGGAAAAATGTGTACTGGTGTTGTTTTTACAGTTTCCTTTTAAGCTGTGTAACAATTATCTTAAATGCCAGTAATATCTCCTCTTCTGGTTTATTTTCTAAGGCTGATTGCAAATGGAATACGACCCGCAAGTGTGGTAATGCTCTTCCACACAAACAACTCAGAAGGGAAAAAGAGAAACACAAATTGAGTCAAAGCCCTGAAAATTTAGGAAGTAATCAAGAGCAATTTATAGAAATGAATAGGCTGAACCCAACAACATCGTGCTGTTGAAAGCTGAAAACGTGTCACTCGTGTGATCTAAAATGAAAACTGTTCCTTTCCTCTATCTTCTTTATCTTCCTTCTCAACCAGCTTCTCGAAAGCGTGTCTCTAAAACTCACGGTGAAGTAGGTTAACATGTTTTAATTATGGAGGAAACTTAATTGCTTCTACTTCTCTTCTCTGGCTGCTTCATCTTCCACAAGAATGATCCAAGAACAAACACAAAATATAAATACTGTATATCAATAATTCAGTAAGAGAATGATCCACAGGAAACACATTTTGTGTGCAATGTGGTGTTGCCCAGCGAAGCAATGACTTGGAGGTTTGGGAATGAGGTGCAAGCATCTCTGCACCAGCAGCTCCGGCGCAGCCTGTGGCAGGGGCTCTGTGCTGCCTGCGCGGACCGACCCGGCTCTGCGTGCGTCTGTCTCAGTGCCTGTGCCTGTTCCTGCAGGTTCCTGGGGGAGGCGCGGGTGGCCCTGAGGGACGTCCTCCACTCGCCCAGCTTGGCTGCCAGCTACAACGTAGCCCTGATGGACAACAAGAAAAACAACATAGGGGTGAGTCACTGCAAGGCAGGCAAGACCTCAGGTACCGCAACTGGGCAGAGCTCCCCGTTTCCCCGGCTGTTGGCAAGCACTGCCACACAGACTACACATGCACATGCATATACTGTATCTACTGTATGTACTTGGCTGTTGATGCTGTTATTCAACGCAGCTTCCACCTGTACCCATTAATACAGCTGAGCATTTTTACTGAAGCAATCTGAGTGAAGCACTTTTTTCAAGGGAACAACAAATGCCAGCCTGGATATGAACCCACAACTTGCTGCAATTTCACTGTAGTCACATCTATCTGAGACACGGTGTCTCTGTTGGAGTATCCTTATCAAAGGGGCTGTTTCAGGTCAGGGAGAAAAAGGTCAATTCTTTGAATTAAGTAAATAATTTGCTTGATTAATTAAGACGCCCCGAGTTGGTATGAAAACGCAGAGGGAGAATGTAGACAAAAGGGACTATAACTGACCACTCCCAGCCTCAGTGGTCACTGCATTACCCCGTTTTTCACCTCCATGCTTTGACATTGCCAGTGTGTTGTAAATCCAAATCTGTCATCCATGAACACACTGCTTTTCCCTTCCTGCTGGACAGGCGCGAAGAACATGCGGCTGTAGTACAACTCGGTCATGCAAACCTCTGCTGATGCCTCTCCGTCTATTTTCCAACAGGCTAAAAACAGCAAGTTCTCATAACGTCTACCTGTACATCACATCCGACTTCCACAATATAACATTGCTCTGCTCCTGCCCCCTGGCTTCATTCCAGAACAGAAATGTCTCTTTTCTGGTGGGCACACCCAGACTAAACACTCTTTCTGGCAGGGTTGCCCTGATCTGTTATAAAACTACGACACTGTCTCACATCCTCTCTTGATTTATATTTATCACTGTGGGATCATATGCCAAAGTGTATTGTTAGTCCTCTGGGTGGCTTCCTCACATTGTCTCGTTGGCACTCTTGGGTTTTGGGATTAAAATGGCAAAAACAGGAGGGAGGAGCTGTGAGACGCAGTTCAGTATTGTGTTATTGTGGGGTGGAAGTTCATCTCATGGATAAACACAGGCAGATCGACTGGTTCTGGACTCTACCTCACTTCCTCAGGAAGATTGTTTCAGCGTCCAGGTGTACTCCTGGCGCCAGACACAAATTAATGTCAGCCTGTGAACTTTGTGGACTTCCTCAAACAGAGAGTGAGCAGTCCTCCTGTCAGGGCATGACAGTTACTGCTGCAGTGAGATCTAGCTGGATTCCAGCACAGCGTCTCAGTAGCCGCAACCCTGTCACATGCTGCTCAGAAGGAAATCACAACTCTTGCACTTCTAAAACTAGTCTAGTCTCAGATCAATTAACTACTAGTAACCGAGTGAAGAAGAGGGGAATGAGGAGTGGTCAGCACTGATTTGTAACTTTTCTTATGTTCTCATGTTCAGTTTCTGACACCCACAATCCTGCAACAGGTTGCAGGTGTCAATAAATCAATAAAGGAAAAATAATTAAAGTAATTAAATGCACGAACTCATTTTGGCACCTCAGAGTTTCAGTGTTACAATGATATCTAAACCACACGGCTGTTGCCAAGACGCAGACATTTAGTGCTGTTGACTGTCCAAAGATATACAGTACCCCTTGTGTGGCTCTAAATAAATTAAGACTACAAAAATGTTTCTTAAAATTCAACTGTGAGAAATGGGACATTTCTGAAGCTGGTTTAAGAAATGATTGACATCAGGATAGCACCAGGGTGATACTCCTCCTAATAGATGCCCAGTACATCACAGCTGTCTCCTGTTAGATGGAGACATGCACATAGAAAACACTTTACTGCAGCCAGGAGGTCTGCCTGATTCAACTGCTCTATTCATAGAGAAATATATACAGTATAAACATAATAGTTCAGTTTTTTCAGTCCTGAGGTGATCATTGTTGTTTCACATGCAGAGATGGTAGAAGCTAAAATGATACATGGACCAACTTCCACAAAAAAAGCTGGAGTGAAGTTGAAACAGGACCAGAAATCGCAACCACAGAAAATCGTTACCTTGACTTCACTCTCTTTCTGCCTCTCTACCACTTTTACGCAAACTGGCCTGTTATACCCCGGATTCCTTTGCTTTTTCCCTGGCTGTGTTGACACTACGCTACTCTCCTCTAAAGGTTCCCTACCTGTCTCTCATCTCTCTGGGCTCCCTCTGTCTCTGGAGTCCACCTCTTACATCTCACCTCTCTCTCCTGCAGGCCACACTGGTCCTGCAAGTTTCCTACATCCCTCCCCCAGGAGCGGCTCCCGCCTTCCCCCCTCCGGCCGCCCCCGAGGCCCAGCACGCCCCGTCCGAGCTGGACACTGTGACTGGTAAGGGCTCCCGGCAGAGGTAACGGTCGGCTCGCGCAGCTCCTGTCCTTCAAGACTTAATAGCCTGTACATTAGCAGAACATCAATGGAGCGTTTGTAATACGGTAAGGGTAGAGCCCTTTTGTAATTACCCGGTTATTAGCACAGGTAACATTGTTCTCGGATGCAAAAGCACTGTATAAATGGACAGTTTCTGTTTCTAAAACTTTCAATGCTACTTTTATGGTGGTGTTAATGATGTCATTTATAAAATACCATTTGCAGCTCCTTTTTTGGGGATTTCTTGTTATAAAACTTGTTATAAAAGCAGCACAAAGTCTATAATCACTGGGTTTGGTGATGAAAGGTAGTAAGTGTTTAGCCAGACCTTTAGAGGGGTTTTCCAGCACTTGTTAGGTCTTTTTATGAATGGCGCATCAAGACACATGACTAACAGGCAGCCTCTAAAATACCTTTTGGCTGTAATAAGGATTGACAAAAAGAAAGAGGGTGAACTCAAACATGGAAAAGAAGACACTCGACTTCTCACTGTGGAATAACAGGTGCAGAAAGACTGCAGCTCCCTGCTTTCAAATGAATTTCTTTTACAGAAACACAGTGGTACTGTGTTCCACATGACTGTGATCCATAGAGATTGTTCCTGTGGGAAAAGCTCGGCATGTGTTTGACAAAGGGCACAGTGAGGGGCAGGCGCAGCGAGGCGTGGCAGGCGCAGGCCTGGTGTCTCAGAGCTGCTGCTGCCAGGCTGCACAGGGGTCCACGTGTAACAGGCTCTGCTTCGACCCATGCACGGGGCACGGAGCGGTTCTGTGCAAGGTTGTGTCTTCCACAGCGTGCGTGAACGCGATGAGCCCTGCCAGCCCTGGGAATCAGGGTTGCTCAGAACACTTTTCAAAGAGGTAATGTCAGTGTGGCCCACACGGTTTCAATGGGGCTCAGCTCTGTCGCTGTGGGCTAGCCAGTCACTGGGAGTGAACTGCACTGTATTCCCCTGAGGGAAAAAAACACACATTACAGCTCGGCACCGATCCATTTCACACGTTGCTGATAAGACAGGAAGTGTCCATTGTTTCCCAGTCTGAAGCGATTCTGGCAGCCGTGCTGAGGTAGGGGGGCGACTCAGGGATGTCTCTGTCTCCCCTCAGACACCGCCGGCGAGGAGGACACAGAGGACCAGGCCGAGAGCACCGAGGAGCCGGAGCCAGCACCTGGGACCCCCGGGCAGGAACCCTCCATCGCACCCCCCAAGAAAGCCCCCCCAAACGCTGTCCAGGGGCTCAAAAGAAAGAAGCGCGCCACCAAACAGCCGCTGTCCAACAAACCCCAGGATTTCCAGGTCAGGGTCAGGACACAAACCCCCAAATCTGAGCAAAGAAGACCTCAGGCAGACCAGAGGGCGATCTGGCCAGACACAAGAAGACAGAGAAGCACAGGAACTTTTAGAGTCTAATCCCTACATTGTCTAATTTATGGTTTTCTTTAGCTTGGCAAAATATAATTCCATATTAAAACATAAGAAATGATATTTTAGTTTAAATGTCAGATGCTGTGGATGATAAGCTGAAATTTATTAACTTTGGGAACTTTCTGCAATAATTTGTGTCTGTGCACATGAGATGTTGTGATGTGATAACTCCACAACAAGAATCTTCTTATCCTCTGATTCCATTTTTGAGCTCTGATTCTCTCATTGAGTCTTGCTCACTCTGCGGTGGGGGCTGAGGAAGCTATCTGTTATGTGTATTCATTGTGGTACTGACTTAATATAACATTGCACTTAATCTGAGAGGCACATGGATGCAGTTAAATCTGCAACAGGACAAGAATGGGGCTAACTCCCATTTCTCAAATTCAAACAGGCCTACGTAAACCTTGACAGATTACCATTGTTTTCTCAGGAATGAGCACACGGGTACATTCCTATTTGGCGACATCTTGTGGCTAAACCTAAAACTGCAATGAATTATTTTTTAAGTAGTAGTTCAGGTGGGTAGCTGCGTCAGCATGCGTAGGCTGCAAAGGAACAAGTAATAGGTTTATTCCATGCTGAAAAAAAAAGAGAAAAAACACAACGTTTCGGCCATGGACCCTTCTTCAGTTGTGAGAGAGACAGGGCAGTAGGCAAAGGTAGAGTAGCGGGAGAACAAAGGCTGGGAGGGAGGAGGGGTTAGAGGCAGGAGCAGCGGACAGAAAGAGAGGCCAATCAAGAGGTGTGAAGTCAGGATAGGTGTAGAAAGGTGTGAAATGAAACTTCCAATGAATGGAGAAAATTTAGTAAAATAGTAGTCTGTGGTTAAGAGAAGGTGTGATCCTAGCTGCAGGATAAGTTTGGTTTCGGTAGTCTTTCTGATGTATGAGTTCGGAAAACCAAAAAAGTGTTCGGAAAAGTGTTTTGCAAGAATAATCTTGGTTTCTCATGTATTTCTGGAGTAGGAGTCCTACAATCCCTGAAAGAAATAAGACGCAGACAGAACAGGTCCGTGAAACCATGAGCTACACTTTGGGTTTCTCTTTGAGCCTGAGGTTTTTCCTGCCTGTGCTCCTGCAGATCCACGCTCGGGTCATCGAGGGGCGGCAGCTGCCCGGGGTCAACATCAAGCCCGTCGTCAAGGTGACCGTGGCCGGACAGACCAAGCGCACGAGAATCCGCAAGGGCAACAATCCGCACTTTGACGAGGTGAGGAGACGGACCCCTGTGTTAACAGTGGAGCCCGCATGGGTGTGTTTCACTGTTGCTCCGGGCATGCTACTGGAGCTGTGTGAAACACGGGCCCCCGGTCCCCTGTCAGGTGTCCTTGCATGAAGTCCCTCTGTCCACCGACATCCTGTAAGTGGAAGAAAAAGGCAGGGGCTCGTATGCAAATAAGCCATGCGGAAGGGTTTCTACAAAAGGTTTCTCCTGAAAGCGGGGGAATAGCAGTTTTCATGTTCGGAGAGCTTGTGGACAAGAATATGGTACCGGGAGAGGACATGCCTGCTGCGCCCGGTGACCTCTTGTCTGAGCGCGACTGTTCAAGCACACTGTTGGGCGGCTGTAAGTGAGCTGTAAAGGTTGTTGCGTTGCACCTGTCCAAATAACTACAGAATGGGACTTAGTAAAAGCCCGAAACAGCTGGATGGATCATGTCATTAGAAGGGAAATCTATCTGCACTAATAAACCTCATGAACGTCTGAACGAAATTAAACCGTTTACATTGAAAGATTTAACTGCCCTGCCCAGCTGTTTACAGATTACCACGGATGAAAACCGGCTCGGGGGTGCTCCATTAGCAGTTTCCTGTGTTTTCAGGTGAAATGTGGGATTCGAAGTGAAAATGCACGGAGTTAATAATAATTTACAACACTCTCGCGTGTTTATGGGATGAACTCTTGCCCCCCCACACACATGCAAGCTCTTCGCCTGGCGCGGGAGACACGCGTGGACTGCAAGGTGGGAGAGGAGACACTCGGGGACCCGGGCGGCTGTGGGTTGCTTTCTTCTAACAGCGTACAAAAGCACATCATCTCCGTGTAAATACTGTCAATCCATGTGTGTAACGATGCTCTGTAGAGGTGAAAAGGATCCGATGCAGATGCAGGAGTCGCAGGGAGGTAAGTAAACGTACCGAGCAAATCCAGGAGCTGAGCCGTAGTCCGAAGGCGAAGGTAAGTCGAGATCCGGTAAAGGCACTGGTGGCGAACAATCCAAAACGTGAGACAGAATCGTAGTCGAAAAGAGAGCTACAGGGTCAAATCCAAAACAGGCAATGATAGCAAACAATCCAAAGGGCGAGACGAGATCCGAAGTCCGAAGGCAAAAGGTGCAGGCAGAATTCCAGGAAGGCAAAAGAGGGGTGAGACCGCTAGGCTGAGCAACAAGAAGAGAACTCAATACCGAGCAACGGGAATCAGGTACGAATGGTATAAATAACCCGGCGTGCCGCACGGTAGAGCAATTGCAGGTGTGATAACTCGTGCGGCGGCGCTTGTTAGTAGTAATCCGCTGCTGGTGCTGATTGGCTCGCTTACGTGTTGATCTCCGCTGGCTGGTGGTCGTGACAATGTGGTCTCGCTACCAGAATGCCCGTTCAGTTATATTTCAGCCTACTGCACAGGAGACCGTGGGTTACGCCTCTCATGTGTTTTTCTCCTTTTTTTTTCCCCCCAGACGTTTTTCTTTAACTTCTTCGAGTCCCCGTCGGAGCTCTTCGACGAACCGGTTTTTCTCACCGTGAGTACGCCCATTGCAGTGTGTGCATATACTCGGCTGTAGTTGTCACGGACAAATATGGATTTCAAAACGAATTCCAAAATGCAGGCTACTTCAACTTTACCGACTACGCCACCTCCTCCACACACGCCACTGCAAGGGTGGTAGGACCCCATTCCCCCGAAACATCTTGTTTAAATCCCCAGAACCACCACTGCCCCCCACTGACCAGCATTGGACATCAGTATGGTCCTCTTGATTCCTCTAACAATCGAGCAGTTACCATGTCTATCACTGCCTGCCTAAAACACAGAACACATGACACCACGTATCCACAAGGGACACTCGCACTCACAGAAGCACCCTCAAAGACCCCAGTTACCCTAGACCAAGTTTCCCCAAACACCTGGTACCATGGCATGCCTCCTTCCACCATAGCTGTGTATTCCTTCAGTGGTCATAGACCAGCACCTGGATGGGAGTCATCCTGCCTGAGGCTTAGAAAGCTCCTTCAGGGCTCATTATCGGGAGCAGGGGGTCATGGAGATGTCCCGGATGCAGGCAGAGCACATGTTTTGGGGTTAATTAACGAACTGACTGTGTGCTGATGGCCAGGTGTCCTGGGGCCCTGCCCTCTCTGGCCCAGGTCTGGTTCACCCTGGCTCTGCCCCGCCACACCCCTCCACGTGCCATCCTTTACTGTTTGGTACGTCAGTGGCATCTCTGCAAACTGTTTCCTTCAAGCCTGTAGACAGGCACCTTCTGTGCTTGACTTTGATTAGAATGAGGAAAAACACATAACCACTGGCCACGCAAAGCTAATAGCAAGTCAGTCTAGTCCCTGACAGCCGTTTCCCCACACAAAACTTTGTCACCCTCTGAAACTTTGCTTTCTGATCCTGACGAAAAAAACCTTCAGAAGGTTGAGCTGCTCTGTCTACCTTCACTGATGTCTTGGTTTTGGAATTGACTCTAATAAACTGCATTAAATCTAGTCTAGCTACTCAGAGCCATTTCAATAATGTATAATGAAGATTTTCATGAAATATTAAAGCTTCTTTTCTCTGCCCAGGTTTTTGACTCTCGATCTCGTCGTAATGACTCTGTAATTGGGGAATTCAGGGTAAGACTCCTTTTCCTCAGCTCCATTACCCTTAAGAGGATTTCTACAACTTATGTAAAGGCTGTACAGTAAATGATCTCACACAATTTGTGATGCAGTAGTTAAACCAACCTGCTCATTGTATCTAATTCTTAATTTTTTGCATGTTTAACTACACAGAGCACATGCAGGTTTTTGATGCAGTTTTATTCCAATAAAATATTATTATTGCATCAGGACGATGTTTCAGGAGGCAGTGCTCAGGATGAGCCCGCGTCTCAGGGGAAATGGGAATATACAGTACGTGAATGTTGAATAATCACAGTGTCACTCCACACTGAGCTAGTGCTATACGTGTTGGAGCTCTGGATCCCTGACTGGAAGGTTGCAGGTTCCAGGCAGGGACCTGCTGTTGTTCAACTGGACTTTCATTCAGGCTGATCCAATAAAACACCTCCTTACCGAAGTGAGCACAAATATAGCTTACATTAGATAAATGCATCAACTGTGTAAATCACTAACTCAATTATTTCGTTGATGTTTTTTATCCAAAGCAAATTGCATTTACACACATTTGTATAGCCAGATAATGTCCCGGAATGAATTCAGGTGACATACTTTACTCAAGATTACAACAGCAGGGTCTCACCTGGCACTTGGCTCCAGCTGCACACACCAATTGTCAAATGAGCACAAGGCAGGACAGAGCTTCGGGAAAGGCATTTCAGAAGTTGTTTGGGGTCAGCAATACTTATTTACTACTACAAAAAAATATGACATATAATCATGATTTACCATTTCATTTTTTTTAATATATGATTCTATTTTCACAAGTTTTGATTTTGGTTACTAGGAAAAGATCCTCTGTCTAATCACATCTTTTTGTTGATTCTTAGCTTGATGTGGGCACAATCTATGCAGAACCCAGTAAGTACAATACTTCTTTTCCTTGCTGATGTTATAGCGACAGAGATACTCTGGGTTAGCTCCCAGCTGATGTCTGATGTCATGTTGTCTTTTCAATGCCTAGTGAAAGTGTTCTGAACATAGCACAAGTTTCACCTTGTGTTGCTTTAAAGCCTCCAGTCTTTACACTTTGAATTAGTAATTAATACTTGCTAAACAACCTACTCTACACATTTAATGCAAAGAACAAAAAGAAAGAAGTCATGAGGGTTTGAATGCTTTTGCAAAGCACTGTACAATATCTGCTACTGCTAATCAGTTCCTTTTGCATTTCCCAGCGATTAATCATTGTTACATGCATATGAGCCACTTACAGAGTCTCTTTATTCGAACTGAAAGTTATTGCCTAGTGTTTGAATAAATAGGGCATGCATCTGAATTCATCAGGGCTGTCAGGTGAAGATATCTAATCCAGACTGCACGTCTCCTTGTGTCTGTCTGTCAGAGCATGCATTCCTCAGGAAGTGGCTCCTGCTCTCTGACCCCGATGACATCTCTGCAGGGGCCAAAGGCTACCTGAAAGTCAGCCTGTTTGTGCTGGGGGTTGGCGATGAGGCTCCGGTGAGTCTGAGTCTGTTTTAAGTCACTAGTCTTCCGGTGCTGCTCATCCTGAACTCGATCTTCCTGTTGACACTGTTCTTTTACAAGAAATATACAAAATCAAACAATTTTCTGTTCATTATCCAAGGAATATAGAAGGAGTGTGTGAATATAAGTCCTAGCCACAATATGGCTGTTGGCCATAAGGAATTTTCTCTCCTAGATTTTTTTTTAATTATGAAAATTTAATGGAGACAATGACTGAGGGATAATGAGCTAAATTCATTATCTCTCAGTCATTGTCTCCATTAAATTGTGTTCATTAACTGGACTCTCAGATGTCTGAGCTCAGCACTGGAACATGAGCAAGAGGCACCTTCCTTCAGAATGTGAGTGTATCGTGTTACACGTGTCAGTAGTGATGCAAATTGCACTTGGAAAGGATGGGTTTTAAAATCCTTGACTACTGTATTTAAAGTTCAACAGGCTATTTTCTGGGATTCCAATTTTAGATAGCTAAAACCATCTCAGTATTTTCAGAACCACCCTAATGCTACAACAGAAAAACTAAGTGCTATCCGGCTCCCTAAGGTTTGCCTTTGTCTTCAGTGAGTGTAGAGCAGATCTCTGTTTCTGTGAATGACTGCCTGAGCCCTGTGTTTCAGCTGGACAAGAAGGATGGGGTGGAGGACAGAGAAGACATCGAGGGGAACCTGCTGCGGCCCGCAGGGCTGGCGCTGAGAGGGGCTCACTTCACACTTAGAGTGTACCGAGCCGAGGACCTGCCTCAGAGTGAGTGCAGGCCAAGGGTGTGGCTCCCTCCTGTGCTTCTCCACACACGTGTGTCTGTCTGACGATAGGGCAGTGTATCTGTGTGACTGTGCTGACGTCAGTCTGTCTGACGATAGGGCAGTGTATCTGTGTGACTGTGCTGACATCAGTCTGTCTGACGATAGGGCAGTGTATCTGTGTGACTGTGCTGATGTCAGTCTGTCTGACGATAGGGCAGTGTATCTGTGTGACTGTGCTGACGTCAGTCTGTCTGACGATAGGGCAGTGTATCTATGTGACTGTGCTGATGTCAGTCTGTCTGACGATAGGGCAGTGTATCTGTGTGACTGTGCTGACGTCAGTCTGTCTGACGATAGGGCAGTGTATCTGTGTGACTGTGCTGATGTCAGTCAGTCTGACGATAGGGCAGTGTATCTGTGTGACTGTGCTGATGTCAGTCTGTCTGACGATAGGGCAGTGTATCTGTGTGACTGTGCTGACGTCAGTCTGTCTGACGATAGGGCAGTGTATCTGTGTGACTGTGCTGACGTCAGTCTGTCTGACGATAGGGCAGTGTATCTGTGTGACTGTGCTGACGTCAGTCTGTCTGACGATAGGGCAGTGTATCTGTGTGACTGTGCTGACGTCAGTCTGTCTGACGATAGGGCAGTGTATCTGTGTGACTGTGCTGACGTCAGTCTGTCTGATGATAGGGCAGTGTATCTGTGTGACTGTGCTGATGTCAGTCTGTCTGATGATAGGGCAGTGTTTCTGTGTGACTGTGCTGATGTCAGTCAGTCTGACGATAGGGCAGTGTATCTGTGTGACTGTGCTGACGTCAGTCTGTCTGACGGCGCTGATGTCGTTCTGTCAGTGTGATGGTGGAGCTGTGTGTCAGTTTGACAGTGGTGTTGTGTGTCAGTGTGATGGTAGAGTTCTGTGTGTGTCAGTGGTGCTGTGTGTCAGTGTGACAGTGGTGCTGTGTGTCAGTGGGACTGTGGTGCTGTGTGTCAGTGTGACTGTAGAGTTGTGTGTCAGTGTCAGTGGAGCTGTGTGTCAGTGTGACGGTGGAGCTGTGTGTCAGTGTGACGGTGGAGCTGTGTGTCAGTGTGACGGTGGTGCTGTGTGTTAGTGTGACGGTGGTGCTATTTGTCAGTGTGAAGGTAGAGTTGTGTGTCAGTGTCAGTGGTGCTGTGTGTTAGTGTGACGGTAGAGTTGTGTGTCAGTGACAGTGGTGCTGTGTGTCAGTGTGACGGTGGAGCTGTGTGTCAGTGTGACGGTGGTGCTGTGTGTCAGTGTCAGTGGGCTGTGTGTCAGTGTCAGTGGTGCTGTGTGTCTGTGACAGTGGTGCTGTGTGTCAGTGTGACGGTGGTGCTGTGTGTCAGTGTGACGGTGGTGCTGTGTGTCAGTGTGACGGTGGTGCTGTGTGTCAGTGACAGTGGTGCTGTGTATCTGTGACAGTGGTGCTGTGTATCTGTGACAGTGGTGCTGTGTGTCAGTGTGACAGTGGTGCTGTGTGTCAGTGTGACGGTGGTGCTGTGTGTCAGTGTGGTGGTGGAGCTGTGTGTCAGTGTCAGTGGTGCTGTGTGTCAGTGTGACGGTGGTGCTGTGTGTCAGTGTGACAGTGGTGCTGTGTGTCAGTGTGACGGTGGTGCTGTGTGTCAGTGTGGTGGTGGAGCTGTGTGTCAGTGTCAGTGGTGCTGTGTGTCAGTGTGACAGTGGTGCTGTGTGTCAGTGTGATGGTGGTACTGTGTGTCAGTGACAGTGGAGCTGTGTGTCAGTGTGACGGTGGTGCTGTGTGTCAGTGTGACGGTGGTGCTGTGTGTCAGTGTGACGGTGGTGCTGTGTGTCAGTGTGACGGTGGTGCTGTGTGTCAGTGTGACGGTGGTGCTGTGTGTCAGTGTCAGTGGTGCTGTGTGTCAGTGTGACGGTGGAGTTGTGTGTCAGTGTCAGTGGTGCTGTGTGTCAGTGTGGCGGTGGTGCTGTGTGTCAGTGTCAGTGGTGCTGTGTGTCAGTGTCAGTGGAGCTGTGTGTCAGTGAGACGGTGGTGTTGTGTGTCTTTATCTAACAGTTGTTCTATGTGTTAATCTAACAGTGTTACTGTTTGTGTCTGCAGTGGATGATGCCTTCCTTGATGGAATGAAACAGATCTTTGGCTTCGAAAGCAACCGGAAGAACCTGGTGGACCCGCTGGTGGAGGTCAACTTTGCTGGCAAAACGGTAACACTGGGAAACAACTACACTGCTCTTCAACTACACTGCCCTGACATTGCACAGAGCACCGCTGAGCTGGCAGACTCTGTAATAGTGCACCGACTTGCTCAATACTGTGTTGACACTCACAATACTGTATCACACAATAGTAACAACCCATTCCTCTTCAATGAACACAAAAATGAACACACTTTGCACCAGCATATCAATATTAATTTTGCTTATTTAATGGCAAATATTTTGTTATCTTGTGTAACTTTCCAATAGCTTTAATAATGAGCTAATTCTTCATACAGGTTTTATTTTTCCATTCTTTCTTTGACAGATCTGCACTAAGATCCTGGAGAAAAATGCCAACCCACAGTGGAACCAGAGCCTCTCTCTTCCTATCCGGGTAAGATATTCCCTACTGAGATGCCTCTAAAGAACACCTACAGTACCACAGCTCTTCATAGCCGAGTTATCAAAAATAGTAAATCTGTAATGAGAACAATGAGTAACAGGAACAATATAGAAACACATATTAAGTAATATTAATAGGAATAAAAAGGAAACATATTTGGTTTGGTGTGCAGAGTCGGGTCAGTGAGAGGTGTGTGTGGGACGGTGTGTAGAGTCGGGTCAGTGAGAGGTGTGTGTGGGACGGTGTGTAGAGTCGGGTCAGTGAGAGGTGTGTGTGGGACGGTGTGTAGAGTCGGGTCAGTGAGAGGTGTGTGTGGGACGGTGTGTAGAGTCGGGTCAGTGAGAGGTGTGTGGGACGGTGTGTAGAGTCGGGTCAGTGAGAGGTGTTTGTGGGACAGTGTGTAGAGTCGGGTCAGTGAGAGGTGTGTGGGGGACGGTGTGTAGAGTCGGGTCAGTGAGAGGTGTGTGTGGGACGGTGTGTAGAGTCGGGTCAGTGAGAGGTGTGTGGGGGACGGTGTGTAGAGTCGGGTCAGTGAGAGGTGTGTGGGGGACGGTGTGTAGAGTCGGGTCAGTGAGAGGTGTGTGGGGGACGGTGTGTAGAGTCGGGTCAGTGAGAGGTGTGTGGGACGGTGTGTAGAGTCGGGTCAGTGAGAGGTGTTTGTGGGACGGTGTGTAGAGTCGGGTCAGTGAGAGGTGTGTGGGACGGTGTGTAGAGTCGGGTCAGTGAGAGGTGTTTGTGGGACGGTGTGTAGAGTCGGGTCAGTGAGAGGTGTGTGGGGGACGGTGTGTAGAGTCGGGTCAGTGAGAGGTGTGTGTGGGACGGTGTGTAGAGTGGGGTCAGTGAGAGGTGTGTGTGGGACGGTGTGTAGAGTGGGGTCAGTGAGAGGTGTGTGTGGGACGGTGTGTAGAGTCGGGTCAGTGAGAGGTGTGTGTGGGACGGTGTGTAGAGTCGGGTCAGTGAGAGGTGTGTGTAGAGTCGGGTCAGTGAGAGGTGTGTGTGGGATGGTGTGTAGAGTCGGGTCAGTGAGAGGTGTGTGTGGGACGGTGTGTAGAGTCGGGTCAGTGAGAGGTGTGTGTGGGACGGTGTGTAGAGTCGGGTCAGTGAGAGGTGTGTGTGGGACGGTGTGTAGAGGGGTCAGTGAGAGGTGTGTGTGGGACGGTGTGTAGAGTCGGGTCAGTGAGAGGTGTGTGGGGGACGGTGTGTAGAGTCGGGTCAGTGAGAGGTGTTTGTGGGACGGTGTGTAGAGTCGGGTCAGTGAGAGGTGTGTGGGGGACGGTGTGTAGAGTCGGGTCAGTGAGAGGTGTGTGTGGGACGGTGTGTAGAGTCGGGTCAGTGAGAGGTGTGTGGGGGACGGTGTGTAGAGTCGGGTCAGTGAGAGGTGTGTGGGACGGTGTGTAGAGTCGGGTCAGTGAGAGGTGTTTGTGGGACGGTGTGTAGAGTCGGGTCAGTGAGAGGTGTGTGTGGGACGGTGTGTAGAGTCGGGTCAGTGAGAGGTGTGTGTGGGACGGTGTGTAGAGGCGGGTCAGTGAGAGGTGTGTGTGGGACGGTGTGTAGAGTCGGGTCAGTGAGAGGTGTGTGTGGGACGGTGTGTAGAGTCGGGTCAGTGAGAGGTGTGTGTGGGACGGTGTGTAGAGTCGGGTCAGTGAAAGGTGTTTGTGGGACGGTGTGTAGAGTCGGGTCAGTGAGAGGTGTGTGTGGGACGGTGTGTAGAGTCGGGTCAGTGAGAGGTGTGTGTGGGACGGTGTGTAGAGTCGGGTCAGTGAGAGGTGTTTGTGGGACGGTGTGTAGAGTCGGGTCAGTGAGAGGTGTTTGTGGGACGGTGTGTAGAGTCGGGTCAGTGAGAGGTGTGTGGGGGACGGTGTGTAGAGTCGGGTCAGTGAGAGGTGTGTGTGGGACGGTGTGTAGAGTCGGGTCAGTGAGAGGTGTGTGTGGGACGGTGTGTAGAGTCGGGTCAGTGAGAGGTGTGTGTGGGACGGTGTGTAGAGTCGGGTCAGTGAGAGGTGTGTGTGGGACGGTGTGTAGAGTCGGGTCAGTGAGAGGTGTGTGTGGGACGGTGTGTAGAGGCGGGTCAGTGAGAGCTGTGTGTGGGACGGTGTGTAGAGTCGGGTCAGTGAGAGGTGTGTGTGGGACGGTGTGTAGAGTCGGGTCAGTGAGAGGTGTGTGTGGGACGGTGTGTAGAGTCGGGTCAGTGAGAGGTGTGTGTGGGACGGTGTGTAGAGTCGGGTCAGTGAGAGGTGTGTGTGGGACGGTGTGTAGAGTCGGGTCAGTGAGAGGTGTTTGTGGGACGGTGTGTAGAGTCGGGTCAGTGAGAGGTGTGTGTGGGACGGTGTGTAGAGTCGGGTCAGTGAGAGGTGTGTGTGGGACGGTGTGTAGAGTCGGGTCAGTGAAAGGTGTTTGTGGGACGGTGTGTAGGGCTAAATGTGCAGAAAAAAATATGCTCTGACAGTGGTCTCCCTCTTTACAGTTCCCCTCTATGTGTGAAAAAATGAAAATCCGAATCCTAGACTGGTAAGTCAATACTCACCCTGATATGCCCACTGCCTAAACATTTGCCATCCATCCAATTTCCTAAGTGCTTTGTCCTATACAGGGTTGTGCAGGAGTGGGACTCCATCCCAGCAAACAACAGGCATAAGGCAGGATACACCCTCAAAATTACCCCAGCCCATTGCACTCACACAGACACAGACATGCACACACTTACACTCAAGCTTCCCCACAAGTCTACTTACCAGTATGTCTGGACTGTTGAAGGAAACACTCACAAACCCAGAGAGGTAACAACCCAGGTCTGAAATTGAACCCAGAGCCCCAGAGTTGCAAGGCAGCTATGCTAACGACTGTGCCACCATGCTGCTTCAAACACATTTTATTTACAGTTATTTCATGATCAATACGTTTTGATCATAGCGATGACAGTTATGGTCTTTTTCAGCTATTTCCTGTACAGATTGTTGGTATTTATGTGTGTACACCTCTAATGGATTGTGACCCCTAAATGCAGGAATTGCTTTTTTATTGATTACACCATTGAGCAAAGTTAAGGGTGCTAGGACCCCTTTTCCCTGCAACAGGGTACACCAAAACTTGTCTCTTTAACCTCTCTCTCACATAAATAAAAGAAAACACACAAACCTCCACAACTCCACAACCCTCTCTCCCCTGCAGTTCCACTCACGTACAATACTATCTATCCCCCAGAACCACCAGTGCACCCACAGACAAGCAACAGCCACTGTTGTTGTTTAAGTGCTCCTAAGTGGCCTTAATTTCTAGTAAGTGCAACATTCATCACCACTGAGAAAAACAGAATCCATGACACAGAATATCCCTCCAAAGGGCAGACCCACACAAGTCCCCCATGGACCCCAGCTACTGGACCCAGAGTCTCAAAGGAGACGTCCAGCAGCATTGTCTTTTTGAAATTGTCTAATTCTCTGGGGGATGATGTCTAGCTTGGGGGCAGAGCTAATTGCTCAGGGCTCATTGAGGAACTGTCTATATACAGATTTGGCCAGGTGTAAGAATGCATTATGTAGCGCTAATTCCCAGTATGACCCTGCCATATGTACACAGTCAGACCTGTGTCACAGTTCACGTCACCTCTCGATTGTCTCTAATTGCCCGGAATCTGTGTTAATAGGGTGTTTGATCAGTGGGATGAAGCTCAGAGAACAAGGTGTGAACTACACCAACCCTTAGGGTGACACTGGCCATTGAGTGCAACTTACATCCCCACCTTGACACCTTTCATCCCACACCCATTATCTCCCTCTGTGACACACCTCCAGGTGTTTTCTCCATGTAACCTTGAGCTATAACCATGTGAAGTTTTTACATGATCTGAACGTGTGTTTCTTAAAGACACTTCCTCGTTCTCTCTGGCAGGGACCGAGCAACTCACAACGATGTGATCGGCACAACACACCTGTGCATGTCCAAGATCTCTGCGCCGGGAGGGGAGATTGAAGGTAGGGAGGCTGGGGCTGTGGAGCACGCTGGACTGATTAACACAGTGGTGTAGTGCGGTGGGCCGCTAACCCCACTGTACCCGGGGGATAATGGGCTGTGCTACGAGGTGGTGGGAGCCTTGCTCTGCTGTGTGGGAAAATGCATGCGGTTAATTCACTCTTGCAGTCACAGAAGGCAGTGTTCATGTCACTTATCACTATTGCAGAATTTACGCAACAGGATGCATACAGTATCTCCTACTACATGGGTAGTCAAATACGTGATCAACCCTGTCCACCCACTGCAGGGTTTTAACCCAGCCAGCTCTTTAACTGTTTGATCCACTAATAATCACCTCTACAGTTAATTAAAGGGCTGGTTGTTCAAGACATACATGCTAAATGTAACGGGAGGTTTGGTATGTTACTACCCCTGGCCTCACAGATTTTTATTTAGTGGGGCTGCTCTTTACTGAGAACTCTCACCCACTTCTGATACAGGGATCATACAAACCAGACATGCAGCCTTGCTTTTTATGTCTGCTTATATGTCATGGTTTTCAATATCTTTGTTGCTACACAGTTGTCGCTCCTGCTCAGGCATCTGCAGAGGTCTGACACTGAGAGTCTATAAACAACACTGTTTAGAGTCGAGACAAGACCAACCAACCAATGAGACTGGTGGTTCTGTGGCTGAGGCTGTAACTGGCCTTTCTCAGGGGTATCAGGAGACCAGAGCGCTGTGCTGTGTGTGCAATGATCTTGGCCTTCTGCTTATGAGTGGTTGGTTGGCGTGGCTTGGTGTATTCTACAGAGCATGGGGACTGAGATGTGTTCTGTATTCAAAGGACTGGGCTGTTTTCCTGGACTGTTCATCACCATTTTTCCTCTTATGACATAAACAAAAATACAAAATCCCTGAATGATTTGATCTCTCAAATTAAGAAAAACCAACTCGAGATTTAAGCCTACCTCCCCAAAAATGTATGTGACACTGTTGCAACACTTTTCTTACAAAGATGAAGACTGTGTGAACGTGGCATCGGTTTGTGTGTGTTGAGAGACTGTGGCCAGAAGAGCTTTAAGATCTGCTGCTCCAAACATGACCTGAGCACCAAGTGGTTCCTCGGCCTCTTGTACCAGGATGGCTCCAGGAGGCGTCAGGCTCAAGTGCCAGGAGGTCCACTCTGTGTGTGTGTCCTCCAGTTAGTTGTTTTCGGATGCATTGGACTGTTGAGGTGTCACAGGTGCTTTCAGGCTTGTTTCAGTCCTGTATTAATGAGGACTAGATCTCACATCATTGCCCCTTCTCATGGTGTCTCTTGTAATGCCTTTATTAGAGTTTACTGCAGTTTACCCTAGTAAAAGCAGACTTTGTAATAAAGCTGAGTGACATAATTACAAAGCATGAATGCATATAGTAAATTGTTATGTAAACCAGTGAAAACTATAGCAAAGAAATTGCAGTGTTGAAGCAATAGCAGAATTGTGTTAAGTAACAAAATTGTGTGATGGGGTGAATTGGTGTACCTGTAGGGTGAGCAGCCCTAAAGCAGTCGTCTGAGAATGAAATTTCACCATCCTCCTGCATGCTCCTGCAGGCTGTTGCTTGGTTGGTAGGAGCTGCATATGTTGAATTAACTGGCAAATTAACATGTCAGCAATTATGTCCAACGGTCATAATGTGGTCAAGCCACCATCTTGTTAGGGAGCTTGTATTGAAATATAATAAAAAAAACAACACCATAGGGACAATAGCAAAAATATTGTTGCAATTTACTTTGATTGACGGTGTGTGCGAGTGTGTGAATGTGTGAGCGTGCAAATGTGTGTTTGTGAGTGTTTGCAAATCAGTCACTGTCTGGATCTGCAAAGCCCCGAATTATAAGTTAGCTAGAGCTCCTCTTTGGGCTGAGCCTCGATTAAAGTAGAATATTCATCAAGATGGTGTCGACCATTCAGAGAGTGTTTCAGTACAGCTGTAGGAATGCCATGAGCAGTTAGCACAGAACTGGCCTCTGTGCTAGAGAAGGCAGCCCAGGTCTTTACTGTCTTTTCTCTGTCTCACTGCTCCCCTGTAGTCCACAGTCCCCCTCACAGTCCTTCCTCCTGCTGCTCTCGGTGTGGAGCAGACTGCCTGGGTTGGAGAGCTGGGTGATGTGGATACAGAGCAGGAAGGGAAATTGGGACATGTTGAGGGAGAAGGAAGGGAACTGGGTGTGTCTCAGGAGGGGATCGTGTGAGAAAACACCACGACGAACCTAATCTCTCAACAGCTATCTCAACAGCAAGCACAAGGAGTATCCACTGATCATACTGTGGTCTAGAACACTGGCAGAAATAGGCCCATTCCTCACCCAGACCCAAGACATGCAGGCCAGATGAGACCCATGAGTGGAGTGCTGGATGGGGTGGGTGGGCGTGTGTCTGCAGAGTGGACTAGGGTGAGCGTGTGGGATGTGCTGTGTGTGTGGTGCCAAGTAATGGAAGACACACAAAAGACACTGAGGAATTTGGAGACTCTATCCTGATGAATTCCTGCCAGTGTCATTTGGGATTTCTTAAAGAACTATGAAGTTGCACTTTAAGATTCACATAAAACCTGGCGGTATCTGAAGGGATAGTCCAGTTGCTGATATGTGTGATTTTCTTGGGATCTGAGAATTTTACCTGCTAATGCAATTACTAACA
Source organism: Lepisosteus platostomus (assembly GCF_059453375.1). Taxonomy (NCBI): domain Eukaryota; kingdom Metazoa; phylum Chordata; class Actinopteri; order Semionotiformes; family Lepisosteidae; genus Lepisosteus; species Lepisosteus platostomus. Next base: position 81,762,142 of record NC_142611.1, on the reverse strand, counting down.
CACAAACCTTTGTTGCTTTCTGATAACATATTTTAGAAGTGCTGACTAAACCATTAGAGAGGTAGACTGACTTTTTTTAAAAGTCAGCCTATCTATGAAAAAGGCAGATCTTATAGCATGTCCTTTACCACCAAGAATAAAACTGGTTGCATAAATGTGTCGGTTAGACAGTTCTACCTCTGTGACAGCCTGATCGTACACAACTACAGCAGCTCACTGGTGGCGTGTCTGGTGCTTCTTAAGTTGAGTAAAATTAGATTTTCTTTACACTTTTCAGGGACAAATCCCTCCATGTTTTTTACAGGTTACATTAAATTAATCTAATATATATATCTTCTTTGGGGAAAGTGTTTTTGTTGCTTACTTTAGTAGGAAATCGCATACTTGACGCACTTCATGTGAATACTAATTGCAACGTGCCGTTAGTTCAGTGATATCTGTTTTTTGCTTTGCTGATCTCACTTGGAGACACAGAGCAAAACAAGCACTCATGTGTCACAGCAACACGCAGAGAGTTTGCAGGGAGGAGAATGTCCACATGGTTAGGGTGAGACATGCATCCTTTTACAGCCTGCAACAGGAAGGATGCCAGACAGGGCAGAACACAATAAGAACTGTGAAATAAAAGAAGCAGGTGTCTGATCAGTTTCTGAACTGGCTTTCGTCAAGACCCACCACTCCTCCTGGGCTCCGAATGGCTTTTTTCTTTACTGAGAGCAGCATTGGCACATGGCAGCCTGATCTGCTCAGAATTTAGTAGTTATCCAGGCCAGGGCTGATCAGTACTGGAGAAGGAGACCTCTGAGGACAAGCAGGATGGGACTGTAAGTGGTGCTGTGGATCAATACCCCTACATTTCCCTTGAATTTAAGTGCTGAAGTAGTTTGTCACTACAGGCGCAGAATGGCTGCTCTGTGTCGTCCAGCTGGGACTGCAGTTCAGAGGTTGTGGAAGTGGATCTCCTCCTAATGTAAAAACACTTTGGCATCTTTTGAGATGAAAAGTACCCTATAAATCGAAGGAATTAATTCATTCATGACTTGCAACCTGTTCCATCCTGACATCAGAGCACTGTACAGCGTGCACACAACAGGGAACACAACAACAATGACAATAATGAATAAATAATAATACATTTATAGCTGCTGTACAATAGTTCACATATAAAAACACTCAGACCCATAAAAACTTGCACATAAAAAGCCAGATGAAAAGCAGCAGCAGTTTCTCCTTGAGTGAGTGGAGATGCACAAGAGCAGGTGCTATTGCTCACTGTGTGGTACCAGGCCTCGCGTGGGAAAAGAAGACTCAGATCATTTGTGTACCAGCAGGACAAACAAGGAGAAAGGAGTCCAGTTTTGTAGGAGGTACATGATAAGTAGTTTGCATTAGTGTCTCAGTCCCTGGAAGGCCACATTCCCTAAAAGCTTACCATTAGCAGGAGGTGGCCAGGCAGGAGGCCTTGTCCTCATTAACGACCAGTTGCTTCTGAGCTGGGAATTTGACATGCTGAGTAAAGCCAAAACAATCCAAAATAGCTGTTTGTGAAATGGTATATACATTTAAATAACCAGCAAGTAGAACATTTGGAAAGGTTCAACATAGTAATATTAATAGCTCTCAGATTGAAACCCAATAGCAGGTTTAGGGGCACAGTATATCACAATGTAAAGCACAGGTTAAGAATCCTAAAAAAATCTTGCATTCAGAGGATGCGACATTCAGCATAGAAACCATATTTCAACCAGTCTCCACCTTGAAGGACTGCTAAACCACAATCCTGTGAGTTGCTTCAGCATCTGCTGGTCAGTTCTGTACAATCAGGCTCGAGTGTGGTATCTGTGTGGTGATCTGATCCTTTCTGAGGGAGGCAGCTCTGTCACACCAGGGATCTGCGGATTTGATTAGCTGAAGAGGGTAACTCTTCTGATTCCCTCCATTAGAGGTGAAGGTTTACGTTTATCTGTTTAACTGGATTTGTAGATCAGTGGTTTTGTAGTCTGGCTGAGCTGAGTTTATTTTCTTTCAAATGTGTCATTATCAGCTCCTGATTTTTTTTACAAAGAATTCATTAAAAAAATAGACTCAGTGGATGAAAACTATCTGAAATGCACAGCACTGTAAAATTTGTTATAATTAGGTTAATGTTTATCTTTATTACAGGCCCTTGCAGATGATTGCCGGGCATCAGAAGTATTTGTCATGTCTTGTTTTTACATTTTCTGTCTGAAACATTAGGCTTTGACTGTATATCTCTATCCACTGCACTTGTCTGAGCAAGTTAGTGGAAAGCTTTAAATTAAACTAATATTCATGTGCAATAAAGTACTCCTTAGTGGTTCTGTATATTTCCAGACCACAGAACAACGAACCCAGTTAAAAAATGATAAAACATTGCTAGAAATCGAAGCTCTCTTGGTGTGCACCTCTGTACTGTGTGATCTGCTGTTTCCTTGAAGCCCCATGCTAACTCGCTCCTAATGTGTATCCATCTCTCTGTGCTTCAGATGACTTACCACCGAAGACCCTCACAAACAGCTGTACGTCTGGTACATCATTTCTCTCCTTTGTGATGTTACACTTAATGCTGCCATAGTCACTCCCACAGCAGTGTTCCCCAGCAGTGGCTTCTATATGACGAAAAAGGAATGTTTTCTTATTATGCTGTGTGATAGGCAATGTTGTCATTGGTACCAGGAATCTTTCTGAGTGCTCTTCTCTGGAATTATTCTTGTTCCACTATGTGAAGTTGTATTAACTCTGCTCAGAGTATGGCAAAGCTCTACAGAGATTTTGTTTTCAGAGAAACAGCAATATAATACAGCACCATCCCAGAAGATAATAAAATGGTTTGTGTCTCTTGCTTAGACTCTCACATAAAAACGTGGACTCTCAGGTCCAACTGTGTCTTAGAGGAATCCGAAGAATTCCTTATATGCACTGTAATTCAAGTTTTAGATGTTAACAAATAATGATAACCATGTTTACCAGTTTTCTAGCATGTGTTTCTGAGTCAAAAACAACACTGTAACTGATGATTTACACAGCTGTAAGAATATATGGTTTTATTAGAATATTGTAAAATGCCTTGTTGATCCATTCATGAAACAGGTGAGTTTGGATCTTTTTGTGATCTTCAATTATACTATCTTCAATATATTTGGACAAGGAAAGACAATAAAACTGTAAATTGATCCAAGTATCTTGTGTAGCCAGTTCTTGGAAGAAGCTAAGACACTGACATCAACTATATGACTGGGTAGTTTGTTCTAAACTTCCAAAACTCTTTGGGTAAATAAGTGCCCCCTGTTCTAGGTTTTAAATGTTGTTGCACATAGTTTCTGCTTGTGTCCTCTGGGTTTGTGTTTCATTGTTTATTTTGAAATCCTCTTGATTGACTGGTCAGTGATTTTCAATGCTTATATCAGGTCCTCTCGTAATATTCTCTGTTCATAATAGACCTGTAACTCCAAGAGTAGACCTGTTTTCCTTCAATAACTAAGCTAAATGAAATATACACATTAACAACATTTGACATGTATTTCCTCACAGGGAGGATTTGTTCTTTGTTCACTGAAAGACAGGCAATTACTAAATCACTGAATTCAGCCTCTGCTGAATGGCACTGGCCTTGCCGAGACTTTGACAGAACGCCGACTCTTTTAACAATTAGACCCAGACGTCAGTCCATGGGCAGTTCAAGCACTCGCCCTGGGTGTCCTGGGTATTGTATAAGCTGTTAACGAGTGTTTATGCTTCCTCTTAATCACCTTTGTGTTTTCTGTACCCCCAGTTGATGACAGCCTGGGGTTCCTGCCCACCTTCGGGCCCTGCTATGTCAATGTCTATGGCAGCCCCCGGGAGTTCAACACATTCTCGGACCCCTACGAGGCTCTCAATCTGGGCAAGGTGCAGTGCTACATGCCTCATTGTGCTGAGTGTTTCATGGTAGTCCGCCTTTCACAACACGACAAAGCACGTGAGACACAGAGAAGCCCATTTCCTTCTCCTGCTCTCTCCCTGTTCGACCTCTTTCCCTCTCCGACAACAATCTGTTCTCTCCCTGTTCAACCACTTTCCCTCTTCAACAACAATCTGCTCTCTCCCTGTTCGACCTCTTTCCCTCTCCTGCTCTCTCCCTGTTCAACCTCTTTCCCTCTCCTGCTCTCTCCCTGTTTGGCACATTTCTCTCCATTGATTACTTCAATGTTAATAATCACAGTTCTCCCTTAGAGCACGACCCTTCTGGGGGACTGCCTCTACTATTCCAGAAGGGTGCAGATATGAATGTAGTGAATGCCAGTGATCTGATTCGTGCCCTGTGTGCCTACAGGGAGAGGGAGTGGCATACCGTGGCCGCATCCTCTTGGAGCTCAGCACCAAGCTGGCGGAGCGCGTCGAGCAGAAGGTGGAGGATATTCCCAATGATGATTTGTTGGTGGTGGAGGTGAGAATGTTCTCTCAGTGCTTTCTGGGAAACACTTTACACTATTTACTGAGAGTAAACAAAACCTACTGCTCACTGTCACTACAACCTCACACACTGCTCACTGAGACACTACAGCCTGACACACTTCTCACTGTCACTACAGCCTGACACACTGCTCACTGACACTACAGCCTTACACACTTCTCACTGACACTACAGCCTGACACACTGCTCACTGAGACACTACAGCCTGACACACTTCTCACTGTCACTACAGCCTGACACACTTCTCACTGACACTACAGCCTGACACACTGCTCACTGAGACACTACAGCCTGACACACCTCTCACTGTCACTACAGCCTGACACACTGCTCACTGAGGCACTACAGCCTGACACACTGCTCACTGAGACACTACAGCCTGACACACTGCTCACTGAGACACTACAGCCTGACACACTTCTCACTGAGACACTACAGCCTGACACACTGCTCACTGTCACTACAGCCTGACACACTTCTCACTGACACAACAGACTGTCACACTGCTCACTGACACTACAGCCTGACACACTGCTCACTGAGACACTACAGCCTGATACACTGCTCACTGAGGCACTACAGCCTGACACACTGCTCACTGAGACACTACAGCCTGACACACTGCTCACTGTCACTACAGCCTGACACACTGCTCACTGAGACACTACAGCCTGACACACTTCTCACTGTCACTACAGCCTGACACACTTCTCACTGACACAACAGACTGTCACACTGCTCACTGTCACTACAGCCTGACACACTTCTCACTGAGGCACTACACCCTGTCACACTGCTCACTGTCACTACAGCCTGACACACTGCTCACTGAGACACTACAGCCTGACACACTTCTCACTGTCACTACAGCCTGACACACTTCTCACTGACACAACAGACTGTCACACTGCTCACTGACACTACAGCCTGACACACTGCTCACTGAGACACTACAGCCTGACACACTGCTCACTGAGACACTACAGCCTGACACACTTCTCAATATCACTACAGCCTGACACACTGCTCACTGACACTACAGCCTGACACACTGCTCACTGAGACACTACAGCCTGACACACTGCTCACTGAGACACTACAGCCTGACACACTGCTCACTGAGACACTACAGCCTGACACACTGCTCACTGACACTACAGCCTAACATACTGCTCACTGAGACACTACAGCCTGACACACTGCTCACTGAGACACTACAGCCTGACACACTGCTCACTGACACTACAGCCTAACATACTGCTCACTGTGACTCTGCAATCTGACATACAGTACCGCTTACTGAGAAACATACACGCATGGTCATCCACACCAGTGTTGGCATCCTTATAGTTTATTATTGCTTCCAGAAAACCAGGGAAGCCAGTCAGGTTAAGATTGTAATTGATTTTGTTATTTTTAAAAATCGTATCACAGATATAATAAAAATTGTTTGCATACTTTTAATCTTGTTACAACTGTTTGTAGAAGACGTACATTGTTCTTTGGGTTGAAAATAAATGTGGCCCCTATTCTGGTGATGTCATTAAAACATACCGTAGTCTGTCGATGTCCTGAGCCCGTGTTTTGTCTGCGACTTTTCCAGAAGTTCATGAGGAAGAGGAAGTACTGCCTGTTTGCTGCCTTCTATTCCGCCACTCTGCTCCAGGACGTGGATGATGCCATACAGTTTGAAGTCAGCATTGGCAACTATGGCAATAAGTTTGACAACTCCTGCCTGCCTCTGGCCTCCACCACTCAGTACAGCCGGGCAGTATTCGATGGTGAGATCCCAGCTCCAGCCTCCAGGGGGTGTCAGTGTGCAGTTAATATTCTGGTTCAGTTGCCTATGGTCTGCAGTCTCATATCAGACTGCAAAACTCTTCAGCTGAGTGCTGTGAAGACATATTGTTGCTTTCCTGTCGAATTTCTAGTGATATATGAAGAGTTCTCTTTGCAAAAAAAATAAAATTCATTAACAATAGATGTACAAAGCTTTGTAGTTGAGCCACAAATATGAAACATTAAAAAGAAGAACTAGTAAAAAGTAAGATTGATCAATCCATTGATACAATTAAATATTTTTTATTTAGTATAGCGCCCATTGCTACTACAAGTTACCACGGAGTTTTTGGACATATGCATTAAGTAATATACAATAAAAAACAATAACAAAAAGACATAAAAAGAGACTTAATACAAGCATCAGGCCTAAAGTAAACATCCACATCGGCATACAGTTATACACAACAAATCTACAGTAACACTACAGTTCTTGTTGTAAAGTTCCTTTGATCTGTTGATGATAAAACTGTTAATATTAAGAACATATAAAAGTTGCAAACAAGGGAAGGCCAGGTGGCCCCCTGTTCATTTTGTAGTTAGTAGGTAATTGAGTGAAATATGTTATCCAGCTGTTTCTTGAAAGAAGACAGGGTATCCGTTTCAACAACATCCCCATTTTAGCATTCCCTCCTTATCTGTGCCCTTTGTTTTCTCTTAAATGGTTCTAAATCCACCCATATGCCTTTCCCTGAACACCTACTCTCTGTAATTCGAGAATTAATCCTTAATGAAGGACCTTATAAAACACCATATTGTATACTCCTTACGTGTACACTATGGTTGAAAGCTAAGTAACAGGATAGTTACAAGACCTACACTTTCTAAATCCTTGTTGACTATCATCTAGAAGCCTATTTCCAGCTACAGGAGGTATTTATTTTATTTACTTCTAATAATTGTTTCCATATCCTGACATGTAATAGAAGTCAGACTAATTGCTCTTTAATGTCTTGGTTCAGTCTCCCCCCCTTCTCATGAACGGGCACTTCCTTAGCAATTCTGCAGTCCTGAGTGCGCCCCTGTCTGAAGGGACTGACGGAAGAGGTGGTAAGATCCTGTCAGGCCCTGGGGGGGGGTTATTAATCTCGAGTGCTCCTAGTACCCAAAACTCTTCTCCCTCTTCTGTGCTGATACCGTCCAATACAGACCTGTGTCCTTCTGTTGCCTGAGGCCTGTTGTTGACTCCTTCCTCAGTGAGCACCTGAGAGAAACAGGTAAAGATGTATTCCATGCTGAAAGGAAAAGAAAAGAGACACACAATGTTTAGGCTATGGAGCCTTATTCAGGTGTCATCTCACCAAAACGTTTTACGTCTCTTTTCTTGTCCTTTCAGCTGGAATAAACCTTGACCTGTTCCTTTGCAGCCTACACATGCTGACGCAGCTCCCTGCCTGAGAGGACTGCTCGATTACTACACCATTCACTTCCCCTTTGTTTGCCAGACATCTCCCTTCATTGTCCCAGATGCAGGATCCATTTTGCTTTATCCTTCTTAGTTGTTGTGTGCGATAGTACTGAAGGAATCTTTTAGGATCATTTTAGGCTCCAAAACAACATACCTTTCCATATCTCCTTTGAGCTGTCCAATGTATACGTGGGTTTTAATTGACTTGCGCTGGGATGACGTTATATGTGCAGTGCGTGTACAGTGTGTGCAGCTTAGTCCTCAGGTGGGCAGCCTGTTGACCCCACTGTCTTGCCTGTCCTGCAGGGTGTCACTATTACTACCTGCCCTGGGGGAACGTGAAGCCCGTGGTGGTGCTGTCCTCGGAGTGGGAGGACGTGAAGCCGCGCATCGACGCCCTCAACATGATGCTGCACATGACGGAGCGCCTGGTGAGTCTGCAGCAGCTGATCGGTGGTGCACAGCCCCAGGGCCCAGGACATCCGCCTCTGCCAGGCTCTCCTGACCCAGCGTGCACTCGTTCTTCAGGGCACAGCAGCAGGCCCAACGGTCATACAGTCTGGACAAGGCTCTCGCCCAGCGTGAGGAGTATGGCAGTCGGACACTAGGAGTCTCTGCTTTAGTGACTCCTTGTAAGGGTAGTGTCCTACCAGGACTTGTACTTTTGCATTGTTACAGGTGTGGAGAGAAGGTCGTCTCCAAACTGCTTGTCAGCCCTGCTGGCAGAGTCAGCGAACCAGGTCTGATTCTCTCTTCTCCTCTTTCCCCTCTGGTTAGGAAGCCAATCTGGAGCAGGTGCAGTTGGATCTGAAGGCAGGCAGTCCACTGCAGGAGGTGGACAGCAAGGTGTCCCGTCTCTTAGACGATGTCATCGCTGACTGCAGGTATAATCCGGTTCGGTGGCTCATAGAGGTGGGGCCGTGCAAAATCATCAAGGGGGGCCTAGTTCAGGTGGTCTTAGTCTCCTTTGGGCAGGGATAAGATACCATTTAAATTGAAAAAATCTTAACTCGGGATGATGGTGTCATTAATTAGGAACAAAACAAAAGCAGAACTACAGAACAACATCAATGTATTTTAATATTAATAAAATAATATATTTGTGGAAATATTATTAATGTGAATGTTTTTAAGAGCAAACACTGTGTAAAGACGTCCCTGGTGAAAGGCTCATTTGAATGGGACTGCGGGTTCGCAGATGACTCTGGGTGTCCCGATCCCTAGCTGGGCCGGCTCTCTAACTCACCTTGCTGTGTGCTGCAGCCAGGAGCTCCCTGACCTGCAGAGCTGGCCCTGCGCCACACCCCTGGACAAGGCCAGGTGCCACCTGCGCAGGAGCAACCTCCAGCAGATCCAGCAGGCGGCGCTGGCCCTCAGACACGGCCCCGCCACGGAGCTGGGCGTGGTGCTGGAGCAGGCGGAGGACTGGGCGCTGCGGCTCCGGGCCCTGGCCGAGGAGGTACGGCAGCAGGGGCTCGGGCTGGCTGGGTGGGAGCGTGGGGAGGGGTGCACAGAGCCGAGAGCCCCGGCGAACGGCGGAGGTGAGCGATGGAGGAGTGCGCTGCTGATCCATGGCGGGTAAGGTCAGGAATGGTCAGGAAGAGTGGGCCCTCCCGCTCGCTGTGCAGGAGGTGGAAAAGCACAGCAGGGGTGGGGACAGATGTAGACAGAGGTAGGTGGAGGAATGGCTGAGGGAGCCTGAGCAGGACATTGGCACGAAGCAGACACCGAGGGAAATCGGACAAGGCCGCGGACTCACAGCGCTGTCCCTCTCCCAGCCCCAGAACAGCCTCCCGGACATTGTGATCTGGATGCTGCAGGGGGATCGGCGACTCGCCTACTACAGAATTCCCGCTCATGAGGTCTTCTACTCCCGGAGCCACTGCGGCAGGAGCTGTGGGCAGCTACAGACCATCCGCATGAAGGTGAGCCGCAGGGCTGGTCCTGGTGCTGAATCTCTGGGTCAGCTATGGCCACTGTTACCACAAGCTTTGCACAGCACGTGGGTGTTTCGCAGGTTACGGATGGATAAGTGTCTTGAGTTCTCACTTCCTTCCTATTTCCACCTTCACTGTATTAATGTGCTCAGGATTCTAAAGCACTCTGATGAGGACGTGAAGACTTAATGAAAAACCAAACAGATGTGATGTTTACTTGGCATTTGTTCAGGTGCGTGGAGGACAGTGAAAGAAACTGACAAACTTTAGTTGCCCAGGTATCCTGCTTCGAAGTCCCTGAGACATATTCTTCACAGACAACCTCTTTAGAATGAAGCACTACTTTACCCAGAGGATTGCAGGACTATGGCAGAAGCTGTTAAGCAGTCATTGAATCCATTTGCCTGGGTTCCTTAGAGAAAGTACAGAGTTCTCAACTCTAGAAATCCAATATTGTCCACAGTGCCACTGAACACAATTCACCATTTGATATTTTTAATGTGCTAAAATGAACAAATGCAGACACAAAAATGAAGTAGCTGTTTTTGGCCTTAACACCTGTGATGTTAATCAGTTCAGCTCAGCTTAATTTAATGTGCTTCATGGGCATGACCAATCCAGTACAGTAAAGCATGACAGGAGACGGCTATTAACTACAACAGGTAATTAAAAATTACAGTGTCAAGAAATAGCTTAGTTGCTAATTCCAACCTTGTTGTCTTGCCTAGAGCCCTTAAACCAAGCTGGGTAAGAAAATGTGTCATTTTCTCTCATAGTCCTCCACCCACCACTGCCTGGTGAACCAAGACCAGTTAATCTCTCTGATTGTGGACGTTACCAGATTTCACCGATGAGCAGTGTGTGGAGTGACTCTTGTGTGTGTTTACGCAGTATCCTCAGAACGGCCGGCCGGACTTCAAGATCCCTGCACAGCTGCGTGTGCGGGTGTGGTTCGGCCTCTTGGCCGACACAAAGGAATTCAATCAGTTTGCCGAAGGGAAGCTGTCAGTGTTTGCAGAGACGGTGAGTGTCAGGAAGGCTGAGGGAGAACAGATCTGTCCATCTCACTCGGTGAAAAGATTCTTGGGAAAAATACTTGGCGTTCACGTAGACACTCACTTACATCTTCCGGACAATGTGGGAAAACAATACTTAAGGCGAGATATATTGCACCTCTCAGTGGTCATTAAAGATCCCCGGGCATTTCTTGAGAAGAGTAGGGAGTTATCCCGGTGTCCGGGCCATATTTCCCCCCTCGGCCTTTACCGTGGCCTCCAGATTGTCCCCATGTATGATGGCTTGCACTGGCCCTGCGATGGACTGGCGCCCTGTCCAGGGTGAACCCTGCCTTGTGCTCGTTGCTTGCCGGGTAGGCTCTGGCTTCCCGTGGCACCGTGTGGTGTAAAAGTGGTTTGGCAAATGACATGACATGACATGAGACAATGGACTAGTAAGATCTCATTTAGAATACTGAGTTGAATTTTGGTCACCATGTTATAAAAGTGATCTGGAATTAGATACTTTCTGGGACTTCATGGAATGTTCTGCACATACAGGCTGAAGGAACTAAACCTTTTTAGTTCCTTGACACAAGCAGAAAAGATTACTAGAGGACCCGATTGAGCAAACACGTGTGAACTGAAGTTAACTTTCACTCCAGTAACTCGAATGTCCTCTCTCAGTCAGTGTCACACTGTTACTGAGGCTCTGCAAGCCCGTCAGATCAAGTGATGCCCAGGAACAGTGGGAGGTTCCCCTTGACAGCTTGCGGGGGGCGGGGTGAGGCCTGTCGATGTCCAGTCAGTGACTTGTCTTCTTTTTTCTTTGCCAGTATGAGAACCAGACCAAGCTGGCCCTAGTGGGGAACTGGGGAACCACTGGCCTCACATACCCCAAGTTCAGTGATGTCACGGGGAAAATCAAACTGCCCAAAGACAGCTTCCACCCATCGCCTGGCTGGGCCTGGGCAGGGGAGTGGTTCATCAGTCCAGAAAAGACGTCAGTGTCCCGCCACGTTCTCCACAACTCTTCGTACTGGGCCCCCCCCCCAGCTGTCCTCTAAAACTCTCCTTACTGGGCTCCCTCCTCCACACCTCTCCACTGCCTGTCTGTCTCTTTCCTCACTGTCCACTAGTTGTTATTCTGCTTCCCAAAGAGAACTGTCTAAATTACACTTGATGTGCATGAACTTTTTGTTGCTGTTTTTGGATTCTCTTAAGCATTTTTTGCATTGCTGTTTTATAACTTGGGCCAAAGTCTTTCTTTTTTTCCTTTTGTACAATAAAAGGCATTCATTAAGGTAAAACTGTTATGCAACTTAATTGCCATAGCTCAATGTCTTGATAACCACAGAGCTGTGTGTCCTGTGTACCCCTCAGGCTGCTGTATGATGTGGATGCGGGTCACATGACATTCATGGAAGAGGCATTTGAGAATCAGATGCGGTTGCCAGGGGGACAGTGGATCGGGATGCATGAAGGCTACACTGATGTGGTTAGTGGATTTTGGCCATTTCCAGCACTGCAAACCTGAATTACCACTTTATGCATCAGGGACAGGGACCATGATTGCCTTCTCTCACACCTGGCCTTGGGCATTCCTAATTCAAATTGCACTGACTGGTACTTCTGTAGTGATTCAAGAAGCCTCAGTGCAGTGTTGAGATAAGTTTGTTACGAAAGCCCCTCAGCTGAGCAGAGAGATGCCAAGGTACTCTTATGCACTCAACTTTAAAGCACAGACAATTCTGGGAGATTCTAATACCTTAGATATGACCATGGACAACCTATTATGTTAACTATGTAACATACAGTATCTTAGAATTAGAATTGACCTGGCAAGAATATATATTTAAACCTTAACATAGAATACAGTACATCATTCTATAAACTGTTCAGCAGCTCAAAAAATGTCAATCATTCTATAGGGGGCCTAGCCAGCTAAATGAAGATTTGTATCAGAATTACAACAGGTGGTCTGCCTTCTTTCTTAAACACGAAGGGGAAAAGTAAATAAAGGTTTCATCTAAATTCAGTCCAATGAAATCCTGCACTACTGCAGTTATTTTAATTTATTTTCCCTTTTTTCCTCACTTCGACGTGCCCATACTATAAGATGCAAAGAATGGAAAGAGCAGCCTCCTTCACTGACTTCTTATTTTGTGTGCTGAGGCAGAACGGGGAGAAAGCGCTGGCGAAGGACGAGATCGAGTGTCCTCCTGGCTGGGTGTGGGAGGACGTGGAGTGGAGCGAGGATCTCAACAGGGCTGTGGACGACCAAGGTACGGTCTGCCTCAGCAGGTCAGAGACAGGACGCTTTGCAGACATTTACATGCGCTTCGTGCCCTGCGGTGCCCAGCCAGCGTGTTAGCACAGTCAGAAACTCAAAGGACAATGCAGAGCTACAGTACGACACAGTGACTTTTATTAGCTTTAGTTGTAAAGCCAGAACTGAGTCCACCAAAATCGTAACAGATCCGGCATGTCACCCAAACCCTGAGCCACCTCCCCAAACCCTGCTTTTCCTGTCTTGTGTCTTTCATTTCACTTATGGGCTGTTTCTCAGCCTGGCTCTCAGCTCCAAATTCCCTGTGAGAAGGATTTTCAAATGCAGTGAAGGTGAGGCTTTGAGTGCACCCGCTGGAAAGATAGAACCTGACACTGAAGTAAGAAACAGAACGCAGTAAGTTTATCCAAGAGTAAGGCATCATAGTATCCTACCTGTATAAGACTTGGGTCTTCTAGCATTTGCTCCCTGAAAATATGCAAGCATACTGTACAAGCACTAGACATCTGCTTCAGGATGTAAAAACAGCAAGGAAAGGATCCCAGCATTACTATGTGCGGCTGCTGAGGGCTTTCACACGTTGACACCAGTAAAGTCGGCACGTCACGGAGACCGAGGGGCCTCAAGAATACGATCGGCGAGCTTCCAGTACTCTATTACCATTGTGAAAAAACTCGATTTACTTCTGACATAGTGTTCTCTCATATTCGAGTCTTTTTTGAGTTGCAAATGTCTTATTGGTAATTCAATGGACAGCCGGCAGTACTGGACACCACTTTCCCTCTATTAATCTGGTAAAACAATGATTTACTGTACTGTGGTACAATACAGTGCATTAAATAAACAGTCCAGCAATATATTAATATACAGCGCAGTTACAGTTTGTATTAACATATAGAGGAAGCATATGTAGTCATCACGTCATGTCATTGCCAAACCACTTTATACCCTATGGTGTCGGGGGAAGCCAGAGCCTACCTGGCAAGCAGCATGCTCAAGGCAGGGTACACCCTGGACGGGGCGCCAGTCCATCCCAGGGCAAGGTCAGGCCATCATACATGGGGACAATCTGGAGGCCACGGTAAAGGCCGAGGGGGGAAATATGGCCCAGACACTGGGATAACTCCCTACTCTTATCGAGCAATGCCTGGGGATCTTTAATGACCACTGAGAGTTAGGACCTCGGTTTAATGTCTCATCCAAGAGACGGCACTCACTCCAGTATAGTGTCCCTATATGAGGGCATTAGGACCCACACAGACCGCAGGGTGGGCGCCCCCTGCTGCCCCCACTAACACCTCTTACAGCAGCAACCATAGCTTACCAGGAGGTCTCCCATCCAGGTCCTGACCAGGCTCAACCCTGTTTAGCTTCAGTCATATATATTTTTCTAATACATTGTAATATTGTGATTTTGGATTTAAAAAACGTCATTCGTGATTTAATGGACAGTCAGCAATAACAGACACCCCTTCACCTCTGTAAGTCCATTAAACTGAGGGTTTACTGTATCGTTGAAATCTTTAAGTTGTATGAGCAGCCTTAAGGACAACACACTGTATGCTTCCATTGTATCTTGAGCAGGCTAGGTGAGCAGATGCTACACAGAGACAAAGTAAAAGGAATTCAGGCCTTTCCCCATACAGTAGTGAAGCACAATGCAGTCCAAGAAAAATAACATATATTTCAAACCCTGTTTATCATTACAGCGGCAGTTACCAGGTTACAAAGATTCACTGGTTAACCAATGAAACCACAAGCAGTCCATCACATCACTGCTCTTCATAACTCATCCCTCGCTGGACACATTGTGTGATTCGGCCAAGGGCTCACACATGAATCACTGCTATGATGTAAGACAACTCTAGAGAGTCTCATCCAACCCATGGGGAGAAGATTATATTAAAACAAAAATTCAGCCAGGAGCCAGCACAGCGAACCACTTTGAACTGTGGAGGAAAAAGCAACAAAAAGAGTGAACTGTATCTCAACATCATTTTATAAATCTAAATCCGCTGGTTTCAGACAATTGTTATGTTATACATCAGGGTGAGCGAGGTTTGTTTACAATGAAAATGAAGAATGACTTAATCAGTGTTATGTACCAATACGGAAGGTGTATTGTACGACTATAATCACTGATGGGTTTCAATGCTACTGTAGAAACATAAGTTAATAACATAAGGGCTTAGTCAGTAAGTGGGGGTTGGTCTCTGGTCGGGTAAGTCGTGAAGAGATGAGTTTTCAGTTTCTTCCAGAAGCCGAGTCTGTGGTTCTGGCTGTGGCAAGTTAGTTGCTCCACCACTGGGGGGCAGCAGAGAGAACAGTCAGGCCTGGGACTCACAGCCCCTCAGACATGGCAGTGCCAGTTGGCCAGAGGAAACAGATCTCAGTGCCCCAGCAGGAACACGGGGCCTGGCTGTGTCCCACAGTTATGGGATCCCCTCGGGATCCCTGTAGGCCAGCACCAGGGTTTTGAGTCTGACGCCAATGGAACGACGTCTAGAGAGATGTAAAGTAGTGAATCCTGGTGATCTCGCTGCCTGAGCCGAGTGCCGTCGGCTTTCCTTCCCTTGCGTTCCCTTGCAGTAACGGGGTGTCACTGCTTGTCCCAACAGGCTGGGAATACGGCATCACCATCCCCCCAGACCGCAAGCCCAAGTCCTGGGTGCCGTCAGAGAAGATGTACCACACTAACCGGCGCCGGCGCTGGGTGCGGTTGCGCCGCAGAGACCCGAAGAGGATGGAGGCGCTGAGGAAGGTACTGCGGCCGCGGCCTGCCCACGGAAATACAGCTTCGTCCCCAGATCCACCTCAACAGAGCATTCTGCTCACTCAGCACCACCTCTGCGTTCGAGAAGATGCATTTCAATTCATTCCAAGTCGCTGCGTTTTTGCAGAGCATTTCCTCATGAGCTCACAGAGGGGAGCCGCTGGCTAGTTTTCACAAGCAGAAAGTTACCTCTTGCTTGTAAGGCTCAATGTAAAAAACGCTAACCTGATTTAACATTGCTGGGACACGAAAGGCAGAGACATTGTAACTTGAGCTGATTCTGTGTCCTGTTTAGAACCCATTTCCTGTATTATAGAGTGACTTAAAATTCACACAAACACTTATTATTTAAGTTTTTTTTTTTCGTTTTTTGCATGTCTCAACAGGTAGCAAAATATATTGATCAAAACTCAACTTTAACTCGCTTCTGAAATCTGAGCAACAAGGAATCCTGAGGTGCCCATCTGGTGTTGTTGTAACAGTAATAGCCTCTAGGTGGTGCTGAATGAACACTGAATGGAAGTTTACTTCAGGAAATAAGTGAGGGTGGTACAGTGGTGCAGTGTTTAGCACTGTGTCTGTGTGTGCCCTGCGATGGGCTGGTGTCCCGTCCAGGGTAAGATAAGATTAGATTACTTTATTAGCCATATACAATTTATTGCATTAGGAATTTGTCTTTTCACATACCCCAGCTTGCTCTCCATGAGACACAGACACACAGACAGGGAGAGAAGCTTGCGGTCAGAGCACAGGGTCAGCCATTGTACAGCATCTCTGGAGCAGTTGGGGTTAAGGGCCTTGCTCAGGAGTAGGATTCTTCTGCCAGCTGCAAGATTTGAACCGGCAACCTTCCAGCCACAGGCGCAGATCCTCAGCCACAGAGCCACCGGGTGTACGCTGTCTTGTGCCCATGGCTTGCTGGGACAGGCTCTGGCTCCCCCGCGCCCCTGTGCAGGATAAAACGGTTAGAAAATGGGTGGATGTAAATTTTAAAGTGCTCAGTGAGCATCAGGGAATCCTGTCCGCACTCCGTTCACGATTTCACAACTAGTCCTATTTCTGTAGTCTCCCTGTTGTCCATTAGACATCTGTCGTGAGATTTCATCATGAAGAACCTTTAAGAACAGGGTTTTATGTTCCTATATGCATCGGACACTTGATCCCGAAGAGAAAGATTAAAAAATCTTAAGAGTGTTGATTGTATTTATAAACACGTAATACTTGGCGCTCAGACACGTGTCTGTGGGACCCCGGCGGTAGACCGGTAAGACATGGCGCTCAGACACGTGTCTGTGGGACCCTGGGGGTAGATTGGTAAGACATGGTGCACACACGCGTGTCTGTGGGACCCCGGGGGTAGACCGGTAAGACATGGCGCTCAGACACGTGTCTGTGGGACCCTGGGGGTAGATGGGTAAGACATGGCCACAAACCATTCCTGAAGTGTTGCTCCCTGGCCACTCTCGCTCCCTGCAGCAGCGGCCGGACGAGACGGCGTGCGAGGGCTGGGAGTACGCCTCGCTCTTTGGCTGGAGGTTCCGCCTGAAGCAGCGCAAGACTGACACCTTCCGGCGCCGGCGCTGGCGCTGCCGCATGGAGCCGCTGGAGAAGACGGGCCCGGCCGCGGTCTTCGCCCTGGAGGGGTCCCTGGTATGACTAACCCCTCCGCGGAGGCAATCAATCAAAGCTTCTTTATCAAATGCACAACAGTACAGCGTGGAGCAGTAGTTGCTGGCCTCTCTTTCTGTCCCCTGCTCCTGCCCCACGCTCCTCCTCTCTCCCAGCTTTTGTCCTCTCGCTACATTACCTTTGCCTACTGCCCTGTCTTACTCACACCTGAAGAAGGCTCCACGGCCGAAACATTCTGTTTTCTTTCTTCTCTTTTCAGCATGGAATAAACCTATTACTTGCAATACATTATATCCAAGTAGTGCAATATGCCGAATACAGTGAAAACTGTATGTCCATATAGCCATTAGGGGTGATTTGCTGAAGGAACTGCAGGTTGGCTATTTAGCAGTCTTATTGCCTGGAGGTAGAAGCTGTTCCATAGTCTGTTGGACTTGGACCGAATGCTTTGGTACCGTTTACCAGACGGTAGGAGAGAAAACAGTTTGTGACTGGGATGACTGGGGTCCTTGAGAATTGATATCCAGCTGAGTAGATATCCAGGATGTTTGGTAGCTCACAGCCGGTAATGAGCTGCGCTGACTTCACCACCCTCTGCAATACTCTGTGATCCCGGGAAGAGCAGCTCCCATACCAGGCAGTGATGCAGCCAGTCAGGATGCTCTCAATAGTGCACCTGTAGAAGTTTGCCTGGATATGTGTTGCCATGCCGAACGTCTTTAGCCTATGGAGAAAGAATAGGCGCTGCCGTGCTGTCTTGACCACGATGTTGGTGTGGTGGGTCCAGGTTAAGTCCTCTGTGATGTTAACTCCCAGGAACTTAAAACTGTTGACCCTCTCCACCGAAGCAGAGGGGCGCAGCTCTGAGGAGGCAACTGGGCGCTTCGTGGTCGGGGGGCTCAGAGCTCTGGGTTATTGCTGGGTACAGATCCTCAGGGCCTCAGCTCCCCTCCACTGTGGGCAAGCGCTCAGCTGAAAGGAACCCAGGCAGGGTGTAGTGTGCTTGGTGTGAGAGCCCTAGTGTTGTGTGCTCATTGTAAGAGCCCCAGCATTGTGTGCTTGTTGTGAGAGCCCCGGCGTTGTGTGCTCATTGTGGTAGCCCCGGTGTTGTGTGTTTGGTGTGAGAGCCCTAGGGTTGTGTGTTTGGTGTGAGAGCCGCAGTGTTGTATTCTTGTTGTTAGAGCCCTGTTGTTGTGTGTTTGTTGTGTGCTCCTGTAGCATTCCTGTGCTGGCAGATGCTCAGACTGCTGTGATGTCTTCCAGCTCTGTGGTTCACAAACCATTCAGCAGTAGTTCTCAGGGTACACTTTAGAAACTGAAAAAACTTAGAATCGTGAATTGTAGAGCAGCTATCCACAGTTTATCTTTCTTTCTGTCTTCTAACTTACCTGGTGTGCTCTGATCCCTGCAGACCAGGACGACTCAGGCTGGAGATGGCTTCGCATTGGATGAGCAAGGGAGAAAGGCTGCTGTCCCTCATAAAGCTTCTGCTTTGTTTTACCAGGGAGGTATATTGGAAGACAAGAGCGATGACAAATCAGCAACTGCCAGTTTTGGGGTGAACCGTCCCACCATCTCCTGCATGTTTGATAGTGAGTACCAGCCCCCAGTTAAGGCTGACTGGAGACCGTCACAGGAGGGGCTCTGAGCTCCGAGCAGAGAAACAAACACACCTGCTTCACTTGAGCTGGCTGAAAGAGCGCTACATTAAGAGCAGGCCTGTTATTGGATAAGCTGAATATCACGTGAACCCTTGATTAGGACTCTCCTGAAGCAATGAAATATGCACCAGAGGGCACAGGTGGAAACTATGTGGAAGTGTATTTAAATCAGAGAACCAGAGGCTCTTTTTTACATCGAGGGTTGTGGGAGTGTGGAACAAGCTCTTCAGCCATGTTGTTAAAGCTGACATGCTATTTTCTTTCAAGAAACAGCTGTATGAAAACTACAACAAACTGCCAGACCTATCAGATACATTATTTCTCACTGATATCACTAAGATTTTTAAAGAATGGGAGCAACGATGAGTAACCGTATTTGGCCGAGATCATTTCCCAGAAGTTTCTTTAGTGTCCCCACACACTCTCCACTGTAGTTCGCAATGCCATCAGTTCTACAGAGCCGGCTCGTGCCCACTGTGCCAGTGCCACTGAAGTTCAGGTGGCCACTGGGAGGGCTGGCCAGCCTGTAATTATTGAAGAGCGAACGTTCCCTCTCTTCCGGTCCCTCTTTCCACTGGGATCACGGGCCGCTGCCCTGCCTGGGTTCTCATACTCTGCAGAATTCCTACACCCGGGTAGGACATTATGAAAAAAGAAAACCAGCCAGTGTGATGCCGTCCTCCACAACAGGCAGATGAAAAAACACCTACCTTGCTTAGATTTGTGATGTTCATTTTCTCCTTCATCCTGTACTGGATTCCCACTGAACCTTTTTGCTGCTTTGAAATTATTTTCCAAGCTTGACCGAAAACGGGCCAAACGCCCGGACCTCTTTTGTGTGAAGTCTGGGAGGCAACAAGATTTCTTGAACAATTGTGCAGTTTAGGATCAATTCTATATATAGAATAGGAATAGTATTCCTAGAATACGACCATCAAGAATAATTGACCAGGCACCTTCTGAAGGGCAGGGGAGTTAGACATTTTAGTCTGCCTTCTGACTACAGGGAAAAAATTAAACATTGAAAAGTTTAATAACATTTCATCTGACTGTCTGTCTCTTTAAACAGCTTTAATTTTAAACCAATGTCTGTCAAATATTTTATCAGTTCAACCTAGAAAGAGATCGCGTTCATCAGGACAGGTTCACAGACTGCAGTTCTGTTCTGAACAGGTGCTCCTAGCTACAACAGGATAAAACCAGTAAAGAGCAGTTGAAAATATTACATAACTGATAATAAAACACCTGAGTGTGTTTGCTGGCTGCCATGACATGTGCTGTGAGTACCTTGTGCCAGAGTATCGGTGTTGTGTCGCCCTGCAGGTGGAACCCGGTACCACTTGCGATGCTACATGTACCAGGCCAGGGAGCTCATCGCGATGGACAAGGACAGCTTCTCAGGCACGTAGTCACGGCACCCTTTTACTCACTATAATAAAATCTCTGCTCAAATAAAAAGGTGGTGAGGTGGCACAGGGGTCAGCATTTCTTCAGTTCCTGGGGTGCTGTCTGTGTGGAGTTTGAATGGTCTCCCTGTGTTTGCATGGGCTTCCTTTGGGTGCTCAAGTTTCCTCTCACAGTCCAAAGACGTGCTGATAGAATTTGCTTCTGTAAAATTGGCCCTGGTGTGAGTGTGTGTGTGTCTGTGTCTGTGTGTGTACCCTGCAGTGGACTGGTATCCTGCTGCCCCTGTTGCTTGTTGGGACAGGCTCCTCCATGACTCTGTGTTAGAGAAAGCGGTAAGAAAATGGATGGATGTTCAAATGAGAAAAAAGTTTTTCTGTTAACATTTTCAAATATTACAGTCACTTCCTCTACCGATCTACAAATTGGATGGAGTAATTTTGTGCTTCAAAGAGAGGAAAGAAATGAATCTCAGTAACAGTCTTTCATTAAAGTGCTGTGAGGTCACATTACACAGCATGAAAGTGGATGAAAAATATAAATAGACTTAATAAGAGCAGTAATACGGAGTGCTGATGTAAGACTGAGTAAAATACTGCTCTGGCATGGATTGCTGTTTTTGGAGGAAAGACACAAGCCTTTCAAAGCACATAGCATCAGATTTACAGCTGTGGCAAAACCAGCCCACAGTCTGAGTCATTCTTCCCAGTCTCTGAAAGGTCAAGGCTAGAGCTTTTCAAGGCACAAACCATGCTGCTCGGGGAGAGCTGGTGTGCTGTACCACCGTCCTGAGATAGCCAGTGTGTAAAGGAATGCATTAAGCAGTGTAGGCACTGAGTGAGGTGCAGTCGCTCCAGTTGTCACGTTAACATGGTTGCGAGCAACTTGTTGATCCAGGCGCACTGAAACCGTCTGCAGAGTTCAGTGAATGAGGGCTGGAAACATGGTGTTCGCTAAGTGTGTGCCCAGCTATTGTGCGCTGGTCCCATTCCACAAACCCGTGTTTAATTCCCCTTTAAGCACCAGCTTTGAATTGGCTGGGAATCTCTTGCCATTTTCTCATCACCCTGTCTTAATAGAAGTTGATGCTAATCGCCCTGTCACTGTCTTCTTTCATTAATAATCCTACATTAAGACAGCAGTGAGGTAACCGCAGGACTGGCATGGCTTCAGTCCTACCACGATGGGCAGATCATGTTTTGCTGTGGAGAAGGAGAGACAGCAGACAGCAGAGAGATGGAGGAATGCATACGAAGGATTAGCAAGCTAACACGTTATTTCTCAGAACTGTCGAGGTAGCCAAATGAATTGTATCGTTTTATCTCAGGCTGCTCATGTAGTGGAACTGGTTTATTAATTAAAAAGCTGTCAGAGGGCCATTTTACTGGACTGATTTGCACCCTGTATTTAATATCATACTATTTGGACCCAGAAAGAAAGTAAATAATTTTCCTCTTACTAGGTAAGAGCATGTGACCCTAACCCTGCTCTCTCATTACCAGTGCTTTTTATTCTGTATCTTTTTACTCTTTTTACAGTACCTTTTTACAGTTGCTGACCACCACCATTGCATTTCCAGCCATCGCTCAGTTATTGCTTCTTAAAGCACATTGCAGTGAGGAATCCCAGTCCTTTTCAAACACTTTTTTCTGTCCAACCATCCATTATATCCATTATCAGTAGCCGTTTAGTCCAAAACAGACAATAGACACAGGATTCATCTGGTTTGGGACACCAGTCCATCAAGTGGTACTAACATGCACATTAACAAGACTGTCTAGAAATTCCAGGGAACTGGAGGAGAACATGCAAACTCCAAACAGCAGGTGCCCTGTCCACAGTTACACACTTGACTCAAGAGCTGTGAGGCAGCAGCTGTAACTACCGTCACATTGTGCTGCTCACTCCGAAGGGCTTTGAGTGTCTGAGAGTTTTTTTTTCCTTATTGGAGTCCAGGGACTTGTCAGCTGAAAACCACTTTGCATGGTGGATGAAGATGCACATTTCAGGGCACAAAACTGTTTCAAAAGAAATACAGAGCAAAAGGAGGTTAAGTAAGGAAAGGCTGTATACAGGGACAAATAAGTATGAGGATGAGACTATCCTTGAAGAGGTACATGATACTGGAGGAATGCACACACACATCGGTTTCATTGGGAAAGTGAGAGTTTCATTTGGAAAAACAAGTTTTTAAATGGCACTACAGTGTCGTGTGTAGAGTACATGGGTATCAGCACACCTCCTCTGGGCGGCTCTGGGGCAGTGCCTAGTGTTCTCTGGCCCAAGGGGCAGTTTCAGGCACAGGTTCTGTAATCAGCAAATTAACGAAACACCCAGATAATTACATCCTGACAATGTCAATTAGGCACCCTGGTTTTGTGTGGAATGGAAACAGAAAAGATGTCAGGCTTCAAGTCACATTGGATCGATAGCACTTTGGAATTCGCAGGAGCTGTGGAATACATCTCGAAGTCCACAGTACATGCAGCTGAAGAATGAGAAAGCATTTAGGCCAGATGTTCGAGTTCATTGCTAAAGAACTGCTTTTTTAATAATGTTGTGCTTACGTTTTGTGTAATTTCTTTAGGGATGTGCTACAGTACGTAGCAATTTCACAATTTGCTGAAATAAGCAAAAACTAAAGCTAGGGCTTTTTTTCACAAGCGCCCCTAAATTTTGTTTTGTTTTTACTGCATCAACAAAGCTGGATTGCCACTAGACAAGAGAGATTCGCAATATTAATTTGGTGGAAAAGAGACTTGATGAAAGAATGGCTTTTTTTTCCATTAAGCGACAAGATAATGGAAACAAGCTTCTGCTGCCCATTAAATTATTACATCCTATAAACCAATTTAAAAATAAGAGGATTATACTTAGGCTCATTATAAAGCATG
Source organism: Lepisosteus platostomus (assembly GCF_059453375.1). Lineage (NCBI taxonomy): Eukaryota > Metazoa > Chordata > Actinopteri > Semionotiformes > Lepisosteidae > Lepisosteus > Lepisosteus platostomus. Next base: position 81,738,838 of record NC_142611.1, on the reverse strand, counting down.
ATTCATTTATAAATAAAAAAAGTTAGTGTCATCTTTTGATTCCTAATCCCTTTCTTTTGATATTTTCTTGGAGTAAAACACAGATACTTTGGGTTTTCCATGAAAATTGTAGTTCTTAAAATAGCCATAAGGTTCAGAACTTGTTAAATGGATCATTATTTCTGTATGGACTACGGCAATTAGGTCTTGCAGACCAGTCTAATATCGCTACCAGTAAAGCTGTTTAATTACTGCAGCTGAAGAATAAATCCCCACACAGCAATGGCACCCTACACTGCGGAAGGATGCCAGGCCCCTGGGGACGCTGTCTCTGCCCCACACTGTCTGTTTATTGTTATTACCTCTGAGCCTGATTCAGATCTGTGCACCATTTTCCACTGCTGGCACAGGCACAGGATATCAGCGCATTTATTTTTACAAAATTAAATCAGGAACATTTTTTAACCCAACCTAAAAAAAACAACTAAACATTTAATGCTTCTCTTTTTTCTTTCCTTAAAGCTCGTGTTCGCGAAGGGGAAAGGTTAGCCTGCACTTAGCGAAGCTGCTTTGATTTTTCCAAGTGAAACAATCCCCAGGCACCCATTTACATGTCTGAACATAATAAACTACCAAGGAATTTATTCTGATGGAGGTTTTGGCATTCCTATGGCTTTTATGTTATTTATTTTTGTTCTTGTTTTGGAATATGTTTTAACAAAAAAGGTTTTCAAAAAAGAAAGCATGGCTTCTTCCTTTTTGATGTTTTAGGATTTGAGAATTCAGTTTCTGACTAACCTTTGGCAACACATTTGCTTGTTTCCGACTGAAAAAAAGTGAGGAGTGGGGATTAGATGACTGTTTTGCGGTTTCTGGTTTTGATTGACAATACAGTATGTAGAAAATTGAAGGATCCAATGAAAAGCTCTCTACAGCATTGTTAATTCAGAGAAAGGGATAAAGAGGAGCAACAATCAATTTAGAGACACTAACTTTCATCAGGGTGCAGCGTTACAAGATTAGCAGCCTGAAACGATTATAGAATAAAAAAAAAAGGAAAAAGCCTCTTAAAACGTTGCAAAACCTTTAAAAACTGTAACAAAAAATGTTTTCTCAGTGGATAAATCTCCTTTTTACTTTCATCCGTTTGGTACAACGGCTCATGTTCCTGTCATCTCCCTCTTTCCGATACACTCCTGAAGAGGATCACAGTGCTTGAAAAGCACTCTGCCTTTTCTGTTCAGTCTAGAATTAGACCCTTGTTGCTTTGCAGCAGACAAGCCAGTGGAGCTTCCCACTCTCTTTTTAAAAATAAAGCATCTTCTCTTATTTGGGAAATTTATGGATTTTTTTGTCTGCCTTAAACTGCTTTAGAATCCACTATTCTAACTAACTAAACCATCGTATCTGTGACCCTGCTTCTACAGACCCCTACGCCATCGTGTCCTTTCTCCACCAGAGCCAGAAGACCGTGACAATCCGCAACACGCTGAACCCCACCTGGGACCAGACCCTCATCTTCTACGAAATCGAGATCTTCGGGGACCCCAAGGTCACAGAGCAGAACCCCCCCAACATCGTGGTGGAGATCTTTGATGAGGACACCTATGTGAGTTTTAGTGAATTCGTACAGTACTGCTGTTCAGATGAGGTCTTTCTGCAGATGACTAACAGGAATGGTGATCGTAGGCAGCGAGTCCGTTTCATGCACAAATAGACAAAGAAATCAAGACAGACATACAGAAAATGCTAAATAAAATAGAATGTGATACAACAATATCAAAAATAAGTTTATTTTCTTGTACTTATCTACAAGTTTTTTTAAGCTTAATACTACACTTGCAATAACTGGTGATTGCAAGATATGACTAGTAAGACATTACCTCATAATCATTGCAGTTTCTCACTGCACAAATGGTCTCTTCAGTTATAGTCTGACGCGGTGTATGGTTTCTTTATTGGGATTTGTCCTGTTAATTCTACTTGCTTCTATAAGAAATGTTTCCATGTAATGTGTGTGGTTCATTGGTACTGTCTTCATCTGTTTCAATCAGATGTACCATGGAGCACATACACAAACTGGGCTGATCTGAAGATGGTTTTAAATATAACCAGTCACAGAGGTATTGTTCTTGAAGCAGGGGCAAGACTTTTGCAGATTTTCTAAACATTATTGGAGTAAATGCATTATCTCTTAGCTTGTTTACTTTAGTACTACATCAAAATAAGCAGAAACTTACCAATTTAGTAACATTAGGTGTCTTAAGAAACGTCTTTGCAATCTAATATGTCTTCTTTCTAATAACCAGAAAGAAGGAGAAAATGGAAAATAACAACACCTCTTTGGCCAGATCTCATTGGCTATAATCACAGTATATTAGATTCCATGTCTGGTTTCATTTCACTCGAGACAACTTCGAAGAGTGTCCTTGGACCTCTCCTGCTGTCCATGGAGTGAGAGCTTTCTCACCGTCTTCCTGGTGAAGTGTAGGTCCTCCTCCCATCGGCCCATCCCTTTCCCAAACCACTTTATCCAATACAGGGTTGCAGGAGACCATAACGACACCAGTCCACCGCAGGGCAAACACAGACACAAACGCACACTCTCACCCTTGGGCTAGTTTTCCTGTAAGCCAATTAACCTGCCAGCATGTCTTTGGACAGTGGGAGGCAACCAGAGCAGCGGGAGGAAACCCACATGAACGCAGTGAGAACAGACAAGCTCCACACAGACAGCACCACAGGGATTAAGCCCAGGGCCCCGTGCTGTGAGGCAGCAATGCTGACCACTGCCCCACTCCGCCGCCTGTGGGTCACACATACAGGATAAAATGTCAGGCAAGGTCATATTAAAATTAAACAGTCTGAAGCTCTTTAAAACTGAAGGGAAGTTGATATAATAATGATGTGATTTAAAAAAGCCATGTGCCTGTCTGTTTGTGACATTAACGCTGCTACCCAAATTGTTGTCCACCTCATTAGTATCCAAAAAACAACAAGAAACAAACCTGATATCGCATAGTGAAAGGGTCCAGTCACCAAGGTAGAACGCCAGGGTGTCAGGGTGCCTTTACTTTAGAGAGTCTGCGTCTGAACCTCCCTCCTGTCAGCATTGTCTTCATTCATGGGCCAGCGGGCGCTGTGCGTGGATTCCACTGTGACTGGTATTACAAGTGCTTGTGTAAAGAGGAATCACAGGCTGACCATCATGTCCTTGTGAAATAGTTGTTTCCATGTCTAAATGTGCTTGAGGTTTTGACTTTGCCTTGAGCTTTAGTGCCCAGAAAGTGACAGGAACCCCAGGCTGGTGAGGCTGCCTGGAGGCTTTGCTCCCGCACTGAGAGGCTGTTGTTCTGCCTGTGTCCTGCAGGGGGCAGACGAGTTCATGGGTCTCTGTGTGTGCCAGCCCACCATGAGTAGCTCCCCCAGCTTGGCCTGGTACCCGGTGCAGCGGGGGGGCAAGGCTGCTGGGGAGCTGCTGGCAGCGTTTCAGCTCATCCGCCGAGAGAAGGTGAGGGCAGATGCTTGCCGAGTAAACATTTAGCTTCAGACAGAAAGCATGTGACAGAAGTCATGCCCACCAGTAAATGTCATGAGTCCTGTTTTTCCTGTTGAAAAGATGTAACTCCATAGTCATTTAATCGGGGTCTACCTATAGAAATTTCTAATAGTTATTCAATTATGCTCATCATTTAATGGGATTAAATTAATTCTGTTCAGGTGGGTAACTGCGTCAGCATGCGTAGCCTGCAAAGGAACAAGTAATAGGTTTATTCCAGGCTGAAAAGAGAAGAGAGAAAACACTGTAAAGCCTCACACCTGAAGAAGGCTCCACAGCCGAAACGTTGTGTTTTCTATCATCTCTTTTCAGCATTGAATAAACCGATTACTTGTTCCTTAAATTAATTCTATTTACAGTAGTTGTAAGATAATCAGAGATACCTGCTTGACTTTGATTTGCATGCCAAAGAATGTCATTTCTGGTAGTATGTCTACTATAGTGTAAATTTTGTTCATGACACTCATTATGGCCTGAAATGAGAATAACCTCTTTATATTTAAAGACCCATCTCTTCTGTTTTGGTATGGATTGTTTGGCCAAAAGGAAGAAAAATAGTGCTACAGTGTGTGCACATTTGAATTTTGCCCCTTTGGGAACTGGATTTCTTCTATTTTGAATGCTCTCAAGCTGTATTCAGTACCTGCAGCCTGCAGGCACGATCTCCCTGCCTCTTCTGTAAAAAAGCTGCTTGTTATATTTAAGGTAGCAGGGATAACTCGAGGTGGGCGGGCTGGTTGGAGATTTTGTCTTCGTTCATTTGTGGTGGAGGCAGATGGCCCTGTGCCTCCTAATTATTGGCAACACCACTGACAGTCCCAGTCCCAGCCTGCGCACTGCATCTACTGTTCAGCCGATATCTCAGGGGCCCTCTCTCGGATTTAAGATGACTCTGCTTTCACATGTGAAAAGCCTGCTTTCCCAGCAGTTAGAAGCTAATTTAATAATGGAGTATGAAGTCATTGCCTTCATTTGAGACTCATTAACTCCACTGTTTCTCTCTTTCCCACAGCCAGCGGTCCATCACATTCCCGGCCTGGAGGTTAGTCACGTTATAGGAGGGGCTGGCTCCCTTCCCTATGGATACCGCACTGCGCTCCTCAATCAACCAACCCTTGCAGGATAATTAGACACAACTCCTCAACATCGGCAGACAAATCTGCTGTACCTGGATACAGCCAAATTGCTCAATCTGCCTATAAGTCTTCTGGATTCAAAATGCCAAACAGCCCTGCCAGAGTGGCCCCGTATCTATAACCCAGCTGCATACTGTTAGACCTGGCTAATCAATGGGAAACTTAATTAAACTGAGCACTTGCATGAGGACACAGCTTCCCACACACAATACCAAAGACATAAATCTACCTGGCCTGGCCAGCGCAGCTTTAATCAAGCTGTTGCTTCTCTGCCTGTGATGTACTGTCGACAGCAGCCCACCGAGTAGTGACCTTTGAAGTTCGCAGAAGCAGAATAATTGTATGGCCTCCTTTCCACAAGATTCCCAAAGACACGGTGGCGAAGGCAGCTCCATCTCTAATTCAAGGCCAGGAAAGGGTTCAGCATCACAGAATTGGTAAATGAATTGGGAGCAGATTTTGAACAGGAGGCCTGCCCTCGTACATACAGATGTGGGTGTTTGCAGTAAACTGCCAAGCCATATAGCACTTGCTGATTTAGCAGGATCTTAAAAAAGAAACAAAAGGAAACATTATGAGTTTTTTGGATCTATGAGGTAGTAGCAACCAGGAGAGCAAGGCCAGCCAAATTGCCTCCTCTCATTTGTATCCATTCTAATGTTTGTGACGTGCCAAACACAACATCCAGGAGTGACATGCTTGTCAGATGATCCTGCATTTCTGAAACTGATTTGCTCTCTTTGCGCATTTCGCCAGCAAGGGAATTAGGATTTTTTTGTTCGTAGTTAATGCTTGAATGGTTTCATAGAATAGCTTATTAAAAATGGCAGCAATTTTGCAACCTTGTGGCCTGATCTGGTCAGGTCACAGACGCTCTGCAAGGCAGGGCTCAGCCAGTACTGCATGCATCCATAAGTACTCCATACAGTACAGTATGCCATCCATAAGATGGGATATTAAACAGAATTCCTCATCACTTGGTCATTAAAGACGGCATTGTCGTGGTGGGGACTAGTGGTTAGGGACACAGATACGGGAGATTGTGTGCTCCACCCGTGAGCAAGATACTGCACTCAGATTGCTTCAGTTGCTCTGGACAAAGGCCTCAATCAAATTTATATGAGTAGTAATAGACGATAGATACAACAGTAAATTGGGGAAAATCAGAGTTCATGAGCCGAGGGCTGTTAGCTCCAGTGCCAGTAGTGGCAGTGCCAAGTCCACAGTGTTTCCCAACCTGGCCTTCCTCATGTTCCCTGTTATTCCATTGGCAAATCAGTTCCTCACGTCTTTCAGTAATGAAAATGAAGTCATTTTGATTAGGCCCTTCCTTACAAGATTAACATATCCTTTATGTAAAACAAATTGATTGAATACTTAATGCAGTTGTTTAATATAAGAAGAATTGCAATAAATTGCATGAGCTTTCTCATAGAAGTGTATGAATGCTTTAAAATAATTTTTGGTTGTTCTGACTTTGCTTTTTATGTGTCCCTATTCTTCCTGCTTGAAATTCCAGGGAGAGCCAATTTCCACTCCAGCCCTGGATGAGGTGAGTCCTGCCTCAGGCTGTTGTGGAGTTTTTCACAGAAGCAGGCTGTGGTTTAAGTCAAACTGTGATGCAGGCTATGAGAGAGGGCACTTCAGTATCTACAACACTGTAGCAGTGAGAGTCAAGTAATGACCCTTAATTTGTCTTCTTGGCACTCTAAAAATACAAGATTAATTTTCCAAAAGGTGATAAATAAGGATTGATTAATCTGTTTATATATTGTGAATACATTTATAAAGCAAAGTGACAACTGGAATTGGAAGGAAAGATGGATGAATGTCCCTAAATTTAAAAAATAAACATATTGCAGAAAACTCCCAGGTTTGCATTTTTCAGGGTATTTTGCTTTGTACTGAAGTTACTTTGTATGAACAATCATTCCCTCTGCAAAAAAAAATCTTGCTAAGAAACTAAGGAAAATCAACAATGTATGTTTACAATAAAAAAATCAATCAATCACTTTCCATAGCTTGTGTTGCATGTGCAATTAATCACATCTTGAGTTCAGTTTTGACTCATTTCTTAATGTTGTATTTTGCCAGGTAGAACAGTGGCTCACACACCATGTCAGCTCAATAGATATCCACTCTGGTCTCGCATGAGCAGAGGGGACTTGGCCTTATAGACTCCTGGAATGGTCCAGTGTGTTTCATGTCCATTAAAGAGCTTCAGAATTCAGAGTACTCCAGGATCATAAATGATCATGGAATAATTATTTATCCATGAATAGCCATGTTCTTTTTTGCTCATGTTGGTTTATCCTAAATAAAATGTATCCTTAATAAACAGTTATTTCTATTGATATAAGACAACCCCAAACATAGCAGAAATGTCAATAAGTTTAGAGGAATGAAAGTGTGCACAGCCGTGTAATGATAATCCTCTGTATATACATGCATTGACACTGGTCGGAGTGAATAGTGAGATAGTAATGTGCTCTCTGCTCTTCTCCCCCGCCTGTCTCTCTGGGGTCTGTGGCGCCTCACAGCTGGTTCTTCCAGGCTTCTTCTCTGGGAATCTGCAACAATGGGTACAGCACAGCAGCTCCTCAGCAGCTCCAGTGTGGGCAGGGGATCTGCCTCTGGATCAGATCAACAAGTCTTTAGCACGTCTCTGTAATGGGCTCATACTGACCCCCCCGTGTCCTCAGCCGTGCTGCATGTGCAGGGCCTCTGATACCAGATTAGTAGATAGTAGAAAGGACACAACAGACAGGAGGCCATGGAGCTTTTTGTATTGCCATTGACAAAATCAGAAGACTGGTTCAGAGTGAACAATAAAACATGAACCAAGGGAAAAGTGGAAACTGCTTGGAAGTAAGATGTAAGAAAATGGGGAGATTAAAAAATTGTATAGAATGAAAATAATCTGGAACTGGCGACACTATTACTGGGTAATGAATTGGAGAGACCTGCTGATGTTAAATGCACTTTTCATCTGATCCAGTGCAGTGTCTGCTCTCTGCTTATGGATATAACAAAGACACTGCTTATGGTACTGTGGCTTCTCATTTTACAGGAACTGCGTAATTAAATGCAGTGTCAGAATGGCACCTTAAGCAGTCACATACAAATACTGATGAACCTCATATTCTTTAAACCTAAGCAATCTGCATGTACACTGTAATGCCATGCTTCTAATTCACTCACATCATGAAGCTTTGCAACAGCAGGAACGGTAGAATTCATTTCATACATTCTTTCAGCCCAGCTCCTGCAAAGTTCAGCTCTCCCACACAACTGCACAGCCACAGAGCGCAGGGCACTGTCTCTGTTGTACAGCGGCTCTTTTCACCACAGTGTGACTCGTCTTTTACTCTCTCATGCTCACCGATCCCTGTCTGCTCTGCTCGCATTGACCCTGCTGGTTTGCTGTTTGTAAATATCAGGAAATGAAATTGATCTTTTCAACACTGATATGATTGGTAGACAACCATGCATGCTGTCTTCCCTGTGTCTCTACATGTTTTTTTTGCAGTGTTACTGGTTTTTATTAGCCGCTCATAAGTAAATCATTTGTCAGCATTGTCAAAATTAGATGTGAAGCAATTTGCGTGAAATATGCCATCTTTAATACTTTTAATAACTTTCTGACTTGAAAAAGTTATGCATCTAGTGTTAAGTCTAATTTTAATTCAAAAAGCAATCTAGTTCTTAAACAATTATATAGAATTCTTTTTGTTCTTTTGACAGCATGTCTGTTAGTTACTTGCGTCCTCATGTTTGTGCAGGGTATTTAATCTTCATGGCTTCGTGGAGTTGTTATTTTTCACATATTTGTACCCATCTGTTTCTTACCAACAAAATTAATACAACGCCTGGCTTATTTATCTTGAGTTATTGTGCTTTGCTGTAAGAATCCTGTTCTTGTTTTGTATTTACGTGTCTATTTCAGACTGGTGTGCTATTCTTGTTATTGTTATTGGTACAGTTGACATTAGGGGCTGGATATCAACAATCCCAGCACACCCTGAAGCAGCCACTCGCTCTGCAGGTCATAGGTTCAGCAGCAATGTTTGGCTTCCGTCACAGAGCCTCATCTACTGCAATGGCAAAATCTTATGTTTGTGACAACATGCTGACATAGCATTAGATTTCTTGTGATTTCATAAAGCACAGAAACAATCTTTAATTAGTAATTATTTACCTACAGTATATTTGCAAAGCACATTTAATCTAAAAGCATCCTTAAGAGCTTCAGGTACAGAGGGGCGATCCACCTCATCCACGCTGAAGTGCAGCTTCTGCTCGCTGATACACGGCACAGCAGATCACAGCACATCACAGCAGATCAGCTCCACCCATCGAATAACAGAATTCACACATATTCTTCCTCAGACGTTCGTCCCCATGTAGCAGAATGAATGAAATGACACAAGCATCTTGTTTTTCTTTCTGTGCATTATTACATACATATTACAATCTGCACTTGTAGTCCTGTAGTCCTGTGCAGCGAGCTGGCAGAGGTTCGGGGGTTTGGAGGGTGAGGATCACCTCAGTGTTTTAACTGTCTCTGTTCTGACCCCAGCCTGCAGACACAGACCTGCCCAACCCTCCACCACAGCGAGAGCCCAACATCTACATGGTCCCGCAGGGCATCAAGCCGGTGCTGCAGAGAACTGCCATCGAGGCAAGTACTGTCCTTCCCCCCTGTTCCTGCTGGCACTTTGCCCACGGCTGGCGCGACTCAACTTCAGCTCCATCTCCTCAGCACCCCATTCCTCTCCCTGAGCTTTTCCCCACGATGTCTGTCACTCAATGCTCCATTCGGCTCCGGACCTATTCTGAGTGCTGGCAGAGGGTGCAGGCCCTTACCAATCATGGCCTCCTAATAATCCCCATCTATGAACTGGCTTCATCACTCTGCTCTCCTCCCTTCTGAGAGCTGGTGTGTGGTGAGTGTACTGGTGCATTATGGCTGCCATCGCATCATCCAGGTGGATGCTGCACAATTGTGGTGGTGGAGGGGAGTCCCCATTACCTGTAAAGCGCTTTGAGTGGAGTGTCCAGAAAAGCGCTATATAAGTGTAAGCAATTATTATTATTATTATTATTATTATTAATTTTCCTCCATGGCCTCCTTGCACCTGGGCCGTGGGAGATTGCAGGCTTCGCTGCACGTGTGGCTCGACTGTGATGCCCCTGTGGTTCCCTGTGGCCTGCAGGTCCTGGCCTGGGGTGTGAGGAACCTGAAGAGCTACCAGCTGGCCAGTGTGACCTCCCCCAGCCTGCAGGTGGAGTGCGGGGGCCAGATGGTGCAGTCGTGCGTCATTCGCAGTGTCAAGAAAAAGCCCAACTTCGACATCAACGTCCTCTTCATGGAGGTGGTGAGTATCCTCTCTGCCTCCTGCCCTCGACAGACAAGAACTGAGAGCTTCTCAGTAGAAGCTTTTAATTTGCTGGAGTTCAGGTTTGGCTCAGATGGTGTTGGTTTGGAGATCCGAGATCTGATGTGAGCTGCCCTCTGTCCAGAGAATCCCAGGAGCAAAATCAGAGCTCCTAGTGGGTCACCATCTTCTCTCCTCAAAGCACAACTCAGTTACCTAATATTAAGGTTGTCCACACCATCTCCTGCAGAAACTGCATTATATAAAATAAAGGTTAGTGTGATGATGATGTGATGAGGTGCTTAATGCACCTAGTGTCTCAGTATTTAAAATCCAAATGTGCATGTTTGAATTATTTTTAGATCCTCTTTTTAATACAAGCCTGAGAAATATTTTGAGTAAGGGGCTCCAAAGTGAAAGCGAGTTGATTCTGTAAAAGAAATAACATCCATTTGCTAGTTCATGGAGCACCCTTCTCATAATGCATTTGAGTATGTTATGCCTGTCCTCTGTGTTTATGTTCATTTCACAAGGATTCACAAGGATCTAGAAGAATGTTGTAGTGTTATAAATGGAAACACTTTGATTAAACCCTTTTCAGCACTCTAAAGTGTAAATATGTTTGATGCCAGTTGCTTTCTTGTGAGGAATTGAAAATCTGACGTCTGAGATTTTGAGAAAACCGTTGAAAGTCATGGGATTTTAAGATAATTGATGATGTCCATAACTACCTGTAGGCAAAAGAGCATACAGGATTTGTGTTATGGATTATATTGGGATTCTTGATGGGGCTGTCTTTTTCCTTACCTTCTGATGAAAACAAAGCAGTTTTGACCAACCAAGATATCCTTGTAATGAATGAAAAGCAAAGGAGATGTGGTGCTTTGTCTTTTAAAGCAAGCGCTTTTGAGAGCGTTGTACTGTACCTCTTTAGCCTCTACTGCTGTGACTCCTACCGCAGACCTTGTCTCCACTGCCCTCTCCCTGACCCTTACCCCCTCCGCTCCACTACAGCGCCTGCCCCTGAAAGAGCTGTACATGCCTCCCATCGTGCTGAAGGTGATTGACAACAGGCAGTTTGGCAGGAAGCCTGTGGTGGGGCAGTGCACCGTCCGGGCCCTGGAGGAGTACCGCTGCCACCCGGGCAGCCTGGAGAGGGACTCCTGCGAGGACCAGCAGGGTAGGTCTGAGGCCAGGGGCTGCAGTCCACACAGAGGCAGTCCTGACATTGATCAGTTTCCACATGAGAGACATTCAAGGGCAAAAACATTTGGCAGCAGACAAACGAGCAGCGGTACATGAGCAGCTTGCTGCAGGGGAACAAACATGTCCTATGAGTCACCCACACAGTAAGTCAGAATGTGCTTCATATATTCAGATGTATCCTTCCTATTCTTTCTGGCCAGAAAGTATTTCCTTTGCCACACACGGAGGTGAGTGAGCTATGAGCCACACTCAGAAGCAGATTCATGCCCTCGCAGTGTGAGGGGATCAGGGAACAGGCTCACTGTATTTGAGCAAAGGATTTTCTCTCCTTCCGTCCAGATGAGATCAGCATCTCGCCCCGCGACGAAGTCCTGATTGACATCGACGACAAAGAGCTGTTGATCCCAGGGCAGGTAAGAGCGCACTGCTCTGTGAACGGCGAGGGGGCAGTGAACCCAGCACCCAATAAAGCTGCATGGCTATGCTGTAATGTGTTAACATGTGCAGCTGTCAGAATGTTTGAGCTCCTCTGCGCAATCTCAGGCTAAGTGGAGAGCACAGAGAGTAGGTGGTGCAGTCACACATAGGGCCACAGAAAAATAAGATCTCGGCATGCCATTTGTAGATTCAAATAGTAATGATGATGATGAAATAATCATTGGAGTTGGAATCCCCATGTTTCAGACTTCCTCCAGATTCCAGAACTGTAAGAAAGGGCCTTTTTCTACCTGTGCTGTCTTCCAAAACCTCCTTTACTGTCAATCTCCCAAACTGGATTGAGCCCTTGTTGTTGAGAACCTTCAGCAGTTTGCATTATTGTATCTTTTCATGTTATGAACTAAAAATTAAATCCACCATTCAAGCAAATCAATTCATATAATTAAATGACTAAATATTAGGGAGTCTATGAGAAAGAACAATCAAATCCTTCAAATCCCAGGTTCCAGTTTAACTGAAGGGTTTATTGTTGTGTTGTGTCTCTTGTCTCTTTTCACATGAATAGCGCAGATATAAAAGATGGATGAAGGCATTGAGACGTGTAAGTAGCTGTCTGTGTGACAGTACTTGGTGTTGTGTTGGGTGACACTGGAGGTGTTCTTCGTGTGGGCTTGGGGGTCTCCTCAAAGAGACATGGAGGTTTCTCTGTCCTGTCACTCTGTGGGTCGGTATCCTGTCTGGAGGTGATGTTTTAACTTTTCTGAGGTGATGGTGTTTTTAATTTACTCTGTCCAAGTTCAAATAAAAAGCAGGTTCTGGAAATTAGATTAATGTACCCTAATGGGATGTGTTTTGTGCTGTTCGAAAGCCATATTTTGGACTTATTTTCAGCTGCAGGGGAACAAACATGTCCTACGAGTCACCCGCACAGTAAGAAAGCCATATTTTTAATACAGTGCTGTTTCTTTTTGTGCTTTCACCTTTGTAAAATGACCTCAGAACATTTGTAGAAGAAGTTTGGCATACCAATGTCAGTCTGGACCTAAATATCATACCACTATCCAGCAAAATCCAAATATCGTACACTGGAGGACGTGCATATCAGGTTACTGCCGATTGGAGAATGCGTGCCTGCCTGTAATCCACTCAGGATAATTTAGGACTCACACCCACATGACAGGAAGTGCTCTCATTTGATTATTATTATTGCTTTGGTTCCAGAATTCCAAACTCTGTTTTTTTTTCAGTTGCGCTTAGCTGAATTGATGAAAAAAAAGAAGAAACCTCCAAAATTAATCTGATCCTATAATATCACTCAGTGTGGGCTGTTGCAGTCATTCTCAATGAAGAATAAAGCATTTCAGATAAATTAGCATTCTTGTGTTGTGGAGGTCGGGAACTGTAATTGACAGCAAAGTGTTTTTGTTGTGGATAACAGTAAATGGAGCTGACCACATGTCTAGTAATACTCTGCCATGGTCTGTGAGGGACAGTGATCCGGCCAGTTTCTCAGTATTTGAAGCATTGAATTGTGCTTGTTATGTAAAACCAAAATTCTCAGTTCATTTAGTCCTGTTCCCTTGGAGTTAAATTGGCCTACAAATACTGGAATTATTCCATAGTCTAAAAATACAACACAAAATGTGTGAATCTGCATTCTGTGCCATTCATTAACTTTGCTGACGCATCGCATAACTTACAACTCCTTGAGTAGCAAGTTAATGCAGTTATGCCACTGGACAGAATTGGTGTCAAAGGGCATGTGGCAGGGTTTGTATGCAATTTCCTTTGGGAATTGTAGTTTACTGCAGTTAAGACATTTATACTGGCGTGATTTATTTTGGAATTAAAAAAAAATCCCTGGATGAGGTCATGTGACTTGACAGAGCAATGGCACAATAGAATTCTTCTAGTCCCTTACACCACTCTTCCATGGAAGAACAGCATCATATTTCACTATTTGTCCAGTTTCCTTTTTCTAATTGTGTGAAGTACATTCCAGAATGTTGAAATTCTGGGCGGACAGGTCCCTGTTACACACCAGTAAGGGCAAAACCGGAAAACCTTACAGAAATCATCGAAGCCTGGGATCTCATATGGATTTATGACTTCAGTCAGGAAGCAAAATGCAAACTGCAGCCTCTGCAGAAGGGTCGGGACTGCTTTGTCAGATGACAAAGATGCTAGTGTTTGAGAAAAATACTGTCTCTAGTTGCGACCACATGTTCAGCCTGGTGCAGCTGGAACTTCCCACCTGTGAATGTGAATGTGAGAAGGTATGCATGAGGACAGAGACATGCTGCAGCCTTCGTTTGGTGGGACTAAAGGAGGAGGCCAAAATTGCTCAGCTCACCAGTTTCTCCCCATTTTATACCTGGTCTTGCAGACAGGTCTATCAGGGCCGTGCAAGCTTCACTGCATCTATAGCAGTGTAACCACAGTAACTGAAGACAACACATCTCTTGTGCTACATAGACTGCAAGGATTTTGAAGGGATCCAAAAAGGGCAACCCATTTATCGTCAGATCAGACAGTTCAGACTGTGCGCAGATTTGAGCACCTTTACTGCAAATTAAGCAGAAGTTGTCCTGGGAGCCACTCAGACCAGCCCGTACACAGGGTCTGGGTCCGTACACAGTATTCCTGCTCCATCTGGACATAATCCACAGATCCGATGTCTTTTTATAATACCACCCCCCTCACAGCACCCTCAGCACTGACAGCAGGGAAATTGGGCAGAGGCAGTGCAATGCCAAGAGAAGGGTTTCCCCTGCCTTTCAACATGATGTTGATTAAGAATTTTAAATATATATAATTCATTTTTTTTAAAGAAAATTAGCATCTACAAATTTCTGTTACACCCACCCAATTTTAGTTTCACCAGTTGCTTGTTTGTTCGTCGGCTCGCAGCTAGAGTGCTGTCCACTCCCCAAGCCCGCACCACACCCCAGGCCAGCCTGAGGAGCTGTGGACTGGCTCCTTCCCTTGCCCAGCGCTGAGCCCCTTGAACAGGAGACACAGCGCTGTACTGACAGTGCAGGACTGGCTGGAGGAGGCCTCAGGGTTCATGTCATTCTGTCGCTGAAAGCCCAGTGAGCCATGGCTGATTAACCCCTCCCTACCCCAGCCTCGGACCCACGACCACAGAGCTCAGCCTGTGTTTGGGCAAGTACCTTGACCAGCTTAGACATTCAAAGGTCCCGTGCATGACCTCCATATTCATTTTCGTTGCAATTTACAATCTTAACAAGATTTTAAGGCAGGTGGAGGGAGACAATAATGGGTGCACCACTACCTTTGCAAATCCATATCACTTTCAGAAAAACGAATATTTTTACTTGCAATTTATTGCTTTCCTATACTGCCCCTATTTTGTAAGGACCTGTCGAAGAGCGCAGAGTATCAGCACACAGACACCAGATATCTGAAGTGTGACATACTCAGGTGTTGCTTTCAGGCAGTGGAAATTAGACTTTGGTCCTGATGTTATGCATTTTATTATTGTAAGGTGCAACAGGATCTGAAATGAAATGACACTTTCACATCATTATCTTTTAGCATTGTGTGCACCCATGTAGAGTTTATTGCTTTCCATTATGGGCAGACAGGAGACACACATTCACAGTTTTCAGGAGTTACAATTACAGCACATCAGTGTACACTGTTGTGTTTCTCTTTGGTCCTCCCCTTTCTGCAGCGTGTTTGTGGAGTGCCCTGGGACACAGACTTGCCAGCACATACTGTATGCAACATGGGGGTTCAGGTGGGAGTGGGGACAGATGGATATCAGCTGGGACGCTATTAGGAATAATACAAATTGTACTGATTAGCAGATAAAATTTCTCCCAATCCCTTGTACATACTCTGGTCCTACTGCAATGTTGGTGGCTCCTGGTTTTGGGAAGGTGCCACCATGTTCTGAGCTTGGACTACTCTCCATTAGTCTTGAATGGTGAGTCTTGATCTCTCCGCGCAGCAGAAACACATCTGGATGGCTGGCCTTACAGAGGCTAAAAGGACTACTGCACAATAATGGTGGGGCCCACCTACCCTTCCCTGAAAAAGATGGTCCCTTTCCTTGGAGTTCTAGAAATACTGGATTGGAGTCCTCCCTGTAGCCTGGGTGGGAACTGGAGATGCACCGCAGAATGTGTTTCCAGTGTGTTTGTTCACAGTCATCCATCTGGCACAGCGGGCGCGAGGCGGGGAACATCCTGGACAGGATGCCAGACTATCACAGGGCAGACACACACCCTCACACCAGGGCCGATTTCCCAGAAACCAGTGAACCAAACAGTGTGTCTTTGGACTGTGAAAGGAAACCAGAGCAGCTGAGAAAACCCACGCAAACAAGAGAAGGCATACAAACTCCATGCATACAGCACCCTAGGAATTGAACCCAGGGCCCCAGCTCTGTAAGACAGTGGTGCATCACCATGCTGCCCTGTCTGCAGTTCTGCCCATCTAAAATACATCAATTTTCTAAAATAGAATTGGTGTCTGGTCTGTTAAAACTGTGTTTTCCAGGAGCACCCTCCCTCCTTTAACCTTGATCTTTAACCTGTGTTTTATTTACCTGGGGCTGGATCCAGAATTCTTTTCAGCCCCTCTCACTCGACCGCTGGCTGGAGACAAGGTCCTGATTTTAATGTTCATTACAAGGCAGCTCTTCTGCAGCGACAGCCCACTGGAGTTTACTTTGGTTCATGTAGCAAGGGGCTGATGACGCAGTGGCACAGTCTATTCAATAGCGTTGCCTGTGAAAGCCATGCTGCTGTCAAGCCTTCAGTAATGAATGCCTAATCCCATTGTAAAGTATTCGATTCTCTGTTGCTGTCTCCAAGCCAGTAATTTATTGAATGTTTTTTTTCCAGTGCAGTGCAGCTCTAAGTTTTATTTATTTATGGAGATTTTTGACTTGGAGACGTCCATAAAAACGTGGGCCTCCTCTCTCCCTGGCTCCCAGAGGCAGAGGCGGCAGTATTAGCGCTGCAAAAACATTCTCATCCCTTGACCCGCCCGCCGCGGACCCGCTCTGCTTCTAATGAAAGACAGTTGCTCCGTGGTTCTGGTAGATCGACTGTCGCTGCAGTAGCTCTGTAGGCAGGACTTTACTGCACAGCGCTGTGTACAGCACAGCTTGGACTGTACAGTCCGAGTATTACTTTAATCATCTGTAGATATGGTGGAGCTACTACGTTCATGTGGAGATGGCAAGTGTACTCAACAGAGCACTGTTCATACAGATATTCCTTCCACTTCTGGGTCTCCTAAAGAAAATATGATCTACTGCTGCACAGATTATTAATGCAGACACATCAAAGGTGTTGATGTGATGATCTACTAAATGCTCTTCCTACCAGAATTCTTCAGTAAACATGTTTGAGACAAATGAGTCTAAATATTAAAGAGAAGTCTAATCATATTTTATTTTGTTTAATTCATCTGCATTTTCCTTCAAATCAAAGCAATATCCTGTTATAAGAGTGGTGCGAATCTGAAGGCGTACATTGTGATAGGGAACACTATACTTCTCTTTGGTAAATGAACTATTTGCATTATTTCCAAAGCTCCAGATGTCTCAAATTTATATCAAAATCATATGAATTAAATGTTTATTTGTGGTGAGCTCCATTCAGCCTCATGCGTCGTCTTAAAATGAATCTTAATTTATAACACCATCTTAAGTGTTATAAACTGGCATTAAGAGCTGCTCTGAGCAAAGACTTTCTGACAGGCTGGCATTATTTCAGCAGATGTGATCCCACAGCACTGGAACACTCTTTTAGAGAATGTCTTTGACATGCGGCATTCATGGCGAATCGTGTAGGCTTGTTTTACCACGGATTAAGTTACTGCTCCATTTATCTCCCATATGCTTAAATACATTACTTTGCTGTGCGGTGTCTTTGACGGCATCCTGTGTCTTTTGAATGGCTATATAATTTTAGAACGTATCTGTTTTGATTTCAAGGTGCCTTAGAGACAGAAGGTTAACAGAATGGATAGCGGAGGACTGTCAGTGCATTTAGGGTTTGCATGGTGTCTCTCAGGGCAGGAGCTGAGAAAAAGAATGGCATCCCTCCTGGTTTTATAAATCTTCTGATCCAGTGCAGTAACCAAGGTTCAAATCTTTGGTGAGACACTGCTGTTGTCCACTTGAGCAAGGTACTTCACTCAGAGCGATTCAGCAAAGCCCTCTTCCATATAAATGGGTGCAAATAAATAAATATAAATAAATAAACACACCTGGGCTCTCAAATATTGTAAGTAGAAGATGGTTCAGTCTGAATTACTAAGTTGATAAGGTTTAAATTAAATTAAAACTTAAAGCTTATTTATTTTAGTTGTTTTTATTTTCTGTGGATTTGGTGATGATGTGTGGAAGAGCAACCCAGAGATGTAGGTTAAGGAAGACATTCTTCTTCAGAACAGTGCAGTAAATTTAGCATGGTGGGGTGAAAAAAAAGTTTTAAATACAGTCCTTGGCAAAGGAGGTGCTGTGTGAACCGGCTGTGTGAACTGGTTTGGATCCCATGGAAGACAGGAGTCTGCTAATTCCCTGCCATAGCTACAGCGAAAAATAATAAGAGTAAAAATAATAAATAAAAATAAAAAAAAAATTCTGGGATTATGGAAATAGGCAGATTTATACATCTCAAAAATCATTTGAATTTTGCAGCTGTAACCTTTCAGCCTTTTCTTGTTTAGTCACTTTATAAAAATAATAAATTCAGGAAGAGTTGTCTACTCTGTTGCTGTAGCAACGACCACATAAATGTGGCTTGTGTCACTGTATACTCTGTGTTTATTTACATTTTTGACCCTTCCATTTTTACTTGAAATGGCTGGTTCTTTAAATGAAACGAAAGATGTTTAAAAATTAATCTTTTTAAAATTTTTAATTTAATCACCTACGCTTTAATTGCAAATAAATGCCCAATTTCATTTTGTACCCTTGCTGTTGTTGTAAACAAATTTGTGAACTTGTAGCTCACAATATCAAGAAACAGACATTCTTGTGTGCTTTATATAATTAAAACAACAAAGAAGTTTATACATCTCTCACCTGACATATAATGACAGTGGAAAACTGTTTGCCTGTGAACTTTGATGTTAATATTTGAGATCCACGCTGAAGAATCTGTCTTCTTCTATAAGAGGAATAAACCAGATTCACTGATGGTCTTTAATGTTTGTCAGTTTTGAAATGACCTATAATTATATTTAAAATGAATAATAATTCATTACATTTGTATACTGCTTTTTATTCCAAATAATCATAGAGCACTTTACACATTTAGGAAGGTTCACAATTCATCCCCTACTGAAGTGCAGCCCCACCAGGGAGACATACAGCAGCCATTCTGCACCACTAGCCCCACCTGGGAGACACACAGTGGCCATTCTTCACCAGTAGCCCCACCTGGGCGACACACAGCGGCCATTCTTCACCAGTAGCCCCACCTGGGAGACACACAGTGGCCATTCTTCACCAGTAGCCCCACCTGAGAGACACACAGCGGCCATTCTGCACTGCACAGTTCAAAATTGAGTAGTTTATCAGATGAAATAAGAGAAATGGCAAGGGTCAAATTATTTAAACCTAGAGTGTAATTATTAAAAACAGAGCAGAAATATTTATCCTGCTATTCTGAAAATGTGCAAACTTTAACAATTGTGTACATCACACTGCAACTAAATGTAGAGCTACAGTAAGTGTTCAGTTTAGCAATAACTTCTTATGTAATTATTTATTTATATTCCTTTGTCTGATTATCTTTTTGGAAATATTGGCAAGAATCTCAACACAATGGTATGTAGCTGCATAAATAAACAGCCGCAATCCACACGAAAAAGTCAAATATTTGGTTTTGTGGGTGGATCAGCAGGGATCCATCTTCTGAGTCCCGCTGAGAGCAATCCAAAAGGTTATCTTTCACTCCAGTGAACAATGACAGAAAAATGAAAATGAAAGCATGTGTTCTTGATGAATTAATGCGCTGATAAATGCCCCAGAATTTCCTACGTCTAAGATGTTTAAAATGTAACACAATATTTGGATATTCAAAATGTAGTACAATCTGTTACTCTAACTTAATGAGAGGTGCAGAAGTACAAGTTTACATAGTTCACATAATGTGATTTACATTCAGGGCCCTCACTGATGATTCAGGGTAACTCAAAACCAGCCGTGCTCCTCGGCCGGCTTCGTGAGTCTGCTGCAGTCTGGCTACACTTCGGCCTGTTCCAGTTCGCCTCATGCTTGCTATTAGGTTGCAGGAAATGGGAAACAAAAAGAGATTGTGAGCCAGTTGCTACTGTTTTGGGACTAAGCCTGGCCTGCCTGGTCAGAATCCTTTATGCATTTTTTCTTTACATCCTGAGATGAGCTCTACAGAAAACACAGCTTTAGTTTTTCCAGTGGCAGACAGAGGAAGGCTTTCTTGCAGCACCTGTAATTTATAGAGTAAAGCAGTAGTCCAAGCAGGGAACATGCTTGAACATATCACATAAGACAGGAGCATATTCATGATGTGTTTCACTCCTGCTTACTACATGGATCATCGTGGTATCTGCTGAGAAACATTGAAGAATGCATCAGATACATATTGTAAAAACCAGGGAAGTTAATCAGTTTCTCCCTCTGCTTAAAGAAACCCCTTTGTCCTCAGTCTTCCTTAGCTGTTTATCTCAGTGAGAAGGTGAAAGAGTAAGCAGAGGTGTGCTTTAGACAGTAGAACATTTACTGCAGCAATATGCCTGCTAGGAACTTGCTCAAAGGTATCACACTTGTGACCTACAACTCTCTGGTCCAGAAGCCTTGAGAACTTCTCCATAGTGCTGCTTGTCCATCAGTGTTATCTTATACTGGCAAATGATGACATGCGACACACCTTCATGCACTCTAATAGCTTGTTACACACGTTCCTGTAAAGAAACAGTTAGTGTCCAAGTATACAGACATGCATCTTTGCAGTCTGTATAAGTGCAGCTCTCTGGAACTGTCCGTGTTGGTTTAAGCCACTAGAGGGCAGCTTAGAGACACTGGATGTCTGGTCCTGGAGAGCCAGCATCCAACAGGTTTTGTACTGTCGGTCAAATCATCAATTTTTAAGGATATGGAAGAATTTCATTTTGATCAGTTAAACAGATGATTTTCTAAAATAAGTGTTTTAAAAATCATTTAGGATTAACATCTAAGTACCTTTCAGTCCTCAAGGAGCAGAATTATCTTAATTAGATTACTTGCTTATTCATACATACGTAGCTTGTTGGTGTTGCTAATCTTTAAAAACAGGTGAACTGTAAGACTTACTCAGCTGGGGCTCCGCAGGACCAGGGTTGGATACCCCTGCTTTACACAGAGTGAAAACATTCACACCAGGATGAATGAGAGAACCCCAGTGCAGCTGGTTTCAATGCGTTCCTCTATGAACAGGTAAAGGACACAGGAGAAGGTATCTAGAGAACAGACCTTGTCATTCGAGATACGTCTTGTGGGGAGACCAAATCTTTGGTTAGATTATTTGCAGAGTCCATGTATTACTGATATACAGTTGTGCAGTGCTTATTATATGCTGAAAAGAGAAGAAAAGAAACACACTGTTTTGGCCATGGAGCCTTCTTCTTCTTTGACCCAAAGAAGGCCCCACAGCCAAAATGTTGTTTCTTTTCTTCTCTTTTCAGCTGGAGTAAACCTTTACTTGTTCCTTTGCAGCCTACGCATGCTGACGCAGCTCCTTACCTGAACTAGTACAGTGCCTGCTCATTGACGGGAGGTTAGACTTGGGTTGAGGGTTTAGGTACTTCTGGAAAGTTTACTCTAAGCAGCTATAATTCCGCTGGGAAAGAGGTGGGCAAAGGAACCTTGTGAGGTTCGGACACAACGCAAAAGTGGACAGGCCTTTAAGCTATAATTAATAATAATTGCTTACACTTCTAAAGTGCTTTTCTGGACACTCCACTCAAAGGGGGAGTGGAGTGGCTCTGTTTCTAAGGATCTGCGCCTGTGGCTGGAAGGTTGCTGGTTCAAATCCTGCAGCTGGCAGAGGAATCCTACTCTGTTGGGCCCCTGAGTAAGCCCCTTAACCCCAACTGCCATACAATGGCAGACCCTGTGCTCTGACCCCATGCTCTCTCCCTGTCTGTGTGTCTCATGGAGAGCAAGCTGGGGTATGCGAAAAGATCATTCCTAATGCAAGAAATTGTAAAGGGTTAATAAAGTGATGTTATTTTTATTATTATTATTATTAAAGCGCTTTACAGGTACTGTAAGCTACAACCATCTCACAGAGGGGCTCAGCTTCTGCTTCACAGTTTTCTGTAGTTCAGGGGGTTAAACAGGGGGGCTGCCATATTATTGATGTGAAGATTTTCCTATGTGCAAAACAGCCATTCAAAGCACCAGTGTAGTCAGCACAGCTGGAGCTGCTTCTGAGGACTGAGCAAAAAAAGATGTTCTCCAGAGCATCGTTCAGGGCCGAGGCCTGAACCAGTGGAATGGGGATCTGCACTCAAAATATTGATTGACAAGCCCCACGGAATGATCAGTGTGCACTAAGCTCTTCATGATTATAAACCCTAATTGTAAGTTTGAATCCTAATGCTCACTCCTTCATTATTTCTTCACAATCATGCAAAATCAGGTGGAAAATGTAAACTTCTAAAATGATCCCAGTTTCCAGACCCCTGGGGTACAGTAAAGGGAAGCCATCAAAGAGGCATTCAGCAGATATTCTGAGCCAGTTTGGTAAAAAAAACTGTTTCAAATATATTCAGGGTACTCTGGAATCCGTTTACTCCATGTTTCAAATGTTGAGAACACTAAAATAAACTTTGAGGTGCATTAACTGAAACCTAAAACACTGCCTTTCACTCTACAGCAGAAAAAAATATAGTGTTTCCAAATACATAGCTTGGGAAGAACATCTGTACCTTAAAAAAAGAAATTAAAGACGCTTAAAGAGCCAACTGACTGCAGGCATTGGGCAGTGTGTTACATGGCACATAGCTACAGACAATTTCTTTAAGAAGGTTAGGTACTTGTCTTCCTGTAGTATTCCCTACTCAGTACATGTGAGTATTTACTTCTCAAGCAGGTGAGTGATTTCCTGTTTCTTTATTGTGGAAGCACACCTGTGTCTTGTCTAGCCGCTCATTGAGAGTCAGAGACATTTTCGGGCCTTCTGCAGAGTGTCACCACAGATCCTTAAAAGCTCATGCTATCAAGAGCTGTACAGTATTTCCTTGTTTAAAGACAATCACAACAAAGGCCTGCTCCTAATTAGCCCCATTGCAGAGGCCTGTTTTTGAAGTCTGCATTATTGTATATATAATGCCCTGGCACAATGTGAAGGCTGGGGCTTTAAAGGGGAGCTCGCTCAGATGTGGTGTATCGTCATGGGCAGACTGCGATTCTGCCGGCCGCGCCTCTGTCACCACAGGCGCCACGAGATCTTCTTTGCGCTTTTCTCTGCCAGAGGTTTACTGGGAAAATTCGCAGAGGGGAAACATAAAAATTACAATAGCAATTATAATAATGATAATCTTAATGATGGATAAACGAGAAAAAAGGGCCGGGCGGTTGAGCTTGCGCCGCGCAGGCCGAGGGCAATGATGACCCTCATCTGGATCTGCACGTTTGCCGCCTGCTGACTTCGCCGCTGACGGACGTTCGTCCGCTTGCTCTGTCCCAACGCGCTCGCGAACCCAGACAGCTTGGCCGGGGCCCACATTTTAGCGCCAGTTTGACGTGAATAAACTGTAACTGTCAACGAGATTAGCAGGGGACGACTGCGCCAGCTCCTTGCTGGCTCCAGTACCATCACTCTGGTGTTTATTAGAAACCATCCAAACATGCCGCCTTCGCTTCAGCTCCAGGAGCCATTCCCATGTTCAGAATCGACCCTTCTCTGCACCATGTGAACCCTTGACCTCCCTCTACTGGACTGTCATCATGGTTCCCAGGGTGGAATGCTGCTTGTCACTTACTAAGGATCAGTGCCATTCCCTTCAAAGTCCCCAATACCATGAGAGCTCACGTCCCATTTCAAAGCATGCATAGCGGCTGCACATCAGCGCGGATGATTGGGCTGTGTACACTGGGGGTTTGGGTTTTTCTGGAATGCGCTGGATGTCAAGAATTAAGGCGACAGTAATCTGTGGGATACAGGACAAACTGTGCAGCTTTGTCTGTCCCCAGTTTGAGTGAAGCAGTACATTCTTTTTTATCATTCTGATCCTACAGGTGGGGCAGATACTAAGTGAAAAGTTTATTCTAAATAGTTTCCATATATAAATGTAGAAAGACTTCTGTCCTTTGGCAGGTCTGTGGCTTTATCTTTGTGTTACCAGATGTACCGATGAGCAAAACGGCCTGGACTTTCCCTCTGTCCAGGTGTGCTCTTTAAGGAAACTCACTACTTCAAGATCTACTGTAAATGTGTGCCTGACTGAAAACCAGTCCAAAAGCTTCCAAAATTAAATGATGTTTTTTACAATCTTCCCACCAACCTTCATTCATTTTTGGTGAATTTTGCAGTTTCATTGAAGGTCTTCAAATATGTAAAATCTAATCTAGGGTGGGGTTTTTAATAGCAAAATATTTTCCATCTTCTACATTTCTTGTTGCTTCAAAGGTTGCTTGTTCAAAATGACCCTGTCTCAGTCTCAGTGCCAGGGTGAGGGGAGTCTGAGAATGCCCTCACTGGCACAGCTTCAGGTCACACTGCCCACGGTCCAGCCGGGCTGCAGTCTGTCTCCCAGCTGTTTTGACGGGAGAATGCTCACCGCAGAATCCTTCCCTGTCTCAAAAGTTAAGAAAATACATTTTGTGCAGTAAAACAATTTGTTTTAATTCAATGTCTTTGGGCATTTGTCAGGTTTCTCTTTTTTTTAATCAGTGCTGACTTGATATTTTGTAAGAATTAAATACCAGAACAGGATAAAAGGATGTCAACCCAAATGCCATTTGCTCCCTTACATTGCCAGGAGTTCTGCACAGTTAACCAGGGGTGCTGGAGGCATCTGTAGTACCGGCCCTTTATTTCCACAGTGACCACCACCTCTGTGCTTGATACGTGTTCACAAAGCCTGTGTGAGGTCTGGAGTTATATACGAATAAAACACAACTGATTGAAGATCTAGACACTGGGAGGTCTGTGGTTAGGTCCTATATATAGGTTTATGTTATGTCAGCCAGCTAAGAATCACATATGCAGTCTCAGGATCAGGATCCAAGTGTTTTACTGAATATAAAGGCAAGACGAATACTTCTTCCAGGCAGTGAGGTGTTAATGTAAATGTAGGCATCGGGATTTTAAAGAGGTGGACAAAACTGTTGAGTGCAGAGGCTAAAAATAAACTTCTGAGTCCAAAACCAAAGGAATTGGTCTTTTATTTTTATTCAGTGTAATTAAGAATTTAAACTTAGTTCTTGTAAATGTTACTGAAACCTAAGATGAGAGTCAAACATGATGTAATGTTAAGGTTTTAGATAAGATCCACCATGACCATGTTCTCGTTACTTGTAAATTTATCACATACACAAGATGGCAAAAGTGGTGCCCTCTAGCACTGGATGGTGATAGAGAATGATTCCAGTAATTAGATATTCTCTTTAGCCCTTTAGAGCAACTGTATCTGCTTCTGTGACCAAAAGCCTGACCTTTAACATTGCCTGCCTTTTGTCTCTTTCTGTGTCGAGAGCCCAGGTGACTGCACCTCATCTCTGCGTGTTCTGCTAGTGCAATATGTGTGCTCTCGACTTTTTGTACGTTTTATATTGTTGAGCCCTAACCAGCTAACCAAATCATTTTGATTTGTAGTTTGCAGACGGCACCAGCAGCTCAGCCATTATTAACCTCTCATCCTCTCGGTCCAGCCTTCATGTACGTATCTTTTTAACGATGTCTCCTCTTTCTCTCTGTTCATTCTTCCATCCTGACTGAAAGGTGCAGTCAATCACAATGCTAACTCAAGACTCGGACCAACCCTTTCAAATACTCCTCACAAAAATATGGCATTGAGGTTGTAACATTTCCATACAAGAGTGTTCACACTGGCAAGGAATTCTGGGGTAAAGACAAATTCAGATCCTATCAAGAGTGTAATACATTGTTGAAGCACAACTTTTGCAAAGGGATTGTCAGAGAGTTTTAGACGTGTTTCTTCAACTGTGTTTGGGCTGCTCAAGAAATTTCATTCTATTTGTGGTACCGGTATAAACATCGACGAGTACAGAATATTGCAAGGAGGGAGCAGAAACACAAGCTACACACATGAAATGGGAAACTCTAAACTCGAAGACACTATCTGTAAAAAAACCTTTGGTGTTTATGTTCACTCATCATTTACCACTTCTACTATTGTGGGGAAGGGATAAAAAAAGTAAACAGAATATTAGGATATCTAATTAGAAATGCTGAATTTGAAACTAGGGATAATATGTTAAATTTTTGTAATGTACTAGTATAGTTTAATTTATAATATTGTGTAAAATTCTGGTCACCTGGACCTGAAGGAATGTCCTACACTGAAAAAAAACGACAGACCTAAACCTTTTTCATCTTGAACAGAGAAGACTGTGAAGGGACCTGATTTGAGTATTTAAAATCCTGAAAATAACTGACATTGTCCACCCAATACAGCAGTGAGACATGGAACAGAGGATAGAAGTATGTTATAACTGAAATCAGAAACACGATCTTACACAAAGGGGGTCTTTAAAGAACTGGCAGGATGAGATCCCGATCAAGTACAGTAACTACTGACTTCTGCTCTCATTTGTAACAATTGCTGAACTCTTGTAAGACGATAAAGTTAAGACAATAAGATCAGCCACTACTTTTATTAGACAGATGTGCTGAGACGAGTTAGTAAGCATGCTCAGGAATGTATTTCCACAGTAAAACACTGGTGACGAAGAGTATTAATAGGTCACCATTATTATACTGTAGTGTTTATACTATAATGTACTGTACCAGATGTATAAGCATCATACAACAGGGGGGGCAGTAAGGATTCAGTTTCTTCCTTTTTAAAATAAATTAATTATTTTCTTCCTTTCACCTTCTTATGCTGCGGAGGAGGCCCGGTCTGATTGCTAGTTATTGCCCTGGTCGTATCTTAACTGCCAGTTTCGGCACAGTAACATTAAAGCTTCAATTTCAAACAGTGAAACCAAATTTGCTTTCTTATTTGTATCTGAGCCCTATAAACCCTTCTTTTGTTACGGTTAGAATTACTTGCAGGTTCCATCTAGGGAACAGATGCATCTAATGCTGGTTCAGATTAAACATTGAAAAGGATAATTGAATCAAATATTTCACTTGGATGTGTTCTAGCTCGAAGCAACAGTAAAACTTGTGTCTTTTTGTGTTTTTTAATGTTATTTTCCCTATTTTTTTTAACTCAGATTTTGAGAGATAAAAGGCTGACCTTACAACAGTCAGTGCGTGCTTGGCCTGGCAGTTTATAATCCAGTTTTATAAGCTAGTTTTACGAAAGTGATTGCTGGTCTCAGTGACTTTCCTGAGTCTGAGATGACATTAAGCTCTTTTGATAATGGCTTGTTTATATCATGCTCCAAATGTAGCACTGAATTTGTCTCTTGAGCCAAGATCTGGAGGTTTTTCTTTCTGCAAACAAAGATATTTATTTTATTAGAAAATATTCAAACCAGATGATCAAACCCAAATTTCTTTCACCAAAGCCAAAGTAAATAAGGCTGTTAAAAGATTCCCGACTTATATCCCTAAGCCAGACGTCAGACAAAAAAGTGAAACGTGCATTTAATCAATTTTCCCCTAATTAAATTTCTGAGATTCAGACTTTACAAGAATCAGGGGATCCCAGTCCAGTCCTGCTCTTGCGGAGCATTGCGTAAAAAATGAGAACATTTCATCAGTTATGCACAAACTTAACAGAAGCATAATATATTGCCGCAAAAATGTGTTTTCAGATTTGGGGGTTGTTAACAAATATTATCTGTTTTGTTTTATTCATTGTCATCGCTATACAGTACTTTATTAGTAGTTGCTCCATATCCAGTTCCACGATTCCCCTAATGTGAATAGATTTTCTTAATAGATGATGAATTGGCAGTTAGGGGATCTATCCTGCTCTCCTGAGGACAGCACTAGCAGACAAAGCGGAGTAGCCATTTTAAATTTAAAGACAACCTTGCCCAAGACTTATCCTACAGTAGCAGTCCCATAATCAAGTGTCAAGTGTAGCTACAGTACAAGCCTCACGGAGCAATTCCTGTCCTTAATTTTCCTGCATTGCTTCATCCTGTACAGTACACAACGCTAAACCTAGCACGATATTAAAAACAGAGGACAGATGTACTCTATTCTGTTTTTCAACTGGAGAGGGCACTACAAAATGAAGAACGTTTATATTTCTACACCCTGGAACAATTACAGAGTTCTGATGCCATGAATTGTTTGTTTTCTTCCTGCGTTTGACCTTCATCTGTCCGCCTGTCGGTGCCCCTCTCCATTGGAGAGGTGCGTGTGATGTGCGTGCTGAGTGGGGAAGTTTATTACTGCTATCTCATGTCATCTCTAAATAAAAAGCAGCCCACGGAGGACTAGCTGGGTCATCCAAGTCAGTGGAAGCTTTTTGAAAACAAACAATAGAAAGAAATTTGTCCTGAGCCACATGCCTCTGCTATTAGAGCAATTTAGGGCCGACCAGCTGGCAGGGAAAGATCCATCAGCGTTTCTAAACCTCTGCCTGGCATCGTTCTCTTCGCTGCCCTACCCTGCCCGGGCTCCTCAGTCAGATTCCTGCCATCACAGCTCAAAGCCTTCTGCTATTCCTTGGCATCGGGCAAGTGGTTAACAAGAGTTTGCAGTTAGTATTTCAGAGCTGGAGCACTCGTTGCCATTTTCCATGGGACACTTAAAAAGCATCTGACTTTTCCTTGGCATTTGAGGAGGCTTGCCGTTAACGAACAAAACGGCTTCTATTCAAGCCCATAGAGCAGAGGCTTGGAAAGCACTTAATTTGTGTGTGTTGGGGAGCAAGGGAAAGGGAGGCAACCCATAGTATTACAATTGGTATGCAGACATTTTTTTAAAGACAGACTTTGACACAGACACATGCAGTGGTTGAAATTCTTTGCATGTTTCTTTTCTAGATTTAACAATTTGGTTTTGAAGGGCTCATCAAAGATGGCTAAAGTGCTGTTCCTATACGTGGCTGTGGTTAAGTGTTGTATTGGCTAATCTGTCCCTTGGTACTGATTAAATCCCCAACAATGTCTGTCTGTACCAATTTCCACATCAGAGTAGCTGGTTCAGTAAAGCCAAGTGCTCTTTGTATTTTGTATGTGGGCAATGCACTTCAGCTATTTACACAAATCTTTTTTTTTTGCTATTTCATTTTCCAGCACCCTTGGGGCTTAATATTTTAGCCTGTAATATTGAGTTAGATGGCTAAATGCAGTTTGCCTGACTGTTCCTCTGGACTTTGGACCTGTGTTAAATTTGCTGCATGTAAGACAGTCCCATGGTTATAAAGATGCTGTGAGAACAGGCATCTAGTCTGGTAAATGTTGTTTTGACACCTGTCTTCCAGCACTTTATCTCACACCGGAGAACATTACAACGTTAGACTCCACTCCTTTTGCAGTATAGATACACCTAAACATGGCCTGTCAGTCCTTCACAATAGCTGTTATTCAGTCAAAACCTGTTTGTGTAGAAGAAAAGAAGGCTGAATTACTCCCACATGTTCACAGTTAGTAACAGATAAGAAGAAAGTCCTGCTCCTAATCAAAACTTTATGATTTGCCCATCAGTTTAACAACATGAGCACTTTGATTATAACTAACAATAAATAGGAAAACAACAGTGATTTGTTGGTTTTTTCTGATGTACAGTATAGCTCTTTGGAGGTTTTTTACAATTTGAGGGTTGCAAAATTAGGATTTTGTTTTGCTGAGACGGACACGGTACTCAGTGGCCATATCATTTCCATTTCCTCTTTCAGGTTGTCTTCCCTGCTGCAAACTGCTTTAGATTCTGTTGGTGTTAATGTGAAATTGTCCAGACAACATTTCCGGGGGTCTCATCATTTGGTCTATATGATCTCCGGTCACCTCTTCTTGCCAGTGTGAACCGCTTTCTCTTGTTCCTGCCTCCTTCCCCTGGGCTGGAACTGCTACACATGTTCACCTACCGAGCTGGGGAAAGTTACTTTTAAAAGTAATCCATTGCAGGTACAAGCTATTAGTGTAATGTATTTCTTTAAACAATTTTTTAATACTTTGTTACTTTTAAGAAGTAATGTGATACTTACTGTACATGGGAACTATACAGACTACATAAGTCAATGTTAGTGATGGCTTTTTAAAATTAATTTCCCCATGCCACTTGTTAATTTAAAAAAATAATCCCTTGCACGTGAAGCTTGTTACTGTAATCTATCACTTTTTAAAGGTAACTTTCCCCAACAATGGCCACTTATCCAGAAAACAGTAAATGTTTTTTGGTTTGTACTGTATATGTGTTACAATACAGTGAAACAAATGCATGTCAAGTCATGGGTGACAGCACATGTTCAAAGGAATTCAAAATTCAGAGGAACTTTTCCCTTTGTTGTGGCAAACGTGGTGAACACATTCTCCTGCTTTAGCCCAGAGCACATACATGATGAAAAATCTCTGTGGTACACGTAGTCCTTCAGGCCTTGAAGGACTGTGCTGGTGAGGATGATTAAAAACATGGATATTAAATTAATAATTTTGGAAAAGCACTTTAGAATGTTCAAATCATTTAATTTGCTTTTCTGTGCATAGTCTTTGGAAAATTGCATGTACAGTATCAGATTGCTCTGTCTCTTCAGTCTTCACCATCTTCATATAGCCATAAGGGAATGCAGCAGTTTTCTCAACATTCATTCCTGTGCTTTGTATTATATGAAGTTTATATAAAGCTTACCTACGCACTACTGTAAGACAACAATGTCTTTCGTCTCCAGTGTGGTCTCGATCCAATCTTAAATTCCCTGACATCTCCGCATGATCATCAGTAGCTGTAAAAAACCATCTAATGCATCGTGTACAAGGTCCTCTTGGAAATGTGAATGTGCCATTACCAAAATAAGTTCATCACTTATTTATTGACCACTTGTTTCTTGAGCTTTATTTTGTTTTGCCCCTTTACTATTCACTCTGAAGAAACTCCTATATAAAATAATTCTAACATTGTTTCTAACATGCTTGCATTCTCCTGATGGAACTAGAAGATACAGTGGGTAAGTTGGTTTCTCAGCACAATATCACTTTCCTGCTGACGTACTGTGGACAGAACTATGGAACCGTATCTCTTGTTCTCCAGTGCTCTCTGAAAGGGCCAGCTTTAGAAGACAGACTTTCACATAGCAGGAGCTTGCGATGCTCGAGTCGGATTCCTCTCTACAGACTTTCAGTAAATGGCATGCATGAGTTAAGCATTTTAGAATACTGTCACGATGATGAATTTGGTTTTCATCTACAATTTAAACAAATGAAGCGTACAGTACAGTACATTGGAAACACTGGAGTTTGAGTTTTGCTTTTGGAATGCTAGTGTCTGGATTTTGCATTATCAGAACAATATAACAAGATGCGTGTAGGATTACTGCAAAAAACATTCATATGTGCCCATTAGAACTAGGCGCTGGCTGACTTCCTTCTGTCTGCTGCTTTCACAGGAGGAGGAATTCATGGACTGGTGGAGCAAGTTCTTCGCCTCCACAGGCGAGCGCAGCAAGTGTGGGACCTACCTGGAGAAGGGCTGTGACACCCTGCAGGTATGGACATTTCAGACATTGGATGTGGAGCAACACAGACGGGAACCTGCTCCCTGTGACAGCGTGTCTGCCAGAGGGGCTCCTGGGTTTGGGTCTGGCTGCTGCCGCTCTGCAACGCCTGTCTGTCTGGTTCTGTCCCTGCAGGTGTACAACACGGAGCTGGAGAAAGTGGAGGGCTTCGAGGGGCTCACTGACTTCTGTCAGACCTTCAAACTGTACAGAGGAAAGTCTCAGGATGACAGCGAGGATCCCTCTGTGGTTGGGGAGTTCAAGGTGTGTGAGATCCCCGCAAAGGAGGTCACCTCTAAGAGGGGCTTCGGGTCACACACCCTACGGATGGTGCAGTTTCTGATGAGTGGCTTGTTGGGGCAACCTCAAGGGTCAAAAGCGAGGAGTTAAAGAGATAATCTTAATATCACTGCTGCTTGAGAAGCGATTTTCTGACATGTTGGCAGGAGTCTGTTAGGTATCAGTCGAGGTAAAGACTAAGGAAGGAGTCAGAAAAATGTCAGAAACTATAAAAAAAACCTCAGGGGGTGATTTTTAGACAAGCTGCTAGAAACTTGGGATAATTTACAAAACCTTGTTGAAAATACAATATAGAAAGAAAAATACTATAAAAACTTTATTTCAAGGCAACCCAGACTAACATTGCACATCCCCTGAGAAAATTAAATGGCCAAACACAGTGACTGAATTCATATAAAGTGATCAGACAGATATTAAGGGTGTGCATTGTTTTGGGTGTGACTGTACTTACTGTCCCAAATCCTCATTTATTGATTGGCATGTTAGACCATGCTTTTTCTGTACTAAGAGATCAACTTTATCAGACTGGCTGATGTCCGATAAAGACATCTTACATGCGTCTAAAATATCAAATCGAGGGCTTTTACCACTGTGATGATGCCATTCACTGTGTGAACTTCATTTGAAGTCTGTTTAATAGTTTATTGCTACAAACAGATCTTCGGGCTGCTCTCACTCAACGGTCCATGTGCATTCCCGAAGAGATCATTGGTGGGCTGGTAAATGGTAAATGTTTGGTATGTTTTGGTAAATGTTTGCTGCTGCTCTCTGCCTCCACAGGGGATGTTTAAGATTTACCCACTGCCAGATGACCCCTCCCTGCCCACTCCCCCTCGCCAGTTCTGCCAGCTGCCGCCCAATGGCACGGAGGAGTGCCTCGTCCGTGTCTACATCATCCAGGCCGTCGGACTGCAGCCCAAGGACGCCAATGGCAAGGTGAGCGGCCGGAGCACAGCGTGCCTCCACACTGTGTCCCCGTCCCTGACAGAGCGGGAGGCACGCTGCGCTCCGGCCGACTCGTTCGGAAGAATCCACAGGGATCTGATTGCTCTGATTGCTGTGACTTTGAGGCGGTTTGTATTCAGAAAGCATGAGTTTGAGTGAGAGGTCTTGAATGACTCCAGACAGCCCACCAATGATAAGTTAAAAATCCAGTCCTCAGTATTAGATTCCTTGATGTTTAAAAGCAAAACCCCAACATCATATACTGGGATTGCAGTTCATGGCTGCCAGCCGGGCAGGAAAAAGTAAAAGCTCCTCAGTAGTAAGTGCATTTGGCAGGGGCAGGTTTGAATGGGGGCAGCAGAAGCACATCAGCTCTGCCTATATCCTCGCTGGCGAAGCTGCCCTTGCACATTGCCAGTGGAATGATTTTGCAATGAGACAGAGCTGCCTCTCGCAGCCCTGCCCCTCTTACCTCCGGTCTCAGTGTCTGTCCAAGACTCGCACTGGTTCAAGGAGGGAGGGCTGTTCAGACTGAAATCTGGCCTGTTGCTTCCAGTTGCGAAATCTTTAGACTCAAACTGCCGCCTTCAATATAAAGTAGTTAGTATAACATAGATTTCCTCCAATTAGAAGAAAATGGCAGCACAATTAACCCTTCCATTGTCTGTCTGCTCAGCTGGCCTATTGAGAACAACATGCCCCAGATCGTCACTCCTTTCTAGGGCATGTTCATACTGTATCTTCTGCTTCCAGACTGTGGCATTGACTTGAACTGTGTGTTCCCATAGTGTGACCCCTATGTGAAGATCACGATGGGCAAGAAATCAGTCAATGACCAGGACCACTACATCCCTTGCACACTGGACCCTGTCTTCGGAAGGTAGTTCTTATTCTCTTTCTTCCTGAATTTGGTTTATTCAGTCCATAGTCCACTAAAGTATGAATCATTGCTACACAGCATGAATGTATGAAAACTGTATGAGAAAAATACAGAAAAAATGTTTTGGCCTGAACTCAGTATAATAAGAAACCTGTTAGTAGTTTTGAATAAGCCTGCGGAAGGATAAAGTAGAGAACCTTGCGGAGCTGCTAAGCGTGTGCTGAACTGGATGTCCAGTGCGCTGCAGTGAGTGTCATTAAACAGCAGGGGTCACTGCTGTCTCAGGAATGAAGGCGCTTGCTCAGTGGGTACTGTGCCCAGCTCAGTGAGTCAGGACACCACAAACGTCTGTTGTCATGTGTATCCCCTGAAGAGCCAGCTTCCCAGCCTCCTAGCTGATTGTACACATCCTCAAGGCAGCCTGCATTACAGTATGGACAGGAAGGAAAGCATGTCTTTGGGTATTGATGTTTATTTAATACTATTTCGTTTTGAAATCCATGATGCATTCTTATCTAATAGTCTTCACCAGGCTGTATAATCCTGTAAATCTGAATTGATTAAAAATGCATTTTAACTAAAAGCCTTAATTTTGTATATTATATCCTGAAATTCTGGCTCTGGAGTCAGCCTTCTTTTGTCCCCCCTAAAAAAACGTCTGAACTAGGCTTGAGTGTGTTTCTGAACCCTTCAGCCTGATTGTATCCATTTCTGCTTTGGCTGTACACTTCAGGCTCTATACAGCAGTGATTGTTCACCTTATGCTGCTGTGAAAGCCAGTATCCTAACCTTATGGGGGCTGTACGGAGGCTCTGTGGCTTAGGATTGGTGCCTGTAGCTGGAAGGTTGCCGGTTCGAATCCCGCGGCCAGCAGAGGAATCCTACTCCGTTGGGCCCCTGAGCAAGGCCCTTAACCCCAACTGCTCCAGGGGCGCCGTATAAATGGCTGACCCTGTCCTCTGACCCCAAGCTTCTCTCCCTGTCTGTGTGTCTCAATGAGAGCAAGCTGGGGTATGCGAAAATACACATTCCTAATGCAAGAAATTGTATATTGTATATAATTGTATATAATTGTTCTGTGAGTAACTCTTGTATTGTATTGTATGTATTGTACTATTAGTATATAATTCGTTACACTGTGGCTGTGTTGTGTGTGTTAAGCTGCTGTTGCACTGCAATTTCCCTCACGGGATCAATAAAGTATCTATCTATCTATCTATCTATCTATCTATCTATCTATCTATCTATCTATCTATATGGCCAATAAAGTGATCTTAACCACAACTCTCCTGTAGCCCTGATGTTAATGTCTTGCCTTAGAAAGACATCTTTCAGAAGCCTGACCTCGGTCCAGTGAGGTCCTCCGCGCATTGGCCTCTACCCCTGCTCGCTGTGCTGACTCCCCGTGGGTCTGTCTCCCTGCCGCAGGATGTTTGAGCTGACGTGCACCCTGCCCTTGGAGAAGGATCTGAGGATCACGCTGTACGATTACGACCTGCTGTCCAAGGACGAGAAGATCGGCGAGACCGTCATCGACCTGGAGAACCGCTTCCTGTCGAGGCACGGGGCGCGCTGCGGCCTGCCCCAGTCATACTGCCTGTGAGTGGCACGCGGCACGCAGACCCCCGGCTGGGGCTGCTGTCATGGGAACACAGTTCTTGTGCTGGGGGTCCAGAGAAGCCATTGGGCCCGTTCGGCTCTCTTGGTTGCTGGCAGCCAGCTGATACAAGGATCTCCTCCCGCTGATACCGGAAGGAGGTTGGCTTTGACCAGATGGCTAGACAGCTCGGCGAGCTCGTAAACGCTCATATTCATAAAGCACATGTTGCAGAGGTCCTGGTGGCAAGCCCTCCAGCTCTCTGCTTTTCAACCTGAACTCTTCCGCTTTGGCGTGCTGCTCTGACCTTGCCGTGCCTCTTCCCAGGTCAGGGGTGAATCAGTGGAGAGACCAGCTGAAGCCGTCTCAGCTCCTGAGGCTGCTGTGCGAGAGGAGAAACTACAAGCTGCCCATCTTCAAACAGGACCGCATCCTCTTCAGGGGGCAGGAGTACACGCTTGCTGACCTGGGTAAATGAGCGTGCAAAAGGACCTGGCTCACCTTGCAGGTCTGGTTGGGGATTGCTCATTGATCCAAGAATCTCTTCCAGCCCTCCCAGGGAATCCAGCTCCAAAAGTTGCGCTGGGAAGCTTGTTCCAGAAACCACACCTCTGTGAAAAAGCGGCTCCTGTTTCAGTCATTAATGTGTCTGCTCTTGATTTGCCTCAGAGCAATACACGGGGCCAGTTCAATAGTGTTTTAATAGGGTCCTCAAGGAGCTCTCTTTGGCACATGCTGTGAAAGTAAAACCATGATTGCTGCATTTCTGGAACATATAACATATCTAAGGACCATTCTTTGAGCCAATCTGCACTACCATCTACTGACAGAAGACCAAAATGTCAAAAGACAGAGCTGAATGGAGTGGTCACCGTTTTTAAACTTTCATCCACTTTGTTTGTACAGACAAAGGTCAGCGCTCAAACGACTCCTTGGTATACCAACAGTATTTCTCATAGAATAATTGCTTTAATACAGTACTTCAGATCACTCTTAAAATTATATAACACACTAGTGAGACCTATTTTAGAATATTGTGCACAATTTTGGTCACCATCTTATGGACAATTTATGCTACTTTGGAACCAGTCCAGGGAAGAGCGACACAGTACTTTCCAGGATTCAGGGAATGTCCTACACTGACAGGCTGAAGGAGCTGGACCTTTTTAGTTATACAAATGCCTACTTTCTTCACTGGCTAAATCTGGAGTTTTGTTTTCTGATCCTTCTGTCCAGCACGTGAGGACACACACTCCCTTTCCTACACCATGTGCTTCTGTGAAAGAAGGACCTTAGACCACATCAGGGAGAGAGTGGTGGTTGACTCAGGAGTTACACTGGCACATTTACCCATTAAAAACCCAGAGGCTTCCTTATAAGTAAAAAAATAAGGACCACTGGAAAACAATATATTATAAAATAAGACACTAATAATACGTCAGGTGAAGAAACAAATTTCTGCTGAAATCAGTTATTAGTTATCGTTGTTGGGTCTTGGTTTAAGCACAAAGAGAACCTGGTTCAGTAAAGACTCAGCACGTTGCTGGTGAAAGGTGATGGCTGTGTTGGTTCTGTGGCCATGTGCCACGTCAGTGTGGCACCTCTGACCCTGCTCTGTTGTGTCTTACAGAAGATTCAAAGCCCCCAAACCCTCATCTCGGCCCCACCGAGGAACGTCTGGCACTGTGTGTGCTGCAGAAACAGGGCCTCGTCCCCGAGCACGTGGAGACACGGCCGCTGTACAGCCCATTGCAGCCTGATATCGAACAGGTGAGAGAGCACAGGGCCAGAGCAGACAGACACCCTCACTGCTGTGCCCACTGCAGCCTGATATCAAACAGGTGAGAGAGCACAGGGCCAGAGTGGACAGACAACCTCACTGCTCTGCCCACTGCAGCCTGGTACTGAACAGGTGAGAGAGCACAGGGCCAGAGCAGACAGACACCCTCACTGCTGTGCCCACTGCAGCCTGATATCAAACAGGTGAGAGAGCACAGGGCCAGAGTGGACAGACAGCCTCTCTGTGGCCCTGGGTTTAGTTCCACACCTGTAGAGTCTCTCTGCATGCAGTTTGTATGTTCTCCCTGTGTTCATGTGGGTTTCTTCCTGGTGTGGTTTCAACCCACAGACCAAAGACATACTTGATGGTTAATTGGCGTCTGGAAAAACTGGCCCTGGTGTGAGCGTATCCATACCTCTGTATTGGTCTGTGTGTGCCCTGTGATGGACTGACGTCTCGTTCAGGGTGTATTCAGCTTTGTGCCCAATGCTTGCCAGATTATATCATCCCTCCTGTGTCACCTTATTCTGAACTGTGGTCAGACGTGAGGGCATGTCAGTTTGTTAAGGAGGGAGTGGTGCTGATCTCATCGCTGTGTCTTCAATCCCTTGACCAGCGCGTTTTCTTCTCTGTTCTCACAGGGGAGGCTTTACCTGTGGGTGGACCTGTTTCCTAAATCCCTGGGCCCCCCTGGGCCCCCTTTCAACATTTCCCCACGTAAAGCCAAGAGGTAAGAGCAGGACAGCGATATCTCGATTTAAAATCTGAGGTGCTTACTGAAGTCTGCACCCGCCATAGGCTCAGCCACACTTCAGAAGGGATCTTCCCTTGAGACATTCTCTTCAGGCCACTGAGCTGTGTGTTTAGGATTAATGTGAATGTGTGAGTGTGGCGGCTTCCTGGGGTCTTAAGTTACACCTCTGTTCTGAACCCTCCTGTGCTTTTCTGCTCTCAGTGTCTTTCTCTCTACGCGCCTCTGCCCCAGTGTAGTCCTGTTATTGCTCACATTCTGTTTTAGCTTGTGTTTTAGTTCATAATCTGTCTCTACTCTCTTGTCCTTCCTGTTGCCCTGTGCCCACAGTTCTCCTCTTTCATTTCCCATAGGTTCTTCCTGCGCTGCGTGATCTGGAACACCAGTGATGTCATCCTGGATGACGTCAGCATCACGGGGGAGAAGATGAGCGACATATATGTCAAAGGGTATGATGTAATGAGTGCCAGGAGATAGAGGACCATGAGCGCTGGAGAGGATAATGGGGATTACATCCCACATGCTGCTTTAATGCAGATGTGTACCACGTGTGTAGGCAGGAGCTTGAGCAGGAAGCTGCTTCAGCTTGCTGTGGGGGCAAAGGAAATGCCATTGCATTCAGGCCACCAATCATGGTCATAAAGAAAGAAACAGTGTTTTGGCTTTTGAGCCTTTGCTTTGCGAGGCTGCTTTGACCATTCACAAGAAGGATATAAGAACATACTGTTACACAGGTTCTGATCTAGCTCTCTTGGTTGCTACGTAGTAGCCAACTGATGCAAGGAACTCATCCAGCTGTTGAGACCAGCTGAGACCAGGGTATCTGGGCTGGGTAGCTTGTTCTGGTCTCTCACAGCTCTTTGTGAAACATGCTCTTCTCAGTTTCATATGCCCACAGGTCCCAGTTGTGTGCGCTGGTTTGTGTTTCACTGTTGATTCTTATGGAATCCCTTGTGCTGACTCTGTTGATGCCTTTGCAGAGTTTGAACACTTGAATCAGACACTCTTGCAGTCTTCCCTGGCCAAAAGAATAGAAGATAAAACTCTTTCAGCCTGCCTGGTTAGGGCATTCCATTAATTCCATTATGCAATCTTACAAATCAAATCCCTTGATTTAATTCTTCACTTTTAACTGTAATTCCTAACATTTTGTTTTCCTCGGCAGGAAAGGATGATTCTCACCTGTTGACAAACTAACTGTGTTTTTCTATATCAACAACATCATTGAATTTCCACATGGCTGTCATACAATACTTCCTAATGAGTAAATATGCTTGTAACAATGCGTTTCACTCAGAGTTTCATGTTCCGTGGGTTTAAGGAACTGGACTACAGTTTTGTTCACACTTGTACTACTATCAAAGGGTGTACTTGTGACTAAGAGCTATTTCTACTTCTTCTCTTTCTGCATCCTTCTGAGCACTGAACACCAGTTCAGCAGAACTGTTCAGTGGACCAGAAACTTAAGCTAATACTTACAAATAACAGCTGGACAAAGCAGTAGTTTGTTCATGTTTACTGTACGTCACCGGTACTGGCCCAGACCCGGGACATGCTTGTCTCACGCCAGTGTGTGAGGCATGACGAACCCAGAGGAACAAGTAAAGGTTACTTCCATGCTAAAAAGTAGAAAGAAGAAATAATGTTTTGGCTCTTCAGGTGTGACAGCTGAAGAAGGCTCAACAGACTAATTAACTTCGCATTAATTTTCAACGTGCAATTAACCTTTACTTGTTCTTCTGTGCTCAATGCGCGCTGGCACAGTTCCCCACTCAAAAACAGTGTAATACAGTTTACAGCACCAATGCCCAGAACTGCAGCTGGCTCTGTTGCACACAGCCACAGATTAAGTGTCTCTGATCTCACGGTTGGCTCTGTATCGTATGAGCTATAGAATGAAATGGCAGGACCACGCATCTTGCTTGCCATTGAAATTAGGTTACCAAGTCATAGATGAAGTAACAGGGCACCTATGTGAGCTTCCAATTGGCAGTCAATTGGTAGCACAAAAAAGGAAGAAATTTTTAGTTCATTAAAGCCAGTAATGATATACACTATTTCCACCATGCAATTTTACAGATGTAGTGGCAATGTGCTTCTCCAGTTACATTTTCCTGTTTGCCACTGTTGACAAGGAGGCACTTCCTTGTGCTCACAGCTGGCAGGATAGTGCAGTATTGAGGATCTTCGTGTTCTTGCACATGAGTGTATTGTGCAACGATGTGTGTATATAGTGTATGTAGATATTTCTCATGTCTGTCTATCTGCTTACACATGCCATCAATAGTTGGAAGCCAGCTGTCGCACACTGTTGATGCAGTAGTGCTGCTGTGTTCCTGCACTGTGCAGCTGTGATACAGATGTCACTGTTGGATGTTCGCAGCTGGCTTCTGGGACACGAGGAAAACAAGCAGAAGACAGATGTGCACTACCGCTCCCTGGGTGGGGAAGGAAACTTCAACTGGAGGCTCGTCTTCCCCTTTCACTACCTGCCTGCAGAGCAAGTCTGCAGCGTCAACAAGAAGGTCTGTGTGTGTGCATGTGTGTGCGTGTGTGTGCGTGTGTCTGTGCATGTGTACGCGTGTCTGCGTGTGTCTGTGAATGTGTGCACCTCTGCATGTTTGTGTGTGTCCGCAAGTGTCTGCGTTTGTCTGTGTGTGTGCACGTGTGTCCGAGCATGTGTTTGAGTATGTATCTGTGTGTGCGGTCTGCAGCGGGAAGCACCTTTAATATAGCTGCTGCTGTCACTGTGTTTTTCTATAGTTCTGCTGTAGTTACTAATTGCATCCTTAATTACTTTAATGTTGAATGCTTTCTTACTGCAGGAGCACTTCTGGAGCCTAGACAAGGCTGAAACAAAGATCCCCCCGAAGTTTGTGATCCAGATCTGGGACAATGACAAGTTCTCCTTTGATGACTATCTTGGTAAAGTCCTTTCCCAGTGGTGTTGCTTTAAGAGTCTCTTTTTGCTCCTCCAAGGATTAGTAGCAACACAGGAGTTAATTAAGATAAGATAAGATCAGTTTATTAGCCATAAAATAATTTCTTGCATTAGGAGTTCTTCTTTTCGCATACCCCAACTTGCTCTCCGTGAGACACAGACAAAGAGAGAAGCTTGGGGTCAGAGCGCAGGGTCAGCCATTGCACTGCACCTCTGGAGCAGTTGGGGTTATGGGCCTTGCTCAGGGGCCCAATGGAGTAGGATTCCTCTGCCAGCCACGGAATACGAACCAGCAACCTTCCAGCCACAGGCGCAGATCCTGAGCCACAGAGCCTCCCCACTGCCCCTTTGTCGAGTGATTCAATGTGACAAGCACAGCTGTGCTGAGCCCCTGTTGGGATTCGATCACAAACTCTCTCGGGCCAGA
Source organism: Lepisosteus platostomus (assembly GCF_059453375.1). Taxonomy (NCBI): domain Eukaryota; kingdom Metazoa; phylum Chordata; class Actinopteri; order Semionotiformes; family Lepisosteidae; genus Lepisosteus; species Lepisosteus platostomus. The sequence goes on along the minus strand of NC_142611.1, from coordinate 81,697,706 downwards.
AGCCCAGGTCCTCTGCTGCTGCAGAATCCTACTCTGTCTATGTTTCAAGGGGGTGACATCACTTCAGTGCATTGAGCCCTGTTACAACAACACATCTGAATATTTGCAACACACCCACCTGTGTGTGCACGTTTCTCACAAATACTGTTCTCGACCAATTCATCGAATGACATTTAGTTATTTAAAAACTTCAGGTTTAATCCTTAACAAAACAAAAACCATGCAGAGTACACATGTAATAGGATATCCAATTGGAAAAATATTGGAATCATGGGAAATTAAAGATTATAGAAGTACTCCTTCCTGACTGTTTGGGCTGGTAGAACTTGCCTTTTATGCTCCTCGCTACTGATCACCTGTCTCTTTCTTTTTGTCCCTGGCAGGCTCTCTGGAGATGGACCTGAACCACATGGTACGGCCTGCAAAGTCTGCTGAGAAGTGTGGCCTGGAGCTTCTCGACCAAACCCTCTCCGCAGACCGGCTGGTTTCCCTCTTTGAGCAGAAGACAGTGAAGGGCTGGTGGCCCTGTGTTGGCGAGAGAAACGGGGAGAAGATCATTGCAGTGAGTGCACAGTGCAGCTCCTTTCTCAACTACATTAACCAACTGAATTTAAATAAACCATATCATTAAACTGTACTGCCTTCTGCTCTTGGAGCACAGCCTGACAGCCCCCCGCGTGACACTGCGGTCTCTCTGTCTCCGGCAGGGGAAGGTGGAGATGACGCTGGAGATAGCGTCAGAGCAGGAGCACGAGGAGCGACCAGCAGGGCAGGGGAGAGATGAGCCCAACATGAATCCCCACCTGGAGGAGCCCAGGTGAGTCCCGCAATCTTTGCATCACTGCGCACGTGCTTACACGCAATGTAATCTCTAGTGTCTCCTGTGTCTCACAGGGCTCTTCTCTTGTCCAGTTCTTTCTTACTAACTGTATGTAACCATTGAGTCCGATTTGTCTTGGGTATTAATGTTCTCATGGAACCTGAAGATGATGGCGAAAATGGATACAACAAACAATGTCTGAGCTCTGGTAAATTGTGTTGATTGGTCCCCCTTATCAATTATGCAAATTTTACTTTGCCCGTTGATGTCTTGGAATCCATTCAAATATTCAGTTTAGGGACATTTTGCGTTTGTGTTTGAAGGTCATGTTTTTACTGTTGCAAAGGTTTTTATCCCCATCTTTCATCTTTGTAGCATTGCTTGTATTCATACAAACCTTTTCAAGTCAGAAAAGATGACCATATGTTTGAGTTGTCAGACTCCATAACTGTAATACTTCCTGATGTATCAAAATGTGTTGTTAACAGGAGGCAATGTGTTCAGAGCTCAGAATCTCCTATTTTAACCCAAACTAAAATGCTTATTTAATGACTTCCTGTGGATTTAAGAATCACATTCAAAATAGTTGCTTTTAAGGTCTGGAATGGTTTTGCTCTTGACTCTGTCAGTGAGCTGTTCACTGCCTACACACCATACACCATTTGCACTGTTCAGAATCAGGCTTTTATTTTTTTCTCTTTGTGTTTGCTTGGGTTTTATTCCTGAGGCTCCAGTTTCAAAGACATGTCGGCTGTGCTGATTCGGATCTCTTAATTGATCCTGTGTGTCGTGTGTGTGTCAGCCTTGAGTTGGACTGACATCTTCTCCAGGGTATCTTCTCTTCATCCTGCACTCAGAGTTTAGGCTCCGGGATGCCACTGTCCTTACTAGGAATAATCTAATGTCTCATAACTTGAACTTGAACTTGAACTTGAACAGCTGCTTAGGTGGTGTCATAGCAATAACCTGGACTTGAACATAAAGAAAACGAAAGAGCTAATAGTGGACTTTCGGAGACACAGGCCATACACTCACAGCCCACTCAGTATTGATGGAACGGAAGTGGAAACAGTCACCAGCTTTAGGTTTTTGGGAATTCACATCTCTAAAGATCTAACCTGGACTGTGCACACTGACTCTATCATGAAGAAGGCTCAGCAGCGCCTTTATTTCTTGAGGTGCCTCAAGCGATGGGGGATGCCAATACATGCGTTGGTGAACTTCTACCGCTGCACCATCAAGAGCGTCCTCACCAACGGGATCACCGTGTTGTATGGCAACACCTCTTCGCGAGAAAGAAAGGCACTGCAGAGAATGGTCAATATGGCCCAGAAGATCATCGGCTGCGGTCTCACCGAGATTAAACAGCTCTGTGAGGACCGCTGCCGTGGTAGAATTCTGGCTATCACAGAGGACAGTCACCACCCCAGGCATGAGCTCTTCACCCCACTGCCCTCAGGCAAGAGATATAAGAGCATACGGACACTTACCACTAGATTCTTCAATAGCTTCTATCCACAAGCAGTGAGATTGGCGAACACATTTAGCCATCCCCCTCGGACCACACCTACACCATCACCATCTACCTCTTTATGATTTATTATCTATCGCACATCTCCAGTCATTGTTTACATGTCTGTATTGTTGACATTCAAACTGTCTACATGTTTACTTGCACATTGTCTATTGTTTGTTTGTACATTGTCTTGATGCACTGTTTGCACTTTGTCTTGTTTTTTACACTTGTTTTACAATCGAGAGACTTTCTGTGAGTAAGAATTCCATTGTACCAGTACCGGTTACATATGGCAATAAAGTTCAAGTTCAAGTTCATAACTGATGGACCATTACAAGCTAATTTTGCATTTTTATCAAAGTAATGCAGAAGCAAAGTGCAAGAAGTGGCCAGATGTGATACTTGTAACAATTAAACGACATTCGACATAAGTGCACTGCACTTCTAGTGTTTCCTCATTCACTGTCCAAAGAATGGGCTTGTTTTCAAAGATGCCATCTTCTGTTCGCTGTTTTCCAGACTCTTCCCAGAAACAAAGCGTTGCTACCTTAGAAGTTACAATCGTAATCAGTCGTTAAAGCACAGCCAAATCAGGGTCCTAAAGCAAAGCCTCACACCATGTGATGCCACAGCAAAGCCAGTAAACTTACGGTATAAACATGGTGAAAGCATGGGAGGGTAGATTGGCCTCTGACTGTCTTTCTTCCTGTCCTGCAGGCGGCCAGAGACCTCTTTCTTGTGGTTCTCCTCCCCCTTCAAGACCATGAAGTACATCTTGTGGAGGAGGTTCAAGTGGGTCATCGTTGCACTCCTCATCCTCTTCTTCGTGCTGCTCTTCCTCGGGATCTTTCTCTATTCCTTCCCGGTAAGACCCTGCCTGACCTCCTCTTCAGAACCTTTATGGAGCAGAAAGCACACCTATGACACTGCTTCTAGGCCACTGGTGCACAGCCTCAACTCCTTCAGGGCCAGAGTCCAGCAGAGTGTATCTGCCTGCATCGGTCACGCACTGTCGTCAGGTTCAGATGACCCGTAACTGACAAAGATCAGCGTCAGGGGCACTCGAGAGCTGCATTTGTATTTTTGGTACTGAAAGAGAGAAGAGAATCTTATGTACAGTTTCTTTTGGGTTTCAATTAATGTTCTTCCTTGATTTTATTGCAATTTATTGCTTACTAAGCTCTTGAATACACGTAACATCCAGTACAAGATAAGCCTTCTTTTCATGCCAGATATGTGAAGAAGCCAGTCTGGAAATGTCAGGAGTCTAATACAGTAATACTTTCTCATCTGCGAATCCTGTTTAGAGAAAGGATCACACTTTAGATCCAATCAGCACCGTTTGTCTTGATACGTTTTTTTTTTTGCTGGAGCATTTTTGTTTAGTAGCTGAAAGACATTTTGTGTCACACAGCTTTGCTTTTCCAAACATTTTTGAACACCCTCATACCGAAACTGATATCACTTTACAGACCCTGTCTTTTCTTTGTACATTGGAAGACTTCAAAATTAAAAGAACTTCTCCAGCGCACAGTTTAAAGTTTTTCTGAGCAAGTTAAATAGAATTAAAACTCTCTTTCAACAGTCAACATGTCATTTTTGTGTGTTGCCAAACCTGTGGCAGTGGTGTAATTATACTGTATAAAAGCTTTACATAGTCAAACAATCCAAGCGCACTTCATGTGCAGGACAGGGCCCGTATTATCTACCACTGAAAAGCACCCCCATCTGGATGTCACATGGCAGGTTGACTCCAGCCCCACTCCAGAGCAGATCAGATGAGGACATGAGAAATGGCATCATCAATGGATTTAAAGGGAGACTTTAGGAAAGCCAGGCTATGTAATCCCAGAGTGAATTTAGCCAGAAGGTGGGCAGTAACACCTCTACTCTTATGAGCAGTGCGTTGGGATCTTTAGTGACCTAGTAGTCAAGACCTTGGTTTAATGTTGGTGATACCTCTTACAATAGATTGTCTGCAGTTAACATACTGGGACATTGTGTTGGAAATTATGGCCCAGTGGGAAGAGCGCCACCTAGTGATCCAGTAACCTGGTTTTCCCTGGAGGTCTCCCATCCCAGTGATGACCAGACCCTGCCTTGCTGGGTTTCTGAGATGCGGTGAGATTCGGCTGCAAGTTGATAACTGCCCAGTGTAAAGATCCTTTGTACTGATGCTTTTATGGCTCAAAGAGTCTCTTTGTTCCTGCAACACAATCATGCTTTCTTTTCCTACCATTTTATTTCCAGGTTTGCGTACCTGTAACAATGACCTTCTGTAAAAAACAAAGCCACAGCTAGAGGGCACTGTGCATGTAAACTAAACAGAGCGCTTATACGCTTTAACTTCGGGAACTAAGCATAATGAGCGCGTACAATATCAGCCAGTCCAAACAGACAAGAATAAAACTACAGATTTTTTTTTAATCAAGATCTCAAGGCCACAGTTCAGCTCATCCAGCATTAAAAGTCCGGTGTTAGTTACCGCCCGCTCATCCGAGCCAGCATTTAATACGATTTTCCGCGCCAGAGCGCCATGAATGAGAATGAGCGTCTGCGGCCCCGCTCATGCCGCTCAGGTGATGCCGCCCGGGTTCCCTGCGTTCTGGTTGTGCCGAGAATGTCAACATGCCAGACGCGATGCCGCCATGCACAATGCTGGCCCTTGTGTCGGTCTGGGTTTCAGGGAGGTTAGGGGAGCCAGGCGGTGCTGGCAGCCCCGAGCCTCTGGATCTGTAGGAAATGAGATCCAGCTGGTGCCTCTCCTCAGATGTGAGGCTGAACTTCATCAATATTTAGAGAGACTGTTGATTTGTAATAGAAGTCAGGTTTTGGCCATGGAAACTATTAACTTGTGTTACAAATGTTTTTCTGTTATTTTGTGTCTTATGTAAAGGTTCAGTCAAGAAAAAGAAATCCCCCTGAAATTTGAGATTGCGAACAGAGTATTGGATTATGAGATGAATCCCCTATATCTCTTGTACGATGAAACTGAAAGGTTTATAGGAAACATGTATGAAAGCATCTTGGACATGTGTTAAACATATTTTTGGTTTACAGGTCTACATACTGTATACAGAAAAGTGCAAATGTATTTTGCTTTTGTGTTGAATACAAGTTAATACTGTATCCTTCATTAAGATTAATTATTTCTATGGACCGTTACATTTTTTTTTCATTAAGAAGTCTCTGAGCTGCAATTTAAAACCTTAGTTAAGTGCGTTTTGAGCATTTTTTTCCCAAAGTCATCACATTGTCCCAAAATCTACTGTGATGGTTTTCCCAAAAATAATTAAGTGAAAAATTGACAGAACATTCCGATTCCCAGTTTCCACGGCTTTAGAGGTCGGGCTGAATTAAATCGTGGCTCTAGCATTAGCAGAAAGAGGCTTGTCAGCTGAACAAAAATATGTTTTGCTGAGTAACTTGAATCTGAAGTTTACGCTTAGAAACAGACTCTGATATGTTGTCTGTAAACTGTACAGACAGCGCAATGTCGCTTCAAACCACTTCAGTCAATACAGCCCAGTGCAGAGTTCAGGCTAACCAGATATCAAAACCTCATTCTGGTTTCTGCCCACTTGGTTGCAGTTCAGCTGCCATAATCAACTGTTGAAGGGCCACTGACACCTTCCCAAGATGGAGTGTGCTGTACTGGGATGATCTGGAGAGAAGGGGGGAAGCTGCTCTCCCCAGGAAGGAGTGTGCAGCCCTCCTGTGTGGCTGCAGAGAGAGCAGAGTTGGAGCTGTTTTATTTTATGTGCTGGGGTTATGTGTCATTAAATAGGATGAGCAAGGAGACCTGAATGTCAACCAGCGTTCCTGTCTGCATGCTGGCACTGCTGTTCCAGCAAGCCAGCACTATAAAAACGTCCATAAACTTATCGCTGCTCTTCTCCACATCATTAAAAACAAATCAAAAAAGAATCTCACTGTGATTCAAGCCACATGCAGATGTTTCCTTGCACACCATTCTGCTTCCCATCTCTCCAGACTGTGTCTCTGCATTTCCACACTAGCATCCAGCTCTGTCATTCTTTTTAAAAAGAATTTGCCCAATTGCACATTTATTGTATAGATGAACTCTGCAGAACACACAGAATAATTTGCTGTAACAGGATTTGATGGCTATTATCTTTTTCCAGCTCGCTCCTCCCTCCCCATGTCTCTTCCCTGAGAGATATCTCATTTCTGCTGTGTTTGGGATCTTCAAGCACAGGGCCTGGCTCATCATGGTCTTTGGCCGAAACTCAGTTTGACACATGTAGCTGTAGAGAAAACCAAGTGAGGACAGGCACGAAATACAAGCAACTTAAATGGTTACTTCTGAGATTGAAGCAAAGCTTTCCAAGTTGAATATGCTTTTTTTAAATCCTAAAATATTGTGAACACCAGGGTTGGAAGGGAAGTTTCTGGTCCGTCTGCTGTGCTGGGATTGAAGTATTTAAATGAAAGCGCCATTATAGCGGGTCAGAATGAAGATAATGGCACATAGAGAATATGACAGGACAGCACAAGTCCTCACTGGCAAGTGGGTGCAGTGACAGGAGTGTGTAGTGGACATTTGATAGTGTGGCATCATCTGCGCGGCAGAGGAAACGAATTAAAAAGATCCCACATCATTACTTACGTGAGGGTTGCAGCTGCTCATGTCCTGACGGCGGCACAGGCAGACAGGCAGTGTGAAGGAGGGGTCCTGACGGTGGCACAGGCAGACAGGCAGTGTGAAGGACGGGTCCTGAGGGCGGCACAGGCAGGCAGGCAGTGTGAAGGAGGGGTCCTGACGGCGGCACAGGCAGGCAGGCAGTGTGAAGGAGGGGTCCTGAGGGCGGCACAGGCAGACAGGCAGTGTGAAGGACGGGTCCTGACGGCGGCACAGGCAGGCAGGCAGTGTGAAGGACGGGTCCTGAGGGCGGCACAGGCAGACAGGCAGTGTGAAGGACGGGTCCTGACGGTGGCACAGGCAGGCAGGCAGTGTGAAGGAGGGGTCCTGACGGCGGCACAGGCAGGCAGGCAGTGTGAAGGAGGGGTCCTGACGGGGGCACAGGCAGGCAGGCAGTGTGAAGGAGGGGTCCTGAGGGCGGCACAGGCAGACAGGCAGTGTGACGGACGGGTCCTGCAGGTGGCACAGGCAGACAGGCAGTGTGAAGGAGGGGTCCTGAGGGCGGCACAGGCAGACAGGCAGTGTGAAGGACGGGTCCTGAGGGCGGCACAGGCAGGCAGGCAGTGTGAAGGACGGGTCCTGAGGGCGGCACAGGCAGACAGGCAGTGTGACGGACGGGTCCTGCAGGTGGCACAGGCAGACAGGCAGTGTGAAGGACGGGTCCTGAGGGCGGCACAGGCAGGCAGGCAGTGTGAAGGAGGGGTCCTGACGGCGGCACAGGCAGGCAGGCAGTGTGAAGGAGGGGTCCTGACGGCGGCACAGGCAGGCAGGCAGTGTGAAGGAGGGGTCCTGAGGGCGGCACAGGCAGACAGGCAGTGTGAAGGACGGGTCCTGACGGCGGCACAGGCAGGCAGGCAGTGTGAAGGACGGGTCCTGAGGGTGGCACAGGCAGACAGGCAGTGTGAAGGACGGGTCCTGACGGTGGCACAGGCAGGCAGGCAGTGTGAAGGAGGGGTCCTGACGGCGGCACAGGCAGGCAGGCAGTGTGAAGGAGGGGTCCTGACGGCGGCACAGGCAGGCAGGCAGTGTGAAGGAGGGGTCCTGAGGGCAGCACAGGCAGACAGGCAGTGTGACGGACGGGTCCTGCAGGTGGCACAGGCAGGCAGGCAGTGTGAAGGACGGGTCCTGAGGGCGGCACAGGCAGACAGGCAGTGTGACGGACGGGTCCTGCAGGTGGCACAGGCAGACAGGCAGTGTGAAGGACGGGTCCTGCAGGTGGCACAGGCAGGCAGGCAGTGTGAAGGACGGGTCCTGAGGGTGGCACAGGCAGACAGGCAGTGTGAAGGACGGGTCCTGAGGGCGGCACAGGCAGACAGGCAGTGTGAAGGAGGGGTCCTGAGGGCGGCACAGGCAGGCAGGCAGTGTGAAGGACGGGTCCTGAGGGTGGCACAGGCAGACAGGCAGTGTGAAGGACGGGTCCTGAGGGCGGCACAGGCAGACAGGCAGTGTGAAGGAGGGGTCCTGAGGGCGGCACAGGCAGGCAGGCAGTGTGAAGGACGGGTCCTGAGGGCGGCACAGGCAGACAGGCAGTGTGAAGGAGGGGTCCTGAGGGCGGCACAGGCAGGCAGGCAGTGTGAAGGACGGGTCCTGAGGGTGGCACAGGCAGACAGGCAGTGTGAAGGACGGGTCCTGAGGGCGGCACAGGCAGACAGGCAGTGTGAAGGAGGGGTCCTGAGGGCGGCACAGGCAGGCAGGCAGTGTGAAGGACGGGTCCTGACGGCGGCACAGGCAGACAGGCAGTGTGAAGGAGGGGTCCTGAGGGCGGCACAGGCAGGCAGGCAGTGTGAAGGACGGGTCCTGAGGGCGGCACAGGCAGACAGGCAGTGTGAAGGAGGGGTCCTGAGGGCGGCACAGGCAGACAGGCAGTGTAAAGGACGGGTCCTGAGGGCGGCACAGGCAGACAGGCAGTGTAAAGGACGGGTCCTGAGGGCGGCACAGGCAGACAGGCAGTGTGAAGGACGGGTCCTGACGGTGGCACAGGCAGACAGGCAGTGTGAAGGAGGGGTCCTGACGGTGGCACAGGCAGACAGGCAGTGTGAAGGACGGGTCCTGAGGGCGGCACAGGCAGACAGGCAGTGTAAAGGACGGGTCCTGACGGTGGCACAGGCAGACAGGCAGTGTGAAGGACGAGCACCTTCCCTATAAACAAATCTTGGCTTTTTATTTTTTGTTTTTGTTCAGCTGAAAATAACATATATATAATGTATATAATGTATTATAAAGTTTTTTGCGTTGCTTGAATGTTGACTCTGCTGCTTTTTACTCTCGTACTGTCTTCTTCATTTTTACTACTTTAACATGATGTCCGCTATTGTAACAAATGAAAGCCGACATACACCTGTACACTGTCAAAATTAATACAATTAAAACTTCCATGTCACACACAGAAGGCATATGGGTTCACACACACCTGCATTTTTAGATTTCTAATCTTACTTAATGGCAATAGTGTGTATAGGTGCTCACACCTGAAGAAGGCTCAACGGCTGAAACGTTGTGTTTTCTATCTTCTCTTTTCAGCTGGAATAAACCTATTACTTGGAAACATTGTGTTCACATCTTAGAGACTTTTGATCCTGCCGTAACAGTCTTTCTCGCATTACTGCAGCAGTGTGGTAGACAAGCAGTACCTCTCCCTGTTTGGCCTTGAGCACGGTCAATGGCTCAGGCCAGTCAGATCCTGTCTTGACATCAAGCTGCTAACTGGTGGACAGAAACTTAAACAACAGCATTCAAACATATGAAATAAGCACAGCTCGACATTGGCATTACTGCTTAACACTGATCACATTAACCAGTGAAGCAATGTACCGTATTTCCCTCACATCATTGTGTCAGCAGCGTATTTCTTCTGCCCCTCAGCTGCGCCTCAGCACTGGCCCCACTGGAAGGCCACAACCTGCCGCACTTCCCAGCAAGAACTGAAGCCATCACTCCTACTAACCCCAGGTTTCTCCTCTTACAGAACTATGCTGCTATGAAGCTGGTGGGGCCCTTCAGCCGTTCCCAGTGAGCCACCTGCCTGGGGGAGAGGACAGACCCCCAGCGCCGCTGGCAGAGCCCAGCACTGCCCACCCCACTCTTCACACAGCAGCTTTTTAGAGAGAACGCCAGGCTAGAATGTTACAAAGACCATCATGGCAATTGATGTTAAATATTTTCACTGTAATTAAAAGAAAAAAAAAACATTTTTCAGCTCTGTAATGGGCAATGGCTGTCCAGTAACAAAATGCAATTGATCTCTTCTACGTTCCTTGAAAACTTGTAAAAATGTTTTTTTACATGAAGTTTAATTGCTCTTTACTTTCAGAACATAACAACTATTAGAATCAAGAACCAGGCCATTCGGCACATTTCACTCGTTTGTGTTTTTTCAGTAGCTAATTGATCCAAGGACCTCATCCAGGCATTTCATGAAGGAAGCCAAAAAAACATGAGGTTTATACATGGCTTAGGAGATGAAAGTATTTGCATGGCAGAAATATTGCTTCAACTGCCGGTTTCAGAGGTATACTTGCCAGAAAGTGGCTGAGAGCCATTCTCACACTGGACTGGACCCCCCACTCTTTGTCTGACTGACAGCGCAGAGACATAGTGAAAGGAATGGGAATCAGTTCCACTGTACTGCTTGAAGACAGATGGACAGATGGCTGGATGGATGAAAGAATGGATAGTAGATAGATAGTTTACCTGTATACCTGTGGACACTAATTGACTTTTGGCTGATCTAATTACATACAAATGATTCATTGTACTTCATAATCAGGAGACGTATTATATTTACCATGACAAACTACGCTTGAGGCTTATAATATGAAGTGTTAAGACACTTCTGAATCAGATGCAAGTGATATGAAATCGCTCACTCGTTAGCTGAATAAACTATACAGAAGACATATAGACATGTGAGAAGTAACTTCCCTCCCTTCAGCTACAGGCAGCTGTTATGTTGACTTGTGCTGTCAAGAGTATCTTCTGCCAGAGAAGCTCACTCGTTACTCCGGCCTCCAGCTCTCCTCGTGCTCATCATGCCTGTGAGAGTGTGTGTGACAGCGGAGCTCTGAGCTCGTTCTGCGTGTCAGGCAGTTCACGCCTCCAGCCTTTAAGATGCATCGTGTAGGTCAGATTATACCGATGTAAAGGTCTTCCTTACTGTTGGAGTCATAGCCCTAGCCTGGTCTGTGGCTGAGTAAGAAAGGATAACAGGAAAACTAGTTTAGGACTAAGCCAACGTGCAGCCTTGCAGGATTAAAAATGGCATGTGTGTCGGCTGAGCTGTGTTACAATAAAGCGACTGCACAGGAGTGCTTAAGCCAGATTCAGCCTGCATGTGAGTTACATGCAAATGTTTTGCTAGGATTACTGAATTCTTCCAATGTGCATTAAAGGTGAACACTACTCTCCATTATAAACTCACATCTTATAGTCTTTCAGTTATTTCTCTTGTACTGCAAAATGACTGTTAAGCAAACTTAGTTAATCTTCCACATGTAATCAAGCTTTCTTGAAAAGTAATAATGCAAAGCTTGCATGTGGTGTACAGGTCTGTACAGCGTGTTAGTGACATGAAAATATTTGATTTACAAGCCTTATGTGCTGCAACCTGGCCAAAGTGTTAGATCCACGATCTCATGTTTATTTTTACATTTCCCTCTAAAAATAGCCAATTTCCCTCTGCATCTTTCAGCTCATAGTTCTTACAGTGGTGTGCACTAGATTTTAACATAAAATATATAATCTAAGTGCAGTTTCAGGACATATCTAAGAATCCTGATTTACAATCTCAATTTACATTAACAAATTCTGTTAAAGCATCAGCAACAAAAAATGAAGTTTAGTATAAAAGTCAGGATTCAACAGTTATTAATTAAATATGAATAAATAAAAGTGAGGCATAATGTTATTGAGACTGTAAATTTACCTAATTAAAAGCGTATCCAAACAGACCTTTAATTAACACAAATGAGCCTTCATGGTGACATTAATGCCGTATGAGGGATTTTAAAACACTGTGCATGGATCGTATTTGCAGACATCACAGAATTCTAATTAATACCATGTCAGGCTATGAGCTATAAACAAATTAATAGAGAAAAAATTTAACTAGTGCTATATCCTCAGTATTCCTGAATAAGTAATTGATGTTTCATTGCAGATATGTTCCCTGGTGTGCTTAATACATTTTTTTCCAATGAGTTTAAAGTTATAATTCAGCCTTAAATACCAAATAACCTGGCAGCCTTTAAACTGAAGCTTGAAAGCAGTTTGTTATGTGTAAAATACACACTGTACAGTATGTGTGAGTGTGCCAGTGAGCGTGTGTATACTGTGTCTGGAGTAAATCCTTATTATATTGCACTATTTTGCTGAGAAAAGCCAAAGACAATGTCAAGAGTTTCACTGTTTCAGCTAATCATGCTGTAAATTGGACTGCACACACGAGTCTCATTAACTTGCCAGTTGAAAGTTTTATCATTTGTAATAAGCAATTTTATAGACACCTTTTATTTCTGTTTACATTGCTCTCAGTATCTGGACGTGTTGAATATAAACTCCCGTACTCCTGACCATGATGGACAAAGCACTTCTGTTACAGCAGGGTGCCAGGATTACAGCTGATGAAATATACACCACAGTGTAGCTTCCAGTACCACCTTTTCATTAGTTGATGAAAACTATCACTCAGAAATTACTAGTCACTGTTGTCAGTTGTATAAAAATCCTCTGATGCTACAAACATCACATGCTATTTAATCAGAGATGTATTTTTCCTCCAGTCCAATATTTCTGTAGACCTAAGCGGCTTTAAATTGATCAAAAATGGGCACTGTTGTTGTTAAAAGTGACAGAGGTGAATTAACAACCCTGTGAACGCTATTTCCTAGTGTCAATTAATATTTCAGGCCACTGGTACAGCACTGAACTATTGAGAATTTCTGAAATGTAAGGTATTTTTGATTTAAATATAGGATTAAAGCCATTTAAATCCTGCGTAAGCTCCTGAGTCATTACACAGCTCTTGATTTTGGGATGTTACATTTCAGTTGTTCATGTTAAACACTGTTCTGAATGTAGAAATCGCCTTATGACGCCTTATAAAATTCTGTTTTGCATCAGATATGGGTTTGCTTTTGCCTTCTGTGAAGCAATATCATGTACACAATATATTAGAAACTATGCACCCATATTTGCGATACATGTACTATTTTATTGGTTTCTGATAAAATGTATCATATAAAAAGATAAAATGTCTGTTTATTTGAGAAAATAATAAACGTATAATGTCTGTTCACATTCAATGATTAATTCACTAAAACCACAATCTTATAAATCTTGAATAACTGCGAAAGTGTATTGTTTATACCATGTAATTCAATTTTACAATACAAATAATATGATTGCACAGCAACATCTCTCTCTCTGAGTTACTTTTTTCTATGTCAATCAAGTGGGCAAAAGGTTAATATTGACTGATTTCCCACTGTGAAGATGACATTTACTCAATTCCTGCTTGACATGAACGTCAGCACTGCTGTTGACAGACTACTGAACTGTTTCGAGCCTTTACACTGCTTCCTGCCTTCATCTGGTTACTTAAGGCAAATATACTGAAAGCATTAAGAAGTAACACGTGGTATTGGAAACACTATTCATTTGTTGCATTTTTATTGTCCCTTAGTACAGTTTCTCTTCCATTTTTCATCATGCAATCTCTTCATTCCGAGAAAATAAAAAAACTGACCTCAGCAGCAAAAATAAACAACAATTTAACAAGACAAAACTGCAGCTTGGATAAAAGTAATGACATTTCTCAGATTTAATATGCTTTATTATCTGATGTGTTTGTTGATGTGTGTGAGGCTACCAAAATGAAATAAAATTTTATTGGAAAAAATTAAGAATGGTGTGCAAAAACCTAAATTATGAATATTTGGATCCGTGTGTAATTTATCCTATTATCCTGCTGTGTCCTTCCCAACGATCACAGTTAAAATGAGTATTCATTTACGCACATCTTCAGTCCTACCTGCTCTGCTTTCCAGCAAAACCCTTCCAATGGTGTTACAGTATGTACGCTACACCTGTCAATATCGGGGGCTGTTCGAGTAAACTGCCTGTTCAGGAGGGGGATACCAAGGTTTTCTCCCACCTCGCCACTGACAGCTCGGATCTCACCTTCCACACTAGAACAGTCCCCTTCGCTCCCAAAGGAGCAAGACTCCCAGGAGAGAGAGATTTTCCCCAGATCAGTTCCTGACAAAGGGCCCACCTGCGCACCTAGTCATGAAGAATCCCTGTGTGCTGGATCTTTTAACCTTATCTTTGATGTGCTCAGTTTCATCTGAGCTAAATGCTTGTACAGTTTGAGTCTTGGAATACTCTACTCCCTTCTAGTGCATTTCTGTTTAAAGCACCTTAACTAATGAACAGCAGTTGTGTGCGCTCCCTTTCGGAGCAGCATCCAGACGAAAGCCACATGGTAATGCATCTCTGTAATGACCCCTAAAGCTGTGATTGGTAGTTTCTCATGCTGGCTCCTGAAGGTAATGGCACCTTCTTGGATTTTGTCTAATCCGCCAAGAGTAAAAAGGCTATTTTTTCATTTGTGTCAATAGGAGGTAAGAAAATTGGCAAACAGGCTTTTACCTGGCTCATGTCTTGTAAAGGCTCTCTAGGACACACTGGCACAATAAGTATTTTTTTTCGATTTAAGAAAGCAATAATAGTAACAACAAAGTAAACGTTATTTACTTGTATTTCCATAATTCTTTTTATCCGACTTCATCTTCCACTGAGGTGCAGCCGCACCTGGGAGACACACAGTGGCCATTCTGCACCAGCAGCCCCACCTGGGAGACACACAGCGGCCATTCTGCACCAGCAGCCCCACCTGGGAGACACACAGTGGCCATTCTGCACCAGCAGCCCCACCTGGGGGAGACACAGCGGCCATTCAGGCCACTTTATGTATTGCCTCTGACTTGGGGGCTGTAAGTATCCTTATGCTCCCCGATCTTAGTGTTGCTTTTGATACAGTAAATCATTCAGTGTTGCTTAAATGCTTGCAGACATTCTTGTCTATCATCTTGTTCTGTCTTTAACTATTTTTGCTCTTATCTGACTGGCAGGCAGCATTTTGCCTCCCTTGGTCCATATAAATCCCCTATGGCCCCTGTCAAACATGGTGTACCTCAGGGTTCAGTCTTGGGCCCTTCGCTTATTATTATTTACAGGCCTCCCCTCAATCAGAATATATGCAAACATGGTCTTCAGTTTAATTCTTATGCAGATGATACTCAGATTTATGATTAAACTTCTTGTCTCACTTATCTCTTGTTGGTGTGACATCAAACTCTCGTTGACATCAAATTCCCTGAAGTTAGTGACAAAACATAAATTTTACCGGTGGGCAGCTGGACAAGCTGAAGGGCTTCACATGAATGGTGGGTTGGCTTCCCCATTCACACGTCAGCCATAGTCAGGAATCTGGGAGTAACACTTGATCCTCTCCTGTCTTTCTAGCCACATGTGAAAAACTTGATTAAGATCTCTTTCACCTAAGAAATATCGCCTGCATTAGGGAATTTCTATCATTGTCCAATGCTGAGTGCCTGATTCATGTATTTATAATATCAAGACTTGATTTCTCCAACTCTTCACATTATGGGCTCCTTACTCTTTTCTCAACAAGTTGCAATAGCAACTCTGCAGCTAGAAAACTTACTCACACCACACCCTAACAGCGTATCACTGCTACACCTATCTACGTTGGTTGCCTAAAAAGTCACATATTCAATATAAGATCTTGTTACTGACTTTCAAGGCTCTAAGCAATGTGGCTCCATCATACTGTGTATCTCTGAACTCCTCCGTGTTTACCCTCCCTTATGTATCTCTGTTCAGTTGAGGCCGGCCCTCTGCTCACTGTAATCTCAGACTTGTGGTGACCGCGCCTTCCCTGCAGCTGCTCCAGTGTTGTGGAATGACCCTCTTTACGAGAGACAACTTCTTTAACTCTCTTCAGATCTAATCTTAAAACTTACGGTTTTACCAAGATCTAAGTGTGATTGTCTACTTCTGCAAAAACCAACCTACATGCTCTTGTGTTTCTATTGTACTTTTTTCTCTTTTTCTTTATTCATGATGTACAGCACACTTGGGGTTGGAAAGGCGCTTTATGAATACAAGTTATTATTATTATTGTGAGGGTCTCACTTCACCCCTGTGAAGGCTAGGTGAAAGGTCCACTGAAACTGACACACAGAAACACTAGAGACAGCTGTCAGAATTCAGGGAATATTATTGAGCCAGACACACCCAGGCCGAGTAGATAACATGGAAGACAGTCACAGTAAATAAGGACACATGTAAGGGCTCTGGCATTGGCCTTCAGGCACAGAAGTCTAGAATGTAAAGTGATCTGCCAATCAAACAATCAATTAGTCATGAAGAACAAGTAGATAGAGGCTACCTTCCTCCTGCACTTCCTTAAAAGAAACTAGAGAATTAATTAATCTAAAGAATGTGCGGGCACAGTTAAAGAATCGTCCCCGTGTGCTGACACTGCTCTGATCCCCTCTCCAGGACGGGCTGGAGATCATTTAGCCAACGAGAGGTGCAGGAGTCTGCATGCTTCTTTCAAGGACCAAACCTGCTGAAAACATGCAAAATGAAAACCAGATGCAGATCAAGAGAGATGAGCTGCAAGGTACCAGCAGCTCCCACATAGTTAGGCTGAGTTTAAGACGCCACAAGCTCCCCTTTCGACAGGCAGGTAGGGGAGCAGCAGCTCAATGAGCGAGGCCATGTGTCTAGTTCCCTTGCCACACAGGCTGCTGAGAGAGCTCCCTAAACCAGAAGACATCAAGTATAAGGTTTCAGGATAACGTGCTGCAAGATTTTCAATGAAATAAAGAACTAAAGAACTATTTCTTTGTCCCATTGGAGCAGGAAACATTATGTGATCATTCAGATCATCCTGCACGTGTAGACAGCAAAATGGGCAGAGACAGTTCTTCAGTCTGGATCCAAGTTGAAATCACAGCATCTCCTTCTATATTAACATTGTGTGCATGCTTAATTTAGTTTATGGACATTTCAAATAAATATTAATATGTTTATGAGAAGTGCAGTGTCTTAAATCTGCTCTTTGTTTCAATAATGCCATGATATTTGCCAAACCACAAAATGCACATCTGTTCCTTGTAAAATAATCAGCTATTGTTTAATTCTTTCCTATTAACAAATACCAATATACTGTACCATATCAATCCAATGGAAACTAAAAACACTTGCATACTATTCTATGAATTACAGTAAAATACTAATACTAAATACTAGAGTTTAATGGGCATTGAACAGAAAAAAATTAAATCATCCAAACGTTTTCAGCATTTACATTGTAATTGTATGCCAGTCGATTATTATAAACTGTTTTATGCAACTTTATCTTCTTCTTATTTCAAGCAGCACTTTCCTCTCAGTTGTGCAGGACTGAAGTGACAGGACAGTGAATCAAGTTTCTGTCAAGCACAGTTCTCGCTATATTCTTATAGAAACACTTTCTGCCCGTGTGCGTGAGTTGCACATGAAATGAGAGAAAGATGAGGATAATCAGGCATGAGAGCAACACGAAAGGAAGCGAGCGCTTGACTCCAGCGGCGAGGCCGGGCATTCTGGGAACTGAACCCGTTCTGGACCACAAAAATCTGGGGGGGGCAAGCCGCTATCGGCTGCAATTAGCGAAGCAGGACTCTGCACTGAGCTCCAAGGCACATCAAAACAGCCGGCCCAGGACTGTGATGTGTAAAATGGTCCATGCGTGTGATTGGCCATATGTTGCTGATCACAAGAGGGAGGCCGATGGGGAGACCTGGCAGTAACTGTCCAGCTCCTGCTGCAGGCTCTCCGCCGGCCTGCTGTGGGCGCCCTCCTCCTCCCCATCCTGTGGATCCCCGAAAAGACAAGACGACAGGACCAGTGACAGGGAGAAGAAAGAAGGAGAAGAAAGTAAAACTGTACATACTCTTTTATTTGGCAAAACCACACACACCATTAAACCTGTGAAACGCTCTGCTCATACAACATCTGAGACAAAGGTGCTAAGAAACACTCAAAGAACATTGCTGCCGGCTTCTTTATTCAGTCCTTTAATTTGTTTGGAAGCTGTAGCTTCTGTAGCTTCTCCTTCTTTATCTTTGCTTGCTCATCCGACACAGACTGCTAACAGGCTTTCTGTCTGATATTTCTCGCCTGCCCATTCAACGCCGGCCAATGAACTGAAAATGAAATGAATTTACATCAGTGTTTGAGACTGTGATTTGGAAGACGAAAAAAAAGGACATGCAGAGGTCAATCCCAGGATATCATCCAGCTCTTTCTCCCAGGATCCCAGGAGACTGGCTGGACAGGTCATCTGTTGCTGTAGGACACCCCTCCTCTCCTCAGGGCTAAATGCACTTAATTTCCATGTGTCTGCAGGTCCTCAATTCACTCTCAATCCTGAAGAAAGTCATTGGGAGTTTCAAATTACTCGGGACCCCTCCGAGTCTCCTGTGCTCCACACTGAAGAGATTAACAGGACAACTTTCAAAGCATTCTGTTTGCTCAGAAGTTGCTCCATTTTTCTTCTTCTTTCAGAAAAGAGCCCATGATATATTCCCAGATTATGTTTAAGTGAAAAACATTAATTTTAATTTCCAGCTCATCTGACATCCTCAGAGCTTTGTGGAAAATTCTGCTCTGGAGCAAAATGCTTCAAAAACATCACTTCCAACTTTTTCCAGGACAGGAATATGCTTTTTTATAATGTTGTGTTTAAAACTGTGCTCAGTGTCACACATCTTGTCCATGTACAGTATATACACTTTCTGCATGCAGTACTTTGTCTAAAATGATTTTCATTTTGCCACATGTGTCGAGTCCTGAACAGCATCTGAATCTTGCTAAATTTCCCCCGTCGCTTCTGCACTCTTCCTCCTATTTTGGTATCATCAGGAAATTTGATGTTTCATTGTCAAAGCTGGACTCCTTCACCTCCAGTGTGTCAGCTTCACCTGTCACCTCCCTGGCCATGTGGGTAGGTGGGGTGTGATAGTACCGTAGCTGCGGGGGCTGTGTCAGCTGACAGGTTTTAACCTGCCTTTAACCAGGATGTTATTGTCATTTCTCAGGCAGCCACGGGATATTAGACATTGAATAAACGTTTCACAATCACGTTTCTCCAATTTCTCCAAAGGCTGAAATAACTGATCATACAGTATAAGAATTCCACAGACCATAGTGTAACAGAAGAACTACAACAATACACACAGTCCTTCCTTCTTTCAGTACTGTTTTTAAAATTAAATTCATAAACAGTTTATTGTGATCTAATTCAAGTCCTGGTGAAAGAGAAGAATAGTGTCCTGTGTCCCACTGAAGTTGCTTCACCATACCTTGGACTGCTCAATGTTAAAACCTGGTCTTGGGCTGAATTCCCTGAACCATGTGCCACAGCTGTTATGATCATGATCACTCCAGCCAATAAACTATCGATTAAATGGGCTCTTGAGCTCCTTTGAATGCCCATATTTATTTATTTTTAATTTAGTAAATGCAAACTTAGTTTTTAAAGTATACAGTATGTGTTGTATATTTAGATGGGGGATAGTAGCATGACCTAAAGCAGGAACTTTTCAGCAGGAGCATTGCTTTCATAAACCACTAAAAGCTATACCAGCAGTTCAAAATAAGTTTCACATTAAACTGCTTCTTCATTGTGGCTATTTAAAGTAGCATTTTTAACCTTTTTTATTCCTTCTAATTTTTTAACACAAAAGGTACCTTACAGCGGAAAAGCAATCAACTACAGTAAGTACTTGGCAGGCTTTCCAAGATTACAGTGCATTCCAATGTATCATCTTTCTGCTTAATCTTGTCAGGACTGACACATTAAATCTGCCGATGCGTTTTAACAGACACCACCCTCTTAGCTCACTCCATCTTTGTGCTGCAGGATATTCAAAAACAAAGACGGGAGGATCTGGAAACAGTTTGAGAAATACTTAACAATTCACATTGGACTGTGCATTCATTAAGGTTGGAGCAATCTGGAAATCACCAGCCCATTTTAGTCGATATAAAGAATCTTTTTGTGGAACTGAATACAAGCATTCTGCTTATGCAGAACCAATATGGTATTAACAATCCTGTCTGCTTTTTGAAAACATATTAGAGCGTAAGAACAGTTACAAATGAGACGAGGTTATTGGCCAGTCCAATTCATTTGTAATCAGTAGCTAATTGATCTAACAATCTCATCCAGCCATTTCTTCAGAGTCCAGCAGTATTTGCAGCTTATTTCCTTAACCCTTTGTGTATAAAGAAGTTCCCTCTGTTCTTTTATAATTCAGGGAACAGGTCCCCTCATGGTCCTCGTGCTCAAGACTAATAAGACAGTCCCTATAGTCTGTCAGTGTAGGACTATCGTGTTGGTTACTTTCTGTTAAATTTCACAATAGCTGATGTGACAAGTGCAAGCCCCCTGGCTAATACAGTAACTAATGTAATTCTCTGTGTTTATCTTGGAGACTATAGATTCTTTGCATTGTTCTCCTATGGAATGTTTGGTCTCTATCCTAGTCAATTCAATGAAATCAGCAATACTGTCACTGCCAGTAGAAATATTAGCGATAGAATCAGTGTAGAAACTCTTGCGTGCTTTGAGACAGTGGAAAACTACGTTTCTGTAGGGGCTGTGGATGGTGGCTTCACTTACCTTTATGGACTGAGTCATTAGCTGATTATTTTACTCAACCCCCTTCCTGCCCTGTTTGCAGAGCTGTATTGCAGAGAGTCTCAGCTTTTGGGGTTTGGGCAGCTGTTCCAGGAAGTGTGAGTTCACCGCTAAACTGTGCAGCGCTTGCTCTGTGTGCGCAGCTCTCACAGCATGAACTGGACTCGCTGTCTCCACCAGGCTCCAGCTTCTCATCTGAGACCATGTGCTCCACATTATGCATTTCCATATGGTTTAGCCACCTGATATGGCTGTGATCTTCAAAATGTTCTTTAAACAAAGGCTTACCTGCTCTGATATGGCATTTTCACACTGGTATACATGTGTGGAGTCTGCAGAGTACAGTTGAATTCACAATGGCCATGTAGTTGAGCCCAGTCCTCAACCAAACAATCAGTCTGTCTTAAGAAAGAGAGAGAGAAAAGCAATTTGGCCTCTCACACCCTCTCGCACAGAGCCGCCCACCCAGGCTCTCTGACCACACCCACAGCACAGAGCCATTCACCCAGGCTCTCTGACCACACCCACAGCACAGAGCCTCCCACCCGGGCCCACTGATCACACCCACAGCACAGAGCCATTCACCCAGGCTCTCTGACCACACCCACAGCACAGAGCCATTCACCCGGGCCCACTGTCCACACCCACAGCACAGAGCCTCCAATATAACTGCTGTTATATTTTGCCTCAACTGCTCCAGTCACTCCAGCTGTATAAATGGACACCAGCATTGGTGAATCACATGTGTTGTCTGCTTAGCTCTGACTTGTTGAGCCTGTAGAATCACAGAGCAGCCCAACTCAAGACCCAATTGAAGACCATGGGTCTTGAGCTGTTAGTGTCTATTTGAAAACAGTTCCAAGCAGGGGAGGTATATATGCTCCATGTGTGCGATAAGTGGGACATGTTCAATATCTGGGGTAAGAGAACACGTGTGCTTGTTAAAGAGAAGCCTGGAGGGATCACTAGGGGGCGAGACAGGGGCGGACTAACTGGGGCACAGAGCTGGGTTCTGGAAGAGTGCTTGTCAGCCAAACCTGCCCTAGAATCCACTGTTCAGTAGCTGTGGTATATTTAACTGACAGTTGATGAATGTTGTGTGAACATTCATACAGTAAGTCATTATTCTGCTCCCATATAATAATTATTGCTTATGCTTACATCCCTTACATTATTGGAGTGCAAAACATTTGAAGATGATTACCCTGGCTCTATAACACAGTATTTCAGAATGGGTAAGACCAGTGGATACTGTATACAGGACAGTACTTTTTCTCCTATGGAAGGGCACTTAGGAGCAAAAGGTTGAGGGTGGAGGTGATGACACATTGTGTATTGCTATGAAATTTTGAAATTTCTTGGATTTCCTCAGCTCTTTCTCCAACAGCCCAGAAAGAAGGAGCAGTGTGCTCCACGCCAGTTCTTTCTCAGGCAGAGAAAGAGAGACAAAGCAGAAGAAGAAAGAAAAGATATGCAAGCTCTGCCCCTCAGGGATGAGTGAGTGGGGTGGGGGAGTGGGAAGCAAGAAGGGATATTGGTAAGATTTTCCTGAAGTAAAAGAGCGTAACCGCATGTACTGTACATGTAATATGAAGCCCAGCCTGTAATTATTCCTTCAGAAGCTGCCAGGTTAAGAGTGGCTTGTTAACCTTGTCCTGCAGAGGAGGTCCACTGGCACCATAATCCTGAAAGCAGAGCCAGTTCCTCTGGCCCTGCAATCACTGCTCATTTTCTTCACAGCCTTCAGAGCTGTGTGTGCAAGAAAATAGGGCGATCCAAACTGAAGCGAGAAGGACGTCTTCCCATCTTCCATAACAGTTCTATCTGAGTTCAACAGCTTTATTTTCCTTGGTTGGACAAAAAAATAAATGTAATCTCCACATAGCTTGTTGACTCTTTAACATTGTCATAGCTACAGTACATAGACCTGATTAGACAGGTTTTTAGTTTAGTTTGCAGGATTGTACAGATTAAAGCACTTATCTTAGAAACACAGATCGTTCTTCATGCCAGGAGTCACGATACAGGTCACTCCCAGTTTCATTGCCAGTGTCCAGCGCCATGAAGATGTTCTTGATATTTGAACGTGAAGATTTCTTGGAGGCATTTACTGATTAACAGCATCCCGCTAAGCAATCAGAATACTTTGGCAGAGTAAGTGCCTGTGGAGCTGATGGATTAAGGTTGACAATTACCATTCTAATATTCAAAGATTATTATGCATTTTTTTCTGATTAGAGTGCACACCCAGAGCATGATGGAAATGGAAGCCAAGATTTACCAGAAAATACACAATTTCACTGTTTTGCGTGGTAACAGTTCCAGTGCTTAATTCATTGAATGACAAAATTCAGATTTGCCAAACAATGCATATTAAAACCGAAACGGTAAGAAACTGTGCACTACGGGAAACATGATGGAAATGTGGGAACCAGCTGTTTACTGATGTATGTACGTTCAGTGGTGCGCAGCATGTCAGCACTCTCTAGCCCGCCCCAGCGTCCAGGGGGAGTCCGAAAGACGTCAGATGTCCTCGTCACGCGTGACACATCCCGTGGCCGAAGCCGCCGGGATTGGATTCCCAAACCACACTTCACCTCTGGCATGGACAAGACCTGGGATCAGATTTTCAAGCTCCTTCCCCTGTGGTCTGCGAGGAAACAAAGACAGAGGGCTGATTTATAGGTGCTTGCAGGGCAGAAGGCAGCCTGCCCAGGTCCGTACGGGAAGGCACGTGACCGATCCTCTGGTGATGGGCGTCTGCTCCAGGAAGCTGGACCTATTTCCAGAGCTGTGTCCAAAAAATTGGAACCGCAGTTCCCGGATCTGGTTCCAGAAAAAAAGAGAAATACAAATAAGGCCTTCATCCAAATTTATAGTCTCGATGTACATTCAAAGGGTTTCTGTGTGTTGAAATGCAGGATGTACAAGACATTGACGGCTCTCCAAGCGACAAGCCTTTCAGCACTTATAAATCTACTGTCCAATGTGGATTTCCCTGTAATAAAAACTTTTCTTTTTAATTCACTCCTTGGTGGAGCTCCTGTAAGAAAAGCATGTCACTATAAAAATTAAAAACCCCACATTTGAATTACACTGATTCATTTGGAAACGTTTGTATGTAACATTTTTTTTTATTAACTTATACAGTCTGTGTTTTAGGTGTAAAGGATAGGTGCTCTTTAAGAAAGCATATACAATTATACCAGGGATCTCCTCTGCTCCTGAACTCTAGTGTTTCATTCTGTCACCTTCAGCCAGGCATCCTCCTTCCTCTTCCTCACCATATTTACCAGAGAGGAAGTTTCCTCTCATCCTCTCTGCCCTCCCAGAGCTGGCCCCTATCTCTCCTTCAAGTTTAATCGGTACACCCTCCCCATGATCTGCATGCCCACCTGTGTTCCTGTGCACCTGCACACCTGTTTACTGAAGGGAAACAACCCCAGGTGAGTCAGAAGCTGCTGCACCTGCAGTTGGCAGTTGGGGAAACAAGAGTATATTATATACTGTAGATATGCAATACTACAGCATGTTGAAGCACTTCAAAATATCTGCAAATAAATAATAGAATAATGTCTTCAAAAAGATAGAAAGACTTAAAATTGTATATTTTGGGGTAAGAAAATCACTGGGGAAAATGGCAAACTGCAGCAAATTACAGATTAATTAAACTCTAAGATTTATTTAATTAACATATTTTCATTCCATACATTCATTCAATACATTTCATTCACAGCGATTTTTCTGGACACTCCACTCAAAGTAATGGGGATCCCCTCCACCACCACCAGTGCGCAGCCCCACCTGGATGATGTGACAGCAGCCATAGTGCGCCAGTACACTCCCCACACACCAGCTCTCAGTGGGGAGGAGAGCAGAGTGATGAAGCCAGTTCAGAGATAGCATAAAATATATTAAACTAGTATGTAAATTACCATTAAACACTAAAAATACCCTATTTGAATACACTTTGAAAAGGTTTACATTCTTAAACAATCTTGTAACCTGCAGTCAAATTGCTCAATGTAATATTGACGTGTCCGGGAAAATGAATAAACCCCTTATTCAATAGCTGCCTTTAAAACTCCTGTCATGGAATCCTCAGTCTTTCTGGTGTTTCCACATTTAGAAATCCCATAGATTTGATTTAGGTGACACAGACTATCCTGGCGTGTCCAGGCAGATTCCCTGTGACGAATATTGAAGAACCTTTTTGAAGGGAATCTACAGAAATATGTCAGTGCATCAAAACATTCTTTGTATGGTCATGACAGAATTCCCACTCCAGACTTCCTCACCGATAGCGTTTTTGTCACAGCATGCTACAAGCACAGAGAAAAATGCTACGAAATGACGGTTTTGCTGGGTTTCAATATAGTCTTTCATAGCGACAGTTTCCTTTCTTATCTTCCTCAAAACATTGCTTTTTATTGTTTTTTAAAGAAATTTCCTGTCTAATGTCCTGTCTACATTTTCCAATTTCCTGTCTAACGTGCACATAAACCCATGCCAGTCTGCCTACAGAGCAAACAGGTCAGTGGAGGATGAACTCTCCTGGGGCTCCATGATATAACATCTAAAAGCACCCAGCACAAATGCCCGGATCCTCTCTATTGACTACAGTTCTACCTTTAGCACAATCATTCCTCTCAAGCATTTTGATAAGCTGGCAGAGATGGGTATCAATCAGACCCATTGTTATTGACAACTGGATTTCCATTCTAATAGGAACAAGGGGAAGCTGAAGGGCACTATCTCTATGCCTCTCACCCTGAGCACAGGAGCTCCTCAGGGTTGTGTCTTATAAGATAAGAGATAAGATCACTTTATTAGCCATATACATATTGTACATTTCTTGCATTAGGAATTTGGCTTTTCACATACACACAGGCGGGGAGATAGAAGCTTGGGGTCAGAGCACAGGGTCAGCCATTTATACAGCACCTCTGGAGCAGCTGGGGTTAAGGGCCTTGTTCAGGGAGTCAACTGAGTAGGATTCCTCTGCCGGCTGCAGGAGTTGAACTGGCAACCTTCCAGCCACAGGCACAGTTCCTTAGCCACAGTGCCTCTGCTACTGTATTACCTCTGCTTTACTTTTTGATAGATAGATACTTTATTGATCCCGTGAGGGAAATTGCAGTGCAACACAGCTTTACACAGACAACACAGCCACTGTGTAACGAATGATACAATAATAATAATAATAGTACAATACATACAATACAATCAGTACAGTGAGGGGTGCACTAAAAGAGTTACTCACAGTCCGGATACACAAAGAACAAACTAGAACAGAACAGTATGCAGAAAAATCGTATCACACATATGAATATAAATATAGATGTTAATATAGATATAGATATAAATATAAATGTATTGCACGGGTCCCTGATATATATTGCACAAAAAACGGTTGTAAACGGGAAAAGAAAGAGAACAGATGTAGCAGTAGATGTGTAGATGCGTTCAGTCCAGAAACAGGTCACTGTCAATGTTGCCTCTGCCCAGACGCAAGGTGGATGCATTGTACAGTACAGTCTTATGGCAGAAGGCAAGAATGACCTCCTGTAGCGCTCCCTGTCGCACCGTGGATGAATCAGTCTATTGCTGAATGTGCTCTTCATTTCTACAAGCCTGTCATAGAGGGGATGGGAGATGTTGTCCATGATGGCCTCTAGTTTGGACACCATTCTCCTCTCAGCCACTACCTCCAAGGGGTTCAGGTCAGACCCAGTGACAGAGCTTGCTCTCCTGATGAGCTTGTTCAGCCTTTTAGAATCCACTGCTCTAATCCCAGGGCCCCAGCATACCACTGCGTAGAAAATGGCGCTCGATACCACCGACTGATAGAACATATGTAGCATCTTAGTACATACATTGAAGGACCTGAGCCTCCTCAAGAAGTAAAGTCAGCTCTGTCCCTTCTTATGGATGGCCTCGATGTTCTTAGACCATTCCAGTCTATCGTTGATGTGGACTCCCAGGTACGAGACCACCATCTCCACGTCACTCCCATGGATGTAGACAGGAGTAGGTTTGTCCTTTTTCCTCCTGAAATCTACCACCATTTGGACACATATGACTATTTTCACATAATCTCAGATTTAGTCAAAATGTTCACATTCGCTGCTGATAACACTCTCAGAGGGCTTGTCACGAACAATGATGAGCTGGTAGTGCATACCCGAATAAATTAGGGAATCAGGTCTGTGGTGTTGCCTCAATAACCTAGAATTGATGTCAGTAAAACAAAAGGACCTGTAATGACTTTGGGTGAAGCAAGGGTGCAGTCTCATTATTATACTGTATGTCACCAGTCAGTCTGTAGTGGTGGTGGAGAATCTTAAGTTCCTGGGCACCACCATCTCCACACTCTAAAATAGGGGGTCAACACATCCATTTGGTCCAGAAAGCTCACCAGAGGCTGTTCTTCCTGAGCCTGTTAAAGGGGTTTGCAGTGTCACATGACCCTCTTTTACAGATCTGTCATCACTGTGTGGTATAGCAACAAATCTGCCCAAGACAAGAAGAATCTAGAGAGGGTAATGTATATTTTCACCAGAATCTCTGTGGACTCACTCTATTTCTCTAAATTAAAACTCAAAGCTTTAAAAACCCACCCTGCCGGATCTCCGTTTACTGTACTTCTCTCCCCTCCGGAAGAGGTTTAGGTCTTACTGTACCTCTAAACAAGGACCACTACAAGTAACAGCACTTACACAAAGGCTGTGAGGTGCATAAACTCAATTTTTTAATTTTTGCAAGACTCGCTGTTATTCCATTAGTTCTCACTGTTCTTTATCTTCTTATTGTGTGTTTAAGACAGTGTGCAAAGATGTGTTGGGGGATGCTGTTTTTTTGCTGTTTTTTACTGCAGCTGAGCTCTTTACTTACATGAACCCTGCATTCAAGGAACAGGTTGCTTGGTTGGGACATTGGCACAGTGTGTGGCTCCCCTGCTGCATGTATTGACTTCTGTACAGGCTGCTTGGAAAAGAGGGTGGCACAGTGGTGTTAGAGACCACTCTGTTAGAGGACCACTCATACACATGCTTCATGCACGGTGCGCACAGACAACTGAAACTAGACACAGTCATGCGGAGCACCAGTGGACACCAGAGGGCATGTTTTCACAAATAGTTTCTACACAAATATAAAGGATGAAACAACTGCAATTTAAACACTTAAATGGAAAATATGAAAAACAAAATCGCAGGCTGAGTCCCTTTTTTTATTCCGACAATAAATCTACCTTAGAATTGTTTTTCTGTGCCTGCAATAAGATACAGTCACAGGACAGCCCTGAGCTGTATCTGTTGATAACTGTGGAGCTTGAAGGCCACGTTTGAACACCCTGGCTTTCTTATTCATCAATACCAGCTCCCAGCCGGTGAAGCGCCGCGCAGCCGCCATGTGCTTGCAGCATGAGGAGTGGAAAGACTGCTTTCAATAATGAGGCAACATGGAAGCAGGCCAGTCGACCCCAGGTGAGCACTGGCAAAGTGAGACCAAATAATACAGAGCTCCAGGGCCTGGGGGCTGTTTTCTTTTGTTTTCCACGGTGAAGGCATTTTTGAAGCCCTATTGTGATAATTGTCTGCAGTGTGAAAGCAGGGCTCGCTCAGCGGGCCCCTCACACAGGAACGGCCCCTTGCAGGGGGACTGGCGCACCTACGGCTCCTCCTGCCCATCGCGCTCCTCGGGCTGGGTCTGCTTCCATGAAAACCATGCTGGTTTCCAAACAAGCTGTTGCCTTACCTACAAGGGAGAAATGAGTTTTTTTGCTGTGGGCTGCGGTAGGTCATTTTAAACAGACTGCCTGCTGCACTTTCACAGCACAGTGAATGTGTCTTGTAATGGAGACCTTCCCCGCAGGTGGGAGACCGCTGTGCTGCCGGAGAGACATCTGCAAAGCTTGCCAGTCACTAGTTGCAAGGAGCGAAAAAGATTAGCTCAAAATATAAAGTCCGTGTATTCAACCTTGCCTGAAGGCACAGATCAAAGAGCCATTTGACAAATCTGGACCCCTAGCTGGTCTAAGATAGTTCCTTTCGGGCTGCTTTCAGTTTTAGGTGTTTACTTGGTTTTGTATCTCTTCAGATACCAGAAGGGTGTAAGGATGCAGAGATGTGGATATTCAAAGTATTCCTTCTTTTGTTTATTTGTTTTTTGGCCCAGGAGCTATGCCAGTGTATTGGCTCATTGTGTGGTTCTGTGTGGACTGGACAAGGACAAACAGGCCAGTGTCTGCTCCTGGACTTCCAGGCCTTCCAGAGCTGTGCGGGGCCAGCAAGCATACTGGTGTAGCGGAGCTGGTGTGGTGACGTCAGCGCCCTCACTGCGCGTAGCAGGGACTCCAGCTGCCTGGGCTGGGGGAGGTCTCCTTTAGCTTGCGCGGTTGGTGCCCTGTTGCGTTACGCCAGAGACCTGGGTTCGCGCCCCAGGTGCTGCAGGATGGGACAGAACAAGTGGCGGGGGGCACGACAACCCACGGAACCGTGACGATCACACGTGTGCTGTCTTTGAACAGATGCCCTAGGCAGGCAGTGGTCTCCTTCCAGCTTCCTGGGGTTTTAGCATTTTGTAAAGTATGTGAGGAAGTAACAGGGCAAAGGCACCATCTAACTCAATATATCCTGAGTTAAAAACCTGGGAATTTGTAAAATAATGTATGAACTCTTTTGCATATGACGAAGGTTCAATGATTCTACTTTAGAAAAAACAAGGTGTGGTATTATTAAAATAATACTTGTGGATTGGCAAGCACTCTTGCTACTATCATGAGTTTCAAATAAGGACTTTTCTTTCAAAAAAAATATTTTCAGTGTCATCCATACCTGTTTGTGAAATAATATGGCACTGGTATGCAGTTTGGAGTCAATCTAACTGTACAATTGGAAACACTGAGCTAAGAGCCAGTATTTTTTTTGCTAAATATAATTTTCTGGGCCCCACTTATCGTGACCTCTCCATAAAAGTATATGTATAATAATAAACGTTTTGAGACATAAAATATCAAACAAATTGGCATTTTCCCTGTTTTTATGATATAATATCCTACTGCTTCTCGTTTGAAGTTCAATTTAGTTTTTCTATTTTCCAGTTCTTTAATGAGTTTCTGTCTTTTATGATATTTCCATATCCTTCATTTTACCCCAATAAAATTAAAGGGAAAAGGACACGTTGAAGAAATGCCAAAAAACATTATTATTATAATTATCATACTTTGTTTCTTGGGTTTTCAATAAAGATACTTTATGTACCGATACTAGATCTGCGCATTTTTCAGCAGAAATGCAGACCCACATCACACCATAATATGTTCAATCACTAAACAATCATCCCATTGTGTTTCTGTGATGGGCAGGATACACAACGGACAAGACACCAGCCAACCGCAGGGTACACACACAAACACAGAGGTATAATTTAGGGACACCAATTAACACAGTGTGTCTTTGTACTGTTGTAAGAAACCCAGATACTATGGGGGGAATAACATGCAAGCTCCACACAGAAAGCACTCCAGCATAGTCAGACCTTTGACCCATGAGCTATGAGACAGCAGTGATAACTGACATGTCAGTACTGCCCCATTTGGAATCCACCCATTTGCAATTAGCAGATAAATAAGCAGGGCAAATATTTATATCTGCAGTGTATTATGACTCATGTTATGTGTGCATTATTAAGCCTCAAGTCACAATGTGGAACTGAACAGATAAGGACAATAAAAAAAAAAACATGACTAAACAGTACATGATTTATCACTGACAGAACTGAAAAGAAGACTGGATTCTGAAGTAGCATTGATGACTTGGGTGGTGTGGTGGCACTGTGGCTTAGGATCTGTGTGGGTGGCTAGAAGGTTGCTGGTTCAAATCCTGTGGCTACCAGAGAAATCCTACACTGCTGGGCTCCTAAGCAAGGCCCTTAACCCCCACTGCTCCAGGGGTGCTGTATAAATGGCTGATCTTGTGCTTTGACCCCAAGCTACTCTTTCCATGCCTGTGTGTCTCAGGAAGAGTTGGGGTATGTGAAAAGAAAAATCCTTAATGCAAGAAATTGTATATAGCCAATAAAGTAATCTTAAGACCATAAATCTGACAACTATGCACATGGTGAAAAAATAATTAAGTATTATGGAATACAAACAATTTCTATGCTCTTGACCATAATTTGTTCTCCCATCTGATGGGTTGCTTTTCTAAAGAAAAAAAAAAATAACGAACGAATTTAATGCTTATTGCTTATTGGGGTTGAATAGGCAATTGGCAATTACAATACATGCATGCACAGGAAGGGATATCATATTTTTATCATATTTTTACAACAAAGAAATATCAAACGTAATAAATCCTGAACACAGTGCCGACCTCGATTCCATCCCCATTCCCACAACAACCGCTCTCGGCAGTAAATCATGAAAGTGCTCCTTTTCTAGCTATTAATACAGCCAATTTAGAGACTCTACTTGAGGCCCACAGGAGGCATGAGGGATGGCGATTAAAAAGCAATTTAAGACGTTTTTTTTGGCTAATGGTTCTCCAGGACACGCGCGATCCGTCATGCGTGCCGGAGGAATCCAGGGAGGCCGTGCTTCCAGGATGAAAGGGCTGGGACTGTGCTGCCGCTCCGAACCGCAGTCGGAGCTGAATGACATCACCAGATGCTGCCGGCTGCACTACCTGCTCCCAGAGCTGGGAGGAATGGGGTGAGATTTTATGGCTCTTGGATGCTGCTGAACATCACATAATAATTATCACCTCTGTTCCACGCGGGACGGGGAGCAGGAAGAGAAAGAAGGAAAAGATGAAGTAGGAGTATGATTGCTGTGTGATGCACTTTTCAAAATGGGATTTTGCTGCTCTTTAGCCTTGATCCTAAAAGAAAACAAAAAAGAGTCAATCAATTGGTGTGAGATCATGATGTTAAAGAAGCTGCTTACCCTTAATCATTTATTCTGTCCCTTTAAAGGAGAGCTGCAGTCCCCGTTTCTCAGACCGGTCTTTTAATCTTGGTAACAAAATAAATTCACTGACATTATAGAAACATTTTACAAATTTTGAATTAAACACAAAATTGTGAACTTTGTGAAAGTCGCCACATTGTTGCAAACCCCTGTCTCGTCACGGGTTACAGTTCCCCTGAATGTGGTGCTCGCTAGTCACCATAATGGCTCATGTAATGCGAGACACTGGCGAAGGAGCGCAGGCTGTGCTGCACAAATGTGCCATCATGATCTGCACGCAGAGTTAATCAGTAAGTTATACTTCTTGGTAAAACTGTCTCAGAGTTCAAAGCAATATTTCTATGGGATCAAAAGAGATGTATTCACAAGCCTGCTTGTTTACAGTGTAATAGGGCCACATCATGTCATCACGTCAGACGTTTTTGTTTCCTTGTTCTGAATCCTAGAATATGGCACTGCACATACTTGGACATTTTGTCTATTTTGTGGTGTAAACTGGATTTACTACAGTATGTGCATTTTACTTTCACAGTGATTTGAAATGCACTCATCAATGCCGATTATTTCTAACCTGAAATACAAAAATAGTGTTGCAGTTCCCCTTCAAAGGATCTACAGTATTTCTCTCAGGACATAATTACATAGTTAGTAGGTTAAATTACCCACAGGGATCACCAGGCCTTGTTCTGTTAAATATCCTTAGTTTTAAGGACATAAGGAAGGTTATCAATGGGAGGGGGGGTTTTCAGATCATAGAGCGGATTGGTTTGATGATCTCATCAAGATACAGTACTTTTATACAAATCCATGGCACCACCTTTAACAGCCTGGCTGGGTAGCTTCTTCCAAACGTCTACAGTTCTTTATATGGAGTTTACTACAAACATTAAGGAGGGGCGACAGCTGAGAAGTTCAATGCTCCTCATTCCTGATGCTATTTCCTCAATAAAAATATCAACACCATATATGCACCTTTTATGCTTCTCTTTTTTGCCCCCTGCATCCCTCCTCCTCCTCTCTACCTGTGTCACTCCTCACTCTGCAGGGGGTCCCAGCCTCCTCAGCCAGAAGACAAGGGGCTGCAATTAGCCAAGCAGGTCAAGTCCAATTTACCAGAGCCAGACACTTAATTTACATGTTCAATATGCTTAATTCTTCGGTTTTTGAATACTCCCAAAGTAAAGATGTGCCTCCTGCTATCAGATTTATATAGAGTCTCGTAGACCTGTGTGACTGTTGCATGTTTGTTCGGGGCTCAGTGTTACTGACGTTTCTGGTTTTCTCTCTAGTTTCACACCAGAACTGCTCACTGCTAAATCATTCTCAGAACCCAAAACTAGTTACCCTACACCTAACACATACTCTGCATGGTAATTACAATAAGTATTTAAACACACATTTCTTACAGTGGTTATTAAAATACAATGAATAAAAATTAAATATGTCTGTTAGTAGTTATATACAAACTCCAGGTTTTATTTGCTGTAATCACAGGTTTGGGACAATTGTTCCACATCTGACCTGAGTGAAAAGGAAGTTTTACACCGTGACTCAGCCAGCGCACATCACTGTGGTAAAATACCTTCCCATCTTCTGCGTCAGTTGCAGAGAGGAAATTACCAAATTGCCTGTGGTGGAGAGCTCTTGCCTGAATCACGCTAATTGTCACTACTGTACCCATCACATCCTCCATTTCAAGGACTTTTAGGCCCAGCACCTCCTAATGAATCATACAGTGACATTTTCCTGTACAGCCAGTCAAACTAGCTGTCCCTGTTCATTGCTGGAACTCCATCACACATCACAACACCACACTCAGTCCAAGGCAAATACAAGCTTCCAGTCTTGGCTGACGCTGCTTGGAAAATCTTGCTTTTTTGTTGTCTCACTACAGCCCTTGAGATTAAGGGGCTTTTCCATTGCACAAACACTCATCATCAGCTAAGCGCAACACGTCCATTTTCTTCCATTTCAGAGTCCCTGGTTAGCCAGAGCCTATCCCAGCAAGCAAAGGGCACAAGGCAGGGTACAGCCTGGACTGGATGCCAGTCCATTGCAGGTCACACACAGACACAAACATACTTCTATCAGGGCCAATTTCAACAGAAGCCAATTAACTTACCAGTGTGTTTTTGGACTGTGAGAAAAAAAAAAACTAGAGCACCCAGAGGTAACCTACACTAACACAGGGAGATCATACAAACTCCATGCAGATAGCAGCCCAGGGATTGAACCCAAGGCCCAGTGGTGCAAGGCACCAATACTAGCCACTGTGCCACCATGCTACCCTCTCATAAGATAATTAAAAGCTATTCTGTCAGTGAAAAATTAAGCATATCTTTACTCACTTCTACTGGCTACTATATTTTGAGCAAGAGTGGCTACTGTATAAGAAGCTCCTGTTTTTTTTTCTGGGAGCATAATTTCCATCACCTTACAAATGCCCTTCTTAGTAAAATCACGTTCTGCAAAGGGTTTACATGCTGTGCTGTAAGCTGAGACACTTCACAGCTTGTCATGTTAGCTCTCGAGTTTACTATCAAGGTTCTTTTGATAAAAAAATGCCTTGCTGTAACAGTTTCCAGTTGTTTTATCCTTTGTAACATCTTTGTCATGTGTCCAGCTTTTGTGTAGTTACGTTACCTTTCACACCTTCACTATTCTATAACTAGCAGTGTTTCAAATTGAACACACACATTCATCCCTAACAGTCACTTGTGCACATTGTTGGGATCACCAATACTCACTAGCAACAGCTTTTCTTTTTCTTTGCACCTTCTATTTTCTAGGGATATTGAATTAAGGGAAGTTTGCATTGGTGGTCTGTAACTGTTAATGACTCACTATCTACTAACTATCTATTAATGAGCATTTGTGTTTTCAATAGTAACAGATGTTAAGAGTTGAGGTGATTATGTGGTAGCTCAGACAGGAGGATTCCTCCTAGTGAAAGGTAGTACAGTTCACTTCTACTCCTCCATTATTACAGTAGCTCATTTGAGGTTAAGTGCTTCCAAAAGATTGAATAAGGGATATTGTTATGTATTGCAACACCCCACATTTAATTTGTATTTGTCTGGTTGTCTACCACAATGATTGAATGCTGTTTTGTCCCCTGGGCCTTAATTTGATCATCACTGATCAGAAACGTCCATGCTTGAAAACCTAAAAAAAGCTGTCACATCACAACAGTTGTCTTTACTTTGTGAAGTGATGGTCCAAACACCACTTCCCTTCCTGGAATCTTTCAGAGACAGCAGTGATGGGCCCTGCAGTCAGTGTTCCCCTGGTCAGGGCCAGCTGGCTTTTCTCACTTAGAAGTTTTTATTTTATTGTAAAAAGGTATTTTCTTTAATTTAAGGAAATGCCTGGGCTGACAAGCCCTCCTCCCAAGATCAACGCACTATTTATCTTGGTATGTAGATTGCTTTTAATGAAAATTGTCGCGCGTCTAGACTTCTGTGGTTTCCACTTCAACCAGAGAGCATTTACCTGGTTTCTATGGCAACCACAGAGTCCCCAGGGTTCTGTGTCCTAATGAGAGCCAGGAGACTCTTAAAGGGTGTTCAGAAGTTGATGTTGGAGGCATCAAGACCCATGTGGGTTCTATGACCCCTTGATGTAATTCCAACTGTAAAACCTGAAACTAGTATCTTTATTGGCTTTTACCCAGTTATAAAGTCCCTGGAAAAATGCCATTCAAATAAAAATTTTTGTTTGTTCATGTCTGTATGTTCATGTCTGTATTGTACTCGTGTGGAATGTTTTAAAACTTACTAAATTAATATTTTATTTTGTGAAGTGCCATTCACCATCTTTCCTTTAATTTCTGCCTGCATCACAGGAGAGTGTCACAAGAGCACCAGACCCCATCTGGAAGAGGAAGGGGGAGAGGGATCACATCTTGAAGTTTGCAGTATGTGTTACATACAGAGACCTAACTCATCCCCCACTGAAGGGCAGTAACCATCTGGGTGGCACACTGCAGCCATTCTGCACCAACTGAGCCACTGAACCCCAGATCGGGGTAGAAGTGAGAAATTATTCATCAATTCAATGAATTTACACAAGCAGGAGCCATTGCTCAGAGTCTGGTCTGCTTGAGCCAGATACATAGCAGGGAGGGGTGTTTGCAGTAATAATCTATCAAGACATGGGCTGATACAAAGGGTCTTGCATTTGTGAACAGCACTTTTTTCAGTTTTGTACTTTCCCCATTACTGGTGTTGAGTTTGTAGGCCTAAATGTTTGCTGTTATCACACCGGTGTTAAAATATGGACTCAAAAGTATTTAAAAAATACAAGCCTATTTCACGTTTTCCTTTTCTTCAAAAAATTCTGGAACAGTTGGTGGCAGATCCATTACAATCTCATCTTGCATCTAATGTGCTTCTTTCTGTCAGGCTGTAGACAGAGGCACAGTGCTGAAACAGTCCATATTATGGGTTTTATTGATTTTTCTGACAGCTTCTGGCTAAAGGACTCCTTTAGGACTCTGGCTAAAATTGTTCTCCTTCTGGAGGGTGCAGCTTTTTTGTTCTCCTTCTGAAAAGTGCAGCTTTTGATACTATCAACCCTACTGAGCACACAGAAATTGCCTTGGGCTTACCAACATTTCCCTTCACTGCTCTGTCACCTATTTAACAACCAGGAGCAATTTTTAAATCTGTTACTAGCTCAGGATATTCCACAGGGTGCTGTCCTATGATCTCAAGTTATTTATTTACATGTTGCTTCTTGGTCAGTTTATTCACCATCATGCACTTGGGACTGATATGTGATAAGCCTCATTGGTGTCAGTGATGACAGTATTGCTTTGGTTTCTGCCCTATCCAGGTGTCTTATATTGACATATGGATGCAACCCAACTTATGCTCATAGACTCCTAAAATCAGCTTCACAAAGTTACAGCTACCTTTCTCAGTTAACTTGGATGGAAGTTGCTGCCAGAAATGTTATTATGGAAACAGAATGGCCCAATTCTGTTAAAGTTCTCAGTAGAGACAGTCCCATTCTACCAAAATTGAAATTCAGCATCAATTTCTATTTTAAGAAAAAGGAAGAATCTACTATAATTCTCCAATTATCTCTTCTAAATACAGATACAAAAATCTATTCAATGTATCCAGTTTGATGGCTTGGTGCATTTGTTTTCTCCTTAACTCATAATGATTAGACATTTTTCATGAAGGACAATTACTTCTGACACTAAACAGGCTTCTTTCATCTGATAGATTTTGCTGAACATTTGTCTATTTATCCACTGTATATGATCAGTATGCTGTATAGTGCATCTACTGCTTGAATGTAAACAGGATCAATTCTTTTTAACTCTGGGTATCAAAGAAGGCTGCCATCTAAACTCTCTACCCTTTACACTCTCTTTGAAACCTTTAGTTTAAACTTTCTAGTGTTTTAGTTGTTAGAATTTTTGGGGATCTTTTTCCTGCTACTAGGGCTCATGTTATTTTTATTCCACTAAAGGTATCTGTTACAGATCCAGCTCTGTATTTTCTGCCTTTATATACTTAGACATAATATCCTCACAAACATTGGCCAAAGATTAGAAAGGAGGGCTTGATGGTGTACTGTTAGACTCCAATTAGACCTGGACAGGTAGCAGCAACTTCATCCCACTCTTCATGGTAGGATGTCAGAGATCAAACCGAACACGTTCCCGTTGGCTATATTGCCTTTACTTCCCACCATGCCTTGTGCTCTAGACAGCTTCCTAAAGGAAAGGGGATGTATTTAATATAACTATTGTGCATGTCAGCTTGAGACTGTGAACCTGAAATTTTACCCAGAATCCCCAGTTTGTTGGTCCTGTTTTAAGGATATGATAATTGAAACATTTCATTTAAAAATGTTCCTTTTTCCAACTTATAGCAAAATATTAATAATGTTTCATTGATGGAGCTGAATGCATCATTAGGGGATACATTCTGTTCTGAAGAGATAGGAAAGATAGAAGAGGTGTAGAGCTATTTATTGAAAAGACTAGTCAGGCTAAGAATTAAACCTAGAGGTAAAAAAAGGGTCTCTTGAGACAGACTCTAGACGGGTCAGACTTGTTAAGCATTTCAAAGCTGTAGTGTCAGGAGTATTCTATAGACCTGAGGTTCTCAGCTCCACCCCTGAGGGTCACGGTGTCTGCTGGTTTTCCTTTCAGCTCTTCATCACTTAAAATAGTTTTTTTTTATGCATGCAGTCCTTATTTTAAACAAAAATTCTATAATGATTCATATGGGCACTATTATAATTCACATGTTACAAATATAGAATAAAGTCAACAAATATTTTCACACACTTAATAGCTTACATATGCTGTCTTCTATCTGTCAGAACTCTGCCTAATTAACATGATCTCGCCCCTTTATCTAAGATGTAGATTTTAAAATCATTCCAGGATTTGTGAGAACAGAACTCACTGTCAGGATTCTTTTTGATTTAATATCTATTTATATTTCTACTTATATATGAGATTTGTTATGAAACTCCTTTGCTTTCTCATCCACTAATGGAACCTTTCCAGAATGCCTCTAAGGCAAAGTTTGTTTTGTTGACAGTCAGTAATATAAACTTAACATCCTCCGTGTCATAGTCATCTAGGACACAATACAAAAGACCTTATTAATTTAGCTATTACTGTAACAGGACAGTGGAAGAGTGAGGAAAGTTTTCATTGTTAGGGTGTCTACAGAGCCGTATACAATATAGGGTTAATAGGTGGAAGATTATCAAACAGGTTGTGGCACACTTTTGCACGTACAAGTTGAGCAACGTGCAAACAGCACAGTGTCCTGCTGCAGCTGACACACACTAGTCAGTTTCTTTAAGAATGACAGGAACAAGATCACATAAGAGAGAATGTCCGCCGCAGATACCATCAGTCTTGAGAGCCCACCTACTTATTCCTCACTGGTGTGTAATACGGGGGAATATTTCCACATTGTAGAAAAACTTGGTACACTAGCTTATCCATTTTAAACTTGCTCACAGAATCTATGCTGCACCACTCAGGAAGGTACAGATGAAAATGATAAAAGGCCTGTAATGTCAGGTCTGTGCATCTGGGACAATGGGTACATACCGTATAGTATTAGCATGTGCTGAGAGCCCCTGAAAATTAATACATGTTGGTGACATGTGGTGTCTACCAAGTACTCTCACCCCAGAGAGTACTTCTTCTGGCAGATGTCTTTGAGCTACTATTATCAGTACAATCTAGCTGTTTTTTTACTCTAGCGGGAATGACAAAAGATATAAAAAAACATTTTAAAGGCCTGGATGGAAACTGCTATCTCTTTCTCATCTGTTTGACTATTTTTATTACATCTTAAGTTTAGAAAGATCCACTTCTCAGTTACAGTCAGCATCTGTTGCCATGATCTCAGGCTGCAACACTGCTATCAGTGAAGCAACACTGTGATTAAAAGTTCTGTAAAGATCTGGTTTCGTGTTTTTCATTGTATTGCATATAGTACTGCACTGTATTGTTTGATGGTTCTTCTTGCTCTGTATTTTGTAACATATTTGGTATTGCAACAGGTGTTTATGTGTTCCCTGTACTCAGGAGTGAGGTTTAAAAGTGATAGTAAAAAATATTTCCTAAAAAAATGTTGGAAGCTCTTAATCTTGGTATGTTTGCTGCTTGTTCTTACGTGAATTTTCACATTAAAAATATCACAAGAACACCTTTCTTTCGTCTGTACAACATTAATCTCTTGCTCTTGCTTTCCTATCTGACACTGAAATGCTAAGTCTTTGTTTAATCAACTTTAGATCACTGTAGCGTTATACTGTATGTACAGGCGTGTCTTCTGGGGAAGTGAAAGGGCTTCAAAACTCTACATCTTGTGTACTATTAAAAACTCTGAATGGATTAGGTCCAAGTTATCTCAATAATAACTCCACGAATCTAGTCCATCTCTTGATGTGAGATCTGTTGCTTCAAACTTTTTAAGCCTGTCAAAGACTAGCCTCCACTCAGCAGAGGATAGAGCCTTCTCACCTTATTTTGATTAAAAAAGAGCATAATGAACTGCAAGCACAGGTAAAAAAAATGAAGTCCAAGAAAGACATTGAAAGGAATATTGCAATTGAGGCTAAAATAAATAAGTTATTTCACTACTACAGCCACAAAAGAACCATCAAGATGACATCATAAATATCAGGGACAAAAATGGAGAAATGCTATACAATGAGAGGTGTTCACTAAAGAAGGAGTCAACAACTTGCCTCAGGCAGTAGAAGAGCAAAGTTCTGTATTAAATAGCATTAAATAGAGGGAGAAGTGTTTTAGGTAATAGAAGCACTCAAGATTATCTTACCAATTGTACTCAAGGAAATGAGGGATGTTAATCAGGAGCCATTGAAACACCTCTTCCGTCAGTCCCTTCAGACAGGGGCGCACTCAGGACTGCAGAATTGCTAAGGAAGTGCCCGTTCATGAGAAGGGGGGAGACTGAACCAAGTCATTAAAGAGCAATTAGTCTGACTTCTATTACATGTCAGGATATGGAAACAATTATTAGAACTGAACTAGAGGATCTCCTATATGGAAATAATTTCCTTGGGAATAGTCAACACATATTTAGAAAAGTAGGTCTTGCCTGACCAACATGTAAGAGTTCTTTGAACAAGCAACAACCGTAATGAATACACACAGGGCATGTGGTATGCAGTATTAGATTTTCAGAACGTTTTTGATAAAGTTTCTGGTAAAAGATTAAGTCACCAATTGCAGGTAGTAAGCATTCGGGGAAAAAAGGTTAAAAGCTTAAATCAAGGGATATTCTGTTGAAATTGTAAAACACATTAATAAGGCCTTATTTATAATATTGTGACCAATTTTTGTCACCGTGTTATAAAAAAGGTTACTGTATCGCTGCTCTTTAGAAGAGGAGCAAACAGATACATGCTGACACCTAAGGGAACGTACACTGACAGACTGAAGGAACCAAACTTTTTTAGTTTAGAATAGTGAAGACAACTATTGGTCCTGAAAAAAGCAGTCAAAATCCTCATAGGCTCTAACAAACTCAACCCAGCAGATTTCTGCAGAAATGAAACAGTGAAACATGAACCAGAGAACAAAAGTTTAAACTATGTGGAAGTGGATTTAAAACTGAATACAGGAGGGAATTCTTTACACAAAGGGTAGTGGGGGTATGGAACAAGCTGCCCAGCCATGTTGTTGAAGCAGATACCCTGGATTCTTTCAAGCTGCTTCTTTCAAATTGCAGCTGTATGCAGCACCATGTCTGTGAAGATCACTTCCTTAGTCCAATTAAACAATTCTGTATCTGAATAACGATGTTAATAATCATTGGTGGATATTAATGACTAATATCTAATTATTAACAGACTTGATTATTCAGGGCAATTTACAGTACATATACACCATTTACAGGAAGAATAACATTCATACCAATAGCAAGCAAAATAAAGGCTTATTCAATTTTTATTAAAATAAACCAAGAGACGTTATCACATTATTACATATTGAGCTCTCCAAATCTCCTCCCTCTTTGGTGCTCTTGTCAGCACGGTGGTCACAGAAGTGCCCAGTGGCAGAGGACAGACAATCCCACAATCACACAGGGACAAAACACATATTAATACCAGAAGAGCTGAGCTCAACACCCGCCCAATAACAGCCCCGTCCACCACAGTGCTTCTCCTTAGTTTATCAACCATTCACATTAATACACATATTGCGGTGTACCAGGCTTTCTGAACCATTAATTTCATGTGGTGACCGGCCTTGTTGTAGCATGTACAATGTAGCCTTTGTGCATGTACAATCAAAGCCACATGTAAAGAAAATACCTGAGTATTATTTTTAGCATTAAAAGACAATAATGCCATTGTGCTGCCACTGCAGGCAGCACCAAATCAATTCAAGTGGTTTCTCCATGGCTTTATATTAAAAGCACTCTCCCACAGAACTCTGATTTGCCAATGATTTGACTCACAGATGATTATAGACATTTCAATCCTTCCATTTACCCCTTCTATATGAATAAAACAGAGGAGAAAAGTGAGTAGCCTTGACATTTTTACATTCACACTCACTGAAATTGTGAGCCCAAAATATGTCAGTCAGCAGCTAACGTCCTGGGCTTCTTACTGCATGGTGCCAAGCCTGCTGCAGAAAACATGGGATTTGAATTCTATTCCATAAGGTTTGTAAGAACTTTAGCATAAGTCACTCTGAGTGTGTGCACCAGTGCAGCCACCCACACTTTCTAAACAAGCACTTCTTTCTTGATTTTCAGATAATTTTATCTCTTATTTATACAGCAAGAATGAGTACAAATCACTTGGAGTGCGCAAGGGTGAAGACAGAAGAGCTACACATGGAAACAATATCTTTTCATTCTAGTGTGTATTCATTAGGATCAACTGTAACAGAGATTGTTCAAAAGCTAGGGGCTTTCAAGTGAGGGATATATTCAGTTTTCACTTGTTTCTTTGGAAACTGCACTGCTGACATGTTCTGCCATAGGAATCTGACTTATTCTTCCTGAAATAACATCTTGTTGGAGCAAAATCCCGCACTTGGGATTGTGCAAGAGAGTCAAACAGCAAAATCTGCAGCATTTCTTAAAAGGTTTGACCAAGCTAGCATTTAATTAATGGTTGAAACTAATCAGCTTTTTGTTTATTGGTATTTGTACACCATTAGATTTCACTCCAAGTACTCTCCGAGCTTAACACACTGACCAATCTTTGCTTTTTACCTGAAGTGCTTTGGCAATCCAGCTCCAGTTTTGAACTGACATTAGAAATGGACAGCACAGTTCTAGCATTATTCTTAACGTTCAGCTCACCCTGATACCAGATGGCCACTGTGCTGCGCATGCACACTTGCAGCTGCGCATACACACCTGCAGCTGCGCATATGCTTCTGCAGCCGAACTGTGCTTTAGGATTTCCGTCCATTGGATCTTGCTTGCAGCTGAGCATGATGGTCTTCCATGACCCCAAAGTGTCCCTTTCTGACAAGGCTTTGAAGTGGGTTTGCAGGTTGAATGACGTTGATCTCCAAACTTGCTGAAAAAACTAGTTGCCTAGGCTACGTTTCCGTGTAAACCCCTCATTTTCAAATGGAAAAACCACAGGCCCTCTAATTATTAGCAGTGAAATGTGACCATATTTTCATACCTACCAGATCCCTCCACCCCTCTGCGCTCCCCGCTGCGCTGAAGTGCCGAAAGCATGTCGTTATTCTAACACTTTTTTTCCCCTGGTTTTATGTGACTCTTGTAAATTCATTACAGTGGCTCGTAAGGAACTGTTTCCAATCAAAAAAGGGCATTTTCCCACGTATACATTGAGCCTCTTCATACATTTTATTGCATTTTTTCAAGCTTTCTTTGCGGCTCGTGTGTTATGTCAGCATGGCAATGCTTTTTCCATGCTGAAGGGAGGCTCGAGAAATAGCTTCAAAGTGTGTGCTGACCCCTCGCCCTCGCCTGGAGGGGTCCCAGCGGCGGCTCCATGCTCCCTGCTACACCAGTCCCGCTCGGGGACTTTGAACGCTCAAAGCTGACATCTAGAGAATAGGAATCCAGGACTAACCAGCCTACCAATGATGACTCAAAAAGAAATGAATGGGCTTTTTACCGAGTACAGTAAAGGGTTTCCTTTGGGAAATTTGCAGATCTCTGGTGAGTACCGGTTTCTGCATGATCTGACCTATAATCTCACCATGAGGTTATAGAAGGAGGCCATTTGGATGCAGTGGGTATCAAGCCCTACTGTGCTGCATTGGGCACCCTGACACCAACACCCACTGAAACAGGCACTGGCACCTTTTCCCCTCAGCTCTTCCATATGCACCCTTCTTCTGCACCGCTGTCTGCATTGGGTCCTTTAAAGGCCGAGCTGCCAGAAGCAAAGGGGTTTGCTTCCAGTGAACGACTCAGCAGGTAGTATTTTGTGGAGGCTGTCTGATCTCCTGTTGGGCTGCAGTGTGTGGTCTGGGGTCAGAAGGCAATGCAGTTAACATCCTGGGACTTTCGAGCCACTCTTGTGCAGCATCATGTCTCACTGGCTAAATCCATTGCAACATTTCTATATGAGAATGACCACATTGTATTCATTAGTAGAGATGTGATTACATTATTTATAGTAGACCTAGATACTGTTTTATCCAACATAATGTTTTAAAAAACAAAACAAAACACACGCATACTTAATTTATTTAACAAATTTAACTGAATCCATATACTACTTTTACTGCAAAGATTGTTTATTTTTACTTGAATAACAAAAGTAATAACTTCCAGAAACATCCTCTCCACTCTCATCTCTAGGGGTCAGCAGCCAGCAGGACACAGAGAGATGCCAACATTGAGACCCTCTAAGAGCTAGGCTGAATGGCTGAAGGTACTGCTCCCACTGTCTGTCTAAAGCTCTCAAATTCACAGCCTTCAATTGGAATTTGTAAACAAGAATCTCAGGCAAAGAAAATTATGCACTCATAATTTTAGGTTCTATATTAGCCAGATACAGTCCAGAAGCCTTTAATGCATCGATGTAGGTATGGAAAGGGCTTGTGCCTGGCTGTTAGCACATGGGAGACACGGTTCTGCTGGAAAGAGGACAGCGAGGGATTCTCCCACAGATGTTTTTTAAATAGAGAAGAGTTCTGATCTAAAAACAAGCTGCATGAGGGGATATTTCATGTGGGTAAAACAGGGAACAGAGAGGGGAAAGAGAGATTCTGCATTTCAAAATATTATATGGCGTAAAATTAGACATCACCTCTGGTGCCACAGAAATTGATTTGCAAAATGTAGCTATTTTTAATGCATCTCAAGTTTACATTCTGTTACAGAAAGAAAAAACATTTGTATGTCTTTATTAGTACCTATGACCATTCATGTAAATAAATGTTACATTGTAGTGCAAATTATATTTATTTATACTGTTTAGAGTTCCAAAAACCTGACAGCACAAGCCGATCCTGTACAATGAACTTAATCATACTAGAAACTACAGCAAGAGGTGAAAACAATGAGCATTGTAGAAATATGTCTCCACAGGACCTTTGGCCTATAATTCACTTGCATTTGGGAAAAACACTGAGAACACTGTCACATTTTCTTACGTAATGAAGACAAACTGTTTGGCAAGAGCTTGGCTATCAGTCTCAGAAAGCTCCTTGGCTCTCAACACCTATTTGTAGTGTGATTAGTAACCACATGTAGACTGT
The DNA here is from genome assembly GCF_059453375.1 of Lepisosteus platostomus. Classification (NCBI taxonomy): domain Eukaryota; kingdom Metazoa; phylum Chordata; class Actinopteri; order Semionotiformes; family Lepisosteidae; genus Lepisosteus; species Lepisosteus platostomus. The sequence continues at coordinate 81,652,730 of NC_142611.1, read as the reverse complement.
GCATGTGGCTTGAATATCTCGCACCGTAACACACGTTGACCAGACACGAATGAATGCTGCATTTTGCCTTTCTTTAAGTTACAAAGCAAAGGAGTCTCAAAGGGTACTTTCAGCTGTGCCTCTGCCCTGTAGGACAGGACAAAGAGACCTCCAAGGGGCCTGATGTTATGCTGCAGTAGAAAATTGTAGTGGTCAGTTGGCCATCAGTGGTGTTTATAGTAGGTCATACAGCAGTCAACAGAGGTGAATGCTAACATAGCATACTGTAAGTACCCTAGTCAGCCCCTCCAGGCATAAGAGAGTGAGATACCTACTGCTCTATTAAATTTACAGGCTCGTGAATGGGTCACATTGCTTTTACAACACCAGAATTGATTTCTTTGATTTTGTGCTGCTGGCTTGCTTAGAAATTTTTCAAATTGAATGACTTGAACTGAGAGAGACATTACTTAAATAGCTGACACCTGGGTTTAAAGGCAGAAACCTTATTGTTTGCATGAGCATCCAAATGAGCAAAACTGGTCTCATCTTGCCTGTGACCTCGCAACCTTATTTTAAAGTAAACTTTACATACATCCACTTTGTGTTTTACTTTCCCCTACATTCTTAAGGGCTTTGGGATAGTGCTCACAATTAAAAGATTGGCTAATCTTTAATTGAAGAATTAAACACTGCTCCTGGCTGCCCAGTATATTTCCATGAGTCACAAGCAGCTAAAGGCCACCAGAGACAGTAATTTAATCTCGATTTAAATAGTCAATCCATTCAATAACTGCTTTCTTATCAACAGAACTTTTTTAAATAAAGTATTTTGAAATATTTGTCCATGTCCACTTACAAAATGGGAAAGAAAGTGTCCAGTAGCATAAAGTCAACCTATTGTGCTAAGATTGTTTCTTCCAGCAATATGAAATACCTAGACTATTTGAATAATATTATTTCTTTTTGTCATTAGTTTGGTTCAGTTTGTGAATAAAGTGTAATGAAATGCTTATTTGGACGTATGCGCCAATACTAAGATATTAAAGGAATCACCAAAAACATAAAACATTTGAACAGCAGCAGCAACAAGTTAAATAACACAGCTTAAAAAAGTCAGACAGTGCGAGAAAAAAACATCAGTGTGAGCACATGGCCAGTGAGTACTCTATAATATTTGTTTTTCCAATAAAGTTTTAAAAATATTCTGCCCATTGTGAATGTCATTAAAATAAAATGGGTATCAGCACCTAACTTAGCAATGAAATGCCCCCTTCCCCCTCCCTAATGGTATAGGTACCTGGACACCGGAGAGCTGCCCGATGACAGGCTTATTAGGAAACAGAATTCTAACTTTTACATCTGCACTTCCTGAAAGCCTCCAGAGCAGAAAAAGTGTTTGTGTGTCTTGCCAGATGTGCTCATCAGGCAAAACGATACTAGAATTTTACGGTCATAATGCTGAAAGCCCAAAAACTGAGTGCCGAGGTGAAAAGTACACTGCACTCCGATTCAACTTCCCTCAGGGCTTCACAGTGTGCTGTACAGTATCATTTGGATGTGCAGAAGTGAAATTAAAGAATGACATAGACTAAAGAAATCAGTCTGGCTACAGTGCAGTTTGATCCACAGTTCAAAAATTGATTTAATGTTATGATGTACAACAGCATACAAACAAGCCTAACAGATCTCATGATTGATTAAATAAAATCTGCCATAATTTCATCTATTTATAATATACAAATAAAGAGTTGTAGTGCAAGAAATAACTATTGACTGATGCATATGTGTACTTTAATACCAATACGTGTTGTTATTAAAGGATTACAGACAATGTATATTTTGGTCATTGACATGGAAGGTAGTTTTGGAATAAATCTCCTTGGATGTCATTCTTATCTTGGAAAAAGCTTTTATCTCAGTATATGAGATCTACTCCAGCACTAGTCAAAGTCCACCTCTCTCTGCTTCTAAAATATAGCACAATATGGTATTCGGTATTTAAAACACTTTAATCGCCATAGTCAAAAAATACATTTTAAATATAAATCCCAAGGCCATTACTTATGCATGTATTTTGCAAGTGAAAGACTTGCACAAAACCTTTTTTAAATAACAGAGTTTTGAATCGATGCACATATGTAGTGATTCAAACGTGAGTTAGTGAGTCACTTAGTGAGTCACCTGCCCTGCTTGTGTGATTTCCCTTGTATCCACAGATGACGACTTCAGCTTCCATGCTCCCGTGTTTATCCTCTCATTCGGTGTGTGTGTGTTTTGGGGACATACTAGAGTAACCAAACCCTGTGATCTAAGTCCATAACGCTTTTATTACTTTGTCAATAGAGATACTGTTAAACCATTCATGTTTCAGCAGTCAATCTGTCAGGAAAATGCAACTCAACCCAGGCCACCTGGAGCTTGTTCAAAATGCATTAGAGCTCATGTATTTGAAATACTTCAATTCAGAGTGAGATGTGGGACCCATCTGGGCAGGATTGGGCACATCACTCTTCCCTCACCACAGAAGAAGGTCCTGCTCTGCTCCGAAACTTTGATGATGTGGGAAGAGAACTTCAGTTTTGAAAGGGGCCCCATAAACATCTGCCATTGTTTAATTGACTTAAAAAAGTTTCTTTATTGCTTAAGGAAAGCATGCTGAAGTGCTGAAGCATAATTACATGCTGGTTTAGAGACTTAAAAAAACAAATAGCATTGCATCGCCGCAGCTTCAGGGGTTGCTTTGCTGGGTCTAGCTGTGATGTGGAGGTGACTGTGGACCTTTGGCATAAAGATGCTTTCCTTAGAGAACAGCCTGCTGCTTCCTAGATTCACACATGCCAGTACCTCATATAAATCTTTTAGTTATTAGATACAGTACATCTCCACCTGTACTTCTATAATAGACTATTTCCATGGAATATTTTCTGATGGAAAAATGCAAAAATCTCCAGGGAAGTTCTGTAGACATTTTTTCCACCATCTAATTCATCATTGCACACACCATTTGTACACCACAGCTGAGCTGTAGAACTAATTCAGTGTTTTCCAGTGAGGCCAGTCTGTCATTTTTTACAAATCAATAAGTGCATCTGCATGATCAGACTTCAATGGATAGACACTTGTGAATCTCAATGCTCGATTGTCTGTGTTTGAACCTATTTTACTTAAGAGCTTCCATCAGCTGTGTAATTACCAATCACCAATTTTCCAAAGCCTTTTAGATTTTACAACAGACTTTTAGAATCAAAATTGTTTTTGAGTTTTGTCTTATGCAATGCACAATAAATGGTTGTGATCAGTTGTATGTGCGGTTGGGGAGGAAAGCATCGGCGATCCCGTCCTTGACCTGCAAGAACATTCTCTGCTGTTTTCCATCCCAGATGAACTCTAATTCTCCAGTGGTCATTAATAACAGTTGATCTGATTGTTGGTTAAGATTTTTTTGTTTCTTTGGTCTGAGAGTCAAAAATGCCAACTTCAGAGGTACAGTATAGCTTCTTACAACTTCTGCATATACAGTAGAACTTCAGCCGAATTTGCTCATTGTTATTTCTGACTAAACTGCTCTTACTGTACAATTAGACCATTGAATGATCATTTGACACAAATTGACACTATCAGATACTCCTACACTAATTGTTTATTTCCTTCTACAGAGGTCCATTTGGCTTCCCTCCTCTGAATAAGAAGAGTTCTGAAACTCAGACACTAGTATAGGATAGATAACAATTACACATTAATTTAACCTTTTAAGAGCTCATAACAAATTGACAAATATGCAGAAAACTGAAATCAGTTACCCAGTGATTAAGAAATCAGCTGGAACAAAATCTAGCAGACAGTGTTCCTCCAAGACCAGGTTTAGGGATCACTGGTCACTGGACATAACAGCACTGAGCTTCCACATTGTCAGTCACAGTTCTGGTGAGTTTACCACTGGTGCTTACTTTAACACAGTGAGGTCAGGCACTGAAACTGCTCAGAGGAGATTCTCCCTGAGCAGAGCCATCCTATCAGAGTGGAAACATGACTTCGGGGATCCAGGACGATTTAAAGCAGCCAGATAACCTGCCAACACATTTCTGGAAAGCAGAGTAAACCTGTGGAAACAAGGAGAAATGCAAACTCCATGCAGTGGAGCTCCACAGCCCTGAATTCCAGGACCGTTAGGCAGCTCACTTGAACACAGCTGTGCCTCCCAAACCTAGAAAAGGAAGCATATTTTAAATCAAGCTTTCTTAAGCATATTAAAATATGTTGCTCGCTGTTGCTCAGATTGTGAACTATACTGTACTCCCTGAAACAGTGTATCATACTGCCACTTTATAATATTGCATAAAGTGCAAATTTACTTTATGATTTTCTTATGATGCCAAGGAGCAGTTACAGTAGTAAAGAATATTTTCTGTTACTTGGCTAGTAGACAAGATTGGAATGAAGATGTCAATAAGGAAAAAAGAACAAAGAGTATTAGATTTTTTTAAAACTAGACTTACTGTAAAAGAAAAACAAAAATCGCTAAGCACTAAAAAGAAACCAAACAGGTTAGGCTCCACATTGCAAACAAACCATGGAACAAACAGATACCGTGTGGATCTGAAGCTCAGGTGCTCTGATTATACTTCTTCACTGTGGTTGGGTTACTTTATAACTCGTGACGAATGCAACACCCAATAAGTACAAGCATATAAGTGTGTTTTCTGGGGAGTGTGGCTGCAGGAGGAAGAGGTCAGGACTGGGGGACAAAACAAACTAAAACAGTTGACTAATTTGCCACATTTAATTGGTGGAGCACAGGGAGAATTTCCAGGCCTTTGTGTTCTATACAATTATTATAGCCTGAGTAATTATCATTCTGGGGTTGTTTTTTTTGTAACATGATTTAGGATCATGAGTTTGAAAAGTATTTTGAAGATGCTGCTTGTGTTTACTTTTATTTCTTTTGTACACATCTTCCAGGTGTTTAATGATGATTTTCAATGATCTGAGTTTAGTTTTTTACATTACACTGCGGAAGAAGAAGAAGCCTGTTAGGAAATCGCAGCTTTCTTTTCAGACAAACATACATTGACACAAACTCAGTGTTCCTCCCAACATTAAAGCCTTTCCTCACCTCTCAGATTTGTGATTTCATAGCAAGCATGAGACACCACCTCCCAGCCACCCTGTCCTGAACTGGCATCCTGCTCCCTGGCCTGTTGCAGACGCACGTGGATGTCATGGGCTGCTCTCTGTCATTGTTTCTGTGCTCCATTCCACCCACCTGACACTCGGCTGAACACAATGGATGCATCAGTACAAAAGTACCCTCCGTGACCCCCACTGCCTCAGCAGAAGGGAAATTTACGGAAAGATCCTCTCTGTTTGAGGTGCTTCCAAGCATCTGGTTCACAGTGAGGCCACCATCTTGCAGGATGCAGGAGCCAGACCAGGGAAGGAGGAGGGGGAGACATTAGTTCACAGAGTGGAAGAACGTGGATTTCGCAATGTAGCTTTCTCTCTGGGGGCACAGGGGGAAACACTTTGCGTCCACTGCGATGTGAAGGTAGGATGACAGATGAAACTGCAGAAAGTCCCGAGTTTGACTTCTAAGCCTAGCTACCATAGGTAAGTATTGCAAACTTAAACTGATTCAAGTTGGACTTCAAAAGCTTGAGATAATCCATGTTCTGTTTATTTATTTAAATGCTGGCTCAAATAATGGAAAAAGTATCAAATTGTATAACCCACCCCCGACAGCCTTCTGCTCCATTTCCTTTTCTTCCAGTTGTTTTGGCTCTGGAGGCAATGAAGTGGCCAGGAGCTAGCCTCAAATTCAGTGCAGGAGAGTAAGGGAGCCATTTTTTTTTTTTGGGGGGGGGGGAATGCAAGGCTGGGGATGAAAATTAAAAAGCAGGGCTACATTTCCATCTGTTCTTGTTGTGAAGACAGCCATTCCCATCTCTTGCTTCAGTCCAGGATGAGTCTTTTTACTGTACATGTGACAGGAAAACTCCAGTCCTCACTGCACCACAGACAGAGCCGACAAAGACACACTAATCATAAACTCCCTTACTGCATGTAGCGCTCAGCCAACGTCTTATTCACTATAGTGTACCTAGAGAACTCTTATTATTCTCCACTCCCAACACGGGCTGTCATGGAAAATAATCCAGAGAAGGAGCTTTTAAACGTCATCTGGCTGAGCTACAATAAGAAAGGCCATACTGACAGGCCACAGCACTGGGGCAGTCAAGTAGGTCTGGCTACTGGCTAAAATCTCTGATCCTAAAACAACCGGTTTTACGCTGATGCAGAACGTTGCAATAGCCATTCAACAGCAGCCCATCTATTTTGTCAACCAATATAAAGACTTAATTGCTTATCATCCTGGCTTTAAAACTACAAGCAGGAAGAACAGTGTCCTTCCCTGGCACACTCACGCCCACACACAGAAAAAAAACAACTCGTCAAACATAAAACACACCAGCAGAAAAGCAAGATGTTGATTGAGCTGGCTTTCTTGTGGCAAGAAAACACTATAGGAAGCAATTAAATCTGAACAACTGAATACAATGTGCTGAGGAAGGCCTTGTTGTGGTAGTGTATTTCTTCATAAACACAGATTCCTGGGAAAAGTGTCACAGTGAAACATGTAAACAATATCTAACCAAATGTATGTTTGAGTTGAGCATAGTTGTTCTATATACAAAGCGTACCGTAACACTGAGAACGATTTCCTGGTTCACCACACATTTGGTATGCATTTCCTCAAAAAACCATGGAAAACATTCCACTGCTTAGCAGAAAGGTGACAGATTTTCAATAAATTTTGTTTTTTAGGTTCAGCCTGTGACACTGGGACGGCCCACACGCACCCTACAATTCCTTTACTGTTTCAGACCTGACTGTAGAGCACGGCTAGCACGAAACTCTCTCTGACATCTTCCACTGACAGCAAACTGGGGAAGGCCTGTTCTATGAAAATCTTGGTTTACTTAAAGCACATTAATTGATGAACAAACCATGTGTGTGAGCCTGCCTGTCAGTCAATCTTTCAAATCAACATCGAGAAGAGGATTGGAGACATTTATAATAATAATAATAATAATAATAATAATAATAATAATAATAATAATAATAATTCCCTACACTTACTGTATATAACGCTTTTCTGGACACTCCACTCAAAACGCTTTACAGGTAATGGGGATCCCCTCCACCACCACCAATGCCATTTCCATGCAATTATTTGGAACTTAGAAAGCTGTTTATTTCTGAAGCAGAAATCTTTTCCTTTTAGTGTCATTTTGGCATATCAAACCACCCTGTATGCCCTGTATAGACAATTATGTCTTTTATTCCAATTTGTCTTTTTTACGTATTCTAAAAGCTATTTATTAGTGTTAAATGAAAAACAATCTGAGTTTAACTGGTCTTCTGTTTTCAAAGGCCATGGCTTAGGCCTTTGAAAACAGAGAGGATGAAAGGTCTCACAATGATAACATTTTAACAGTGCCCTTTTTGCATTGAATACTTTGTTTACAAATCCAAATCATGTAATTTATGAAATTTCATAAATTTCATAAAAAGACCTTCAGAAACATTTTTTTTAATGTGTCCTTGGGTGCACTCTGATGTTTGCAAATTTATCATGATCTCCTAATCAAATGAAGATACAGTATGTTTCACAGATGGCATTAAACCATGAGCAAAACACTCTGTTTCCACTGTGCGTCTCTGAGCGTTTTCCCCAGGAGGTCAGCAGGCTTTTATCTTCCCAATCTTATCATTCTGTCATCGGCTCTTCACGATACCAAGATGGTCTGTTGTAGTCAAAGAAGTGCACATGTAGCTTTGCCTAAGAAGTCTAAAAGATGGATGCATTTCTGCATATAAATTCTTGCATGCCTCAGTCTCTTCTCTAAGGACATGGAATTTTCAAGTGGGTAATTGAGTCTTCCTTCACCTCTCCCCCGGGCTTCAGCTCTGACCCCGGGCTTCTCTCCGTTAAAGTGGATTGATTCCAAAAAGCTTCTCGCAGGCTGAAGGTAGTCTAAGCATACCCATGCAGCCATACTTGGCCGACATACCCATATGCCTGCAGATTCCCTCCAACCTCAACTCTACACAGGTGGAGAACAATAAATTTGCAAGATGAATTATAGTTCCTGTAAACCTCAGTATTTAAAACAAAAAAATGCACACTGATTTTGGAATCTTTTCAAACCCTGCTCAGAGGTAAAACTGTCTCTGTGCTGTTGATCCACAGCTAAGAGAGTGAGTTCTCTGACACTAGTAACCTCTTCCCTATACCGTCATGATATGGACAGAAATCACAAATACCTAAACTAATTCTAACAGAGAAAATTAAGAATGAGTGTAATGCAATAATGTAGTCCCTGCAGTGTCCGTACACTCGTAAGCTTGTGCTGGTTTGATCATTTTACAGCTGTACCGCCTCGCCATGCCAATTGCTTTTAACACAGTTCACATTGTGTGCTTACGCATCAGACAAACCCTTTTAAATACAAACGTGGCATTGGCTGCTGAGAGTCTGTCCCAGAAACATGTCAGTAAAACAGAATCTCTTAATTTACCCTTATAATGGATTTATGAATCACACATGCAAAAACTAGTAGCTGTAATGTATTAATTGGACACCCTGGATGATGCTTCTGTTTTTATGAATCACTCCCATTCCGATGTCAGATACTGACTCTCTTATGTGTGATTTATGATTTCTGGTCAGATGACAGCACCTGGGTGTCATGGTGAAGTTACATTGTGAGGGAAAGTGCTGTTTACAGCACAGGCAACAGAGTCACACTGAGATGTGGTTACAGTGGAGAATACTGACCTTGGCGTGAACTGTGTTCTGGAATTGATTAGATAGGTACTTTAAATCTTGTTCGCTAACAATGTGCTCAGGGCATGTTCCGCAATAAAAAACACTTTTCTAAGGCATCCCCACTGAGTTCAAAACAAGAGCCAGGAAGCCAAAAGAGTTTATAAAGTTTCTGAGGAAAAAAAGACAAGCATGTTGCTGAGCAAAATAAATAAGAAAATTAGAAAAACTGTTACAGATTGAGATTAACAGCCTCTTGCAAATTACCTTTGTCTGGTGAAATTCGCACTGGCGGTGACCATCTTTCCAGCACACTCTCATGAAAGGGGGGCTAAGCTCATGCAGCAGTGGGGGTGAGTGGAGTGACAGAGAGAGTGGCTGCCACAGGCAGAGTGTGGGCACAGATGCCCAGTGACTAGATAACTGCTGTGCACAGCGTGGCCAAGGATCTGCACCTGTGGCTGGAAGGCTGCCGGTTTGTACTGTATCTCGCGGCTGGCAGAGGAATCCTACTCTGTTGGGCCCCTAGCAAGGCACTTCACCCCAACTGCTCCAGGGGCGCCATATAAATGGCTGACCCTGCGCTCTGACCCCGGGCTTCTCTCCCTGTCTGTGTGTCTCATCATTTTGAAGTTAACAACAGAACGAAACAACGAGGAATCCTTCATTCCCAGGGACGCGTGAAGAAGGCTCCACTGAACCTTTTCTTTTTTCTTTTCCGTGTGGAATTATCCAGTGCAGCTCCACACCTGAATGTCACGAGAAGAAACACAGCCTCCGTTTCCCACAGGGATAAAGTAAGTGTGTTTTGAGTGCGTAAGTGAGAATAAGGGTCAGTCTTGACACCCGCTGGAGTGCAAGCGATTTCTAAAGGATGACCAATCACACCTCTTCACTAGTAAGATTATGCTGAACTGGGGCATGAGGATTGATTTTTTTTGTGAAACGGTATTAATATTAAACTATTAGGTGGTGCAGAAATCAACAGGCAGTAGTACACACAGACTCACATACTAGATGCAAAACTCACAAAAACTTTTTTTTACCATAAAAGGGAGTATCTTGAATCCATCATTACCTTCAGATACCTAACAAGAAGCTTAGGTGAGGAGAAGTGTAAGCTTGCCCTGTAACTCACACTGAGAAAGAGATAACAGCTTGGACCCTTCAAAATGTATCCAAATACACTAGAGTGACAACAGAAAAAGGGAAAATAGTTCTACAAACACGAAAATGATCCTTGCAATGCCCAAACAAATGGTGAAATGTCATTCATTCTCTCCTTTCTTTCCCCTGTTCTGTTCTTCATGTCCCTTGCTGTCTGTTCTTGTTTTTTGTGAAAAGTATGCTACATGGACTCGGTTCTGCTGAAGATATCCTGTCACTGAGGCTTCACTCAGATTGGACTGTTATCTACTGAGATACAGTACCAAAAGCTGTGTAAACATGTCAATGCCCTTCATATATCCAGTCAATCCATTTTCCTGAGTGCTCAGGCCTGGATGAATCACTTTCAAAGACTATAACTAATTTAAAGAACTCAAGCACACAGCATTATTCTACATATTGTCCCAAGAAATGTCTTCATCTACGGTATAATACTACAGTCCTTATTTCACATAGGAACACCTACCCAAGATTTGTATGATACCTATAGCATACAGTACAAAGGGAGAAAAAAAAGAAGACAAAATATTCCAAATATTGCACAGGTGCTGACTAGAAGAAAAACATCATTAATTGTAGAGTGAGATGGATGCACACTTTATACTGCTAAATAAATTTGATTTAACAATTGACAGCATTTTGGCAAACAAGCCTTCATCAGGACAAACGGATGGTTTGGATGGTTAAGGATAAGAGTTCCCCAACCATCCATATTTAAAATTAAAGAAGTACCTCTTTTTCAATTGGAAAAACAATTGTTAAATAGAGGGTATTTATTTGCCTTATTAATGGGTATTACCTCATGCATGACACAAGGAGTGATCTATACAATCACTTGATCCTCTGATAAAGCATACTGTATATTGGTAAAACCAAAGGATTTCTAAACACCAAAGCTCTATTAGATGTTGGAATGTGATCATGACAAAAGGTCATTTCGCGGGCACTGATCCAATACAGTACAGAACTCTCAGAGAGGGGGCAATACTGTTTATATTCTTCTAAGGAGAGAATCATTCTGGATGAATGTGTTTGGTGGATAACATATCTAACATATCGGCTTTATGTTGGAGTTCTGTATTGCATGTCTTTAATTGTATGATGTTTGAGTAGGAGCTGCATCAGCATGCATAGGCTCCAAAGGAACAGGTAAATGTTTATTCCATGCTGACCAGAAGAGGGAAATGACTTTGGCTGTGGAGCCTTCTGAGCCCTGAAGAAGACTCCACGACTGAAACATTGCCTTTTGTTTTCCTTTCAGCATGGAATAAACCTTTACCAGTTCCTTCAATCATGTAAGCTCACCGAACCAAATTCCATGCAACTAATTGTTATAGCAATAAAATAACTTTCAATTTCTTATTAAATACCATGCTGAGATAATGTTTGTGAACCTCAAAGATAAATATAGAAATTTCAGTTTACCATGGTAGTCTTTTTTAATCAAAACACAGTTTCATGAAAACATTCAATAGGGCTTATAGTAACACATTCCATGTCTTCTAAAAACAAAAAGGTGTATCCATTTAATTGAGTAATTAAGATACATGGAATTTGAAAAAGTGAACCCCTAGTTTCATTAGCTCAATTAAGGGAATAAGTAGAGTCAGGTGTTCATAGGTAAATCTTTGGGCTGGGTTTGGAAGACCCCATCCTGTATAAGGATCAGAAATGTGCATTTGGAAGAGGTGTTATTGGGGCCAGCAGGGGGTGCTCACCCTGCGGTCCGTGTGGGTCCTAATGCCCCAGTATAGTGATGGGGACACTATACTGTAAACATGCGCCGTCCTTCGGATGAGACGTAAAACCGAGGTCCTGACTCTCTGTGGTCATTAAAAATCCCAGGGCGTTTCTTGAAAAGAGTAGGGGTGTAACCCCGGAGTCCTGGCCAAATTTCCCATTGGTCCTTACCAATCATGGCCTCCTAATAATCCCCATCTATGAATTGGCTACATTACTCTGCTCTCCTCCCCATGGATAGCTGATGTGTGGTGAGCGTTCTGGCGCACTATGGCTGCCGTCGCATCATCTAGGTGGGGCTGCACATTGGTGGTGGTGGAGGGGAGTCCCCATTACCTGTAAAGCGCTTTGAGTGGAGTGTCCAGAAAAGCGCTATATAAGTGCAAGCAATTATTATTATTATTATTATTATTATTATTATTATTTGGTCTTCACCATACAGGTGTTGGAAACCACGTCATACCACAAGCTAAAGAAACCGCTAAGCATCTCAGAAAAAGAGTTTCTGATACTCATCAGTCCAGAATGGGATTATTAAACCATACCTTATTGTTGGGGCTCCACCATTCCACTGTCAGAAATATATAGTAGTTTACAAATGGGGAAAGCTCAACACCATAGATACTCCATCCAGGAGTGGTCTTCCTGCCAATATCTAAGTAGAAAGCAGAACATTATTAAGGAAGTTACAAAGAACCCCAGAGTTGCATCCTAGGAGCTGCTGACTACTCTCAACTTGGCCAATGTGACTGTTCATGACTGAACAATCAGAAAACAAATGAACAATAACAGTGTTCATGGAAGGATAGCAAGGAGAATATCACTCCTTTCCAACCAAAACACTGCTTCTTATCTAAAGTTCGCCAAAGAACTCACAGGTGAATCACAAGTCTTGTAGAACAACGTTCTCTGGGCAGTTGAGACAAAGGTAGAATTTGGCCTCAATAAGAAATGTTATGTTAAGCAAAAAACAAACACTGCTTTTGAACAGAAGAATCTCATCCAAGCCATCAAGCATGGTGGTAGGAGTGTGATAGTTTGGGGCTGTTTTTCTGCTCAGGACTTGGATGGCTTTCCATCGCTGACACAAACATTGACACAAACATACATCCTGCATTGTATCAAGAGATTCTAGAGGAGAATATCAGGCTTTGCATTGGTGACCAGAAGCAGAAAGCCATTCCCATTGCTTTAGCTGTGAGATCCAGCAGATTGAGAACAGGGTGTGTGGGGAACCTCAATTCCCCACCACAGACAACAAAGATGTAAGTAAAAAACAAGAAAGCAGGCAGGAAGCTTGCATTCAGACTGTACTGGAAAGAGTGGAGATCATCCTTATTAAAAATATCAGTGAGACAGTGAATCCCTTTAATTCTCCAGAATGGGTAAATGAAAGAATTAACTTACAGTATATCAACCTTATACTGATATACTATATCAACCTTACTCCACTCATGACTGAAGATGTGCACTCAAAGCAAAAACTTGCCGTTGACACCCCAGTCTGGGAAAAACTGCCTTAAAAGAGCTCAGAATCGGCAACCAAACATGGTTGTCTGATCAACTGTGGAAGCCGACCATAGAGGTGTGAAAGAAGGACTACAGGAAAGCCCAGACCACACTTCTTAGACCAGACTAAACCTCAATTCGGTATTTATCATTTGTCATGTTCTGAACTTCTTTCTTCATCATAGACAGGGATATAAGCTCCTTCAGAATAACTGCCTCTCCATCAAAGAGATTAGGTTAGAGAAACCTCATCCATTTTCCCAATGAAATTGAATGTCCAAACTGTAGACTGTGAGAATGGAGCAGAGTTAGAAATTAGTACCAACACTCCCTACTCCTGCCCTCCCCAAGAACTAAAACGGGAAACAGGAATCCTCCAACAGGATAAAAAGAGAAGACAGGGGCTTCAAATAGAAATGTCTGCCCATCCAAGCTTGTCCAACAAGTAGACAACACTTAACTCCAAGGCAAATAGCTTAATCGTAATTAAATGCTGTGCTTACTTTCCGACTCCAAATACTCAGCATAAATTCAGAAAACGAAGTTTAAGTAGGAAAAACATCGAGTGTTGTGTTGTTCCCTGCTGGATTGGTATCTTTAAGTCTGATATACTTTAACAAAGCAGGAAATAATGTTTACTCAAGAATAAAGCTTTTGAAATTAATGTAGTCAAAGGCTATCATTCTTTAAATTCCATAAATGCTGGTAGGCTGTGCAACACTTCTTGACATAAAGTGATACAGTATTTGCATGCTTTTCACTGCAAGGCCGAGGAGCAAATCTGCATGTGCAGGTTTGACGGGCATAGCATAGTGAAAAAAGGCCCTTTTTATCAGATGAAGAAGGAGTAAATATGAGGTTTTCAAGTTCTTTAGAAATTGATTTGACATGTCCGCCACCCACAAACTCATAAATCAGCCTCGAAATAAACCTACCCTTACCTGGAGCAAAAAAAGTGTAGCATTTTTTTACAACGCTGCATATGAAAACCAATTCCTTTGCCAAGGCTGTCAAGATTGAATGTGAGACACTGACCAGGGTCAGCTTTGGTTAACTCCAGATTGTCCATGGTGAACATATTGAATGTGGCATAATCTTAATGAGGTATAAAGAGGTTTTCATTACAGCGGTGAAAGCACAAACCATAAACCTCAGTAAAGAGGATGATTTGCAGTCTTGTGGTAAGGTGGTCTGAGCTACAATCTGAGAAGTTAATCTGAGTCATTGCTTAGAGGAAATGAGTTAATCTACATTTTAAATATCATTCAAATTCTTATTCATTTAGCATGTTAACTTTTTAAAAAAAGACAAAAAAAAGTAAAGAGTATCGTATTGTAAAGAATTGGAATGATGGGGATCACAAACATGGAGAGAAAATTAAACATTTAAAGATGATCAGAAACAGACTCTTCAGTTCTCTCACAGCATGCAAGAAAGAGCTGGCACCATTGCCCAGAAATGTTAATGTTTGTCTAAATAATAAATCTTAATGTTCCCAGAAGTAAAGTAGTACTGGCTGTGCAATGTGTTAATGTTGTACCAAGCTGACTTTTTACAAATGCCAAGCTATGTTATATCTGAAATTTTAGAATTGCATGATTACAAAGCATTATGCTCAGTTATTTAAGATATGTTTATTGTATTTTAACAGTTCTCAGAAATAAAAAAAAGTTACTTTCATTTATACCATATTAACACCAATGGATCATTACATACACAAGAGGATCAGTATCATTTATCATAGAAGTGCAGCCCCAACCTGTGTGTCATAGAGCAGCCTTTTTGTACCAGCAGCCCCACTGCACAGTAGATCAGGGAAAGAGTGAGAAACTGCTTCACTAAATGGTGTTTTTTAATACTTCTAATCTCCTACAGTACATCTAAATACTTGCCAGCTGTCCACAGCTTGCCATGTATCTTTTCCAGTTCTCAGCATTTCAATCTCAAAATCATTCATCTCTAACCCTTTTCTGCTTTCATTTCCTCCAAGCCAGGATGGGAGATGCTTTCTCTCATTTTTTCGAACAAGCAGATCTTCAACTTCACTCTCTCCATAAGAAACAATCGGCTGCATGATGCAACCACCCACCACAATGCCTGGTATTTTCTTCTGCTTCTCCTGACGTTGTCAGACCTTCCTGGAACTTCAAAACAACTAAGGCCCCTTTATCTCCCTTCCCCCTTTTCTCTTCCACTCTCCTCAATCACACCACTCTCTCCCTTCTCCTCCTCTTTGTTTCTATATGAGCATCTAATCCATAGCACCTGAAGCCCCAGCCCATCTTTGTCATTTTGTCTTTGTCGTGTTCACAAAGGAGTGCCCACTTGTCTCTGATGTCCTCTCCACCCCGAGGGCGCAATCATACATTCCTGGTATGCATTGCTGCTGCAGCAATATGTTTCCTCTCTTTTTAACCCCTTTCTGCTGGCGTCTAACTAGTGCAGTGTCAACCCTCGACACACTCCTCACCCCAACCGTTCCCCAAGATCAACCCACAAATAAAGTTTGTTTTCTTTTGGGGGTTTTGTTTGATATTCATCTGCATCCATTCAGTTCCATCAGACAACATCAGGAGAGACTGGAATACCAGTTTGAATCCTATGTTGGTATCAGCACCGGCTACTCTACCTGGTCTCTGCAGTATCTTCCACTGCCCATCACAAAGTTACGACCTCAGGAGAACCAGAATTTGGTGCCACCTGTTTGCCGACTTGGATTCTTCTGCATCACACTTGCTTCTCATTCACTTCATTGTCCAAAAGTGTTCCTTTGAAACACTTCATATCTGAATCTGCTTGATGAAAGCTCAGACCTGCATCATGCAAACATCTCATTCACACCAACTTGTGGCACACATTTTTCAACTGGTTCACAAGAAACTTTGCATCTAAACTGACTTGTTCAAAGAAAGTTCATGCTCCAACACTTGTGTCATTGAAGAAATCCGTATTGTTTTGGGATTCCATTAATCCTTTTTGGAGTTTGAGACTGCTCTAACACCCTGGCCAGGGCTGTCACTTCATCAGAGAGGCAAGTAATGCTAAACACCAAAATAATTAAGTACACTATCACTGTTTATTTTTGATGGTTTATTTTGTCATAATTAGAATTTGACCAAAATACTGAACAGAATTAAAGGGGAACTTTAGGTACTGTAGGCCACACTATTCAAACCCAGAGTGGAATCTGGCAGTGAGGTTACTACCTATGTCACTCACAGCAGCCACCTGGTTTCCTTAGTGGTCTCCTGTCCTGCTATTGACATAACTCAGCCTTGCTTAACTTCTGAGATCTGACCATCTCAGGTGGCAGCACAGTTGTCATATTCTACAATAGAAAACTGAGCCATTGGACCATTCATATGAATTACAAACCTGAACTGGCAAATTATAAAAATATTTTACATGAAATTAAAGTGCTCATTATCTTGTATGCACTTCTCAGATCCACTGGTAACGTAAATCACAAGATATCAAATTCAGCAAAAAGAAAGACGAAGTTCATTAATATACTGTATCAAAGTCACAATTGGAAAAACAAGTACAAATCCTAGTTATTGCAAAGGGTTTACATCTGCAGAACGTGTGCTGCATTAGTTTAATAAATTATAACACTTTCTTTATTGGGGGCAGTAGGAGGTTATGACTGGCAAGAAGCACGATAGAAAGCAATTCTGTCACTTTTTTCTCTCCAGCATAATGTTTTTATTACCCTAATTACAGACTACAGGAAATACCTATTTATTGTCATCATCAACTCACAACCACCACCATCCTTGAGATTGCACTCAAGGCACTCAAAATACTTCAGAAGTATTTTATAGTTTGCACCTTTAAATTGTACTGTTTATGAGGAGTGATATGCCCAGTAAAATTGAATGCAGACATTTGCTTGCTGAACCACAAGGTGCCATTGTGCCACTCAAGCAGTTGTACTTTTCTCTGGAGCGATTGGAGTTACAGTAAATGAAAATATACACTTTGTTCAACCTTCAGATGGCAGTTCTGTGTGCTCTACCTGTTCCTGTACAGGAAGTTAGGAACTTCAGGACAGTTACAAACAAGAGGAGGCACCTCTGCCCATCCAGCCCATTGGATAGTCAGCAGTTCCTTGATCCGAGGATCTCATGCAGCTGTTTCTTGAAAGAAACCAACTTCCCTTTTAAAAAATACAGCAAAGGAACGCGAACCGCCCATCAGATGCACAGTAAAGAAGCCAGGCAACACAAAACCAGTGAAGGTAAAAAAACAACGAAAGTCCCCGAACATTTCCATAGGCACAGCACATTCACCTCCTCAGTCATGGGAGTTTGGAGGAACAGGGAGGCAAAGCAAGGCTGCATCTTCTGACACTCGCACATCTGCAACCAATGTAGCCTGTTAGCGTTCCAATTCCTATGAGGAGAAAAGAAAGAGAAAAAAAAAAGAAGAAAAAAAATCCAGCATCTATTTTAATGATTCCCTGAAGTCACAGGACTGGTTTGCATTTACATCTGATGTTGCCCCCCAGCTCTATCACTACACCCTGACAGGGCGATATTCAGTGGGTGTCCCAGCTGTCAGCCCCCCAACACAGGGCAGCTTGGTTCACTCTGCACTCCCCTAGCAGCTTGACCTCGCACTTTGACGTAAAAAGGTGCAAATTTTTGAGACAGAACATGGGGTGCCTTGCGAGTTACACAGAACAGATCCTACAATACGATCGCAAAGATGGCCCTGTTCTCATTTACTGTGGTTTTGAATGAACCAAATTATACATGCATGGCAAAACAATGAGGTCCCAATTTGCCAAACATTATCTCCAGATGTGTAACCAGGAATCAAAGACTTCCAATCGATGTGCCCTTTTTATGAGCTGTATCATTCTTGTTGCTTGTCTGTCAAATTCCTGATGGCTTTTTACTTTTGCAGAAGAAGGCACAAGTTTACTCTGGTGCAACTTAAAAAGTTGAAAACTCTAGCAGAGTTTTTTTGGTAATTGTGGACCTACTGTACAGTATGCACCCTTATTTACACACAATAAAAAACAATATGGTAGAACTATTCCTAAATACCTTCAATGTAGTAAAACATTGAGCGTACTGTATATCTGGATCTAAAATATTTCAGTCTGGGTGACTGAATTCTGAAATGTGTTCATATGACAATAAAAACTTTGTCGTGTAAGGGCACTGCCATGCTTGTTGCATGTTGACAGATGAATTCAGAGGCTCAATGGTTAGGTTGTGGCTCAATGGCATGTCTACCCTCCTTCACCTAGTGCAGAACTGAAGAATTTAAACAATCAACAGATGATTACAAATTGAATGGGCATAACATTTAAAAATACCAAAGAAATGTTTTATCAATCATTTCTGCTCTGTATCCACTCCAGTTGTGTAACACTTAATCCTTTCTTGTTTTTTTTTTTTTTTTTACTTTCCTAGAGGGGATTGCTGGCCATTGAAACAGAATGCACACAAAAAGGAAGTTATTTACTGTAGCTGTTAAATGCATTGCCAAGGATACTCCAGATTCTGCCGTGGTGAAATTTAAACTGAGAGTAACAAATAAAGAGGCATATGTCCTGACTGTGTTCCAGGCAAAAAGGACCAATCTGATGGTATCCAGTGATTCATCATTAATATCCGATCAGCCCTCATTGGAAATTCTAGAAGCTGCATTACCTTTAAAAAACATGATAATGTGTCTTAAGACAACTATGTTAAATATAGTATAAATTCTGCCTTTGCTACTCAAGAAGAGAGGACTTGAAGGTTTCCATACCTGCTAAATCTCGTACTCATTAGGATCTTACCACGCTACTGAATTGCCTGTTTGCTATCTTCATGTTCTTACACAAACACTTTCTACACAATCCCACAGTCCAGTTTGTGGAGATATTTCAAATGCTGACCTGATGTCCGAGGGGCGTTAATGGATTTAAAGGGCTCGGTGATGCAACTGTCTTGCAGTTTGCACTGCAGTTAACATCTGAAGAGTCTGGCTCCCTTTTGTTAAAGAATTTTATGAAGGCTGCCTTGAGTTCACTGATGGCAAACCTCAGCATCCTTTAATTTAAGCAGCGTCCTGCATGATGTAAATTTTTCCACTGCACTCTATACACGTTGTTAAATGCCTGAGATTTCTTTTTTGCCTTTGAAGCCAGTTCCAGTTTATTATTGTGCATGTGTTCGTAGTAAAAGTAAAATCAACTGGAGATCCAAATAACACTGGCTTTGTTCTCTCAGCTTTTCGAGACTAATCTGTTTTCCTGAAGTGGTGGCTGGCAGTGACCTTAACAGTGTTTGAAGGTGCTGAGTTTGTGCTGTTCTTCGCTTGATGGAGGGGGGAGAGATCTGCAATGAAGGTGGAAGGTGCCATCATGTTGAAAATGGGCTCCCAGTTATTTGGGATTGAAACATGTGAGTGGCCGAAGGGATGGAACTAAACGATAATGTCTTTGTCCTTGTAGATTATAAAATCTCTAAATTTGTAAACTGGGATAGGATTTTTCTCATACTATCCATCTGTTTTCTAACTGCTTCATGTAAGTCTGGGTCGAGGGGTCAATGCAGCCTATCCCATCAAGCAACGGGTTCAGGGACACGGCGGCAGGGTGGGTGGGTCTCCAGAATCCAATTAACTGACTGGTATTAATTTTTTGTACTGTGGGAGGAAACTGAAGCAGCTGGAGGAAACCCACATGAACACAGGGAGAACATATAGACTCCACTCAGACAGAACCCCGGGTCTGGAATTGAATTCTGGGCCCCTGGGATGTGAGGCAGCAATGCTGACCACTCTATTCTGCCACACCATGTTTTTCTATACTAATCACATGCAATGTCTTTGCTTCAGTTTACCACTGTTTTTGCTTGGTGTATTATTTGTTCAATTTCTATTCACAAAGGGTGGCAGGAGAATGGAACAAGTATCTCAACTATGCTGTTAAAGCTAGTACCCCAGCTTATCTAAAAAAAAGGTCTGGTTAAAATCCTCAGATCAATGACTTACTACCAACCAAATTTAGATAAATGGGCCGTATATCCTCCTCTCACTTATTATAATAGCACTCAGCTTTCACCACTGCAAACTATGGTAAACATTTATAAATGACATTAGACAAGAAATACAACATTTTATTTTAAACATACAAGCTTTTAATACCAGTAGTGTCCAGGAAGCAATCAGTAAAGACAAGCATGGACTGAATGCCAGAGACAGGTTGTGCGAATTGTCAGGAAACAAGCGGTACAGGCTGGACAAGAAGGACCATTCAGGGCAGAAGGGAAGGGAAGAAGGGCTTGGAAACACACCTAGGCCACTAGCTGCGGGCTGCATTCACGACCTCAGCCAGAGAAAATCCATGTAAAGACATTCAAAGGCATCTCTCAAGAACGCATTGCCAAGTACCCTTTCATACATTAACTGCAGGCAGCGACCTACCTTTGTGTTACCTTATAAAGAATGGAATGTTGTGTCAGGAGTAAAGGATATATTTGGGTGATTGAATGTCCCATTGCTGCATTGCCCAGCTGCTAAAGATGTCAGAGAGTTCTGCAGACTGCCAAAGAGTTCTTAGATTACTTTTAGAAAGGAGGAAAAAATAAATGTATTCTAACAAAACTCTGTACCCACTTAGCTCACCCTTCAGAGAGCAGCCAAATCGTCTGCTGTAAAACGGGGCCAGTCTATTGCAGTTAATCAAAGTTTGAGTGAGGAGCAGTGGAAGCTGAATTCGTAAGACATGTTCTCTCTCTGTAAAAGTGAGTCCACCAAAATGACAAACCAGGTAACATTTAAGAAAGGAGAATTGCTCACAGAACCACAAGCAGAAGCCTCCTTATTCTCCATCACAAGAGCAGAGAAATAACAGATTAAAAGGTAATAGCATTACTTAAAATGTAGGGCAGAGTACCTCAGGCACATGCAGAATACAGGCTGGAGGCTGTACCTCTACATTCTCTGCATTTTGCTTATACTGTATAGGCAGAGAACTTCAGTTACCATCAGGAGCTTTCAGAGACTGTAAATAATATACAGTATTTCTACATATCTAGTGTTATTTTTCAGAATATGCAATGTGTGTGTTTGCATTTTCTACCTATAAAACTTTT
This sequence comes from Lepisosteus platostomus, assembly GCF_059453375.1. Taxonomy (NCBI): domain Eukaryota; kingdom Metazoa; phylum Chordata; class Actinopteri; order Semionotiformes; family Lepisosteidae; genus Lepisosteus; species Lepisosteus platostomus. The sequence goes on along the minus strand of NC_142611.1, from coordinate 81,631,406 downwards.
CTGAAACAGCATCGACATGAATTTATTGCAATCATGTTCTGTTTAATGCTCCTTGCTTAAGCATTTCATTGCATTGGTTCATGAGGGCTCACTTTCACACTGCTCTGCCAGTCATCATTGGCTTTACGAGTGGTTGAGTTATTTCCTCTGCATTGGAATATGCTTATCATAAAACATTGGGTTGTGGATGTTTTTTTTATAATTCTAGCTCTGTAAGACGTCAGAAGTATTACTACATGTTTAAGTTGTTTACTGGCTAACTATTTTGACATGTGGGTAACAAACATCTAGTGTATTTTTTAGGCACCCTGTACAGGTAAGTGCATTGTTAATGAAATGAGTGCTTTAATATAATAACATTCATTCTTTATCTTCTGTCTACATCCAAATTCTGAGTATGGTCTACTATACATAAAAGAAGAACTCTTGAACCACTTTCCTCTCTTAGTTTAACTCAGACATACTCAAATTTAATGTACTTTTATGCATGTAAAAGACTAATGAGGTACAAAATGAGCTTATGAAGCCTTTCATGCTACAAACGGTGCTATACATTTACAGGAAAAACAACCATTGATGAAAATCAATATTGTTTAATTTAACAATTATTTTAATTAAGACCATTTTCAGACAGATTGTCATTGCTACTAATAAAATGTTTTGTAAGAAAAATGTATTTTCATGCAATGTCTGGATATTTTTGTTAATATATCTGCTTAAGTTCTTATAGTTTGCCATATTTAAATAGCTTGAGGTACATTAGAATGGATAGCTCAGTATATAGATCACTTTATTGGCCATATTCAATTTCTTGTATCGGGAATTTGTCTTTTTGCATTCCCTAGCTTTCTCTCCATGAGACACACAGACAGGGAGAGAAGCTGGGGGTCAGAGTGCAGGGTCAGCCAGTTATACAGCGCCCCTGGAGCAGCTGGGGTTTAGGGCCTTGCTCAGGGGCCCAACGGAGTAGGATTCCTCTGCCAGCCGTGGGATATGAACCAGCAACCTTTCAGCCACAGGCACAAAGCCACCACCCGCCCCCTACACTGTAAATACAGTATGAGTAAACACTCAGAAGTCATGTTAGTCAATACTATTAGGGTTAAGGGTCAAGAACCAGTCAGATCCCATAATGTCAATGGATAAAAAAGACATCTGTTCAACATTCAAGCTGTCAAGTTCAGAATATGCACAATATTTCTGCCATAACACTTATTCATTACTGATGCTTTCCATTTTATGATTTTGGCAATACAAGTCACGATTACTATTTAGGTTTATTCCATGCTGAAAAAAAGAAGAAAGAGAACACAACGTTTCGGCCGTGGAGCCTTCTTCAGGTGTGAGAGAGACAGGGCAGTAGGCAAAGGTAAAGTAGCGGGAGAACAAAGGTTGGGAGGGGGGAGGAGTGAGAGGTGGGAGCAGGGGACAGAAAGAGAGGCCAATCAAGAGGTGTGAAGTCAGAATGGGTGCAGAGAGGTGTGAAATGACACTTCCAATGAATGGAGAAAATTTAAAAGAACAGTAGTCTGTCGTTAAGAGAAGAGAGAATGTGTGATCCTACAGTAGCTGCAGAATAATTTTGGTTTCGGTGGTCTTTCTGATGTATGAGTTCGGAAAACCGTCTTTGAGAACACAGACGGAGAGATTAGAGTGGTCGTGGCCGTCAGAGGTGAAATGAGAAACAATGGGCTTGGAGAGATCTTTAATCTTCACAGCCCTGACGTGTTCTCTGAAGCGATCTCCGAGTCTCCTTCCTGTTTCTCCAATGTAATGATTACTATTTGATTGCATTGCAGCTTTTCACATAAAATTGGCAATTTATGATTAAATGTAATCTGTTAAATGTAAATAATCTATATATATATATTGTAGTTTAGAGAGGAAAACATCCACGTGTTTATGCTTCATGATGGGATTGCACATGTTTGGGTACACATGCATTTGAGTGAGCAAGTAAAAATAAAAAGATTTTAAAATAAGTTTATGTCAATAGGATGTGAAACAAAGTCACTAAAACTAACTCCACCAGGCTTAACTCTTGTACAGCGCTCTAGAACGAGTGCAGATCAAGAGTGTCACGGTTCTCTCTTGTTCTTTCCAGGCAGGGACGAGTGCAGGGTCAGCTCACACCTACACAGATGTCTGGCCCAGGGGCCTGATATGTAGACCACCTGGTGGCTGGTTACTGTGTGAAGGGTGGGCGGTGCCAAGTTTAAAGCTCTGGCTACAAAGCAGAAACTGTGTGTGAGAGCGCTGCAGGGCAGGGCTTCTGCACCGTCCAGTCCAGCTCTTCATTAGGACTGACTCCACTGACACCCCCCTGCCAGCCTGTTACTGCACTGGAAACGGCTCTGTGATCTGCTCTCAGCTAGTCAAGTCATGAGGTCCTGTAAGGAGATCAGAGACACGCTGTCTTTATACTGTGGCATGTTGGCACACTGTTTCTTGGGGCCAGAAAACCTGAACTGTTCAGGACTTGTTTATTTTTATGGTTACGCCATTTGCAAACTCTTTCTCTCTCTCTCTGACTTCATCTTTCTCCTCTTCCTGTGCCTTTCCTGTGGTCTGAGCTTTCTTGTGTTCCTTCATTGTTCTTTCCTCAGTGCTTCCTGAGATCCCCACCTTGGTTGCAAATTTATCAGCAGCATGAAGCTTTAAATCTCAAAATGTGTTGTAGACATGGACAAAGCCTTTCTGATCATTGACTGCATATTCATTTGTTTTTATCCTCAGACTTGCAAGTATTTTGGTCCTGTGATTTTCTGATTCATTTTCACTTTGCAAGAGAACTAGTAGTTATTTGATCCAAGGATCTCCTTCAGCCATTTCTTTGAAAGACATGACCATCAGCTTCAACACCCTGACATAGCTTTGATGTTGCCTTTGTGGATTTTGTGTCTTTTCAATACGAAAGAGAAGAATTTCTTTTAGCCTGTCAGTGCAGGACATTCCTTGAAGAACCCATTTTTTTTTCGGGGCTGATTCCAGAACACAATCAGACAACAAACAAACCGGAGGACACGAGTGGAAATTGCACAAAAGCTTGTGGGATTCCAGAACAAGCTGCCCAGCTTTTAGGTTTCTTTCAAGAAACGGCTGGATGAGGCCTAAGATCAATTAGCGAGGTTTAAGTCTGAGGTTTGCCTATGTGGAACCATCCTTAAGTGGTTTACCTCCCATTTAACTAACTTTTTTCGCCATGTTCAAACATCTAATATTTGTACTGCTTCGTCACTGTTACCAGTCAAATTTGGGGTACCACAGGGATCAGTATTCGGACATGTTGCCACTAGGTAGGATAATATTTAAGCATGATATTAACTTTAAGTCCTATGCTGATGACACTCACATATACATTTTATTTACACCTAACGACATCTCATCAATTGTCACTTTAGCTAATTGCATTAATACAGTCTTGGATGTTTGAAAACTTCACCACTGCAAACAACGGATGTGTGAAAACAGCTCTGATATAACTGAGGTTTTGTTGTTTGGAGGCAACAGTGCGGATAGGACTGTTATAACCTCAGCATTCAACTCTGAGGGTCTAAAATTTTGCCTCAAAGATTCGGCATGTAACTTAGGTGACATCTTAGGCTCTCATTTAACTCTCATGTTAATGTAGTATCAAAGGCGTGCTTCCTACAGTTAAAAAATATTGCAAAACTTAGGTATTTTCTCTCCACTCAAGACACAGATAAACTAATACATGCTTTTGTAGAGAGGAGATTAGATTACTGTAATGCCCTACTATCAGGGAGCACCTATCACAGCTTCAACACCTTACAGTAAATTCAAAACGTGGCAGCTAGAATTGTTACCAGGAGTAGAAAGTAAGACCATATACTGTAACACCTGTACAGTATATGTATATGTACAGTATATTAGCTCTCTCCATTGGCTTCCTGTTAGGTTCAGAGCAGACTTCAAAATCCTTCTACTTACTGTACTTATAAGGCTCTCAGAGGTCAGGCATCTGATTAATGTATAATGTAATAATGTATACAATCCAAGTTGCCCACTTAGATCACAGAACACAGATCTTCTTCTAAATCCACATATTAATAAAAAAAACAGCTGGTGGTAAAGCCTTTTAGCTACAGGCCCCTAGTTTATGGAATAGTCTGCCAGCCTACAGTACGTAAGGGATGCCAAGTCAGTCTCAGGATTTAAATCCAGACTGAAAACCTATTACTTCAGCCTAGCCTACTTACACCTTACATCATAGCTCGTTGCAACTACGGCTGCTGGTGCTGCTGTACACTGAGTGTGTCTCAGTGTTGGCCTTCCAGGTAGATACATCTGTTCTGACCAAACTATCCTATTCTCCTCCCCACATATCCGGATGATGCTGGGACTGGGCACCATCTGAGTTGGATGCTGCATCACTGCTATGTATCCAAGAGGGACACCTCAAATACAGCTATTGTTTAGGAGGATTTGCTGGTCTACATAGATCTGCATGGAGTACTGGCACACAGGAGGACATGATGGAAGACTTACAGTAATACTCCACATTTAGTATTTTTATAGAATTGTATAATGTTAGCATGCCCAGAGGGGTTGAGCAGCCAGTTGACCTTGGACCCCTAGAGGTTTTCTTTCTCCTTACAGAGGAGGTTTTGGTTCCTCTCCTCTGTTGTCTTCTGGCTTTTTCTCTTTCTGTATTGTAATGTTATGTACTGTCACACAGCTTTGTTAAGTGCCTTGGGGCAACCTTGTTGTGAAAGGTGCTATATACAAATAAATTGAATTGAAATAAATTACTAGAAACTGAGCAACGAAGGACAAAATGCTTTTCTTACCATTTCTACAACTGGCTCCGTGGCCAGATATAATATTCTCAATCAGGTTCTAATGTTATCTTTTGAGATTTCTATAGTATGTTGCAGCTTTTAGTAGGAGAAAGTAACCCGTCTCTTGCTATGATTTCTTCTAATATCACACATCTGGTGAGGCTATGTCATAGCTGGTTTCTTCAGAGAAAACATTGTGTTCACTTTGTTATTGCTAACTGCCATCATGGAAGACTGTTCTTTCAATTGGATGGTTCTCAGGAAAACAGGTAGATGTATCTTTACAATCTACTGTAAACAGTGTCTAAGAGCCTGGGCCTTCTTAATCCATGCAATTATATGACACAGGGAGTGCACAGACATGTGTGACACCATGTAAACTTTCCACAATGAAACTTGGAATTTTTAATGTACAGTGACTTCAGTTTAAATCAAGCCACTTTGACCTTAGACCTTAGTTTTGTTAAGTTTGGGAATTTTACCTGAATATTAACTATGGTGAGCAATGCATGATTAAAATTAACTGTGATGCAGAAACTTATGAAAAAGAATTTAATGCATGAAAAATATTTTAAAATGTTCTACCTGCAAATACAGGAATCTAGTCCCTTCCTCCAGGTCATATTTCTGTGCCCAACCCCAGACTCATTCCCTCTGGCAGAGTTCTCAGACATTTTAAGTAGTTCATTGTGCTGATGAATCAGAAATAAATGTTTACTAGGCTGCCACCAACCTTGCTTTCTAATAAATCTGCCAGAAAATTTGTTTGCCCTCTGAACTGGGTGTCCCTCATGAGCCTCATAGACAGGCCTGTGAAAGCAATCAGGACCCGAGCACAGAAACTAGGAGGGTCCAGTCTAATGAGCCCTGCTCTGCTCCCATTTCACCATAAATCTGCAGCGCCTGGCCACATTTCAGAGACTTCTTTAAATGAAAATAATGGCCCAAGCTCTTATAGTAAATATTTTCCAGCTCTGTTGTGGTGTGTTTTTGCACTTTTCACCCGGTGCTTGTTAAAAAAGGGGCTAGGGTTATTGAATTATTGAACTGTTTTTTTGCAAATAGTAATGGGGTGGGTTTTATGATTGCTAAGGGTCTTTAGCATACCTGGAGGCCTTGAGAAAGAGGAGCAATCATGTAACCACATTAATTGGCCAGTAAAATACTGACCTTTTACCAGCATGTTCCTGCTCAGTCGCCAGGGCCTGTGGAAGCTGTTTTTATAAGGAAAAGGGTCAGAGACCTTGTCTTTTGTGACAGAGCCACTGTTCTCTGACGTGTTTTTGTGAACGGAAAGTTACATGAGAGCATGGTATTGCTGGCATCCAGGAACGCATCATTAAAGGAACCTTTAGGCAGTTGAAACGTCATGACCCCACTGTGCCCCCAGGAATTTGTTCCCCACTTTCCCACTAAAATATATAGATCTTCATTTGACTTAGAATCGTCTAATGACCTCAGCAACCTTAAAGGGTGACCCATTTACATGGCTTAGAGATTGAACGGCTCATAATGTTCCCACGCAGACATCCGTGGTTAATATTGCTCAGCGGTTTTCAGTCTCTGCTCTCTTTCAAATGGCAGTGAATTCTGCTTTCAGCAGATCCTCCCTAATTGTTTGTCTGCTCTGCTATATATACTGAATGTAGGATATAGGGTTTATGTCAAAGATTTGTTAAAATGTTAACATACTGCCCAAGAAGCATCGCAGTGCCTTGTTTTGAAAGAATATGGAATATCTTTATTAGTGGAAGTAGTTTGGGTGGGTAGCTGTGTCAGCATGCCTAGGCTGCAGAGGAACAAGTAATAGGTTTATTCCATGCTTAAAAGATGTCCAACACCTGAAGAAGGCTCCACGGCCAAAATGTCGTGTTTTCTTTCTTCTCTTTTCAGCATGGAATAAACCCATCTTTATTAGTTTACCGTAGTGAGGAATGAAATAAGTTATTAAACTGCCCTATGATACTCTTTTCTTTTAAATACAGATAAGAAAAATGCTAAGGAAAGAATTGGTTAAGTCAGTGTGATTTACTTAGCTTTTTAAAGATTTTAAACACCCTCATATTTATGTTTATAAAAAAAAAAGCACATTGCATGTGCAGCCAACAGGCTCTCAATAATCTGATTTTCCTTGGCATGTCTTGCTCCAAATGATGGGAGTTTAGTGAAAGGAGATAGAGGGTGTCTAGAAATTGAAGGGGAGAGAGAAAGCAAAAGGAATTTCTCACAGGACTTCAGTGTGCATTTCCAAGTTTCTGTAAATCTTCCAGTTTAGCTAGGCTTTCAAAACACCAAAGGAAGAAAACATGGTGCAAAGCAGAAACAAAGGGCAAAGTTACATCTGTGAAAGGAACCAGTCTTACATATAACATATACATATACAACTGGCATTGTGAAACCATTTGAACCATTCAATTGTAGCACTAGTGGAACACACCCGTGACAGCAGAAAGCTCTACTTCAATATACAGGAAAATGTCTGATGCCATATTCCCACTGAAGCTTGAATAAGAGCACTAAAAGTAATGTTTACAGTATGCCCTCTTAAAAAAGAAAAAGTATGGAGTTGCAGCTTTTGCCTAAAATATCTGCATTTCAAGACTTCTGCTTAGATTACAAATCATGCAGCTCTGGCTCAAATCCACAACCTTCCAGATATGAGCCCAAAGACTCATATGTTCCTTCCTATGGAAGGCATACTGTGTATACAGTAAGAAGTAAATTATATTCGCAAAAACTAGAAGGAGAATATAAATCCTCAATCTATTACATACTGTATATAGACAGAACAGGCTGCCGCAATTAAAAAAATATATAAATTACACAAGAACACGAGAATTTAAGAACTACTGTAGTTATAATGATGGGCATTGTCCTGGTGAGGGCAGAAGTTGCTGGTTTAATGAGAGAAGAAGGCTCCACAACCAAGAGCCTTGTTGGGTTTCTTTTCTTCTCCTGTCAGCATGGATTAAACCTTTACCTGTTCCTGTGCAGCCTACGTATGCTGATGCAGCTCCCTACCTGAACTTCTTCAGCCTATTTTTGCTTCGACCAACTATGCTAAATCTTTTTCTTCATCTTTGCATCTCCTCGTCCCTGGGCTACTTTCCCCCTCTCTTAACTGGCTCTTCACAGCGATATGTTACTCCTCTACCCTGCTTCCCACCTCCTGTTAACTACTTTTGTTAAGTCTTTTGTTCTCCCATGCTTGGTCACCTGCTGTTTTCCCTCTCTTCCTCATCCCTGAAAAAGGCTCCACAGCCTAAATGTTGTGCCTCTATTCTTTTCCTTTTCCTTTCAGCGTGGAATAAACCTTTAACTGTTCCTTTGCTACCTCTGTCCATGTCTTGTAGCGTGTGTTCCTTCAGGAAGTATTCACCCCTTTTTGAACAATTGCAAATATTGTGTTATGAATTTTTAATGCTTTGAAATGATACCTCCCTTGATTCACATAAGATATAAAACAACAAAGGGGCAAACATATTTTTATTGGGTAACCCAAGCATAGGAATATATTTTTTAAAATTAGTGTATTCATCCCTGTGAATGAATACTTTGTAGAAGTATATTTTTTCAGCAATTACAGCTTTGAGTATTCTTGGGAATGTCTGCATCGGCTTTGCACATCGAGATTTAAGGATTGTTTCCCGTTCTTCATCTCAGATTTGTTCAAATTCTGTCAAGTTGGATGGGGTGCTCTGCTGAACCACAATATTCTCCTTCCACAGTGGGAGGAAATCTGTGTTTTGAATGGGCCCCTCGAGGACATTCACCTTCTTGCTCTAAAGCCACTCCAGTGTCACTTTGGCTATATTCTTGGGGTCATTGTCCTGTTGGAATTAATCTTCCCCCATTCTAAGGACTTGCTGACTGAAGCAGTTTCTCCTCAAGTATTTGCCGATATTTGTTTCTATTCATTGCTTCCTCTATCATGACCAGTTCTTGATGAAGTGTCCCCATAAGATAATGCTACCACTACCATGCTTCATGGCAGAGATGGTGTTATACAGATGAGTCGTGTTTGGTTAGCCCCAAGCATAACTCTTTGCATCCTCGCCAAATAGTTAATTTTTTTTTCATCAGAACAGAGAATCCTTTTGCCAAATGGACTCAGGTCTACCACATGCTATTATGCGGTCTTTCTCAGAAGTGCCTTCTAGTATACCTAGACACTCTCCTATAGAGACTAAATCTGTGTAGTGCTGCAGAGGTAGTTGTCCTTGGATGGGTCCTCTGATCTCTGACATTCTGGTAGGGTGTTACGATCTCTGCCTCCGGGTTACGGAAGAGGCAGAAGAAGGCGTAGCCTTACTCCATCAGTTTACCTATCAGTTTTCTTATTCACCACCACACCCCCGTCTCATCCTATACTTACACACCTGTCTTTTCCTACCTCCTCGCTCAGTATTGGTTTTCCTCTCGAGCTTCCTAGTTGCGCTACTCCTTCTTCTGCCTTGTGTCCTTCTTGGTTTTCGGTTTACGTTTTTTTCCCCTTTTGACGACGGTTTTTCGGATCACGGCTTGGCTTCGGTACTCACGCTCTGTTTTGGATCTCTGGACTATCGGATTGCTCTATTGTCTATGGTTTCGGATCACGCTTTGGCTTCGGTAACTCGTTCCCTTTTGGATCTCTGGCTTCCCCTGGACTCTCGGCTCGTTTCTTCGACTACGGCTTTCTTTGGATCACGGCTAGGCTTTATCAGCTCCTGCAAGTGGGTTCATTCACTGGTTTCGGTTTCTCTTACCGAATCCGTAACAGAATACTGAGCCCTTTAACATGGACCCAGCGGAGCAAGAGGAGATTCGCTCGGTTTTGGATCAGCACTGGCAAGCCTTACTCCAGTTGCAGGCTTCCGTCCAACAGATTTCCGCGCACCTGTCGGCAATGCCGCCCACCGGCAATCGAGAAAGCTCCGCCCCCGCCAGCTCCTACACCTGCCCCTCGACCTCTTCCACTTACTCCACCTGACAGGTTTGACGGCAACCCTACGAAATGTCGGGGCTTCTTGGCACAGTGTGCGCTGGTTTTCAGGCTCCATCCGGAAACTTTTTTTTCTTCTCAGGACAAGATCGCCTTCATAGTTTCACTGTTAACCGGCCGTGCTTTGGAATGGGCTACTGCCCTGCTAGATCGCGGGGCTCCTGAAGTTCAGGATTATGATCTCTTTTTAGGAAAATTTAAGGGGGTTTTTTGTCGTCCCTTAGTTGGTCAAGACTCCGCCTTCCGCCTCTCCTCCATCCACCAGGGCCGCAGGTCTGCACAAGATTATGCCATAGACTTCGTCAAGGACTTAGTGAAGAAATAAAGGACCACCTGGTAAATATGCCGCAATTGGGCAGAACCTTGGAGGAAGTAATTTCCCAGGTGTTGGAATTAGAACTCAGAATTCGTCAAAGGAGTACTGAAAGATCTCGGACACCAATACTAGAGGCTCCTCGGCCATCACCTACCAGAACTTTAGACTCAGAACAACCTTCGGAAATAGCCCGCACCCGGGTAACCCCTGAAGAAAGAGAGAGACGCCAACGAGAGGGTCGCTGCATGTACTTTGGAAAATTAGGACACTTTAAAGCTGACTGCCCTGCTTCATACTCATCCTTGAGGCGCCGCCCACCTTCTCAAGATCCTATGGTGAGTGAGATAACTCAATCCCCTCAGTTTTCCTCAGGATTTTCTATTCTCTCTACACTATTCTGGGGTAATAAACAGATGCCTCTTCTTGCTTTTATTGACTCGGCAGGAAACTTTATAGATGCCTCCATTGCTTGAACTTGGAACTTACCCTTGACCCTGGTGACTCTTCGTGTTCAATTTATTGATGGTTCCCCAGTATCTCCAGGACTTATTAGGTGGCAAACTGAAATTATAAGCTTGCAGATTGGCGCCACCCATGTGGAAGACATCTGGTTTTATCTCCTTGAGACCCCAACACATCCCCTTGTACTAGGCTTTCCTTGGCTACAACAGCATGACCCTAACATTTCTTGGTCCCGTAAAGAAATTTTAGCTTGGGGACCCAGATGTATTAGAAATTGCTGTCATCTACCCGTAAGAATTGCACTCACGGCGACGTCCCCTTCAGGGGTTCCTACCATACCCCCTCAATATTCTGATCTACAGGAAGCATTTAATGAGCAGGAGGCCTTGGCCCTCCCACCTCATCGACCATATGATTGTGCCATTGACCTTTTGCCAGGTACTATCCCTCCTAAAGGTCGTATATTTCCGCTCTCCAATTCTGAATCTGAGGCCCTGAAATTTTACATACAAGATTCTCTGAAGGCTGGACTTATACGTCCATCCACTTCACCTGCATGTGCCAGTTTTTTTTTTGTGGAAAAGAAGGATGGTGGGCTCCGTTCCTGCATTGACTATCGTGGCCTCAACGAGATCACAATCAAGAATCGGTACCCTTTGCCTCTAATTCCAGCAGCACTTGAGTCTGTGCATGGGGCCAAGATCTTCACCAAACTGGATTTACGAGGGGCCTATAATCTAATCCGTATTCGGGAAGGGGATGAGTGGAAGACGGCATTCATGACAACCCATGGACATTACGAATATTTGGTCATGCCTTTTGGTTTGGTTAATGCCCCAGCAGTGTTTCAGTCTTTTATTAATGACATTTTTTGGGATTTGCTACAAAGATTTGTCTTGATTTATTTGGATGACATTCTAATTTTTTCTAATTCCTTCCAGGATCATGTTCTCCATGTCAGAGAAATACTCTCCCGGCTCATTAGGAACAAACTTTATGTCAAACTGGAGAAGTGCACCTTCCATGCTTCTAAGATTCATTTTTTAGGTTACATCATCTCTCCAGAGGGGGTGGAAATGGATTCGAATAAAGTCTCCGCTATTACGGATTGGCCCACACCCAAGAATCTCAAACACATACAACGATTTCTCGGCTTTGCCAACTTTTACAGGAGGTTTATTCGAAACTTCAGCTCGGTGGTCGCTCCAATAACCTCTTTAACTCGGAAAGGACCAAGACAAGGTAAATGGACCCCTCAAGCAGAAGAGGCATTTCAGCGCCTGAAACACCTATTCACAACAGCCCCCATCCTAAAACACCCTGATCCTTCCTTGCCTTTTGTTGTCGAAGTGGACGCTTCTGGCCATGGTGTGGGTGTTGTTCTCTCTCAACGTCATGGAGAAAAACAGATTCCTCACCCCTGTGCCTTCTTCTCTAAGAAGTTATCCCCTGCACAGATGAACTACGACGTTGGTAACCGTGAGCTCTTGGCCATTAAGTTGGCATTGGAGGAATGGAGGCACTGGCTAGAGGGTGCTCATCATCCATTTTTGATTTACACTGATCACAAGAACCTGGAGTATTTGCAATCGGCCAAACGCCTTTATCCTCGCCAGGCCAGATGGTCCCTTTTTTTTTACCAGGTTTAATTTCCTTATCACCTACACTCCAGGCTCTAAGAACATCAAAGCAGACGCTCTCTCACGGATCCACGACCCTCCTGAGGCCGAATTGATTCCTGAACCCATCATCCCTTCTGGTAAGTTCCTGGCAGCTGTAAGATGGGACATTGAGGTAATTGTTCAACGAGCCTTGGTTGGACAGACGGTACCTCTTCAGTTCTCTCAGGACAAATTGTTCGTCTCGAATCCAGTCAGATCCGCAGTTTTACAATGGGGACATGACTCCCATTTTGCTGGACACCCTGGATTCCAACGTACCTTGGATTTAATCTCCAGAGACTTCTGGTGGCCGACTATGGCCAAAGATGTCAAGGAGTATGTCCAGGCCTGCTCTATCTGTTCTCAAATGAAGTCTTCCCGGATGAGGGCGGCAGGCCTTCTTCAACCCTTGCCCATCCCTGACCGTCCCTGGACCCACCTCTCAGTTGATTTTATTACTGACCTTCCACCTAGCCAAGAACACACGACTATTATGGTAGTGGTAGATCGCTTCTCCAAATCTGCTCATTTTATTCCCCTGCCTTCTTTACCTACGGCTCGAGAACTAGCAGAATTGTTCGTACTGCATATCTTCCGTCTGCATGGCATCCCTAAAGATATTGTTTCAGATCGGGGCCCTCAGTTTGTCTCCCGATTTTGGAAGGCCTTCTGTAAGTCGCTGGGCGCTTCAGTTTCACTTACTTCTGCTTATCACCCTCAGGCCAACGGTCAGACGGAACGCATGAATCAAGAACTGCTGACCTACTTGCGGACCTATATCTCCTCTACCCATGATAATTGGGTATCCTTGCTTCCATGGGCAGAGTATGCACACAATTCGTTGTATACTGCATCTACTGGCATGTCTCCCTTTAAGTGTGCCTTAGGTTATCAACCTCCTCTTCTCCCAGACTCCCATCCCGACACAGAGGTCCCATCGGTTCAGGACTATATCACAAACCTGCAGACCTTCTTGAGAAAGGCCAAAGCCACCCTTCTTCGCACTGCAGCTCAGCAGAAGAAGGTGACTGATCAGCGCCATCGAATCCCACCCAGATTTCGACGTGGTCAATTTGTTTGGTTGTCTACCCGTAACCTTCCTCTAAAGCAACCTTCTGGCAAGCTTGCTCCCAGGTACATTGGTCCTTTTCGTGTCCTCACCCAGATTACCCCAGTAACTTACCGGCTGGCCTTGCCTCCTACCCTTCGGATCCACCCTACTTTCCATGTTTCCCTACTTAAGCCCTTTCACAGATTCACCCTGTCTAAACCACAACAAAAAACCCCACCGCCCCGAGTAATTGATGGACTCCCTGCTTACACTGTCAAAAAGATCCTGGATTCCCGATGGTCTCGTGGATCCCTGCAATATCTAGTTGATTGGGAAGGCTACGGTCTAGAGGAGCGTTCGTGGGTTCCGGAGAAGGATATTCTGGATCCCAACCTCATCCGGGACTTCCACCTCAACTTCCCTGATCGTCCCGTTAGGGCGTCAGGAGCCGCCCATAGAGGGGGGGGGGTAATGTTACGATCCCTGCCTCCCGGCTACGGAAGAGGCAGAAGAAGGCGTAGCCTTACTCCATCAATTTACCTATCAGTTTTCTTATTCACCACCACAACCCCGTCTCATCCTATACTTAAACACCTGTCTTTTCCTACCTCCTCGCTCAGTATTGGTTTTCCTCTCGAGCTTCCTAGTTGCGCTACTCCTTCTTCTGCCTTGTGTCCTTCTTGGTTTTCGGTTACGGTTTTTTCCCCTTTTGACGACGGTTTTTCGGATCACGGCTTGGCTTCGGTACTCACGCTCTGTTTTGGATCTCTGGCTTCCCCTGGACTATCGGATTGCTCTATTGTCTATGGTTTTGGATCACGCTTTGGCTTCGGTAACTCGTTCCCTTTTGGATCTCTGGCTTCCCCTGGACTCTCGGCTCGTTTCTTCGACTACGGCTTTCTTTGGATCACAGCTAGGCTTTATCAGCTCCTGCAAGTGGGTTCATTCACTGGTTTCGGTTTCTCTTACCGAATCTGTAACATAGGGTGGTCATTGGGTTCTCTGTTACTTCTCTAATCCAAAATCCTTCCTGTCTGGTTGCTCAGTTTGAGGTGACAACCAACTCTAGGAAAAGCCTTGATGTTTCTGTATTCTTTCCATTTCCTAATGATGAACCTGATTGTGCTACTGTGAGCTTTCAACACCCTACATATGTTTTCATACCCTTCTCCTGATCTAAAGTCTCCTCACAATTCTATCACAGAGTTGTACGGACCAGCTCCATATCAGAATCAGAACTGCTTATATTCCACACAGGTGCAAAAGGAGCATTAACATTACTGACATAGTTACATTGGACAATAAACAAAAGATGGGGGAGTCACAACATGTGCTCACGGTACAGAATGTGTTGACAGTACAGTATATATAAGACACAGGCACATTCACATTTTACAGTACAGTGCAAATATATGAACAATTGACATATGCAAAATACATGGTTCAGACCATGTGCGAAAGTACGGTCTGAGGAGAAAGGTGCAACTATGTAAACATGTTGGTAAGACGCGCCAGTTCTTAAGTGCGAGATATACAAGACATGAACTAAGCAGTAGTAATAGTTTAAAGTTTTTTCAGCTAAAACAGGGAGTTGCTGGGGGACGATGCTGGTTAAGCAAGGATATGGCATTGGGAAATAAACTGTCCAGGTGTCTGTTGGTTTTGGTTTTGACTGCTTTAAAACATTTTCCAGAGGAAATCTTTTGAAATAAATGACCAGGGTGGGAAGGATCTGCAACAATCTTGGTGGTCTGATTCATTGCTCTAGATGTGTATAGCACAGCGAGGGATGGAAGATTGCAGCCAATCACTTTCTCAGCATACTTGATAATGTGCTGCAATCGGTTTTTAGACTTAAAGTACATGTGCTGCTGTGCTTTCTTTATAATGCAAGCAATGTTTTCATCCCAGTGGAGAGTGTTTGAGATGACGGTGCCCAAGAATTTGCAAGATTCCACCACATTGACAGCAGAGTCCTTGATTACCAGGGGGGGAGGTGCTGGGGAAAGCTTTCTGAAGTCAATTATCATTTCTACAGTTTTAGCGGTGTTGAGATCCATGTTGGTGGTGGTGGTACACCACGTTGTACTGTACAGTAAGTCAATCGACTTCCTTTCTGTCCCAGCTCTCATCGCCATTTGTGATGAGGCCTATAAGAGCAGTATCGTCTGCAAACTTGAGTCATTTAACCGAGGAGTCGTCGGAAGTGCAGTCATTGGTGTACAAGGAATGGAGTAGAGGAGAGAAAAAACACAACCTTGGGGTGTGCCTGGGCTAATACATAGGCTGAAAGATAGGGGCCCCATCTATAACAGCATCTATAATGGAAGTGAATTTATATTGTAATATCATGACCCTATGATGGCGCCGTGCTAGTGGAACCCTGTTACAGCAGCTCTGTCTGTAATTTCCCTCACCGGATTAATAAAGTATCTATCATATTATATAGTCAGGTGTATTTCTCCTGAAATCATGTTAACCAATTGAACCAATTGGACTGACCACCAGTATTCAAGTTTTAGGGAGACTTCACAAGGACATTCGATGTCCCTGGGTACAATTTGGAGTGTCATTGCAAAAGGGGTTAATGCTTATCAAATCAAGATGTCTCAGTGTTATTTAAATTACTTGTACTTTCATTTAGCTTTGAGATTTTAGAGAAGATCAGTGATGACAAATCCCGTATAAATGTATTTCTATTTGAGTGTGCAACACAAATTATAAAAAATCAAAAGGGGGGATTTTTACATAGACTTTGTAAAGTATATTTCAGATACCACTGTTCTAACCTGTTCTGGAGGTAGTTTAAATGATCTATAAAACCTCTCATAGCATAGTCTGTGGCTACTCAGTTTTATTACTGATTTATGTTCAATATAAATCATTTGCTCTGTAGGTAATATACCAATTCTAGAACTTTTAATTTGTATGCATTGTCATTTGTGGAGAAAAAAAGGGGAAGATGACACTTCAAATGTGCATTTTTGCTGTTAAACCAAAGTTATTGATGTAAAGATGTACAGACCCTTGTTGAAATTACCTTTACACTTCTTATAATTTGCAAAAATTCACCTAAAAGTTGTTTAAATTAAATTAAAATTGATAGAAGAAACCAGGAAAATAACATTGTCATGCTGACTGTCAAAATAATTATTTTCTTTGACAAAAAAAATCCAAATTACCCTTTTAGTGTGTTCCAAAATATGCAATGTACTATTACAAATGTATTTTACTGACTTCTGTTTGAGTAAAAAGCATCTGTAAAGAATATTGTGTTATAAAAGATAATATTTGCCAACATTTCAATCTTTAGGAGCTTTACAAACAGGACGGATATACTCTTCTGTATGAACTTAATCCTTTCCACCCAGATTTTACATCCATTACTCAAATTACATGCACATGCAATTTGTGAATTTTTGCTATAAAGAAGCCTTCATTTTCATAACTATTTCTCACAGTTACAAATATATTTTTGCCACAATGAAGGTGCATCCTTTGTAGCCCAACAGAAGATGCTAATCTCATAATGTGATCTCCCACAACACGTTTCTACAGCTCGTCTGCATTCTTCATTTTTAAAGCATTTATCTTGTATACTATTGCAATAGGGTTCATCTGACTCTAGGCTCTAGGCATTATGGGACCAAGCTTTTACAGCAGTAGCCCCTAGTCTTCACAGAACACTTCCTGATCATATTAAAAAAGTACCTTCTGCTGATGTTTTTAAATCTCGCCTCAAAACTTACTTGTTCGTTATAGCCTTCAATTCCTCACATAATTCTTTCTTTTAATATCGTACCTATACATATATTTTCATATGTCATATTTTCATAAGTGTCTTGACAATGCTCAGGCTTGAAAGGTGCTCTACAAGAATGACATTGATTGATTGATTGAAGGATTATTATCATAAACAAGGTACAGTGTTCTTACATTTCAGGGATCTGTTAGGGTAAAAACAAGCAATGCTGGGTGATTTGCTAAACCTTGGGAGCAAATCGGGAAGGTTTAACATGTAAACTGATGAGAATGTTTGTTTTGGGTTTTATGGATGTTCACCTCATAAATGTTTTACGAGGAAATAATTATGTTCCTAAATCAAGGGATGAGTGTAAATAGATGATTATTTACTCACCCTCCTCTCATGAGCTGTTTTAACACAAATACTTTTTAATCTGAGCTGGTTCTGTGGTCTTTGAGGTGCGTAGGTTTCCTAACAATCCATAGTGATGTATTTCACATGGTCATTTGCCAGTCTGGCTACTCACATTTTCTGACAGGGTAAGAAAAATCACATTTCTGGTGCACTGGAAATGCATGATGAATTAAGGTTCTCTACTGCTGCAGAGCTACAGAGCTTTACAGAGAGGAGAGAGCAAGTCTGGGAGGAAGTGGCTGCTGTTTGGTTTCTAGAGTCTTAAGCGAACTCAGACACCGTTAACCCCTGACCAGACGAATCCCTCCCTGATAGGACCACCCATTACCAAGAACGCTGTTGCTACAAAGTGAGAGCCAGTGTGCTCCAGAGGGAGAACTTTCTCCAAGCCAGTAGGAAATAGTTGACTTTGAAAAGTCCATTTGAAAAACGTAGTGGGCTTACTATTCACCGATTCACTATACTCTCTCTCTCTGAACTGAATATATTGGTGTCATTTGACTCGGGAACTCTAGGGGCAGACTATGTGTGAGTATCAAGGCTGTTATTTCCAAAGACAACTGAACTGCATCTCATAGAGAAGCACAGAAGTGATGCAGATTTTATTTTTTAATTTAAATGCTCACAGAATACAATACCCCTTTTCAAAATATGTATCAGTCCAGAGGTTTTCTAATGTTAGAAGTTATCTATTGTTCATTCAGAGATGTTTTTTATAAGCTATAAAAATAAAATGGTGTTGATGTCAATATTGTTGTCATTGTTGTTACTTACAGACACCTACATTAGCAGTTTAAAATTCTTTGCAACTTCAAAATGTTATACAGTAAGTGCCCTCCCATTTCAAGATGACATGCCAATTGTGTGAATTGATGGCTCTAAATTGTCCCTTCATGTTTGTCAAGCAGTGGGCTGGTGTACCATACAGAGTCTAGTCCACAACAGGGTAGGCTCCTGCTTACTAAAAGCTTTTAGCAGGAAAAATAAACTTTCTGATAATGGACAGATAAAAGAGTGGCAACACTTGCAGATGAAAGATTTTAAAAATGCAATCGATGTGTGAACTGACCAGTCCAGGTTTTCTGTACACTGAGTGGTATCATAACAGCTACCTTAAATTTTACAGGAGGAACAGAAAGAGGGCAGCCTAGACTGCACATGCTGTGGGGTACAGACGTGGTGTATCCTAGCTGTTACACAATGTGGCTTATCTATGTGAATACGGAGAAAGGAAGACCTGTGGGCAGTAAAGAGTTAATTACACAGGAGCCATGAAGAGGGTTCGTACCACCCAGTGCTTCACCTCAGAACACGTTGGCTCACACTAGTGTAAAACTCACGCCATAGGCCTTTGGTCTTTTAACCAGAGGATAAATAAACAGGACTGGGTCCTGGCAGGGGACCTGTACACCAGCTGAAATAGGCAGGAAGTTTTATTACAGGAGCAATTAAACAGGCAGCAGTGTAAGAGAGGATGAGGTGAAAAAGTCAGTCCCTCCTCTCTGGCCCCTAGGGACTACACTCACATAACACTTACTGCCTTCCTACTGCTCCTGTTTCACACTGTGGGCTGCAAGAGGGCCTGGCTGTCAGTTCAGGGGTTCAGGCAGGATGAACACTGCACAGAGATGAGGCTCCTGCTACACTTGGGTATCATACTAAACTGACTAGACTCCTCCAAATGGACTCCAGATCAAGTTCAGACTGAAAAAGGCAGCTCGAGTTAGGCTGGTCTGTGTGCATCTAGGCTGATGAGAGAAATTAAAGTATACCCCTCCTAACTCAAAATTCATCACTACTTTGATCAATAGTGGGTATCAGGATCCAATATAAAGTGTCAGTGTGATAAGGGTTGGTACAGCATCTTGCTCTACCATGGCTGTCATATTCCAACATACAGTATCTACAACATCCAGTATGTGCTATAACAAAAGCAGGAATAATAAAAACTCATACTGTAGAGGAGTTATACTGTTAATAGATTGGCCGATTGTTTCAGAACAGAAGATGTCTTTAAAGCAAAGATTAGAGACAAGGGCTGTTCAACAGCCGTGAAGTTCACTCAACAGCAGAAGACATAGAAAAAGAAATGGTTATTCTGACTGACAGTTCAGGGGCAGCATATCACTGCTAGCAGGGATCTTTCCATTGAGTATTCCAGTCTAGCAAGGAGACACTAGCCTCAGAAATGTTTCTTCCCAATTAGTTACTGTTTAGACTTCCAGCATGGAATAAGCTTCAAACTTCTACTAAGGTCAACTAAAGTCAATAACAAGTAAACCTGTTTTTAACTTTAGAACCTCTAGCTTACTTTTAGGTCTCTAACATATTTTCTAGCTTTCCTGTCATAGCAAAGTACAAGCTTCAGTAATTCAGGTCTTCCTGAAATGAAAACCTGTGTGTGCTACCCACGCCCTTTTATACCTTGAGAGGCAAGCTAACCACCCACAGCTGAGCCTCATCTCACAGGAATCTAGCTAATCAGCCTTTCCTTTTGTTACATGAAAATGTTTGGAATTAAAAATGAAGGAAACTTTAAAGTTTAGCATGTTTATAATAAATAGAGACTTTCCAAGACCTTTGATACAAAATATATCACCTCTACAACACTGTCCCATACTCTGTCTCACAATTATTCTGGAAAAGTGATGAAACAAAAGCAAAACTAAAGGCCCAAAACTGGACAAAGGACAGTTTAAACTGTTAGTAGACTAACATGAAAACATTCATGTTTTAACAATTAAATTGAAAGCTTTAATACATCTACATTTTCTTTGCTAAACAGAATGTAGTTTTAAATGACTAAACTGTATGTACAGCACAGTGAAAGGTGTACGTACTGGGGACAGTGAAGTGAATGTTTTTATTTTTGTTGTCTACCAGTGACACTTCAGAGCCAAAGATAAATATGAAGACAAAATACAGAACATCAGCTTTTATTTCTGGATATTTTTTTGCATGAATTCTTGAAGGATGCCAAAAGCACAACTGACAGTAGAGTTGTAAGGCAGTGAGTTACTGTGCCGGTTCTCCTCTGGATGCAGGCAAGCACATGGCAACTTCAGGACTGCTCCAGGAACTCTAACCAAAGCCAGATCCTCCAGGCAGCTGTCTCCAGTCTTTCAGCAGGGAGATTGAACACTGCATCGCTGTGCACACGCTAGCCTGTATTTTTGACAAGATTAAGACCTTATTATATTCAAATGAGGATGTGAGAATCATTTGTTACTGATTCATTTGTAGCTTTGCAAAAGCTTCTTGTCGGTTTTTGAAAGGCTTTCCCGAGCAGCTTTCACCACCATCTCTTGTTGCAGTGGGATGGTTTCCTCAGTTACAAGCCACAGAAGACAAATGGGGAGCACTGACTCTTCCTGCCATTCCATTAACCAGGGTTCATGTTATCAGAGCTCCCTTTAACACTGGCAGCTGTGTATGTTGGATATTGAGCCGTGTTATTCTTCGAAGAACTTGAATAATAGTAATCTGGCAGCCATGCCGAAAGGGGCGATGCAAAGCTAATATTTGATCTGGATCTTCACCAGTATAACGAAGCCTTAAATAAGTGGTTTGTGGTCAGAATTCATGTGTCCATGTGTGTGGCTCAACTAGATGTACTTTTGTTAAACAAAAGAGGATCTTTTCACTTGAGTGAGAAGAGGGGTGAATGAATGTGACCCACGTGTTTTGGGATTCAATTTAAAAATGATATTTATGAACAATGTGGCATCGATCCAATTTCAGCAGGGGCTATGAATAAATCTGGAGGACAATGTTTTCTGAGTAAATCAGAAATTCATACTAAAAATGTTATGCGGGAGTTAACGGTGATACTAAAGCACATATCACATACATGTTTGTTTACGTGAGTCGTTGCACAGCTGTGTTTGGGATCTTTGTTTTACTCGGTTCCTACATCAGGTAACACATTCCCAGGTGGTCAGAACACAGTGCTGTACAGTATGTGCCATGGGAGTACACACACAATAAGCAAGGGTCCCGTATCAGGATAGAGAGCATCCTGTCACAATCAGCGCAAGACTGTTCAACTAGGCAGTCTGTCCAGAGCAGAGGTGTAGGACAGCCAGAGCACAACTGAAAATGTCTATCTTCATTATTTCCTTGCCAGAGGTATCAGAAGACAGAAAGAGAATGTATCTGATAGAAAAGTGCACTAAATTAATAACCTAAAGCAATTTTTTGCAGTGCTGCAAACCAAACCTCACAGATACACATGCATTTTCTTTTCCTCCACGTCTGGGGTTTCAGGGTCATGGCTGGGGTACTGGCAGAGGGCGAATGCCATGCACAGGGCCCTGAGTACTGACACCTGTCACATTGTGGAGTAATGTTCTCTGGGATATTTACTGTAGTTGTTGATGGGGTTTTCAGTGCTGCCGGATATTGTAGATTCAGTTCATTTCGCAGTTATTATTGTTATCATTTTCCTTTTGCATCTCCAAGATTTTGATTTGAATCTTAGATTGTAAAACAAAGAAATACCCTTTAGCACAGGTTCAGCTGGTAAGATTTCTCAGGCTTGTATATTAAATATGTTGGGAATTTACTACAGCATGGGAGGTCTGAGAGCTTGAAGAAGGTTTCTTGTCAAAACTCATAGATGAAAAAACAGTAAACATGTAAGGGCTACAAGATCTGTTAACCATAAATAATACTCAGGCACTCTGAACGACATCAATGTGGTTCATGGCTTGCTAGAAATTACAGACACGGCACTTTCCAGTGATGTCTCTGTTGTTCGTGAACCATATGAGAGCCACAGCACAGTCACCAAAGTGTTAGCCCTGCTGCATATGACAAGGGCTGCATGCCTCAATGTGGTTACAAATCCAATACTCTGTCACTCCACTGGCCATCTAAAACTGGGAGGTATCGTTGGAAAGCTAAGAAATATTCCTGTTTGCATGAGTCAGAGAGCAAAAAGCAGCAGAGTCCAATAGTTACGAGCTCTGATATGTCACTAATTCCTCAGCTTGATGCTGCCATGCAGTGGTGTTCTATGCAATAAATATGTTGGAATTATGTGATAATGGGTATCTCCAAAACAATGAATTACACAAATAAAGTGGTTGGAACAGTATTTTCTGACTATGAATGTTCAGTTACATCTTTAAATGAATGAAGATGGTATTCACTGAAGTACTGATGGACAGTACTTCAATAAATATAATTTCTTCATCTGAAATGTCATTTTTACTACCAATTTTTACTGCTTGATTCAGCTGAGACTTTTATCCAGAGCGACTTACATTTATACCCATTTACACATCTGGGTATTTTAACTGGAGCAATTCAGATGAAGTACCTTGCTCAAGGCTACAATAGCAATGTGACCCCTGGGACTGCAACCAGCAGACTTTAAGAGCCTTTATCTCTACTCCACAATGGTCAATGTTATGCTGAATTATGTAATGCAGTAATGCAGAATAACTGTCTTCATCAGTATCTCCCAAAATACATGTACAGTGAAATCATTTTAATATAATATAGAATCAGTATATATATATATGAATACCAAAAATAAATTACTGTAATACTATATGTGATAATCCCCACACTTGCATGCAAATATTGACAATGTTTTACAACATTTAAGCAGTTTTTCACTATAAAGGACATGACTCTGAGGTTCCTGGTGTTATTGAGAAGAAGTTTGGGTGGAGGTCAAATTCTAATGTCACATTTCTTCTTCCCTTCAATGCTTAAATGCTCCCTGGCTGAAAATGGCACCACCACGCCCTCCCTCCACCCCAGCATCACCACAGCAGCAATCCTGTGCTGATCTTTGCCCAGTGCTGTCATGTGCTCAGCCAGGCGACTTAAAGCCTAAGTACTAATCTCTTAATTCATCAGTTTAATTCATCATTATTAGGATTTGACCAAAGAATGGGATAAAGATTGATCAAATTAAAAACTGAAAAATTGTCAATTACATTCATATGCAGACATAAAGAGGAATGTTAGTAGAATGTGGGTGGTCTTTGTGGCATCTATAAATCTTACAATAATATCCTTTCCAGGTAACGATCACAAGGAATTTTAACCAATCAGACAGTATCAGTATCATATCAGAAGTTTAATTGATGCAAGAGACCCCACTGAATGAGTATTTGTGTGGCTGACAACCCCACACATCCATCCAAGCAATGACAGGGAGCCTAACTCTCTTCTCTAAAGAGACAGGGAAGTTTGACTTTTGTTCTCTGGAGTTAAATATAGAGTTCAGTTCCTCCCTAGCGAACTCAAGCTGTCTACAATGAAGTCCCATGTTCAGCTTCGTGCGTAGAGGTTAAGGATGGGTCACAAAGAGCAGATGAATGGTCCAGGATGTGGTGGTTTTGTCCTGTGAAAGCTTTAGTGGAAGTCAAAACAAACAATCCAGCTAGACCAGAGTCTAGTCTAAAATAATACTCTACAAGGAGTGGAAAACTCCTTCACCTCATCACAGAATGGAAGCTGAGGGAGCCTAGATGAATATTTTGTGCAATTCTTGTCTGTGGGTCGGACAAAAGCTGTCTGAAATTTTAGATTGGCCTTTTTGTAAAACATATCTTAATATGCATATGTACAATACAAAGAAACTAAAATTCAAAGCTGCACTTTACGTACTGTATAGTATCTGTATTGACGCCCAGAAGAAACATAGGATAGAAAATATTTTTGTAGCTTTTTTTATTTAATATAAATTGAATATAAAAGTGAAAATAACAAGACACAGACACAAATAGAATTACCCTTTTACTCTTAGAATCTCAGGCCTTGGGTTCCAAGTTCTAAGTGATTGGTTTTGATTTGTGGCAAGTTGAAACATTATTCAATGCCGTTATCAACAGTTTAAGGTACAGTAGCACACTCTATTTTTAAAAAGAGAAAAATTTATGTATCAAATATGAAATAAAGAAACTTTAAAGTGAGCTGCCTTTGAAAATTACTCCCACATCTAGGGGAATGAGATTAGAATGAAAGGAGTGTCTAATCATGTAGTCTTTTTTCCAAATGTTTAGAACAGGCTGCCAAAGCTTTGAATCCCAAAGAGCAAAATTGTGTCTGTGGTGTAAGAGTTTCTTTCTAGCCGACAATTTTCTAGAAGGCCAATTGCCTTGCCTAACAGTGAACTAGGCTGTTTGTAACATTTTACTGCATTTGAGAGGCTACTGCTTTTTTATTTAAAATCCTCATCTTCTTTTCCCCTTGAATCCCAGAATGCCAAATGTAAGAATCTACTCACAACTAGTAACTACTAGCAATTGCCAGTAATACACTGTCGAGAGAAGGTTAGAAATAAAGCCCTGCAATTAATCATATGCAGGGATTTACAGTAAATATTCTTGTGAATAAGTACTGAATAATCCCACAAGAAAAACACCACCTCCTCTCAGTATACCCTATGATTATGAATTAATTAAAAAGTTGTTTTATTTTAAATTATTACAAGAATGCAGCAATTTAATTATGTAGTTAGGACCTAACAGTGTCTTCTATTAAAATAATGTAATCCAACAATATAAAAGTAGAGCCAAAACCAGGCTTCTCAAGTGTCTCAAAAAGGCAGATCCACTCCTCACACACGTCCATACTACGGGAGATCAGAACTTCAAGAATGGCCCATATGTTATGTAGAAAGCAATACACTTTAAAAAAAGAAGTCTCTACCCTTGAAAAAACAGATAAATCCAGATAAGTCATGGAAGATAAAACACATTTGAAATAAGAAGCTAATGCTTTGACTATTTTTGTGTCCACATTCAGAAGGGAAATGGGATTGTAAAATTCACAGTCAAGAAGATCGTTATCATTCTAACACTTAAGAGATATACTGTAGAAGCTTGATTAAAGGAGATGGGGAAGTTGTGGAGTAGAATGATTTCTGAAAAACATTATTTAATGTGGGGTAAAATTGTGAATAACATTTGTTATTGTCACGCCCCGCACTCTCCCTCACAAACACCATTACATTCCCAAACCCAATGCTTCACGATCTCATTCCTGACTGAACCCATCACATTCTCACGGGCACCAGATTCCACAGATTTTCACTCCTGGACCAATTATCCAACCACCATGTCCCTCTCCCTTCACTATTTAAACTTCCCTTACGCACCAAACCATGCTCACTATTGAGAAGCCTCCTTTAAAGTTTTCAAGTGTGCTTTTTTGTCTCGTTGGATTTCCTGTTTTTTTAACTTAACTTTTCCCTTTAGATCTTGTCTCTTGGATTTCGCCTTTTGGATAGTCTTCTCGGTTTGTCTCGGCTCTTTCTGGTTTTCTGATCTCTAGCTTCTCCTATCGACCTTGCTTCTGGATTACGATTTTGGATTGTTTGCCTCTGCATCCTGCAGGATTCATGGCTACACATAGGATCCCCGGAGAACTACCTGCCAGTTCCCTTACAGTTATAGCATTCTGTTTAGATCCATGTGCTTTCGAACTGTCCGCAGATGTGTGTGATGATAAACTGAATGATATGGTGGCTCAGTTCTACAATCTGTGGCTAGGGGGTCAGCATTCATCACACGGTGATTGCTCAGGAAACTTCAACTCGGAAACTAGCAGCCATATCACTCAGCAACTCACAACTGGCAACCCACTGAAACTCAGCAGGTGTGAGCCTGGTCAGTACCTGGATGGGAGACTGGATGGGAGACTCCTGGGAAAAACCTAAGGTTGCTGCTGGAAGAGGTGTTAGTGGGGCCAGCAGTAGGCGCTCACCCTGCGGGCCATGTGGGTCCTAATGCCCCAGTTTAGTGATGGGGACACTACTGTAAACAGGCGCCATCCTTCAGATGAGATGTAAAACCGAGGTCCTGACTCTCCGTGATCATTAAAAATCCCATTAAAAATTAAAAATCATAAAAAATCCCATGGCGTTTCTCGAAAAGAGTAGGGGTGTAACCTTGGCGTCCTGGCCAAATTTCCAATTGGCCCTTGCTGTTACGGATTCGGTAAGAGAAACCGAAACTAGTGAGTGAACCCACTTGCAGGAGCTGACAAAGCCTAGCCGTGATCCAAAGAAAGCCGTAGTCGAAGGAACGAGCCGAGAGTCCAGGGGAAGCCAGAGATCCAAAAGGGAACGAGTTACCGAAGCCAAAGCGTGATCCAAAATCGTAGACAATAGAGCAATCCGATAGTCCAGGGGAAGCCAGAGATCCAAAACAGAGCGTGAGTACCGAAGCCAAACCGTGATCCGAAAAGCCGTAGTCAAAAGTGGAGAAACCGTAACCGAAAGCCAAGAAGAACACAAGGTAGAAGAAGGAGTAGCGCGACCAGGAAGCTCGAGAGGAAAACCAATACTGAGCAAAGAGGTAGGGAAAGACAGGTGTTTAAGTAGGATGAGACGGGGGTGTGGTGGTGAATTAGAAAACTGATAAGTAAACTGATGGATTTAGGGCTACGCCTACTTCTGCCTCTTCCGTAGCCGGGAGGCAGGGATCGTAACATTACCCCCCCCTCTACGGGCGGCTCCTGACGCCCTAGCGGGACGATCCGGGAAGTTGAGGTGGAAGTCCCGGATGAGGTTGGGATCCAGAATATCCTTCTCCGGAACCCACGAACGCTCCTCTGGACCGTAGCCTTCCCAATCAACTAGATATTGTAGGGATCCACGAGACCATCGGGAATCCAGGATTTTATTGACAGTGTAAGCAGGGAGTCCATCAATTACTCGAGGCGGTGGGGGTTTTTGTTGCGGTTTAGACAGGGTGGATCTGTGAAAGGGCTTAAGGAGGGAAACATGGAAAGTAGGGTGGATCCGAAGGGTAGGAGGCAAGGCCAGCCGGTAAGTTACTGGGGTAATCTGGGTGAGGACACGAAAAGGACCAATGTACCTGGGAGCAAGCTTGCCAGAAGGTTGCTTAAGAGGAAGGTTACGGGTAGACAACCAAACAAACTGACCACGTCGAAATCTGGGTGGGATACGACGGCGCCAATCAGTCACCTTCTTCTGCCGAGCTGCGGTGCGAAGAAGGGTGGCTTTGGCCTTCCTCCAGAAGGTCTGCAGGTTAGTGATATAGTCCTGAACCGAAGGGACCTCCGTGTTGGGATGGGAGTCTGGGATAAGAGGAGGCTGATAACCTAAGGCACACTTAAAGGGAGACATGCCAGTAGATGTGATATACAATGAATTGTGTGCATACTCTGCCCATGTAAGCAAGGACACCCAATTATCATGGGTAGAGGAGATACAATACAAGTCCGTAAGTAGGTCAGCAGTTCCTGATTCATGCGTTCCGTCTGACCGTTGGCCTGAGGGTGATAAGCTGAAGTAAGGGAAACTGAAGCGCCCAGTGACTTACAGAAGGCCTTCCAAAATCGGGAGACAAACTGAGGGCCCCTATCTGAAACAATATCTTTAGGGATGCCATGCAGTCGGAAGATATGCAGTACGAACAATTCTGCTAGTTCTCGAGCTGTAGGTAGAGATGGTAGGGGAATAAAGTGAGCAGATTTGGAGAAGCGGTCTACCACTACCATAATAGTCGTGTGTCCATGGCTAGGTGGAAGGTCAGTAATAAAATCAACTGAGAGGTGGGTCCAAGGACGGTCAGGGATGGGTAAGGGTTGAAGAAGGCCGGCCGCCCTCATCCGGGAAGACTTCACTTGAGAACAGATAGAGCAGGCCTGGACATACTCCTTGACATCCTTGGCCATAGTTGGCCACCAGAAGTCTCTGGAGATGAAATCCAAGGTACGCTGGAATCCAGGGTGTCCAGCGAAACAGGAGTCATGTCCCCATTGTAAAACTGCAGATCTGACTGAATTAGAGACAAATAACTTGTCCTGAGGGCACTGAGGAGGTACCGTCTGTCCAACCAAGGCTCGTTGAACAATTACCTCAATGTCCCATCTTACAGCTGCCAGGAACTTACCAGAAGGGATGATGGGTTCTGGAATCAATTCGGCCTCAGGGGGGTCGTGGATAGAGCGTCTGCTTTGGTGTTCTTAGAACCTGGAGTGTAGGTAATAAAGAAATTAAACCTGGTAAAAAAAAAGGACCACCTAGCCTGGCGAGGACAAAGATGTTTGGCCGATTGCAGATACTCCAGGTTTTTGTGATCAGTGTAAATCAAAAATGGGTGACGAGCACCCTCTAACCAGTGCCTCCATTCCTCAATGCCAAGAGCTCACGGTTACCAACGTCATAGTTCATTTGGGAAGGGGATAACTTCTTAGAGAAGAAGGCACAGGGGTGAAGAATCTGTTTTTCTCCATGACGTTGAGAGAGAACAGCACCCACTCCATGGCCAGAAGCATCCACTTCGACCACAAAAGGCAAAGTAGGATCAGGGTGTTTTAGGATGGGGGCTGTTGTGAATAGGTGTTTCAGACGCTGAAATGCTTCTTCGGCTTGAGGGGTCCATTTGCCTTGTCTTGGTCCTTTACGGGTCAAAGAGGTTATTGGAGTGACCACCGAGCTGAAGTTTCGAATAAACTTCCTGTAAAAGTTAGCAAAGCCGAGAAATCGTTGTATGTGTTTGAGATTCTTGGGTGTGGGCCAATCAGTAATCGCAGAGACTTTACTCGAATCCATTTCCACCCCCTCTGGAGAGATGACGTAACCTAAAAAATGAATCTTCGAAGCATGGAAGGTGCACTTCTCCAGTTTGACATATAGTTTATTCTTAATGAGCCGGGAGAGTACTTCTCTGACATGGAGAACATGATCCTGGAAGGAATTAGAAAAAATTAGAATGTCATCTAAATAAACCAAGACAAATCTTTGTAGGAGATTAATAATAAAAGACTGAAACACTGCTGGGGCATTAACCAAACCAAAAGGCATGACCAAATATTCGTAAATGTCCATGGGTTGTCATGAATGCCGTCTTCCACTCATCCCCTTCCTGAATGCGGATTAGATTATAGGCCCCTCGTAAATCCAGTTTGGTGAAGATCTTGGCCCCATGCACAGACTCAAGTGCTGCTGGAATTAGAGGCAAAGGGTACCGATTCTTGATTGTGATCTCATTGAGGCCACGATAGTCGATGCAGGGACGGAGCCCACCATCCTTCTTTTCCACAAAAAAAAAACTGGCACATGCTGGTGAAGTGGATGGACGTATAAGTCCAGCCTTCAGAGAATCTTGTATGTAAACTTTCAGGGCCTCAGATTCTGAATTGGAGAGCTGAAAAATACGACCTTTAGGAGGGATAGTACCTGGCAAAAGGTCAATGGCACAATCATATGGTCGATGAGGTGGGAGGGCCAAGGCCTCCTGCTCATTAAATGGTTCTTGTAGATCAGAATATTGAGGGGGTATGGTAGGAGCCCCTGAAGGGGACGTCGCCGTGAGTGCAATTCTTACGGGTAGACGACAGCAATTTCTAATACATCTGGGTCCCCAAGCTAAAATTTCTTTACGGGACCAAGAAATGTTAGGGTCATGCTGTTGTAGCCAAGGAAAGCCTAGTACAAGTTGATGTGTTGGGGTCTCAAGGAGATAAAACCAGATGTCTTCCACATGGGTGGCGCCAATCTGCAAGCTTATAATTTCAGTTTGCCACCTAATAAATCCTGGAGATACGGGGGAACCATCAATAGATTGAACACGAAGAGGTGTAGTCACCAGGGTCAAGGGTAAGTTCCAAGCTCGAGCGATGGAGGCGTCTATAAAGTTTCCTGCCCCCCTGAGTCTATAAAAGCAAGAAGAGGTCTCCTTTCATTACCCCAGAATAGTGTAGATCGAATAAAAAATCCTGAGGAAAACTGAGGGGATTGAGTAATCTCACTCACCTTAGGATCTTGAGAAGGTGGGCGGCGCCTCAAGGATGAGTATGAAGCAGGGCAGGCCGCTTTAAAGTGTCCTAATTTCCCACAGTACATGCAGCGACCCTCTCGTTGGCGCCTCTCTCGTTCTTCAGGGGTTAACCGGGTGCGGGCTATTTCCATAGGTTGTTCTGAGTCTAAAGATCTGATAGGTGATGGCCGAGAAGTCTCTAGTGTTGGGGTCCGATATCTTTCAGCGCTCCTTTGAAGAATTCTGAGTTCTAATTCCAGCACCTGTGAAATTACTTTCTCCAAGGTTCTGCCCAATTGCGGCATATTTACCAGGTGGTCCTTTATTTCTTCACTAAGTCCTTGACGGAAAAGAAAAATAAGGACCTCATCATCCCAGTGAGTCTCCGCTGCTGCTACTCGAAAATCTATAGCATAATCTTGTGCAGACCGGCGGCCCTGGTGGATGGAGGAGAGGCGGAAGGCAGAGTCTTGACCTACTACGGGACGACAAAAAAAACCCTTAAATTTTCCTCAAAAGAGATCATAATCCTGAACTTCAGGAGCCCCGCGATCAAGCAGAGCAGTAGCCCATTCCAAAGCGCGGCCAGTTAACAGTGAAACTATGAAGGCGATCTTGTCCTGAGGAGAAAAAAAAGTTTCCGGATGGAGCCTGAAAACCAGAGCACACTGTGCTAAGAAGCCCCGACATTTCGTAGGGTTGCCGTCAAACCTGTCAGGTGGAGTAAGTGGAAGAGGTCGAGGGGCAGGTGTAGGAGCTGGCGGGGGTGGAGCCGAAGCGGCAGCTCCAGCGTTGCTTCCTAGATTGCCGATGGGCGGCATTGCAGACAGGTGCGCAGAGATCTGTTGGACGGAAGCCTGTAGCTGGAGTAAGGCTTGCCCGTGCTGATCCAAAGCCGAGCGAATCTCCTCTTGCTCCGCTGGGTCCATGTTAATGGCTCAGTATTCTGTTACGGATTCGGTAAGAGAAACCAAAACCAGTGAGTGAACCCACTTGCAGGAGCTGACAAAGCCTAGCCGTGATCCAAAGAAAGCCGTAGTCGAAGGAACGAGCCGAGAGTCCAGGGGAAGCCAGAGATCCAAAAGGGAACGAGTTACCGAAGCCAAAGCGTGATCCGAAATCGTAGACAATAGAGCAATCCGATAGTCCAGGGGAAGCCAGAGATCCAAAACAGAGCGTGAGTACCGAAGCCAAACCGTGATCCGAAAAGCCGTAGTCAAAAGTGGAGAAACCGTAACCGAAAGCCAAGAAGAACACAAGGTAGAAGAAGGAGTAGCGCGACCAGGAAGCTCGAGAGGAAAACCAATACTGAGCAAAGAGGTAGGGAAAGACAGGTGTTTAAGTAGGATGAGACGGGGGTGTGGTGGTGAATTAGAAAACTGATAGGTAAACTGATGGATTTAGGGCTACGCCTACTTCTGCCTCTTCCGTTGCTGGGAGGCAGGGATCTTAACACTTGCCAATCATGGCCTCCTAATAATCGCCATATATGAATTGGCTTCATTACTCTGCTCTCCTCCCCACTGATAGCTGATGTGGGGTGAGCGTTCTGGCGCACTATGGCTGCCGTCGCATCATCCAGGTGGGGCTGCACATTGGTGGTGGTGGAGGGGATCCCCATTACCTGTAAAGCGCTTTGAGTAGAGTGTCCAGAAAAGTGCTATATACAGTAAGTGTAAGCAATTATCATTATTAATTATAATTATTATTATCTTATCACTTTCAACAGCCTCAACCTCAACTTGACCATAGTGATGGGAGCGTCCATACTGTAAGTGTGTTATGCAGCAAGAGAATGATACCAAACATACAAGCAAATTAATTTCCAAGCTTTATCATCCCTTGTGGGAAATTTGTGTTACAGAACAGCACAATACAGCAAAATTACAAGGACAGACAATCATCAAAAACAGAGAAAACAGTACAAGTGTGCTACAGGAGATAAGAAAGTAACTTTACATTGCTTAAAAGTGAGATTGCAGCAGGGATTAAATATTTCTTATTTACTTTTATACCTGGGGAGACAGAGGCATCTCCCAGATAAAAGTAGTATAAATTCACATTGGAGGGGCTGAGACACACACTCTCCATTATTCTTCTGGCCATCTTTAAACCCTCTCTTTGTAGAGGTCTTTTAAAGTAATTTGGTTTGCCCCATTTATTTTTCTGCTTTTCTTCACTAATTTTCCTTATTACTAAAAGTGCAAAAATGGTACTGCTGTTGCCAAACCAACAAGTGAGACAGTATGTTAAAACAATTTCAACAAATGACTTGAAAAAGTGTGAGATAGTTTTAACTTATAATAAAATAGCTGAGTTTCCTAAGAAAAACAAGTTTGCTGGCCTCTTTTATAAAGTGTCACAGCATTTGTCCCATCTTCCCATTTTTGTCAATGAACAAGTCCCAAATCCTTGTAGTCATTGACAACCTCTAGCCATTAATTAAGTTACATTTTTCCTAAAATCAATTCCTTTGTTTTTAAAATGTTTAACATCAAAGAGAACTCATTACTGCCAAGGTCTAGTCCATCCTAATCTGTCCCTCTCATGCCCATCATGCAAACGGCACTGCACCCAAGCCCCCTCCTCCACCTTAAAGGTGCTGACCCATACGACAGCCCAGCCAGCCACCAGGTGCTCACTGGCAAACACCACCCCCTGGCCTGACTCAAGGGTAGGTTCCAGCGCCCCTGAACCAAGCCAGGTTCTGTTTTAGATTAACCATCCTGGGAATGTAATTTGGATTGTTCTTTGTCAGGACCCTCACCTGTGCCTGTGGATGGAAGGTTGCCGGTTCAAATCCTGCATCCGGCAGAGGAATCCTACTCTGTTGGGCCCCTGAGCAAGCCCCTTAACCCCAACTGCTCCAGGAGCGCTGTACAATGGCTGATCCTGTGCTCTGACCCCAGGCTTCTCTCCCTGTCTGTGTGTCTCATGGACAGCAAGCTGGGGTATGTGAAAAGACAAATTCTTAATACAAGAAACTGTAGGTGGCCAATAAAGTGATCTTATCTTTCCTTAGATTGCCTTGCCAAGCATAAAGCTACCAACAGCTTTGCTCTAAGGCTCCCTGTGGTATTCAAGCTCCTCCAACATGACCAGGTCACGATCCCAGGAAGAGCAGGTTGTTATGGCAGGAGCCTTGTGTGCATCGCTGCAGCTGCAGCCTGCCCAGGGGCCATGGGAAGGACTATTAGGTGGCCTAACAGTGTCAAACCAGGAGTACAAGGTGGGATTTCACTCAGGCTTGTGAAAAAGCCCCCTTTCAGGAGGCAGAGCTGGAAGCCCTGGGTGGGACTGGTGGGGGCTGTACCTCTGGAGTGTCAGAGGGTGTTTCAAACTTCAGAGGATCACACTTCTTAGCCTCCCCTGGAATGCCTGGCTTATGCCAGGATGCTGGAAAGGAGACTCCCCCTAGTAGTACTACAGCACTACCACTACTACCACCACTACCACTACCAACTACTACTACAAATAATAATAATTATTATAATAACTAAAATACGTTATGTTATATAGCTCCTTTAAAAGTAGCATCTCAAAGGAAAAACTGAACAAACTCATGGTCAATGCAACTTATAAACAGGAATAACAAAAGATGCCACAAGTTACTGAATGTAAGAGTTTCCATATGTATTCACAGGAATATTTAGTGTTAGATCGTTTCATCTAATAACATCAAAGACCTCAATCCCTCTTAGGAGCTGAAATAGGATACTACAGATGTATAAGCAAGTGTGCTCCAGATCACTAAGGAGAACACGTTACTCTGATTTTTCAGATTGTGGATGTGCATGGATTTGCAACAGCTAATCTGAAATACCTTCATGCTTCTACTGCTCCAATCTGCACTCCCGCCCATGTTGGAGGTTTCTGTAGTGATGACTTCTTTGCTGAATATTTGTCCCAAAGGAGCACCCAGGGAGAGGCTAGCTGGGTCCCTCCACCAGCTAAAGGCTGTGTCTATTGCACACCACATGCATCACAAAAGCATTGCACCATGTCTGACTTGATCTATGACAGAGCAGGTCTGGGCAGGGCCGAGACAGTAGAGGAGGTGGTCTGTCGCATGGACAGCCCGCTCCATGGAGAGAGCGCAGATCAGCCACTTATCCACGTAGTTCGATATTCTGAGCCCCTGAAGATGTCCTTACATTTTTAGAAAAAGTACTCAGATTGACATAATGATCGGAAGAATGTTACTTTCCTACGCCTTGCTCTGGAAGACAAACTCAAGATATTTCCTGTGACTTGAGTGGGTGGATGAGAAAATAAGCATACTTTAAGTGTACTGTGGTGAGCCAGTCGCCAGGCTGGACAGACCAGATAATGGATTTTTTTGTGAGCATCTTTTAACATGAAACCCCGTGATTCATGGTTGAGATCTCAGGTTTAGTTGGGGGGGGCAGAGTCCAGCCTGGAGGTAAAATGCAAACCCACGTCACCATGACTCCTATAAAAAGATCTGTGATTTCAGACAAACATCAGAGCAACTCAAGCACCCAGATGGACGGGCGCAGCATCACCAGTGAGCGACAGGTGGAAGCTGGGGGTGTGAACTGGGTCCCCGTCTTGTGAAAATAAGGGCTACGAAGAGGACGACAGAATCCCAGCGGAGTGTCGGTGTCGGAGGGAAGGCCAGGGTAGCGCCTCAAAACTCTCAGAGGCAGAGCTGGGTTTCATGGGGTCTTTTCATTGTTTTCACTGAAAACAGACCAAATGTCAAATATATTAAATATTATAGTCTTATTTTTATATATTTTTAGTAGCTACTTCACTGAGGAGGAGTGCTATCTAAAAAAGCACTGCATTTATCTGTAAGGGTTGATGTCTTTTTTTCCGTCAAAGTCCTTCTCGTCCATGAAAATCCTGACAGACAGGGCCTCCGCAGGACCCAGGGGGGTGTCTTCCCTCTGCTGGCCCTGGAACTGTGGTTAAAACCACTGAGTACCCTTCTGAAGCTGCCAGAACTGAGGGCATAGGACAGGAATGTGTGTTGGACAGACACGGGCTCTAAAAACAGCCAGGGCAAGGCAACAAAGCAGTCCTGCCTTCCACATTCCTCTGCTGCTCCATGTACCACGTCTGTAATTAGAGGAAAACAAACAGTAATTCAAGGAGCCACATCAGACAACAAAGAAAAAAAGGACAAAGGCTACATTTCTCAATGGTTTGGGGTTTACCCTTTAAATGTTCACAGGCATTGAGCAATAAGAGCCATGTCACTAGCTGGTAATTATTATTTCTACATTTTAATTTTTTTCAGTACTCTATATCCTACTCCATTTGCTTCACCCCTAGATGCTTGGTATTCAAAGTCGAATAGAAGTTTCACATAAACCAACCTATGACAGGCTTATTTTTACGTTAAAATAATGGCCATACTGTAGATGCGTTATGAATTTAATATGCTGAGACACAGTAGTTTTAGTTAGTACTGTACATGGACAGCTGAATTCCGGACCTACTGAAGCCTTAGTACCTTAGTACAGTACGTGAGGTGTTGCAGTAGTTTAATCCTTGTGAAGTACTGTAAAGGCATGTGTTTATATTTCAGCAGCAGACAGGACAGGCTGAGCAGAGATCTTGACTGAACAGTGTTACTGAAGTGGAAGAAAGATGACCCCTGTAATGTTCAAACAGGAGATCAGGGTTATAACACTGTCAAAAACAACACTGACCTTCACTTTGAGTCAGTCCAGTTTGTACTGGGCACTATTTACATACCAATTCACAGTATATTTAATCAGCACACTTGCTACAGAACTTTGGACATGCTGAAATCCATGTTGTACTTTAGAAGATACTCCAATAAGGAGGATACATCTGTAATCATGAAGATAAAAAGGTATGTGCCAATATTACAGCATATAATTGACAGGGCCTTAGCCAGTCAGTACTATACAGGTGAAAGAAAAAACAACCCTGTCTCATTCCTGTGCTGAGTTCCAAATGACTAACACAATCTTATCTTACTTCAGCAAATTTGGTAAGCTGATGTTAGGAGCATTTGGAAAATATACCTTTTAGATATTTGCTATGAATTTGCAACCATTTGCAACCATTTGATAGTGATTTGTTTTGGCAGATGATTTTAACTCACTTGTATCTGCCATAATTGGGCAAGTCTGCACAATCAATACTAATATGAGACAAATTCCCATGAAAAGGATTGTTATAATAAATAATCTCCCTCATTCCTCATGGCCATGGAGCCTTGTACTCTGCTTTGCAGATTGTCCTAGACGCTGACTTCGTTATCTGTGAAGGTGCACAGACAAAAACACTTTTCTGCAGAAAAAGAAAGAATCAAAACAAAGAAGAAGAGGAATTCTGTTACAACTCATGTAAGTAGAGTTTCTATATAGTTATCATTATCCCTTAGAAATCTGTTGTCCAATTATGTAATGCTCATACATTCGCCAGCCAAACATGTCACTCTTTCAACCGTATTGACTCAGAGTTTAATCCTCTGCCAGTAGCAGTTCTGGCGTCCTGCCCCATCATACTCCTCCAGAAGCCCTCTGTGTAATCTTATCTACCAGAGCCTACTGCACACTCACTCACCAGCAGCACTGCGGAGTCCCCGAGTGAGCAACACGCTGAAAACACACATTCTGTGGAACATTCTCTGTTTACGTTGCGAGGGCTATGAATGACATGATTTGATTGCTTTTCCGTCTATGGCAACGTTTGATAGGCTTTTGACAGGTATTATCTGTTTAATACTGTGCAAAATCTTGTGTGAACGAAATTTTAGCCATTTTCTCTAATTTCATATAATTAACTGGTAATCCTAATAGATGTGGAATTTGTCTGTCAATATTATCTGTTTAGCTTTACGGGTGAATAGATAGGCTGGATAAGCTTCTGCTGCATGTCATATTGACTGCATATTGGTTGCCTCCATCTGTATGTTCACGTTTTTAAAGACTTTGATCCATGCAAATTAAAGATTGCCAAAGGACAAGACTGGTTTATTTTCACCTGAGCTAAGCTGTATTTTTTTTAAATTGTAGCATACTTGATGCAATAATTAAAGATATTTGTGGAGGCTTTAAATTAATTGCTCACACTTATGACACATACTGTACTGTATGTTGCAGTTCCCCGATGTATCTAATAATTATGCACATACTGTACGCATATCTATATTCTGTAAACTTAATAAATAAGCATTCTTTAAAAGAAGGAAACACATAATGCTTTGATCACCAAGGAGAATCACGAGCATAGACAGATTTTGGAGACTCCCTGTTATTTAAAGCTGAAGCCAAGAAATTATACAATGTCAATCCATACTCATACTGCAGATGATATCCTGCTGACACTGTTTATCTATGATCTGATTTTTTTATATTCATAAATATGTGCTTAATAACAGCAGAGGTGAATTCCTAGACAACACTGCCAAAAGGACTTCAAGGTCTTTAATTTAATTGTTTTTCTTTCAACAATGTTGCAATAAATGTTATGGGAACTATGCTGCTATTCATTAATTGTGAGTGTCAGCAAGGGAATTCTGAAAGGATTCCATCCCTCAACCTCAAGACAGCAACCCCATCAGGCCCTATAGGTGTCTTGAATCAGTGGCTGAAGATGCTATTGGATAAAGATCCCCATAATTAGCTCAACAAAGTACCTGGAATGAAAACCAGAAAGATCATCTAAGTAAAGCTTAAGGGATGTGGGCTTTAACAGTCTGGGGGTCACTAGTGTCTCAGCCAAGCAGTTTTCCTTCTTAGAAATAGTATAGGCACCCATGGAAGCTGGGTAATATAGCTTCTCTAGGTACAGTATTGCACAACCTGCATGTGTTGTCACATCCCGCCACTAGAGGCCGCTGTGGCCATGCTTGCATCCGGCTAGGCTTAGCACAGAAGACAGCGTACAGGAGTTACACCAACATAAAAGAAAACATTTTTTCACTGGTACATTCGTACTTCTCTCTTTCCTAAGCTTGCCAACCACTGTACAATAGCAGTTATTCATCTGTGTGTCGGCTCGTTGATGTCATGATATCACAGAGCCTTCAGCTTCCAAAGGTGTCGCTGACTGTGCAGATGGGACAAGGAGCTGCATTCCTGCAGCAGGGCAAGGGAGCTTTTTAATTTTTGCTCCATATAGGCTTCAGTGATCCCTGTGATCTACCTAAATTAATGCAGCTTTTTTGGAAGCAACATTCAGTTCAACATGAGCTGTAATGTTGTTCCAATTTGTAAGGTGCTGACAATTGAAAATGTCTATAATTTGTGCAGACTTGTTGGGATGAAGCAGTGGGTTCAATTTCCTTTTGAATTATGAAATTGTGACATGAAGTTTTTTGACACTACTCAGAATTGGAGTTTATATCCACGTGAATTCAGACACTACGATGCAGAGCGACAAATCAAACATGCTTGTTCACAATACTGCTTCACCGGTATGCTGTTAAGCACTGTGGCCAGTTTTGTCTATGGGGAGCTGTAACCTGAAACATTTTTGGGAGTGCCAAATAAGCTGAGGCAGCTCTAAGAGCAACGAGCACTGGAAAAAGTTGCTGCGGATTGTTTCGGTTTATCAAGGCCTTGGAATTTCAGAATGAATGACTAAAGCAATTTATAAAGTAATGTATAAGGTAAGAGAATCAATAGAACCATTATGTTTTATTAGCCCATAGCTTCAAACAAGCCTTCCAACCACATTACTGTGTCATTATGCTGGTGGCCAAACAGTATTTATCCAATGCTTCTTAGATGGATCTGCTGAAGCTATTCTTTCCATCGAGAATGCCATGGAAAAGTCTGAAAATGTAAAAAGATCTATTGAAGTGTGGGCTGAGCAGTTGTTTTAAGAGAGATGAGCTATGAAAAAACAGAAAACCAAAGAATTTCCCCGGGAAAGCCACTTGAAAGGTTCGTGCTGGAGGGACGGAGAAGGAGCACGGTGTTGCCTTGGACCTCACCTTTGAGTCTGGACTCGAGCAGGGAGGGACCTTGGCCAGGAAGGACACATGTTTTCTCGCTTCATCACAGGTGGATTGTGGTCAAACTCCTTCTGCATCCAGGATGGCCACCACACAGAACGATTACTGGGATAGCCCTGCCCTTCAGAGAAACTGATCAGGGAATGGCTCGTCCACACTGAACAGATGTCCTGTAGAAAACAGAGATTCAGACATTCTGAAATAATAGGAAAAAATAATCGTGAAAGAACTCAGTGATTCCGTCACAGCCTCAAGCTGAGGTTTGACAGATCCCAGCCTATCAATCTCTACATCTCAGCTCCGATGTTTATTCTATGCATTAATGACTGTCTCTGCAGCTGTGTGGTTTAGCAGCACTGTCATTATCAAGTCTTATTCTTTGAATCACAAAGTTACTCCACTGGAAAAGCAACCACAAAAAGCACTTATTACAACTCTTATAGATGTCTGCATTCTTATGGTGTCATAATGCCCCATAAGCATACACTCTCCTCCAATAATTTCACTCAACTACAATGCCTTTTTTCAAAATGCTGATTAATCCATTTCAGTGTGGCAGTGTGTTGTGTGTGTCAGTGTGTTGTGTGTGTGATCTCTCCCTGCATTTCAGGTTGCAACACTCCAGGTCCAGCATACAGTATGTGGACAAATGCACTGGACAAACATTAGGAATGAATGCCTGAGTCACACAAACTGTTTCTGACTTTTTGTTGTGGTTCATACTACATCAGAGATTATAGTGTGATTATTAAGCATCTACTCTTTTAAAAGAAGAAAAATTCACACATTTTGGGTTTTCTAGGAAGGTCTCATTTCAGATAGCATCCAAGAAATATGTTCTTTCTGTTCAGACGAGCATTTTTTTCATGTTATACAGGGAAAGATTGAACGTTTAATCAATTTCTCACTAGTCAGGACCAATATAAAGAAAGCTCTATAAGCAGACTCTGCTACTGTATGGCTGTTCATCACTCAGTATTGCACTTGGATGCTGTCCAACAAGAGACCCCTTAGGCAATGGAAAACATAAGGGGCAGAATAGTTAGATACAGCTGTCTTGCAACTATATTCCCTCCTCACAGCATAAAGGACTTCTGTGTGAGCAGCAAGGGCACCTTATCAGCAGACTGCTGACCGCTCAGAGGCACAGGGGCAGACAGTAAGGTCTTGCTCTCTGTGGTTTGACTCCCCAAGGTACTGAACGCAAGGTAGAGAGAACAACTCTTGCCAGTAGCACAGAGGTTTCATGGCTGTTTAACCCAATCTAGAAGGTTAAAAGGGACTTAAGCTCACTGGGGAAGGGCAGCCTTCAGTAGCCATGATTTCGTGCTGATCTGGCTGTAACGAAGCATAGTTCTGGACACTATGCAGATGGTATAATCCAGAAGTAAGTGAAAGGACGATGGGGAGGAGACGAGGATCAGGAGGGGTTGACTTACAGGGGGGCCTGACGATGGTGAGCTGGTGCTCAGGGGGCGTAGCCAGGGCGAACAAGTCCAAGGAGTCCAGGGGGGAAATCCGGGGCAAAGTCCAAAAGTCCAAATGGGGTGATCCAGCCGAGACAAACAAGACAAGGTTAAAAACGGGAATGGGATCCAGTGCAGGGAGAGGGAATAAAAACAGGATGACGAGGTCAGGCGCTCTGAGCCCCGGACTCAGCAGGGTCAGGACGCTGATAGGAGGCCTGTGTCCTCAAGCCACGGACGTAGGGCGACTTGATGGTAGGCGGGCCTCCGGGCGTCCATCTTCCAATGCAGAGCCAGGAGTAGCGAGAGTGCCAGGATTAAATAAGGAGGGGCAGGATTGAGGACAGGTGCACAGAATCAGCAAAAATGTGAAAGAGCCGGAGCGCCCTTAAGAGGAGGGATTACGATCGTGACACTGGCTGTGCAGTAAGTTTGCTGTCAAATATGAATGAGCTTCTCTTTACCACACAGCAACAAAATGGACAGACCTACCAAGTGACATCTCAGTGTTAAATTGATCTAGAAAAAAGCAGTGTACTGTATACACACATGCGCACAATTAAAAAGAAACAGAATATACAGTAATGTCCACTTCTACTGTGGTGTCTGTAATCAGGTAATCAGGATATGTTAAAGGTTTTGCATCTTGGTTTCATTAATTGGATATGAAATAACTGGCTCATTAAGTTTTAGCAACCACTTCAATTCACCTGTTTTGGAAATTTGTTAGAATTATTTTGTATGCAGTATACTAAATGCAGGCTGTTCTGACCCCTCATCACAGCAGCCCAGCTGTAAGAGAGGAACACGTAGCACAGATGTGTTTCCTGCATGTACACACCTTTCAGCTCTGAATTTTCCCAGCCTCTTCTGATTCAGATGCTTGTGGGAAGACCATTGACTTTGCAGCCAAAGCTGAGGACAATTTTAGGAAACAATCTACAATATTATTTGCAGAAATGTCATGATTGATAGATATTGCTAATAGTTATGGAGCCCTTTTGTCTCTGTAACTCAGTTTTGCACAGGTTTAGCAGGACTGCCTGATGTTTACCCTCTCTAGGGGTCATCTAGGGACAGTGTAGATTGTAAATGCACAAGATGACCCTGAGATCTTCTACAGTCTGGCTGCCTTCAGAGCTGGCCCTGCATCAGCTCAGAGCCCACCTCCACTTTGAGCCAAACCCAGATCCGCTCATGCACAAAGAGGCTGTTATAAAACTGAATAGCTGTCCTTCACAGAAATCCGTCAAAACAAAGCTTACATGACTCTTGCTTTTCTCTCCATACTGGAGTGGCTCTGTCATCTTTGCTTGGACATGTTGATAATGGCAGCACCTTCTGTAGACTTCGCCCCACTCGTTGGTGCTGAGCCTGTCTGCAGGTCACCATGTCGTGTCAGAACAGTTGAGTGCTTTGAAAATGATAGAAGGGGCTTTTATTCTGTTTGAAAAATAGAAGCGTTTTGATTGCACCCTTTGCTTTTCACATGACCACAACATCTTCTGACAAATTGTGACAAGAAAGACGATTGTGGCTTCAATAGATCAGGTGGAAGTAAATAAGCACTTGGCCTGGTTAATGGTGGGACAATGAAGTTAATGTGAAGTTTCAACTGGGCAATGGCTGATGTATCCCAGCTGGGCTAGGGAAGAACTACTACTTAAAAAGAGCAGATCTGCAACTTCAGACCAAATAGCCTGCCTTGTTTTTGAGTTTTTGACTAGTTGGGTACAGTAAGTCCTGTAATAACTCCTAGCTGTATTAATAGTGGTTAAGTAGGTGACAAGTGGGAGCCATCACTTGCTCTGTAGCACTAGCACTAGAGAATTTGGAGAAACCTTATTTTGGTATTCTTTTGTTTGTAAATAGTTTTCAAACCGAATTTTAAATAAAACAAGAAACTTTCTAGACCTCGTGTCAACAAGCTGGAATCTTCTGTACAGTTCTTCCCATGGTTTAGTGTGCTAGAGCTTTGCTTCAGGTCCTCGGTCCTAGCAGGACTAGCAGAAATGGTCCCTTGCGTTTTCAGTGGCAGCGCTCAGTGAGGCCACTTGATTGACAGTATCTCCTCCTTTTGCCCAAAAGGGTCAGTTTAGCTCTGCATGTGAACCAGCCTGTACAGAGTGCAGTGATCTGGGTTCCCAGTCTGGTCACTCAGGCTGTGGCTACTGAATGAGAAGAGAGAAGACTCACTGAGGGTCTAACTGATTCCTGGTTCTGGTGTTTATTTTTCAACAGTTTGGGGTTTCTAATTATTTTTGTGATAAAAAGCAATCAAGTAATACTGATTAATGAAAAGTTGGTGATACCAAGTAAGCTCTCATGTTCTTAAAAGAATGGTGTCAGAGATGTTGAGTTAAGACATGCCGATACGCTAGTGTTGTTTCTGGAAGTTTCTTTCGAAAGGGGAGAGAGAGGGAGAGCTGGGTGGGAGGTGAAAGGAACTCAGATCAGGCTCTGGCTGGGAAGATGTTGACACGAGCTTGGCTTTGGCAGAAGAAGCTGAACCACTGAGATTAGCGTTGCAGATTGCACACAAGCACTGTGGGGCACAGCAGAAACCCAACCCCACATTCGCCTGGCTCGACTGGCCCATGAGTCACCCTGCTTCATCCTCCAGCGGCTGCTCTCTCCAGAGCTGCTGAGCGTCGACTGTTGATGTATAAGCACTCAGAATTTGCAGTGTTGTTTTTGGGTCCTGTAAGCACCATAGTGTGAAAAATAGGAGCCCAGTAAGCTACTAGGCTTTATCCAGAATGCTACTGTATTGTTACTGTTTTATAAGAATATTTTTTTCTTCAGATTCTTTTTGGAAATGGTCTGTTGCTTACAGGAATTTAAGTTCAAACTACTCTTGAAGGTAAGTGAATAATAAACCAGAATCAACAAAGGTTTTCATGTATGTTAAGACAGAAAAGTGTAAACTGTACATGAAACTAATATTTATTTCATATAGTGTCTTTAAAACAATTTACCTTAGTTTGCCTTGTAGACAGTCTTTCTGAATATGTTTTTCTACAGTACATACTGTAGGAACTCAGCAGATCTACCAGTGTTATCTCAAAGTCAGTAAAAGTCTAATCAAAATCAACCACAGCATTAAATTTCCTTATTATGCAGTCCTATTCAAAGATTCTTATCACACCACAAGTTTTTTGGAGTGCTCTGTTAGCATGGGCCATGTTTTAGCTCTGTGAGACCAACAGAATTACACATAAATATCCCCTCTGGATTCAGCTACTGGACAGGGAAATTATGTACTGTATTATTATTTCTATTGAGGCTGGATAGTTTATTATCTTTTTAAAGTTTTTTTAAGTATTAATCACATAGTCTCTCCTGATATCTAAAAATTACATTCATTTAAGATAATGAATAAAATAAATATAATTTATTTAATGATAATGATTATTTAATGATTTAATGATGAACTATGGAAATGGAGAAGAAGGCGGATTATTATGGACACGGACTGGGATCCGTGTCAGGTCTTGTAGTAGACCTTATGCGATGTGGTAAGAGCTGGAGAAAACAGAAAGGCGTAGTAAAAGGAAACACACAGGGGTTTAATAGTGCACAAAATAATAGTGACAGTCCGTGAGACAGTGAACGGGGGAGAAAAGGAACGGCATCCAAATCCAAACAGGTCCAAGGGCAAGTCAGGGCACAGTCCGGGAGTCCAGCGGCGAGTTCTCCATCCTGGGACGCGACAAGGATAAAATCCCCGGGAAGGGGGAACACACAAACAGACACGGAGGTCCAAGGGTGACAGGGAGAGATCCTCCAGACCCCGGGATCAGGAAGCGGGAGGTGTCAGGAATGAGGCCTATGCCCTCAGGAGACAGACGTAGGGTTTCCTGGTGCTAGCCGGACTTGCGACATCCTTACCCTAATGATGAGCACCGAGGACTGGAGGAGCTAGTCTTTAAATAATACACCTAAGAAGGTACACCTGGGGAGCTTAATCACAGAAACAGTAAGGGGAGTAGTGGAGCGCCCTCTAGGGAGGGATGTCGGGCGTGACACAGAGGTACTGCAGATGTACACAGCCACCTTCTGACAGGTGACAAGAGGAGGTGCTGTCGAACAGTGAGAGAAAAGGGCTACAGTAGCACCGAAGCCTTGTCTATTCTTTGAAAGCACTCGTTTTAATTTTGGATGTACAGTCACCTCTAAGACAGGTACAGTATGTGATGAGAAGGACAAAAGAATGCATTCTTTTGCAGCGAGACCTCAAAAATTCAA
The DNA here is from genome assembly GCF_059453375.1 of Lepisosteus platostomus. Taxonomy (NCBI): domain Eukaryota; kingdom Metazoa; phylum Chordata; class Actinopteri; order Semionotiformes; family Lepisosteidae; genus Lepisosteus; species Lepisosteus platostomus. Next base: position 81,586,543 of record NC_142611.1, on the reverse strand, counting down.
TGATTAGTAGTGGAAAAATGTGCCACCCTCATTTTTAAAAACTAAAATACTGTAACGCTACAGGGTTCACATGGGTATGCGCCCTCACCACTGCTGCCTCAGGTCAGCCCCCCACCATTGGGGACTTGAACCCAGGACTCCAGCATCACTCAACAGAGACCCAGCTACTTGAGCCAAAGGGAAATCTCCCTGTCAGCTCCCTGGCTGCGGTCCCTGCTATTCACAGGGAAGGGCGTTGACGTCACCGCTCTGGTAAGCCGGCTTGAACAACCCACAATGGTGGCCGTATGCGTTACAATATATTATATGGTTTTACATGTCACAATGGTAAACTCAAACAGGTATTATGCAAGTCCATTTTCCATGCTTAACTAAAGCAATAGGTGGGGTTTAATAGTTAAGTTAGGAGTCAGTGATTAATAGCTGATGCTGAGGCTCTTCATGTTGAAGATGTAATAACACGCACTGGAGAGGGTAGTGGTTGCAGAACTGAAGAACTGAAGAACTGAGCAGTCAGACTGGAAAGAGTGATATTGAAAGCACTGCACTGAGAGCAGTAGCAAGGGGTCAATCCAGGAGATGAAGACAAGGATGTAATGAAGGTCTGAAGCTGGGTCAACACAGGGAGTGACAAGATGAGGGGAATCTCAGAGAGAAATCGAGGACACGGGCAAGGGTCAGAGCACAACGCAGTGAGCAGCATCAAAGTGAAGAACTGCTTCTGTAGATCCCAGGTGACTTGAGGGAGATAAACCCAATGACTGCGCATCAGTATAGAGTGCAGGCAGGATTTACAAACCCGCAACTAATAAGGTGACTACTCATTAAGGCAGGGAGTACTTGATAGTCACCCATAATGAGGTCATGTGGCAGTGATGAATGATTCAGGTGGTGTGGAAATGCTACTGGGTGCCACATTGACCTGCGTTCGCATGGGTACCACAGAAGAAGCAAAGATATTGGCATAAAAGAGGTTTGAACATCCTGTTAAACCATTTCACTTTGACTCCAGTGTTTGGTGTCTGTAGTCGAAACCCATCAATCAACAACTTTCTGCAATTTTGATGCCAAAGAAAAGAAACTCAATCAGAGCAATAGTACAGAAATTTTGCATAACAAAATCAGCAATTTGAAATTTACTGATGAAGACACAGTGGGTATAATTACCAATAATACAAGACTGGTTTGGCCAAGAAAACCATCTGCAGTTGGTAACAGAAAAATTAAAAGAGCTGTCAAGAAAAAAAACCTTAAAACAACTGCCAATGAAATTACCAGCAACCTCAAGACTGACACAGCAGAATTATAAAAGCTACACTGCAAGAATTAAGCCTCTTATCAGCACCAAGAACAGAAAAAAATAGAATTGCTTGGAAGTCCAAAAGACGAGCCAAATGAATTTTGGAAATTTCTGGGATGATGAGATGTGGCCAAGCTGCTATTACATTTAGATCTGAACACCACAAGAATAAGGAGAAATTGAAAGTGGCTGCAGCAAAGTCTTAACAAAGCATTTCAAATACTGAACTTACACAGTTTGGTGAGCTCAATGGATCAGACCGTGCACTTAATGTGTCACAATACAAGGTGATTTGGGTTGATATGTATGGGTTGGTTATAAGTACGTTTTTGTTCTAATTTAATTCATTATGTGCATGGAACTGCATATGTATAAGCAGATTATTGTTACTATATGATTTAATCTCATGGTTGGAACCCCAAATTGAATATGAACTTTAAAGAATGGAATGTATCCATAAACCCATGTTTAACACCCCTACTCCTTCAAACAAGTGCCGTGGAACCATTAAATTCCAAGTTGTCAAATTCTCAGCTTAACATCTCATCCCAAGGCTGTCTCCTGCTATACAGTGTCCTAGGCATTACAGTGAAGGGGTGATTTTTGTATTAATAGTCCAGAAGTCCAGAGCGTGCTTAATCTTTTAATATTGGAGAAAACAACACCAAGTGGTATTATTATTAATATAATAATAATCCATTACTTTTTCTAACATCATCTAATACAGGGTGGAGGTGGAGCCTATCCTGGCAAGCAACTGGCGCAAGGCAGGGCACACCCTGGATGGGACGTCAGTCCAACGCAGGGCACAAACACAAACACAGACACACACACTCACACCAGGGCCAGTTCTCCCAAAAGCCAATTAACCTGCCGGTATGTCTTTGGACTGTGGGAGGAAACCCACACAAACAGGGAGAACATGCCAAGTCAACACAGATACTGTAGCATGTCCAGATTTGAAACCAGGGCCCCAGCAATGTGAGGCAACAATGGTGACCACTGGCAATCGACACAAATAGGGACTGTCACAGGGACCATAAACTGGGAATCATACTTCACTCCTTAGCCATTTAGAAAAGTTTCCGCCTTTTCTGTGTACAAAGCTTAATTATTCTTCATTTTAGGTGCATAGGGATCTTAATCAAAATTTGACAGCAGTGTACTCCCCTCTGAATTTTCCCTTTGGCAAGACACCACCATGTAGCTTCCAAAACTTGTAATAAATTCCAAACTTTCCATAACATACTGCATGAGCTGCCTTGTTAATGGCTGCTGTGAAGTGAGTAAACCAGTAGCTGGGCAAGGCAGTGCAGTAGGTCTTGGGCACCTGCCTGGACTCTCACAGCATAACCTCTTCACTGTGTTTCAACAGGCTCCCTGCTGCAGTCTGGCCTGTTAGCCTTCACCTGCCGACAAGAATAACAGCACAGCTGATGAATACCCCCTGTGTGTCACTGCTGTGCTCCTGTACACCTGAATCTGGCTTCCCGTTTCCTCTAAAAATGCATGCTCTGTATTAAAGAATAGGACAAGGGCTAGGGTGGCATGGTGGTGCAGTGGTTAACATTACTGCCTCATAGCACTGGGGCCTTGGGTTCATTTTCCTGGGATGCTCTCTCATGTTTTTCAACAATCTGGCTTAGACCTTAGAACCTCTGTGAGAACTTTATACATCTCTGTTGTCTGAAGTCGGAATGAAGTGAGGTCTGGAGTGGGATTGCATGGATTGAATTGGACATTTTTAATAATAGAAATTTGATCCTTACCTCTTCACTGTCCTTTCTTTTTGGGATCACTGATACTGTAATAAATAAGTCCCAAACCATCATGCCAGTTAGTGTCATATTCCAATAAGGGATGAAAAACTGAGAGTTACTCATATATAGTTGCCTCTAGAAGTACTAAATTAAAAGTGGAATTACAACTGCAGTGTCATCAGAACAGTGAAAAGCATTACACCTCCTTGTTACTATTGCTATCAGAAAAAAAGGCAGAGCTGAAACTTCACCAGATGTTGTGGCCTCTGCTGGATTAAAAAATATATTTTATAGACCTTCCAAAAGGGTCATCTGGATTTTAAATAGCTCTTTTGGTTAGGTTACCAGATTTCATGAAAGGTTTTAAGATGCTATTAAAGAAATACCAAAATTGCAAGAAAATGAGCTTTAATATAGACAGAAATATAAAACACACAATGTATTCCCTTTGAAGAGTAAAATCCCAGCAATGGTACAAACCACACTTTTACTGTTATTCATTTATCGACCTGACACTTTCATCCAAATCAACTTCCATTTGTACACTGGGGATTTTACAAGAGGGATACTGAGTGAAGGAGCTTCATGAAGTGTACAAACTGCAGTGTCCTACTAAGGATTTCACCCCTGACCCTCCAGTCATGAGTGGACAGCCCTAACTTTTGCACAGGTTTGTCCCCTCCATCTCATCAAACTTGTGTTCATCTCCTTCAGACCTTAACGCCTGTAGTCTCTGTAGTACTGTAGTCTCCCACCTCTTTAACACCACTGTTAAACTGAAACATTACAAGACACTCACTACAGTAAACCTTCAGAGGTACTGGTCTCCAGGGCCTGGACCTGTCTACTGCTCAAGAAACAGACAGACAAGACATGTGGGCAAGGAGACATGAAGAAATGCTGCTTAGATCAGTTTCATCAGCTCCATGAGCACATGGCTGTCTCATTAACTTTGAATTTAATTTTGAGTGGGGCTTTAGGAATTCAGCAATGTGGAGAGCAGTTTGTGTGCAACGTGTGGTCTATAAAAAGGTGAATATAAACACACAATTCTTGATTAGGGCTGGCGGCTGGAATAATCATGGCAGCCATCCATGGATTGCCGTACTGATTATTTTAGAAGATGTACAACCGGAAAAACAAAATAAAACACTGAATCAAGTTGATATTTCTTGTTGTGTGCCTAAACATGAGATATCTGGATTCTTTCTCACTTGTATGAAAGTGTGCTTATAGCAGAAATGTTTCCATAACTTTCAGCCAGTAAAAATAATTTCTTACAGCATGTTTCATGGTTCTTTTTAATAACAAGATGCCCCCTAATAACTCCTTTATGGGATTTTAATTTATTTTCTTTCTATTGCTAAATAACAAGTCTTGTTTAAATTATAGTAGTCAGTCAGTATTGCTTGGGGTAGCAATTTTCCACAAAGAGATCTTTGCAGTGAGCCAATTTACTGAACCACTAATTGTGTCTCTAGGTGGTATAAAATGCGAAAAATTAAACCTTACAAAACGTTACTACAGTAAATCATTAGATTTTGATGAAAACAAAAAAGTTCATGCTTAACCAGTAAAGGAATTTTGTATGCTGATTGATGGGATATCATACCAGACCATCTGCAACAAGCTATAGGAAATAGTGCCTGCTCTAGTACTATAGTCTCTTCCCGAGTCAGGGGCAGAGCAGAGCTGTACCTGTCACTCTGGTGCTGCAATTCTAATTAAATCAGTCGCTGAGGATGCTTCTGCAGAGGAGATCACAAGGCAGGGTGTAAGAGGGCTCAGCGCACCAATTGTGTTCCAGAAGTGATGTCACTTCCTTAAGACCTAGACAGTGTCAATTTCCACCACGACAGATGACCGATTGTTCTGGCATAGCTGGGTTCACATCTGCCACTAGGGAGCAGCACTGAGCCTGCGAGTGACTGTGTTTGAATCTCCGAATGGGCACAGCAGCAGAGCTGCACACGTCACAGACAGTAGGCAGTCTACAGGATGCAGGTTGGTGCCTTAATCCAGACATTGCTGGCTTAAGTTTGGGCAATGTCCATAGACAGCTGTGGCTGGGCTTCATCAAGTGACAGCTCACAATTGCGAAGAGCCATCAGAGTTGTGTTAGGGAATTCACTGTTTGCCAGAAGTGAACCCCTATGACTTTCCAAGCAAATGTGTAGCTGTAGTGTTATCAGAAGAGGCGTAGTATCATACTACGATGATTTACTATCACATAATATTATTTTTATTAGCATCTTTTAGTTTCAAAAGTTCTTAATGAATATTTAAATTATGTTCTTTTAACATTCCTATTCCTAAGAATATAAATATCCATCCATTTTCTAACCACTTTATCCAATACAGGGTCACAGTGTAATGAGTCTATCCCAGCAAGCAGGTACAGGTATTAATATTATGCACTTTATTTTTTTAAAGTGGCAAAGTTTACACATTCCTTTAGACATCAAATTCTATTGGCCTTCTGAGTAAAGGGTAATCAGTAGGTGCTCACCTGTCTGCGGAATCAGCACTGTGATCTCGGGTTCACTGCAGGATACTGTCTATAGATGCCATTCGAGAGGTGACAACCGATTGGCTACATGAATCAGTTGTGTATTAGCAAGGAACCTGTGATTCTAAATTTTAAAAACAAACCTGTTTGGAATTTAAAAACGACGTAGTGAGAAGCTACGATTAGAGAGCAATAGGGAGCCAATTGGAGCCACTTCCTGTGACTTCCAAAGATTTAATTCGAGATCTTCTAATGGGAAACAACTGACCCACTCTGTGACCCAGATACATGGCCTTTGGCTGCTGGGCTGAAGGAAATGCTCTACAACATACTGTAAGCTCCATAGGGACTTACAACAATCTCTTAATTGGGGACAGAAAAACGTCTGTGCAACTTTAAAGGCTGCTTTTCAAAATAAACTGCTGAAGCTAAGTATTTATTTGTCTGTGTGTAAGTGCAAATATGGCGCTTCGCGGTATTTTAACACCTGGTTCCAATGTGTGAACCAAGGAGGATTAATGAGCTAGTTTATCCTTTCATTTCTCCTTTATTAACAGCCCTCCCTCCCCCTGCTCATTAAACCAGCCGGGCCTCTCATGTGTTTGATTGTTTTCCCAAAGCCCTCACCTGCTTTTTAAGAGTCACTTTAATGATGCGAGCAGTGTATGCTGGTAAGAGCTCCAAATGTCTGGTTTAAGGCCATTTCCAGGAGTGCTCAGGAAAGCGAGTGGGTGGATCCATGATCAGCAGCCCTTTCTTTCACCTCCACAGAGTCATGTGGACTTGGGGTCAGGGACTGGCCAGGACCCTTTGCCCTGGCTCATCTTCAGTGCGCTGGGGCCCCTGGGTCCCAGCATGCTAGTAAGGCAGCGGTGACCCAGAAAACTTGAAATAAATCCAGGTCAGATTAAAGTAAAGACTAAACAAGTCTCTAAATACACAAATGTGATAATAAATTCACAATGTTTCTTATTCCACACTGCACAGAAATACTAAAGAAATTGTAGCCAATCCACTCAATAACCCAGGGATGGTTACCCAGCTTCCAAACATGCCTTTAAAGTACACATACACTGATGGTCTGGACACAATGCACTAATGTAGGCGCCTGGATTGTCTGTGTTCAATGTTTACAGAGAATAAGTACCATAAATGAATTACGTACTGCCAAACAGAGACTTACTGTAAGTAGTGTTTCCCGTGGTACAATGGAAGAGACCCTGAGATATGAACAGTAGCAGAGCTCACTTAGTGAGTTCTAGCTGGTGTGTTTTGAGGAGGCATCAAATTCTAGACTGGGCCTGAGCTGTCCTGACTAATGTGATGGATTGATGTGCAAGTCCGTTCCACACCTGAAGAACCAGGGATGAAGTGGGCCCATGGAGACTGTGGAGGAAGAGTAGAGAGGGCAAGACGGTACATTAAGACTGAAGACCGGCAGGAGAAGAGAGGTGGAGCCAGAGACAGCTTTCTGAAGGGCTTGTATCAGCATCACACCGGCATCCATGTATCTCACACTCACAGTGAGCCTGCTGAGGACACCAGAGCTACAGTGGGAAGAGGCTGCTCCATTACAGTTCAGCTCCTCTCCCAAACGACTGGCCATCTGCGGCTAATCATATCCTGATGAGGCCTATTTCCATCGTCGGGTTTACTTTAGTTTAAGCAGATGCATAAATACCTTTGGAGATACGTACACAGAGGCTTTAACTACCCTGGTGTTTTAATAACTTCTTTATGCTATTTTCTGAAAGCACAAGCATATACAACGTGATCATATCAAAGCAATTCCAAGGTGTTTGGCTTGTTCACAGGCACACATACTGTATATCTATCCGCAGTTGTCACAGGCCTGCAACAGCGATTTTTATTTATTTATCATTTCTGTTTATTTTCTTTTAAACTGCATTGTCATGGTAGTGAATTCCAGTGATTAAGGATAAGACAAAATAATCATTAAAACTGTGAATAACTTAAGCTTTGATATTATATTGCATATGTTTCAACAAAAACTTGAAAACTAGACAACTACAAGCAGATTTAAGAGTTTCCAAGCAAATACAAGACCACATAGTTCTGCACAGCACATGTGAGCTGTGAGCATGCCAAGGAGAAACTAAAGTGAGTGATACTTATCACGTTCATTGCCCAAATAGTGTGGAAGAAGAGCCGTTAGCAGTGCAGAGCATGTTTCACCATGCAAGCCATGAGACATTGTGCGTGTAGGGATTACTGTAATGTGACAGGTGCAAGTGTGATGGAACACGTATAGTAACTTTGTAACTATACAATTAGTATAGTTGTTGTCAAGACAGAGGCAGTTTGAGTTGTGAGAACAAAATGGCAGCCATATGCCAACTTGGTTTGATCAAAGGCATCTCCCTGGAAATGCAATTCCATTCTAAATGTTTGAAATTTGAACTTTCCCAAAGTTTCCGTAATGTACATTTTTACTTAAAAAGTATAATCAAACAAAAATTTGAAATTACTGAAATCAACTGTATGTTTGTTGGATTATGACAATGAGGTTTTCTAATTATCTTAACCCCTTTTGATGATGAGGGTGATGTAACTTAAAGTAACAAGCCTTCTGTTCTAGTCGATATGTAGCCAACACTTTAATGTGGTAGTTTGCATCACTGAAAGACATATGACTTCACAGGAATGGAAGGAGGAGAGCCTGAGAGCTACTTATCCACATGGTCTTGACCACTGATATTGACATCTCAGCTGTGAACTGAAACCCATTTCAAAAGGTTGCATTAGCATCCCAGAGTATAATGCAGTTGCCTTTAGGCAGGTCCTAGTAAGAACAGGGGCTAAAGCCAAGCCATATTAAAGAAAGTCTGTGCCATGTGTCCTCAGATCCTTTCAGCAGAAGTACTGTGGCTGTCCTATAATGTAAATCCTTTCCTCAGCCCAGAGCACCGAAAACATTTTAAAAGTCACCAGTGTCACACCACCACATGAGTAATGAACCACTCTGCACGTTCACTGTGCTCAATTCATTCACTGATACATTTTCCAGTTTTCTTGAGACATAACGTATAATACCCTTTATTTAAATTATATACGAAAAATTTAGAACAAAGACCTACAAAGTAGCAAGTTATGTTGATAAAATAAAGTATTGGGCTGTTTTTGTAAGATTTATATTGAAGATACTGGAAGTGACATTTCTGAAGAAGTTCAATGCTAACGGTGTTGTCAGGAACTTTGCTCTGCCTTTATAATATATTTCTCAACACCAAGGTTTGGTGTCTATTTGACTTTTCTTTTTGAATGCGTGCTAGTTTTGCAAATTTCCTTGTGTAGCAGATGTATCTTTAAATAAAGCTTAATTCAGACTGAGGTGAATCTTTCTGAGGACTCGGTTTCTAGTTTGAAACTAGATCTGAATGTACCATACGCAATAAATTCTCATTGGTACTGTATTATATCAGAGAACGTACTGTATTTTTAAATAGAAGGTTGATATCTTACTTCATGCAGCTGCTACATTTGATTGTGAGATAGTCAAACTGAATTTTCAGACCAGTTTTCAGGAATTAGTGACACTTCTAGACCTTTTCATTTTATTTTTATTTTTTGCCTTTTCAAACTACTATACAAGTGCATAAAGGCACTCATTAATAAGCATATCTATCACTTCATACATAATTCTGTATTAGTGGTTAGAGGAAGCAGCTGCCTTGCAGTGATGACCACGTTTCCAGCCATCCCTGTGACAGCTCATGCAGTGCACCTATCCTGGCTTACCTGTACTCTCAGGGCTCTGCCTGATTCACTGCAGCTCCCTCTGACACGGAGACAAGGCTGCATCTGTGTGAGCGAGCTCACGTTGACTGTATGTGTACATAGTTTTCGCCTTAGATTTCAGGTATTAAAGTTTTGATGAAGTAGCATTATCTAAAACACCACTGCATGAAATAAAGAATTAGCAGGTGCTTGCAATTCATTAGCGCCAGCTTTTATGAAACCTCACTTTAACAAGATGACATAAAAAACTCCTGCGAGGTATGAACATGATGTAGTTCACAATAAAGTGTTGGAATTCCCTTATAAAAATTGAGTTTTTAATGCTGACTAAAATCACATTTTAAACAAATATGCCAAATATTGTTTCATGCAGTTTCAAACAGTTAAGGGTTTAGAGTGCAGAACTTTTTTTTTTAAGCACAATGTATCTAGCAACCACATGCTTTGGTCATTCCATTATAAAATTAACAACCCTTGTAAATGTCATTAATCACTAAGGTTCCTGTTAATGAAATTTAATTACCTTTAAAAGTATGGCCACGTAGGGTGATTAAATCATTTTTAAAAATACATATTATTCCCTTACTGGGAAAATTGAATGTAAAACATGATGACAGCTGTCCTCTGGTGCAGCTTTGTTTCCTGCACAGTGTGCCTGCAGTAAAACTCCAATCCCCCTGGTCTGTGGCCTTATTTAACTTCACTGTCTTTCCACCAGGTCCAAGCTTACCTTCTCCTTTTTGTCCAGTACAAAAATAGCAACAATTTAAACTGTAGTTACCTTAATGTTGGAGCTGTTAATATTTCAAGTTATTTTTTTCACAGATTCAACACTCGGGTAAATGGGTATCATTTAGCCAGTCATATCACCACCAACATTTTTCATATTTCATTTATCAGGAATGACAAAACTCCCAGCATTATTTGGAGCTGCAGGCAGAAGTGAGGTGAGGGCATGTGTAACGAAGCATAGTTCTGGACCCTATGCAGACGGTATAATCCAGGAGTAAGTGGAACAGGACGACGGGGAGGAGACGAGGATCAGGAGGGGATGACAGACAGGGGGGTGTGACGATTGTGAGCTGGTGCTCGGGGGGTCCAAGGAGTCCAGTGGGGAAATCCGGGGCGAAGTCCAAAAGTCCAAACGGGGTGATCCAGCCGAGACAAACAAGACAGGGTTAAAAACTGGAATGAGATCTGGTGCAGGGAGAGGGAATAAAAACAGGATGACGAGGCCAGGCGCTCTGAACCCCGGACTCAGCAGGTTTGACAACCAGAACTCCCACCAGCTGCAGGTTCCCCTTGGTGATATTGCCTTATGTTTTGATATTAAATACAGGTGCCAATGGCAACTCATATATGAAGTATTTCTTTTACCTCAGCGGAGGACTATCAGGAGGAGAGGGCTACTGAAAAGAGTAGAGGAACATTTATAGCTGATCGGCAAGGAAAAAAGGCTTTGTCATAGCTATCAAATGCAAGTGTCAGTAATCTCCTTATATTCTGCCAAAAAGAAAAGGTTATGCTGTTTGTTTTGATGAACCACCAAAAAACTGTTTTTTACATACACTAGAATTTGTCAAATCAAAGTGCTCTGTTCTGACTTTTCTGACTCAATGAGCTCCAAGTTCTGACTTCACCTGAAAAGAAGTAATTTTTTGCACAAGAGGTTTAAACTCAGCCACTTCCTTCTCACGTATCTCGGTTAAAATGGTAAAAGAACAAGACATAGAAATAGACACGTATTAATGTCATAGACCCCTATAGCCAATTTCCACCTGGACTTTTCTCCCCTTAACTATTTTGTTATATCTCTGCAGCATATATTGTATCTATTATATTGAAACCAACCCCCTTGGCTTTGAATGTGAACAAATTTCTTTTATCTCTTAATGTGTCCACTCAGCAAACATCTGAAAAAAAAAACAGACAGCGAACATTTTTTTTTGGTATTCAGAGGTCACATTGTTCCATTTTTAGGCCTTTAGGCAGGCTCATAATGCTTGTAGGCCTTGTCCTGTCTTCTAGCTTGGATATAAAATTGGGACAAATTGATCGATGTGAAACAATTCGACATACTTTTTTATGAAGAAATTCAACATAATTTTTTGTGAAAACATTTGACATAATTTTTTGTGTAGACTGGACCTGGAATGAAATTTCTTGCATCCCCCCAAAAATATAAGTTAATTATAAGCAAATAAAAATATGTAAAAGCCATTGTAATCGCTATAAGAAGCCTTTAGGCACTGCTAGAGAGTCTTTTCTGCTGTTTTCTGCATTGAAAAACGTCAAAGTGACCTTCAGGTAATCTGATTGATTTCCACCTTCTGTGTCAATAGTTGACAACTTGAATGCAGGCAGCCAAGGCTCCCAGAGGAAGTCCCATCCCCTAAGGGCTCTGAATGGCTGAAAATACAATGAATGACAGCGTTTTCCACCAATCAGACCAGCTTTTTTTTGGCGGTCAGCTTCAAAATTCAGTTCCAATAGCCTCTCAGTTTCCTCCAGGTCTGGGGATGAATAAGGTTAGTCTTTTGTGGATCTATTATTGGTCTTACGGATGCCCAGAACAAGGTAAAAACATGGGATATATTCTTTTTTGCTGGTTTTGGCGGTCATGTTTTGCTACCTTATTGATTACTTATCAACGCACTTTGGAAGTTTGCAGAAGTGCGTCATCAGATAAAAAGTCTTATTGTGATTAATTGCCTTGGTGTATTTTGGTTCTGAAAACGTTTTTCAAAGCTCTGGGTGTCTACTTTCGATTGATAAAAGATTTTCTGTAAAGGTTTTTAGGTTTTGTTGGTGAAACACGATGAAATGAGACGTGAGTCTTAAGTCAACATTGACTTAGCTCACACCCACCCGGAGGTTCCGCGGTGCACTATTACAAACAATTAAACATCTCAGGATGCCGATGGGTGTACTGAAGAGAAATATGGAAGTCTTGGGGTGTTTTCAGTTAGTCTGGTATTTTAAGTGAATTTATGTTTTGTAAATGGCCTTGGTAAACCAGTAGCATTATCAAAGAACCCTGGAAGTTATATCATCAGAAAGAGGAAGACATCCAGTGCACTAAAGACCTCACTACCCATCACTTCGTCACCACAGGCCAATTTTGTTTTAGGTTTACTTGTAATACATATCAATTGTTTTAACAAAAAATAGATAACTTTACCTTTCATTCCTACATTAAGACTTCAAAATCTGTTGCATTCGGACATTTTGGGTATTCTTAGTCTCATGATTAAGCACTTTAAGACTTGGCTTTGATGCAGACTCACAAATACCCCAAAGACATCTTTCCTATTCTCCTGCTTTGCATAGTCATGGACTCTTCTAGATTATTCTTAGTGAGGATTGTCAGTCCTGGCCCTTTCTAGAATGTGCAACCTCATTATTATTTATCTTCCTCTTGTTTTTATTTTCACTTGCTTCCTTTTCCATTCTTCATTGGCCTATACTGCCCCCTGTGGGGTGAGGTTGCCTACACATCTAATGTATAATCCCCTTTTTTTTTCTCTATTAGTAACTTCATACAAATCCTTAGCAGCTGTGACTCTTTGGACCTGCATGTTACAGATCTGAAGAAATGTCCTATGATGGCACTTGCAACAATAAAAAACTCAGCTTTTTACTCAGCAACTTACATCATTTTCTCCACCAAACAGCTCGCAGACACTATCACACGCAGCCAGCCCCTTTCCTAAAGCGCACTGCGGCCACATCTGACACATGTTCTGGGAGTGTGCAGACGTGGCGACATTTTGGAAATGGTTTCTGCTTCTTTGCCCACTATTCTGAGCGAGGACACTGCTTGCTCTCTCTGAGTACTTTTCCTAAGTGAGAATGCAAAAGGTCTGTGCCTTTCGCGGCTGAAATAGGGTTTGGTTGGTTGGCCTTGCCGCAGATAAACAATGTTGGAGCTGCATTGGGAGCCCACACATTCCCTCCCCTGGTACACTGGATCTCAGCCCATTAGAGAATGATTTATACAGAACTCTCTGCTGCTGGAACCCATGGAGCCAGGGGCTGGACCACAGAGGGAGAGGTTGCTATGTTATTGTGTTTTGTTAAGACTTTGTTCTGTTTAAAACTTTAAAACTAATGCAAACTGGTTAAAATGTACAGTATGATATTCTAGATTACATTATATTCCACAGGCATTAAAATGGTTAAATAGTAATACTTTCAGCTCTGGCAGCAATGATGAACTTGGGGATCCTTGTTTAATCACGGGTACAGCCACTGGCATTATGATGTACCTGTGCTTGGAGGGAAATATAAAGGTGCCTCCGCAGGTAAGCCTGGGCTGTGTGCTAGACTGGCAGTAGAACACCTTTGTTCTTCAAGGTGTCCACTAGATGGCAGTAAGGTTTTCCAGTTTTCATTATTAAAGTTCCATTACAACAGTCAAATTTCCATTGGCACGCTATTTACAGAACAGTTTGTGATTTAAATATGGCAATGAAAGGGCAGAGAATGACATTTGAATCTGGGAGAACTTGGATAAATCAAAGAGTATTTCTGGTTCATTCTCTGCAATTTAGCTGTGGCAGTGGAACAATTCCTTAATCGTGCTGCTACTGTTGACCACTCTCCTGTCATCTCCCACAGTACATATCATCAGTTATATAAAGAATTTACAATTTAGATAAGTAACCCTTTGTGAACAAAATTAATTGTATTAATTAATTGTATTAATTGCTCTCCCACACACAAGGAAATCCACTTGATTCTCAGCTTATATTCCTTTCATCTCAGGCATGAAAGCTACATTGTTCAGATGTGAATTAATTGGACTGGTTCAGGAATGCGCAGTCACTGGCCTTCGCACACAAGATACGGATGATGATGATCTTGTTGACGATTGGTGTGGTAATACTGTGTAACAGGGCTCAGTTGAGGGCTCCCCCAGGAACTCAGACAGGGTATGATTCTCCCAGATCCCAGTAAGATCTAGTCCTTAGGCACACTGAGCCCCCTAGCATCTGCACTGGAATTCCCAAGGGCCAGAGCAGTACTGTGTGACACAGCTAAATTCACAGAAAGCATCTGTTTGTAGAAAAAGAAAATAAATGCAAACCTTTTTTCCTTACATCAGAAAACACCCAGGTTTCATATTTCTTTAGAAGAAGGTATCAGTCTGTAATATACTGTAGCTGAGACTTTACAAAAGCATATCACAGAGAAATACTGAAGCCACTTCCACCGGGGCCAAGGTTAAAATCCAGAGCTGTTAATGGGGGGAAAGGGCAGATTAGGTTGTCCTTAGTGCTCCAGCCCAGCATGGCTGGAGAAGGCCCAGGAGGAGAAGCGGCCTCCTCCTCAGAGGGCGTGGAGGTATTGTGTAAAGAGCTCCACGTCAAACTGGCCGTTCTTCACTGGGCTCTTCGTCCACCTCATTGTGAACAGCTGGATCACTGTAAAGGTAATCAGAGCCACAGCAGACAGCACAGAAAGAGAAACTCAGTGAGAACAGACACGACAAGAGGGGGGAAAGGAATGGCAATAGGGGGGATAGTTAGCAGATAAAAACTGTCTCCATTCCGTAAAGAGATCCGTCCTTTTTATTTTCAAATAGGTTGTCTTTCTTGCCTTAATTAGAGCCAAAGACTGCTCTGTTCTCAAGCCCTCATAGACGCTTCCCTGTGTTCATTCACAGCAGATCTTGGCAGGACCCAGACTGCTCTTTGTGTCTGCAGGATGCTACCTGTGTCTTGGTATGAACAGATAACAGGTGGGAATAAAAGAGAGCCACTTAACCCCCATGGCTCTGGTGTCCATGGGAAATTTCATTCCGGCATCTAAGAGTTCAGAGGTTGTCAAAAGAAAACAGAGAAAACTTTGAGGAAGGCTACACTTTCAATCTATAAGACATTTTTTAACAAATCTCAAGATTAGGTATAAACTCTCTGGTATTGCAAAGAGCAGGCAACTTAATGTCACCCACTTCCTATTTGAACTCAACTTAGAGAGCAAGTTGCTCGCCTTCTGTTCTCTTTTTCACTGTTTTCCTAACAATCGCCGATTGATTAGCTTGATCCACTACTGCTGCTCTTCTGTGTGAAGAGTATAGTCGACAGTACTGTACTATAAAATACAAACTCACTCAATTTATTCAAGTTTAATATGAGGATATCATGAGCGCCTGCAGTCTCACTCTCACTGCTTGTGCAGAGTAGTTTTCCTGTGCCACATTACTCATGGTGTGCATAGTGGAACATGGAGGACAGAGAACGAATGTACTTCCTGCAAGTGTTCCAGCAAAACCAGGAGAAAGTTGTTAATGTCTTTAAAGCAGTGTTTAAAGCAGTAAAGAGTGTGGTAGGTAAACTAAAATGCAGTTAAACAATAATTCTGGCAAATGCAAATGAACCCAGAAAGCTACTGTCACCGGAGTTTGTACCTATAGTACAGTACTATAGCTCACATGAACAGATTGCAAGTCAGAATATCTCATTGTGCACAGAAATGTCCTTTTCTCAGCTGCTGTAACGGTTTTTGTCCTCTGGCCTGTTTTTTGCATTAACATCCCTTGCTATGAAAAGCACCCAATGAAATGAAAAGTCGCAGCTGGACAGCAAGGGCTTTGGTGAAATTGAAGGTAAAAGAGTCTGCCAAGTCTTAAACACTCATAAAATTTAATCTCTTTGACAGAAGCTTTAATCCACATGTTCAGTCAACACACTTTTTAGTATAAATGTTATCACATTTAAACTACAATGGAAATTCTATTTGGATGTAGAGAGAACTGGAAATTAGCAAGTGGTTTGTTTCAGAATAAAACTATGTAGAAGAACAGTGAAATATCAGATGTTAAAACACACCTGCATCAGGTAGACCTTAAATTGGGAATCATGTCTGCTGATCTACTAACAATTCACTGTCTAAACCCAAGATGGAAAAACTGGCCTCACAGCATATTAAGCCTCACAGACCTTTTTCTGCCTGTTCATTTGTGTGTTTGTGTTGAGAGGATTCCTGCCCTTTCAGTGACACCTGGCACCTGTGGAGCAGGAGAAGACCACACCAGGCAACAGAAGACAAACCATCCATTAAACCAATAAAAGGACAGACCTAATAAGTAATCAAAATCCTCAAAGGCCCAGACAAAGTGAACCCAGCAGACTTCTTCCAAATGGACAGTGAAACACAATGCTAGCTGGACAGGTGGAAGCAGTGGAACAGAGAAGAGGGAGCGCTGCTTTACCCAAAGCGTTGTGGGAGTGTGGAACAAGTTGCTTAGCCATGCTTTTGAAGCCCATACCCTGGCTTCTTTTACTGCCGACAAGGAGGCCTGGGATGCTTCAGAATCAGAAAGCAAAGCAGATGCATCTACTTGTCTTTTTCCTCCCTTGATTCTTGAAAATTACTTGTTTCAACTTGGTATCTTTCTGATAATGGCATGCAAAGTATTTCTTTCCTCTCCTGGCCTCCATGGCCATTGTCTTGGTGCCCAAGGGAGAGCCAGACCTAGTGGCTGGGCGGGCTTGTGTAACAGGGGCTATATGTGCACGCGCATGTGTTTGAAAGGGTGGGTGTGTGTTGAATCTCCACACAAAGACCCATGGAAGAAAGGATAATGAGAAGTCCTGGACTCCTTTCACCAGCTGCTCTAATACCCCTGTCTCTCCTTCAGTTTCGACAAACATTTCCTGCATGTTCCCATTCGCTATGTTGGTTTTTCTGATTCTCCAAAGGTGATTGACAGCCAGCAGACTGAGGGATTAAAAGTATCTCATTCTAATCCCAGCATTCTTCCCAGCTTTCTTTGGCGGAGTGAAAAAGGAGCCCGAATGAGATAGCTGCCTAAGGGATCCTCGCTTTGTTACATTTTGTTAAAGGAGTCCGGATTGTTATTATTGCGCAGTGGAATTTAATGATCCTTTTGTGTTCTTTGACCTCCAGTCCTGGGCATAGTCTTTTATGCGTTTTATTTGTCATTTTCCATTTGAAGAGCAGCTATGTCAATAACTCTTACAGGTTTCAGAACAGGGTGACCTAGAATCTTAGCGTGCACAGGATTGTTCCAGGGGTGCCAGACAAACAACACTTAACTGCATTGTCTTCAAAGCTTCTTTGTCTGGGTGGAAAATAGCTGTCATTCAATCAACAGGAACAACAACACAATGTCTATAATCCTGTTTGGAGACCACAAATTGGATTGGAGCTTCAGATACTCTACAGTGCATACCTGACTCCCATGGGACAGGAAAAATGGAGGAGATTGTGTTTTATGGAAAAAAAATGTTTTTGGAAACTACAGCATACTACAACTTGTTTCCCAGGATTTTTTGTGGTGGTCTGATTTCAGTATTAAATTCTGATGGGGCTCAGAGACAGTAGAAGACCCATACCACTGTAGTCCTGTAGGGTTTAGTAATGTATTTCATTATAGGCCAAATAGAAAACTCATAATCAAATACCTGTAGATAACCCTGATTATATATAGATCAATTCCCCACTGAAAAGTAGTACGATTAAACAACATTTGGATTGTTGTCCACACACTAATGAGCTAAGGTACAAACAAAGATCAAAGCAGCTCAAATATACAGCATACAGAAGACAGACTTGCATCACACAGGAAAGGAGTAACATTTACCCTGAACACTAACTTACTCCGATAATAGCCAGACCAGCTAGTAAAATAATCCCCTTGGTTCCCAGTGCTACTCAAATGAGCTCTGTTAAGCAAAAGTACTGTAGGTTGTATGAGAAATTATCTCTGGCAGTCCCAGCACAGACAACACAGCAGCACCAATCTTCCCAGACTGACTCACACAGTTTGCCAAGAGAGTTTGCCTAATACCACACCGTCAGGGGTCACACAGGGGCGCTGAGGACAGAGGCAGAAGAAGACAAAAGAGAAAAGTATAAAGACAGCATATCATGAGGGGCTGGATAGGAGGCAGGTGCAAAAAATCAACTAAAATGTGAAAGAGCCGGAGCGCCCTTAAGAGGAGGGATTACGATCGTGACAGTACCATGCTGTCTTGTCCACTCCTGCTCAATGAGCCACCGTGGATCTGGTGTGGAGTTTAACTTTTGTCTTACCTCAGAAACTTTTCAAAACTTTCTGACTATTCAAGCAATTAAACAGAATTGTGTTAATATTACAGGAAATTAATGAGCCTACACTACTCAAAGGGTAAGGGGTGGGTTAAGCAAAATAAAAACGGATGCAAAACAGTCATTAAGAACATTCAAATTCAAGCTTAACTATCCTTGGGAGGAAATTTGCTTTGCAGCACAGTCCAATATAATGATACAATAAGGAAGACAAACATCTCCAATGAAGACAAGGTTCAATTGTTTTACAGAAGATGTGGAAGTTACTTTATATTGTTAGAAAGATATTGCAGTGGGCATGAAATAATTCCTGAGGCTGTTACTTTCGCACCTGAGCACAGCTCCCAGACGGGAGTAGTTTAAATTCACAGTGGAGGGGGTGTGCTCCATAATGCTCTTTCCTTCTTTACAACCTTTTGTTTTTTTAGAGGTGATTTTATTTGCTATTGATTTGATTTATTTTGCTGCTTATTTTTAATTAACAATATTAAAATATATTATTAAAATTAACAATACTGTTGTTGCGAGACCAACATGTGAGACAGCATGTTAAGACATGTTTAATTAATGTAGTTTTATCTTACTTTAAAATAGTTAAGTTTCCTAAAAAAAAAAAAGTATTGGCTGTTTTTATAAATGGTGTTACAATATTGGTCCCATCTCAGCCTTTTGTGTCCATGATTACATTCCCAAGTACTTGTATTCATTGACAATTTTTACTGCTAATTACAGTAGGGTGGAGGGGGGTTGCATTTTCAACAAATTCAAGTTCTTTGGCCAGATCCTTTGTTTTCAAAACATTTAAATTCAAAGAGAACTCAGCACACCATTTAGTAAAATCATTTAAAGTGTCCCATGATTATTTTATGGGTCCTTTAATAAGCTGACCAGGGATATGCCATCAGCCAGCTTAATGAGATGTCTGTGTTTGCTCTAATGGGAACTGTATTAATATTCTATACATTAATTAAATGTGTATGTGTATTTTTTTTTAAATACCTCAGGTCTGCAAAACTAAAAGAGCATCACTATATCTGTGCGGCCAGGATGGAAACAACCACAGCTGCTTCCCCAGGCCAAAACACTCACCATCATATCAGTTCAGCTAATCTCCAAAGAACTTCATCCTATTTAATAGTAATAATAATAATTGCTTACACTTATATAGCGCTTTTCTGGACACTCCACTCAAAGCGCTTTAGAGGTAATGGGGACTCCCCTCCACCACCACCACCACCTGGATGATGCGACGGCAGCCATAGTGCGCCAGAACGCTCACCACACATCAGCTATCAGTAGGGAGGAGATGTAGCCAATTCATAGAGGGGGATTATTAGGAGGCCATGATTGGTAAGGGCCAATTGGAAATTTGGCCGGGACACCAGGGTTACACTCCTACTCTTTTCGAGAAATGCCCTGGGATTTTTAATGACCACAGAGAGTCAGGACCTTGGTTTTACGTCTCATCTGAAGGACGGCGCCTGTTTACAGTATAGTGTCCCCGTTACTATACGGGGGCATTAGGACCCACATGGACTGCAGGGTGAGTGCCCCCTGCTGGCCCCACTAACACCTCTTCCAGCAGCAACCTTAGTTTTTCCCAGGAGGTCTCCCATCCAGGTACTGACCAGGCTCACACCTGCTTAGCTTCAGTGGGTTGCCAGTTGTGAGTTGCAGGGTGATATGGCTGCTATTTAAGCCAAAGTAGGCAAAATTAATCTTTTTTCCTTGGTGTTAAAAAGCAGACAAAAATAAGCAGGGATAAGGAGATTACGGAGCACGAATGACCTGCCCCATTAACTCCCCTTTGATATCAGTCCAGCAGGGGCCAGCAGCAACACGGAGCTGAAGCAGAGCCTGGCGTGTGCACACCTTCTAGCCCTGCCCCTCACTGGGCGGGACCCGCTGGTGAAGCCCCCTGCTGTCATGTCCGCAGGGCTCGGGGGGCGGAGGGGTCGTAAGAGTGCCAGGAAGATTCTGATCCAGAGGAGGCCATGTGGCCCATCCGGCCCGCAGAGAGCTCAGAGGCAGGGGCGGGGGGGACCGCTGGGCTAATCTGTCCCGAATCCCCGCCGCACCTCCGGCTCTGCAGGCTCTGACCTCCTCCTCCTGGCATTGGCCTGGAAGGCCTGTTCTTCCGGACAGATGTCTGGGGGATCGGGGTGCTGGTGTTCTCGTCTAGGTGCTGGGGGATGACGATCCCTAGACCGAGCGATTGTGTCTAATCATCCTGTAGATTTCTCTCGCAGGGGGAAGCAATTACTGGGCACAAGTTACAGCATAGACAAAAAACAAAATGACCTCTTTACCCTCGATAAAAAAAAGGAATATATTTAACAGTTACACAAGCCAGCGTTGTGTTTGACGTCAGCTGATACATCTGTATCTTGTGAATGCTTCTGCTTAGACCAATGGTAAACAAAAACAAGCCACAAAGTTTTCAAAGGACCACAAATATTCCATATATGTAGCATGATACTTCACATCTTGCTTGTCCGATATCCAGCTGCTTGTGTTGTGAAGCACAATGATTATTTGTTAATCAAGGTAATGAAGAAGGCACAGAAATATTTACAATTGGTATGAGTTCAAAACTCAACAAATGATAATACCCTCTAAATCCCTGACACTCGCCACTTTAAGGCACTCAGAACTGGACGTAAATCTTTAGAAGGGATCATAAAAATGTTAACAAAATAAATAGTCCTCCACATGCGGAGTCCTGTAAAGTTGAATACTAAAAGGAAACAGCCTTTGGAAAATAGTAAACATGAGTGAGAAGGGACTGCCTGAGGGACTGCATGGTGGATTTGAAAAAGAAAATAGGTCCACTCATATGAAAAATACAACTCCTTTCCTTGTTTAATACGAGTCCTTTCAGATCCTAATACTTGAGTGATCATTTCTGGCTGGGCAAGGAGGAATCGCTCCTGCCTTGCTTCTGTGTCTGTCTTTCTGTCTTCATCTCCTGTCTTAAAGACCATGCTGTAGTAGCTACAGCGGTTGGGGAAAGACCAAGGAAATTCCAACCTCAAACGCAGTCTGGTCTCTGCAGTAAGTTGGGACTATTACCTAGTTAGCAGTAGCGTGACTTAATATTTGAGGGTCTACAGAAGAAAATAAAAATCAAACCCATAAGAACAGTTATAAACGAGAGGAGAAGATTAGGCCCATCTAATCCCACTGGGTAGTTGCTAGCTACAACAACATGGCTGGGTACTGAGTTCCCGTATACCCCTTTGCACGAAGATGCGCCTTCTGTTCTCAGTTTTAGATGCACTACTACATACTGTAGCTTCCACTTGTGTGATATATAGAAGGGTCCTGTGCAATATGCTGTCCTTCATTTAGATGTCTGAAGAAGACTGGGATCTGTAGTCTTATTGGTCATCTAGCTGATAAACTCTGCCCTCGCACAAATCTGGTTTCTTAACTGCTACGCTTAAGGAGGATTATTTTCACTTTTTTGTTAGTTTGAAGTTTCACCTCACTTTCTCATGCAAATCCTTTAAAGCTGTAGACGTTCCTCCTTCATTTCCACATGAGGCATGTGTAAAGCTTGCATGGTCATGTCATGTGATGGGTTTATTTCTGGAGCAACTACCACTACAATAACCATATTATCAATACTGCTCTTGATTTACACAGACTCCTCAACAACTCGTATGGACAAGCTCAGTCAAACAATGCAGCAAAGACTAGAAACACACAAACTCTGTCTTCATGCACAGTTTCGGGCCTAAATATTGCTTCTGCCTCTGCACTGAACTCTGAACTCCAACTGTTTAAACCGGAGAATACCAGTCCAGTGCTGATAGTAATACATATTCAAGATGCTGGGTAAACACGAGGTCAAATTAGAGAATGTCAATTCTGACATCAAGTCATTAATACTTGACAATAATTCCATCCCCCAGACAGGAAACATCAACCTTCTGTGTTCCTCTGCAAAGTGTCTACAAAGTAAAGAAGCACAAAATCAGAGCCTGAATGACTCAATAAGAACAATGACACAAATAACTAAGTCTGAATGAGACACCAATACAGACAAAGCCATCTCTTATAAAATGAAAGGACAAACTTACTCTCAGACATGATGCTGAAGAAAATGGGAATCTTTCTCTCCAAATAATGCATCAAAGAGAGGCAAAGAGACGTGCACGTTTCTTCTGCCTAGTGGATACCACAAAAAGGAAATAAACAGTCCCACGGCTGCAATAACGCATCACTTTTTAAAATGAGTCTCTTTAGTGCTCAGGTACTTGGTGGGACTGTTAATATTACTGTCTTGTCTAACACTGAGTTGGGCCTGTAAAAGATCACATAGTCAATCTTCATAGTCCAGGTGAGACATGTGACTTCTACATTGGCTCTTCACCTCTGATCACCAGGGCAGATCACACAGGTCCTCCTCCCACCCAAAGGATTGCGAGGTGACGTCCTAGTGTCCCCCAGTAACTTTCCAAGGGTCACAAGACCTATCGCATGTGTGCAACTCCAGGGGCCCAGCTGAGCTGACGGCCTTCAGCAGTGGCTCCTGTGCTACTCTAACCCTACATTCACCCTTGTTCAGCCCTGGCTACAACTCATCTATACTGAACTGAAGGGTGATGGGAAAGTTCGGTGTTGTACAATCATTCATACAGGAGGCTATAATAACACCCGTGACCAAGAACTACGTATGAGCATGATTCTGGCTCTTATATGTAACAGACTTTGCATGATCATGTGGATTTTCTCCAAATACCGTCCATGATGTTGTCCCACCTCCCCACCCTGGGCTTCCAGGATTGACTCCAAGCTGCCGCAGTCCTTATCAGGAACATACAGGACAGCTTCCCACTCAGAGCTGGAGAGATGGATCAGCAGCTGCGGTGCCGAAACTAGCAGATGATGAAAGGTTTCGACAGAAATTCAGGCCTGGTTTCCCCCTTGTTCCAGTTAACTTTATGAAAAGTATTTTCTTCTTTAAATTCCCTCAGAAACCATGGTTCGAAGATGTGTGACAGGTTTGCCTGACGTACCATCAGGGGTGGCTGAGTGAGCGAGGCTCTGGAGTGATTGTTCTGTTTGTTTTGACACCATTTTAAAAAAAGGAAAAATAATAAAGGGTGCAGAAACACGGAAAGGGAAGAAACTTGGGCCGGAGTTTGCCAAGTAATTTTATGCCTAAACTATTTCCTAGTGTTTTTGCAGAAAACACAGGAGTGTGGATGTTACCCCTCGGCTGTGGAGTCAGTGGTGGGGCAGTCGGTTTTACAAGGCTGCATTAATACTAATGGGATCTGGATGGTGTTTGTCTAGGCTTTGCACTAATTGTCTCTCCTAGGGGGTAGGGAAACCAGGGCCAAGAAAATTCTACTTTTCCCACCCGCTTTAAAAGGAAATTTCTGTCCCACAAAGGTCACTTCCTGAGGATAAAACGTCTGTTTCGCAGCCAAACATGTACCTGGATCTCCTTATTAAGCTCTAAGTGGAGCAGACTGTCTCCCAGCCTTCTGAGTGTGTTTCAGACTTTTCTTAGGCGTAGAACATCAATAAACATTTTTCAAGTTTTTATATGACACACGTCCTGTTTGGAGTTTTTGTAGAAATAATAGTGAGGCAAAATAAAAAATAATGTCTTTGACTTGCATTAGGGTTCAAAAAAAGTATTTGAACAGCTTTTGTTTTGTTGCATTGTCCCTCAGTGTATTTTTTGTGTAATATTATTATTAATAATAATAGTTCAAGATGACACGTATCACGATTCTCTAGTCTAGATGTTTGATCTTATTTTCCAATTAGAGCTTTAAATTAATAATAATAAAACTATTATAATTCCTAAAATACTTAGCTGTGATTTTTTCCCCCTAGATCACGAAACTATGGATGTAAAAAAAAAAAAGAATAATATAACCTGCTGGACCTGAGCCACCCAGGTCTGGAGATGTGCTGTGCAATGAGCGCTAATGATAAAGACTTCTCCTTGTTTCCTTTGGAACATTATTCTCTACAGCGGAGCTCAATGCTGTTCTGGCTTATAACACAAAGAAGTCGAGCAAAACGAATGTGAGTTCGCTATTAACCACTTAAAAAGCTGAATGAACTACAATCAGTCCTGTAGTTTCTCATTGGCTGCGATATGATTTTCTGATGACTACAGATGCAATGTCCATTTGGAAGTGTGAACGAATCTAAGTATTCAGAGTACACAATGGCGAAAACTGCCATTGGCAGTTCATTTTTCCACATTTCACTTTAAATATAAATCTTACTGAGTTTTACAAAGAATGTTGTTTGTACAGCAGGCTGATATAATATGCTATAATCTGACATAATATGAAACCGGTGTGGAACTTGTATCTAATTTTAAGTATAGGTTACTTTATATTTTATGTGTACGTGTGGGGAACAAAATAAGAAATCAGACGTGGTATTCATGAGAAATGATTCATACAGATTTACTAAATGCCTAGAAGGTATGTGTGTAAGCATTGCCCTGTCAGATGCATTTTACAACAACATGTAAGCTTGTGTTCAGAAATGTGAGAGCTCCTGATGCAGACTGAACTGAATGAGTTTGCATAGTTTCACAGTGCTAATGAGAAGATGAAAGAGACACGACTCCTGAAGACATCCGTGTCTAATTGTGATAACTCTGGCAATGGAATAGGAGGTCTGAACAATTGGAAAAGTTGAAAAGCTTTGGCACCTCATGAGTCTACATGGACAGCAGACAGACATGCCAGAATTTAAAAGATCGAGAAGTAGACTTGCTGGTCATTCACTACCATGCCAATACATCTAAGTCCGATGTTACTCTTAGACTGAGCTCATCAAATCGTAGGTTAGCCCATTCATTTGAACATAAAGCATACTCTTACAAGAGCTGCATCAGGGATTCATCAACACTTTGTATCTGTGTCTTTCCAGGGATTTGAATCCAAGAGAACCCAGCAGAATGTGCCACATTGCTGTCTGTGAGTGTATGATGTATGTTTAAATTCATAAAATTTGTTTAGGAAGAGGATAAACTATGGCTCTCACCAGTTCCTAGTGGATTTTGAGGTATAAATACAGGTCTCTATACTACTATTTTCCAGAATTTGTCGTAGTAACACCCCTCCCAACATCACCAATTCAACCACCAATGCCCTAACCTCTTGGATTATTACTCCATCATCCTTATGGACAGGTGGTCAGACCTTAATAAAGGCAATACTGCATAAAGGCTCTCTCCACAGTCACAACACCAGCATTTGTCTGGATCTTCCGAGCTCGTGCTTGTTCTCCCCTAAAGAAATCCAAAATAAAAACCATTGCACTTTCCACTATCCAGTTATTGGATATAAATGCAAAAGTGTCATCAAAAACATTTATTATAGAATTCTTTCGAATTTATGCAGTACTTGACTATGTCAATTTAAGTTCAGGGCGAGGGCCCTGTCATTACAGCAGCAGGTTAACCCGGCAAACAAACGACAGGTCTGAGGAGTCTCACCATTGTGAGAGAGAGACAGATTTCTAGTGTGTTTGGGATGTAAGGAGCTGTAAAGGAGTTTACTTAGTGAATCGATGGGTACGATCCAAGATTTAAATTGTGCTCAATTCAAATTTATTTTTAATATCTTATATCAATATCTTTTGCAATATCTTATTTAACTTTTTTTTAACTCCCCTACTCCTCATGCACCTTACAGGAAAGCCCCAAACCCGGGTCAGTGGTCCTGACAAACATTGCTTACAGGTAAAGTGTTTGAGAAGGCCTATTTAACATTTCCTGGTTATACAAACAATAGCTTTTGCATAGTTGCTTTGTGCTTCACCTAATCTTTTAAAATATATATATTTTTACTTGAATGTTCTCTCTAATCATCTCAAAATATCTTTATTGAATTAAAAAGCTATTCTAACCACAGCTGCAGCTCCAGGAATACTTTTCAGTATAACAATGACTGATGCAGACAGTTTTACATTAGCATTATCCATGGCCCGTATGGACCCAGCCCTTTCTCCCCTTTCAATCCAATCCAGACTTAATCCTTCTTCCAAATTAAAATATTAGCATTCTGTCCCTCCTGAGCCCAGTTACTGCCTTGGCCAGAAACATGTGGCTCCAGGAAAAGAATTGAGACACACAGGCTGGACATGAGCCATGTGCACACAGTGGCCTTACTGAGTACAGTACGTCTTACAAACAGTATCTTACCATGAACACCCTTCAGGGTTCCAGTGCCTTTCAAGAGCCAACAGTCACTATGCATCATCGGAAATGAATATAAATTGGCTCTGGGTGTATCACAACACTAGAATACAGAGCTGTCTAACCTAGAATTAGAAGTCGAATTAAAAATAGTACTGTTTTCTTGAGCTACTTAATTAACACACTCATGTCTCCACATACTGTACTGTATTGTAAATGTGCCACAGATAGGTTTTTGTTTTCTTCTGTTTCTTTTTCCTGTTAATGAAGATCGCCAAAGCTCCACAGTTGAGGTGCGTGCTGATTTTGTAGTTTACTGCCAGTTACTGTCTGTTTCTCTCGGGCTCTGCTGTCAGGCTGCTGCTGTTGCCAAATACATGTAACATTTCACCAAGTGACTGCGGCCACGAGCACTGTGAGCACAGGAACCTGCTGCTTCTGAGCGAGAGCCTTTTTGTTCCAGGGAATTGTGCAGGAGTAAATGGATTGTGAAGGAATCATAAAATTCGTTTTTTTGTAAAATGCAATGCAAGTGTGGTCTTCACAAAACGTCTGTGTATTCAGAGACGTCATGTGATTCACATGCTAAATCAGGGGCTCCTGGTCCTGAGGACCTCTGGATCTTCTGGCTTTTCTTCCCAGACATGCTCTTCACCAGAAGTTAATTGATTCTATTTTCTGTTTGAAGCAGATTTTTTAAGCTTGCTTTATGCTCTTAAAATGTCAAGTGGGATTTGGAATGATCCTTTACCGGTTTTGGAGTTTTAGGTCTTCATTCAACGAGCGCGACCTATGCAGGAAGACAGGTGGACTGCACTCAATGTGATCGTTTTTAACAGGCTCGAGGGGAGCTGTGTCAGCTTGCACAATGCAAGGACCGGGCTGAGGTTACTTCCTCTGGGAAAAGTACAAATAAGAGTGGAGGAGTGAGGGAGAGAGCAGGGACTCGAGACGAAGGGGTGTGTGGAGCACAGTGGAAGGGTGAGGGCGGCTGGGGAAATCAAAAGTGGGGCTAAAGAGACAGAACTGTCATCTATTTGTTATTTATTCATTATCATGTACAGTCTCTAAATTAGTTGACTGATGATGCTGTAAAAAGTAACTCCCACACTGCTGTGTATTTTACTGGAGACATTTTTGGTGAATCACTTTGCTCAAGGGTCTCAGCTCCGATTTGAACCCACCGCCTTCCAGTGACAAGTCCAAATCCCCAGCCACTGGAGTTCCAGGGGGCGTGTTTAAGGAATGAAGAGATTTAAAAAGAAAATTGTTCAGCACTATGTACTGGGGGGGAGGATGTGATCCTAGTTTAAGGATAACTGATATGTTCCTAGTGCATGAGTGCTTGAATCCCTGCGAGAGGACTGCAAGGCCAGTGCGACCGTGGCCTGGAGAGGAGAAATAGGGAACTTTGGGCTTGGAGAGGCCTCTGCTCCCTGACGGTGTCGGCCAGTCGTCTCCCTGTCTGGACGGTGCAAATGGTGCCTTCAGCCAGACAGGCAGGAAGGGAGACAGAAGGGAACTGGACACATGTCCTCTGGAGGTCTAGCCGAGGACAAAGCACCTGTGCACACGTGAGCTGCCGTGTCCACTCCCACGCGAGACAGTGGCGTGTGGAGCAGCAGGCGCTGCTGGAGGGGCTGGCGGCTGTGGATAGACAAGGGAGCTGTGGAGACTAGGTGGTGCGTTGTGAGGAGGTACAGGGGGATCTGGGGAAAGGGTCACAGCTAGAGGGTCCACCAGTAAAACCTCAGGGACAGAAAGGTGCTGGGGTGGAAGGAGGATGGATGAACAGAAGGTGGGGATTCCTCTGAGGGCTGTTTCTGGCTTAGGTGAGGCCCTGTAAATATACAGTAACATGAGGGATATCCCATTAGCAACAAAGATGACGGGGCTTAGTTTTGCTCTGCAGTCTCACCATTATACGAGTGAAGAAGTCTGAGGAATTCTGAGACAGGAAGAAAGCTTTTGCTTGGAAGAGAAGGAGCTGTAATGGAGCTCACTGTGTGAAGCAGTGATTTTATTGGTATGCACTTCACACAAAGCTTTTGTACAATTATGACTGTACACTGCACATCAGAAACTGATCACTTAGTAAGATCCCATTCTAGTCAGAAAGAAGGAGCAGAATGTTGAGGAGAGACTGCTCTGAACTCTGTATAGTGAAGCTTTTGGAAACAATAAGATCAGATCACTTTGTTGGCCATATACAATTTCTTGCATTAGGAATTTGTCTTTTCACATATCCCAGCTTGCTATCCATGAGACACACAGGCAGGGAGAGAAGGGGGGCGGGTATGGGCAAGTTGTTTTACAGCAGCAGTATTGGTGTACAAGCAGAAGATAAAAAAGACAGGAACAGCAATATACAGTACATACATATTTACATATTTACATTGAAGGTCAAGTGTTAAGTAAGGATATGGCTACAGGTATGAATTAAAACTTAAATCTGTTGGTTTTGGTGTTGGGGAGGCGGTATCTGAAACTGGCGGCTGTAATGTACTGTATAGTTCTTTGTTGGCTCATGGCCAGCACAGGAAAACTCAGCCAGACCAGCAATAATAGATGACAAATACCCTGATTAACATTTTTAAAAATAAACTAGTTACATACAGTACTAACTGCATGTAAGAATAAAGTTAAAACAGAGAAAGTAAAACACGTGAAAAGCTGACGAAAGGCAACAGAAGTTACTGCTGCTGGTCACCGCAGCACAGTGCCCAGACGTCCAGCAGGATGTGTCTTAAATTCAGGACTAAGCGTAAAAAAACAGGCAAACCAAATTTCACAATATCACTGGTGAGTTATACTCCTTTGGAAGAGAATCCCACAGATACAGAAGTCCCCCTGGACCGGGGCTGAGCACCACTGTCTCGGGCGAAGGGGCGGGATGTTGAGCCCTGATTCAGTTCCATATGTAGCTCTGCCACAAGGTCAGAAGGACCCGTTATGGGGGCCTCGTATAAATCTTTATATGCGTCTTCTAGTCTTTCAGAACCAGTATGACCAACTTGACATTCACATGCAATTAGGCTGCTGCAGACAGATTCTTTCTAATTATTCCTACTCTATAGCTTGTTTTTTCACCCAGGTTATTAGTGCTCATCAGTGGCAGGCACATCCGGCAAGCCCGTATACTGTGATGTTGTAAACTGGAACATCCTGTCTGGGTGAGAAATCGAGTTGAAGGTTGGAGTAGAGAAAAGGGGGCCATGGTTGCCGACTAAAACATAGCTTGTTTGTCCTAGGCCATTAAATATTTTGTTTGTCTTTTCTTTATTTTTTTCCTTAATAGAAGTGGTCCTTGGGGACACGCTAGTGTGTTTTTATTTTAAAACTGAACGGGATTGCAAATCGATAAATGAATCATTTCAGAATTTCAAAAGCCTTCCAAGTTTTGCAGCACTTTATGAATTGGCCCTGATTGGTTCCAGGACTCAGCCTTGTGAAAGACATGAAAGCTAGTTTGAAGAGCCTGGCTAAACCAGCTCAAGGTCAAGACATTAGAGATGCAAAGCTGTGGGTGCTGGCTTGCTGTTAGTTAATGTTTGAGGTACAAACTGTGGGTCAGGATCTGTGCCTGTGGCTGGAAGTTTGTTCGTCTGCCGGTTTGTATCCTGCGGCCGGCAGACGAATCCTACTCTGTTGGGCCCCTAAGCAAGGCCCTTACCCCCAGCTGCTCCAGGGGTGCCATATAAATGGCTGACCCTGCTCTCTGACCCCAAGGTTCTCTCCCTGTCTGTGTGTCTAATGGACAGCAGGCTGGGGTATGTGAAAAGACACATTCCTAATACAAGAAATTGTATATGGCCAATAAAATGATCTTGAACTATTTTAGACAGAATAAGGTCATCCGGTGTCAAACCATAGGCACAGCTGAGACTTCCTTCATGACACCTTAGAATCTACAACATGATTGACAAACTGATGTTTTCATGGATGTATTGAACAGTCCTTATGCAAGGCATACAGTAAAACAATATTTTCAAGTTTGCACTCAAATCTGATGAAATGTAAATGCCTGCCTTTCTGCCCAAACAACAATATTCAAACAAAATGTGGTTAACCTGCAGTGAGCAATACATAGGTTTAACAAAGAAAGCATGAAACTGTGGTTGAAACATGGTAAAGATATAACATACTTTTATCTGTTTTAAAATGTCTTTGTTTATACTGGACACAGAACTGTTTTCCTTTCACCTAAGGAAAATCCTTGTGAGTGTGTGAGGAACAGCCCAGGTGTACTTCCTAGATTCACCTTTCTCCTCTTACGAAGGATGGAACAAGAAACTTGCAGCAAAATGTCTGTTTTACTTCGAGTCTTTCAGTTGCTACACTGTATTTAAAATGCCTGTAGTAGGAATACATAATTGGACTAGAGGTTATGACAGAAAAGGAAAAGTTCATTTTAAATAAATCTTAATTCCACAACTTTGATCGGATGCTATAGTCTTAAAATGTTTCATTGTAGCTGGAATCCAGGATATACAGTATTTAAAAATAAAGAACCATTCTGACTTGAAACACCAGAGTTAAAGCTTGCTTTCAAAAACACATTCTCATGATATTAAAATATTCATAACAAGCTTTCTTATAGTATTAAAGTCCTATTTAAAACCCAAAGAATGTTTTAGAGGCAGCAGGAGCTCTAGGGCAGGTCTAATGCACTCATTGTCCCTAAATTAGAATGCAGGACACTGTTTTGAATAGCGTAAAGCAATCCGAATATAATCCTCTTTAGTTATATACAAGAAAATCAGGGTTGGTTATTGTTTTCTTTTAAGAGTAAAAACACAGGGGAGGTTGCAAAGGAAGGAGGCTATTTAGCCCATCTAGTTCATTTGGTCAACAGTAACAAATTGATCCAGGAATCTTGAGTAGCTGTTTCTGGAAAGAATCCAGGGTAGTTACTTCGGCCACTGAGCTGGGTTGCTTGTTCAAGACTCCCAAGACCTTTTGGATAAAGAAGTGCCTCCTGTTTTAGTTTTAAATGTCTTTCGTTTCCATTTGCGTCACCTGGTTTGTGTTTCTTATTATTTATTCTGAAGAAGTCCAATGAGTTGACTTTTGTCAATACTCTCAAGGATTTTGAATACTTGAATCATGTCCCTTTAGAAATCTTCTCTGTCTATGTCCAAAGGTTGGGTGGATCAGCAGTCTGAATGCAGGATGGTCATCTGGTTAACGTTTCACTTCAGACCAACCCAGAGATGGGCTTATACAGTAGGTAGACAGTATAAACAGGGTATAAACCATTTCAACATGGTTTTCAGGTGTCCTTTTTAAGGGCTTTAGTTACAGTACTGATTACTTTCACTCTTTCACTTTGGCCAGGCTCACACCTGCTGAGCTTCAACACAGTGTTGAAAAACGAATGGATCATATACATTCAGTATTTAACAGAAATTTGTTTCAGCAACAAACTCAACAAACCTTTTTGTAGCAAGGCATACAGTAAGTGAAGGGGTTCACAACCAGCTCTCCCCCATGTGGGGTAGTTTAATGAGCTTGCTTCAGCCATAACTCAATTACATCTCAATGCTAACTACTGCATATAGCTTTATGTCTTTAAAGCTGTCTGTATGACACTGAAGCTTTGATCCAAGCTTTGCTACACTCATTTTCTTATGCACCAGCATTCCTTTGAATTGCAATGACTGTAAAACACATGGGTACAGCATCTTGGAAAATTGAATGCCCAGCGAGAGGCACCATTGATCTTACTGTAGTATTTCAAACTCCTCTAGCCAGCAACAGCTGCAACAGCTTTAATGAGCAGATGTTTTTGTGGTGTTCTGTCACCATTTGGGGCATCATATTGGACAAGCCAGAGTGCAGAATAAAAAGGAAATAGCTAATTTTGGCATTTTATTGACACCACAACCAAAATTTGCTTTGTAGAGCTACAG
Source organism: Lepisosteus platostomus (assembly GCF_059453375.1). NCBI lineage: Eukaryota > Metazoa > Chordata > Actinopteri > Semionotiformes > Lepisosteidae > Lepisosteus > Lepisosteus platostomus. The sequence continues at coordinate 81,554,040 of NC_142611.1, read as the reverse complement.
TATATTGTTTATTTCTCCTACCAAAAAAGGAAATATTAAACAGCCACCAAAGCTAGAATCGATTGATCTTCTAGGGCTTTATAAGGTGTAGATCTTAAGGCATCAGCAATGCTGAAAAAGGTAGGATTGTATTGTTGAAATCCAAAAAGAATAATATTTTTCTGATCTGATTAGATAACTCTATGAACCAAGCCAGGCAATTACTGTATACAGTATTTCTCTACATACAGTACATTACCAGTTAAAGAAACTACTTTCTACCAATATTTTTCAAACCACATTTTCGCATTCTCTATAGAATGCAGACTACCCTCTTTGCTTGAGCTGGAAGGTTCTTCAAGAGGCAAGTGCAATTATATTAAGTATTTCCATTTACAGTGCAGATCTTTTGTAAGACAGGCAGCCAATAGTAAGATCTGCCTTCCACAATTTCCTCATTTTGGCTTTAAGTGTCTGTACAAGAGACCCAACAGAAGGTTCAAAACATTCTCTAAGGTTTGGAATTATTTCAGACTGTTAATAGGCCAAAATGAGAAGATTACAAATTGTTTTAGTTTGTTTAAAACTGAGAATAGTACCCTTTAGTCCCATTTTCCCATAAATGCCAATAGTGAGGATGAAGGACATACTGTAGGAGCACATGAGAAGGTGCAATCCATAGGATGCTCTTCCACAAATGTTACCTGTTTGGTAACTTAGCAGCTGAGTGAATTTAAGCTTTCAGCCAGCTATTTCCTGAAGGAGCCCAGAATATGAGCCTCACACCCACCGTCTGGGAAGCCTGTTGTCGATACCCTCAACTCTTCGGTAAAGAATTTCCTGTTCTGAGTATTTAGTGAATTCTCTAGTGACTGCCTATCCTTATTGCGCTAGAGGGAGCATGAAACAGTCCTTTTCTATGCACCCCTACACAATTTCTGCACACAATTCTATGCAATTTCCTTTGTTCTATACTGAGGAGATTTAGCTCCTCTGTCCTGTCTGTACATGAAAACCTCAGACCAGAAATAAAACCCTAAGGTTATAATATCCTTTTGGTGTGGTGTGGTGACCAAGACTGAAAACAGTATTTTAAGTGAGATCTCACTAATGTGCTGTAAAAGTTAAGAACAAATTAAATCCCATGCTTTTCCTCTATACTTCATATACATTTTTATTTCTTCACCACATTGTAACAATATATACATAAACACACAGATCCCATTTAATACAGTATTTTGTCCTGGTCTTTTTACTTTCTGTTATAGTTCTTTTTGTGTTTTGTCACTAAACCTACAGTATATTATATAATTTGCTAATTTAATTTCCTAATTATACAAGACAAATTATTGAAATATTGTACATCTGGAAGTGCAGTGGACCTAAAATGGAACCATATGGTACACCATTACCAGCACTTGACCAAATTGACATTAGGCTCCTTAAGATAGTAATTCACCAATTCTCAATCCACATTACTGTACATTAGTTTGGATTCCTAAAGCTTTTGACTGGAGAATCAGCCTTTTATGAGGCAACTGTGCTTACTACTTTTTCATTTTACTTTCTTTTACTTCTGTATTGTAGTACATTAAGCCCAATATTGATTTTGTTGTTAGAGTTTTTCTATTTTATTATTCTATTATTCTATTTTTTACAAATCTTTCTAGGCATCTGCTGATTCAGGAGTACTAGCACTCCTTTTACTATAATACCCTTGGATCAGACACACTGTACTTCAGTGTAACTCTTACGCATGTAACAAGATAGTAAGACTGAAAACCAAAACTCCTTATTAAACTATTATTAAGGTTTTCCCCGTTACGCCTCACCACAGAAAGTACCATAACGTCACTCCTTTGAGTAAGCTTATTCAGCAGTGACAAGCAGCGGGATCATCTACTGTATGTAGCTTAGCTTCTCATTGGATCAGTCTTTTGATTATCACTTGTTAATAGTGGACACAGCTCTGGCCAAGTGTGTGAAGTTTGCACTCCCCCAGGTTAGATGTCTGTATGACTCTGTGTGCGTGAAGTGCGTGAAGTGCAACCGCAATGGACTGGCCAGGATGTAATATCATGTAGTGTCGAGGTCCTGACTCTCTGTGGTCATTAAAAATCCCCTGGGTCCTGGCCAAATTTTTCCATTGGCCCTTACCAATCATGGCCTCCTAATAATCCCCATCTATGAATTGGCTTCACTACTCTGCTCTCTACCCCACTGAGAGCTGGTGTGTGGGGAGCGCTCTGGCGCACTATGGCAGCTGTCGCATCATCCAGGTGGGGCTGCACATTGGTGGTGGTGGAGGGGATCCCCATTACCTGTAAAGAGCTTTGAGTGGAGTGTCCAGAAAAGCGCTATATAAGTGTAAGCTATTATTATTATTATTATTATTATTATTATTATTATTATTATTATTATTATTATTATTATGTGACCTGTGCTTACAGGATGGACTCAAACTGCTGTGATCCTTACTTGACATAATGAATGCATGGATGGAAGATTTTGAGAGATGTGTGCTTTAAAACAGTTTTGCCTGGAATAATATATTTGAAAACCATCTGATGGATATACGCTTGAATTAAGTTCAAACTTAACGCAGACAAATTATGAGAAATGCTTGTTTGTGTCACTTTTGTTTAATACCCTATTATAATATCAAACACCAGATTTTGCATATTTTATCCCAGAAACAGGAGTCATTAGTAAGTTGTTACTGAATATAGATATTTTGCATGATGAAAGCACAGGATCATATGACTGTATGCCTCTGTGGATGATGAAGGATTCCGGTGGTTTGTTCTGATTTATGAATAATCGGGTATATCTCTGCCATTTTCTTTTTACACATCTGGGATCGTTTTGAATAACATTTTGGGAAAATCACTGATATATCGAAAATCAGTTTCCTTGAAGGAAGAAAAAAGCTCAACACATGAATCTTTTGTGTTCCATCAGTATGAGCAAATATTTTTATTAAGCCAGTACCAATATTTCAGTAGTGGGGTTAGATCCCAATGAATGTGATAGCAGAAAGAATGCCTGAGAGGTTATTTGGTGTATCTCTCCTAGTCGAGAGAATGGCAGCCCGATGGGAAATCCTTGCATGAGGAATGAGCCAGGGAGCTGCTGCAGGGGTGTGGGTGGGGCTGAAGGAGAGGTGAGAGAGAAACACACTAAGGGAATTCCAGAAGGTGAGATACTGTACAGTATATAGACACACATAGGAGAAGTAGAAGCAGGTGAGACTAGATCTATACTTCTTCCTGAACATCTTTAAACTCCATCTGTGAACTGGTTGTTTTTTGTTTCTGACATGTACTGTATTTATATGATAGTTCAGGTGGGTAGCTGCGTCAGCATGCGTAGGCTGCAAAGGAACAAGTAATAGGTTTATTCCATGCTGAAAAAAAGAAGTGAGAAAAAACGCAACGTTTCGGCCATGGAGCCTTCTTTGTATTTATATGATGTTGAGTATTATTTGTTAGTTATGATGATGCCAAAGTCAAATTTCTGTTGGGTGAAAGAGTTTCTAATGTTACTTCGTCAAAAACTTCAACTTCAGGCAAAGTTAAGAATCAATTCTCTTTAAACATCTTAATTAATTAAGGATTGGAAGCTGTTCTGATTCTTGCAGGAGTGAAAATTCTGGGATTAGAATTGTTATTTTGGGGAATGTTTGTGTAATCTCAGAGTATTTCTCACCATGCAATAGAAAGCACATCTCTGTCTCTGTTTCTCCATGCTGGATATGGGAGCACAGCTTGTCCTCTCTAGACAGCCAGGTCTGCCTGCTTTGCTTGGTTTCTATGGCCAGGCTGTTGTCACCGAGCCTGAACTCAGCTAGTGTGTGTTGTAGCTATAGCATTCCAGTTTATGTTGTGTTTGTGTGTTCGCCCCAGTGGCTAAGGTGGTGTTATGTGGCTTGTACTATGATTTTATTGACTTCGATTCATGTTGTTTTTGTTACGCTGTCTTGAGGCTGGTTGGTGTCAGTGAGCTTCAGGACCAGATGGGTGAGTGGGCTCTTCTCTGGGCTTAGCTCCTGGTTCAGCAGGGACTTGTGTTGGTAGGACGTTTAGTCACTGTTTTTCAAGAATAACCAATATTTTATTGCTCTGATCTGTATAATGATAAGCAAAGGGTAATGGTCTAATTCATGTACATGTTCCCAACTCACAACAATATCTACTGTATATAAGTTTGACACACAGATGTATTATTCATATTTTATATGATTTTTCTAAGAAGTATCTATTCCCCAACTCTGCAAAAGAATCCTAGCAAATATCAATTCAATTCCAATTTCCAGGACCTAATGTGATTTCTGAACCACACATGCTGCTGTCCACAGAAAAGTCCTCACTAAACCCCTCCTCACAATGTGTGTCATGTCTCCGTGCCCCTCTCAGATGATGACAATACAACCAAGGTTCAAAAACAGAGTTACATTTTTTTCCTTTTCAGACCAGGTACCATACAGTACACAGCATTGAGCACTTTATACAGTGGGCCGCAGGACTCTGAAACTGAGGTCTTCAGCAGGATATCCAAGGCCTGTTCACAACTGTCTTCATGCACTATGTGCTCCCTGAATTTCAGAACAGTCTAGATTGTTTCTTCCTCTTGAGTCCCCCAGGGATAAGGTAAATGTAATTGAAGCTGGAATGCAATGCGGTGTCCAGCAGATGACTGACCTGAATAGAAAGCTGCGTGTTTGTAGTCCGCCAGAGAAGCTTTGAACCAGATGATGATTTCTCCTGCATTCCTTCATGATTTCATACAACAACAAGCCAAAAGGCTGGGTTCATCTGGTGCGTGTCTTGTCTTGCCTGGTTTCATCTGCATTTTTGTGATCTTTATTAGCCATCATTTTTTTTTTCATTTGGTCATTTTCAGTATTTTGTGAATTTGGTCAGATTCATAAAAGTTTGGAATTTTGAAACCTTTGGATAAATTAGGTCTAAGCTACTTAAGCTACAGTATACGGGCCAAATGGCCTCCCCTTGCTTATCAACATTAATATAGCGGAGCATTGTATTGAATTTCGCAATTCCATTATTAAAAAAACACTTTGTTAATTCATCCCTAATGGGACAATTGAAGAAGCAAGCGGTGTAACATACTGCACATAAATAAAACATTACTAAGAAAATAATATATACTGTACATGTAAGACAAAAAACGGACCATAAAAGTGATTGAAAGTAACAGTGTGTAACATTTTAGAAGGTATCAAAGTACACACGCATTTGAAGAGGGGGCTCTGTCCGATAGACATTATAAATCAAATTTACATTCAGTACATTCATTGCTTGCTAGCCTTATGGCCTTGTGGAACAAAGTTAAATTTCCTTCTATTTGTCTTGTACTGTGGACAGCAAAATTGTCTTCCTGAAGGCAACAGTTCAAAAGCCTGATGAAGGATGTGAGACGGGTCTTCAATGCTGGCATGGGCCTTCCTCAGGACCTGCTGGGCATACAGCTGTTCAGTGGTCTGAAAGGATCATCAGTGACTTCAGAGCTGAGAGTCACAACATTTTGATGGTGGTTTTTGTGTTTTTGACTGAGTGAAGAGAATTAACAGAGAAGAGAAATAATACTTGCAATAAAGGAGCTATAAAATGATGAGAAAATTCCTTTTTTACTCCAAAGGAACTCAGATTTCCTAGGTTTTTTCACGGTGACATCAGTGTTCTTGCTGAACTTTATCGTCCACATGATTATCGTCAAACACAGTTCCCAGATATCTGCAACTGTACTGAATGTACCCCACATAAGATGAAAAGGAGGGGAAAAAGAACACAGCCTTGTGGTGAACCAGTACAGGCAGGGTCAGAAGCCAACCCATTATTAATAATATTAATAAGCGCTTGCTTTGGGGATTTTGTGACTTCATATCTGCACCACACTTCTGCAAAGCCTTGTCCAAACAAGAACAATAATGAAAGACATGAACAGACAGAGGACCACCATGGCCCGTGCACACTATCTGGTACATTACTGGGCTCTTGATTCTGACTTGTAAATGATGCACCAGCAGCACTGCATATGAAGCAAGACAACCTGTTATGCAATTTAACTGTATGCATATCATGAATGGAATGTGTACATTCTGCGTGAGAACAGCAACCAGTTATTACTGGTTATGTTATGTTATGTTAGTTATGTTTCTTTTCCTGAGGGAAGAAATTCCAAAATTGCCAGAGCTATCTGGTGTTAACAACGTGTCCAGGGATAAAAGGATACACAAGCCGGAGCCTTCTTGAACTTTGAGAGACAAGGCTGGATGTCGCTATGCCCTTGGCAGAAAGGTTTGCCTCCATGTGTGTTTTATTAAGGACTGTTTGCTTACAGGCCTCCTTTGGCGTGACTGCTCCGAGAGACAAGCTCCTAATATGTTTGTAGTTGCTTTACAGCTTTATTTTAACTAAGCCCTGGAATGTAGTTACTAGGTACTTGGGAATTTCATTGTAAAAGGTGTTCCTTTAAGATGTTAGCACAAAGCTGTGAGGCAGAGCAATCAGAGAACAGGATGTCCAGTTCAGTTTCCTTCAGTGCAGAGGGATTTAGTGAGCAGTATACCACTGTACTGCTCTGCAGGCAAGTCTTATTCATTTCACCGTTTTAGGTTGTGACATCACTTGCAGGTAAATGTTCCAACTTGAATGGCATAAAAATATTTTCTTTTAGGTTTTGGAAGGCTATAATTGGCTCATTCATCAAAATAATTCCAATCTAAATATCGAAAGATATTAAAGTTTGTCCAGCATTTTGATATGCATTATTAAATCATTTTCATATACTGGTCACAAAATGTTGTGATTACTGACATATTTTACAGCTTTGACCCTTGGGATAGCTCTGTCAGTTAGTACCATGCAGTCGTATTCCAAACTTCACAATGGGGGCGTGCATTTGTCAAAGAACATCTGCTGTTATTGTAGTTATCTGATTTGTCATATTCCCAAATTTTAAACTGGCATAACTCTGATTGTGGCTATAAAGCTAAAGATAAATAGGTGTTCTAATTTTAGTTTTGAAGAAAGCAGTGAGAACATAGCTGAGAGCTTGTGTGCCACAGTCATAGCTTTTTTTGTCTTTGTGCAAATGTTTATTCATAAAGAGGTAAGAAGTATACAGTACGTATGAGAATGAAAAACTTTGAGAGAGAAGTAGTTCGGGTGGGTAGCTGCATCAGCATGCGTGGGCTGCAAAGGAACAAGTAAAGGTTTATTCCAGCTGAAAAAAGAAGAAAGAAACAAAATGTTTCGGCTGTGGAGCCTTCTTCGGGTGTGACTTTGCACCACCTGAGTGGCCACTCTGCCTCTCCCCTGCTCCCACCTCATCCACTCTTGTTTTTCATCCATTCATGTACGCTTTTGTTCTCCTATGCTACAGTATATAATCTTTGCTGTCTGCCCTGTCTTTCTCACACACACAGGCCCCACAGCTGAAACATTGTTTCCTTTCTTCTCTTTTTAACTAAAAATGATCCAACTAGTCCTGTTTAAAGAAAAGATTTTAAAAAGTTTTTTGTACAACATTAAATGACAATGTAACTCTTTCACCTATCACTTTAGGAGAGTGTGAAGGCATTTTTATATACAGTATGTATGATTTGTATGTGTTGATTATAAATAGAATTTCTGATGAAAAAATCTATCGGCGCCTCACCATTCAGATAACAGAATGCAGAATGTCTGTTCTGTATGCAGACAAGCTTGGTGTAGGGGAATGTGCCACTACTGCACAGCCCTGGGCTCTGCTGCTGTTTGCAGTCCATGAAATGACTTCAGCCAAATGAGAAGAAAAGGGAGCAGCACTGCAGTACGTCTTTGTGTGACCAGGCTCTGTAGGAAACTTGGGTCCGGCCCCAAGGCACACACCGCAGTCTGTAACAGTCTGAGCAGTCTCTCTTTTCTATAGATCCAGATAACCTGACAGCACATGAAAATACTACTGATTTTCATATTTTATGACAGAAGGCAAGAAATACCAAGCCAAAACAATTGAAATATTACTCTTACGCTATTTGTTTATTCATTTTGGAAAAACAATTCTAAAAAATGAATATTAATCAATATGAATGTCGAAAAATATTTTCATAGCTTGGCACATTAGCACAGACAATGTTGTAGGAAATTTTCTTAATGGTGTTCTATTTAGTTATTAATAGTACTGATGATCTATCAGAAGATCACAAGACAGCTCTTCTGTGCAGCATGTTTCACAAGTGTGCTTCTAAAACGACACGTGGAAGCAGCAGTGCTGGTCTCTCTCGGGTTCACAGGTGATGAACTTGAACTCACTGTGACCCCCAGCTCCGTTTTGACTAACAGGCTGGGTCAGATGTGATGACCAGGCCTCGGTAGTTTGCTCACACAGCAGGAAAGTTCCAGGAGGAGGTCAAGTCCCCCCAGTTGACAGTAAACTGTGGAGGGAAAAACATACTCTTCTCGGAGCACCAGTGACCTCTGACCTGTGTGATTGCAGCTCCATGCAGCCGTGTGGAAGAGGTGGCTGCTGCTCCTGCCGCACGAGAGAGCCTTACAACCAGGGCTGCATCTGGCTGCCAGATGTCTCGTGAGTCAGGGCGAGGTGACTCCGGGTTGGGAAGAGTTTGCAGGGGCAGACAAAAAAATCCTTAACGGGAATCTAGTGTTCCTCTGGGACGCCCACCCTGCTGAGAACCCAATTACTTTCAGGTTTAAGTGACCTCTGGGCAAATATGTCACCTGATTCAGCCTTAGGTGAAAAGTTCAACTAATGTACTTTTTTTGGAGTATTCCTTGCTGGCAATGAAGGTGCACTGGAGAAGATCTTTAACATTAGCAACAACCTCTGAAGCTATCAGCTGATATTGGAGAAAAAAATCTGAATGTCCATCATGTGTGATTCTGTGTATCTTGAACTCCTCCTGTTGATAATGAGTGATTTTAAATTTTAAATTTCAATTATGTCCAAGGACATAGTGGATATGAAAAATAAAATATGATCAGAATAAAACACCACACAACAACAAAAATGGATAGGAAAAATCTTGATATGTTTATATGCAGGAGGCCAACCTTGATTTGTTGCTGGAATAACAGGACAATAACTACGCAAACCATTTACAGCAAATTAGAGTCAAATGCAATTCTTTTGTGCCTTTCTTCCATATCTTATATTTTTGTAAATATTTGTAACTGTCATATTTTATAGGAACATATTTTCGTAACCCCCTGCCCCAGATAATCACTGTTTGTTAATAAACATGGTGGATTGTGATCATGCTCGTGTTGGCAGAAGGAAGAAACTCTGCAGCATTTTTCTACAACATCATGGGCTGTTGAGCCACCTGCCTCAGCTCATACTGCAGGTTTCACTGGTGCCCACATAGCCCTGTTGTGCTTGGCCTGTTGTATTCTTGCTTGTGGGATCAGTCTTGGAGATGACTGGACTATAGAGCCCAACAGGTGCCCTGAACAAACCCATGTCCTGTTTAGACATTGGAGAACATATCACTATCTGAATTGCTTTAGTGGCAGAAAGTGCAGGTGATGAAGGAATAAATCCAAATAAATAAACTCTGAAATGCATTCACTTAATGGTACAGTGTCACCATTTAGTCCTAAAGAACTAAAAAGCCTTTTCATTTGAGAAAGATTAAAAAAAGATCTTTTAAATATTCAGTGATCAAAATCAGATCTTCTTTAGACCTTTCTGTCTTTTCCATACTGCAGTGTTCACATCGATAACGGGCCACATTCCAAACCAATGCAATAGAGCTAGGTTCTGGGAAATATTCTTGTAGTCAATGGAGCCTGTGATGTACTGTACCTCAGTTCCCAGTTACACACTCATAAGAAATGTATATTTAAGTTGTTATCAAAGTCCTTAGCAATCATGTCTTTGGAAAGGACCCAGTCTGTAGAACTATTATTGAGATGAGTCTTTCAAATAAAAAGCTTTCAAAAAAGAGCTGCAGCAGAAGGAAGAAATGTGACATTTTTTTCAAAATCCAGGTGAAGGACTTTGGAACATGAAATTACGCTAAACAAATAATAAATTATGGCCTTTATGTGTAAGGATTCATGAAGTTTATAATGAAAAGTATGGGAGGGACAACAACAGGCAAGTTCAATCGGCCTCAGCTGCCAGTAATTCCTACTCACCCCTGATGTAATTTCCTCACCTCAAACGTTTTAAATACCGTGCATGATCCCCTTCTCCCTTGCATACATCTCCTGCACCCCACCTCCACCTCTGTAGCTGCCCCCTGCTCACTCCTCACTCTGTATGTCCTTTTGTCAGGAGGTCAGCCCTCAGCCATGCAGGTTAAGCCAGATTTATAGTGACAAAAACACTCCATAAACCTTTCAATACACTTAATTTTGGGGTGTAATTATTTCTAGTGAACCTTCTGTTCTCAGTTTTAAAGCTCTTGCACAGCAGTTTCCACTTGTATTAACACAACCGTGAAAGCCTGGTCTTGCTTCACTGTTGACTGTGCTGAGATGCAGAGGAGGCCATGGGGCTGATTTTTAGAGGATTGAACTTCGAGGACTTTGACTACTTTAATAAAGTCCCCTTATGGTTGTCTCTGTTCAAGGCTTAAAAAAAATCAGTTCTTTCAGCCTCAGTGTTGGAGGTTCTATTAAACCCAAGGATATATTTAGTTGTTACATTTTAACATACAGTAATACCCCCTTCATTTATGTAAGTGTCACATAAACACTTTTTCTGAAGTAGCCTCTTCTGTCTTGGTGGTTCCCAATTTGTTTGTATCAATGTAGATTTTTACTGCCTGCATGACAAACTATCCAGAATTTTAGCTAAATCATTTGACTTTTATTTGCTGCTCCTAGAGTGTCTGCATATCCCTCGATTCTGGTTTCATCTGCAAATGTGACTAGTTTACTAATTACCAGAATGTAGATCAATTAGGAAGAACAGTGGACTTAGTACAGATCCCTGTGGGACTCCACTAATTACATCAACCTAATATGGTTAACTTAATATGACTAATATGAACATTTAACCCTTATCTGTGCATTCTTTTTTAAATCAATCAACAAATACTCAATCCAAATACAATCCAAACAATTGACCATCAATCTATTATGAGGATCTTTATTAGAAGCTTTCTGACAATCTACAGTAATATACCATAAAGAATTATATGTTTTGCTGTAAATTAACTGTTGTTTTTCCAAATAAATTAGGGAAAACCTACTTTTTAAAATCCATGTTGACTATCCCGAAGGATTGTATTTCCATTAAATTTGGTTCTAATTATTGACAGATATATTAAGTGAGACAAACTGATCATATTGAGTTGTGTAAATAGTTTCTGAATAACATCTCCTGCTTCCTTGTTAGCAGTTTGTAGACTAGCATTTGACCCTGAAAACCTGTTACTCTTGATAATAATAATAATGATAATAATAATAATGATAATAATAATAATGTTGCTTTATTAGCCCTATACAATTTCTTGCATTAGGAATTCGTCTTTTCGCATACCCCAGCTTGCTCTCCATGAGACACAGACACACAGGGAGAGAAGCTTGCGGTCAGAGCTCAGGATCAGCCATTGTACAGCTCCCCTGGAGCAGTTGGGGTTAAGGGCCTTGCTCAGGGGTTGGATGGGCAACCTTCGAGTCACAGGCACAGATCCTTAGCCACAGAGCCACAGCTCCACCCCACTTGAGTTCTTCTAGTACCCAAAACTCTTCTTCCTCTTGTAAGCTGATAGGTTTTAATACAGAACATGTTCTGTATTTGCTGATCTTTTAATATTGATCTGCTTTACTTTTTGTTTGTTTCCTTGCTGAAAGTGTCTTCTCTTCCCAATAATTGGAATTCCAATGATGGAAATGCCAAGATAAAAATTGAAATTAATTTGAACATATATTATTACACTTATATTTCTACAGACAACACCCCCCCCCAAAAAAAAAGAAAATGTTCATATTTGTCAGTCTCCACCGTACAACACTGTAAATTGGTTCACAGTGAAAACTACACTCCACCACCTCATGACCCCTGATTCCATCTGCAGCCCATTGTGGGGCACAGCTGTCAGAAGGTTCAGATTCCCTGCCTCAGGCTGCAGGTTTATTTTATGTAATCTTAGTGCACAATCGCATAAGTGATGTGCTCTTCAAAGCTGGAATGAGTTCTAAGAATTTAAAGAATGACATTTTTATATCACATTCCAAACCCCCGCATCAAAACTCTGTACGTGGTGAAGCACGAGGCCCTAGTGTGCATTTTGTGAAGATGAGCTCACCTGGCTCTGGACAAGCCTCTTTAAGGCTGCAACCTTTTTTTGATGTTTTGGAAAACACACACATCGACATCATGTTGTTGTGTCTGAAGCCGATGAATGAAAATCTGTTAGATTTTTTTAAATTCTAGAAACATCGACCAGTGTTTCAAGGTCGGGTGCAACCTAGCCCAGGGGTCAACACCTGTGACTTGTCAGGAAACACATTATTAATTTCCCAGAAAGGAGCGAGGCATAAATAGGATTTTCCTGAGTTTGAATCTTGAACCACGTCAGACAGTGAGGGACACTAAACAGACGAGTAGGCGGGACCAGGGAAAAGGTGATGCTTTTCAGAAAACCAGATTCAAGTAGCTGGAAAGGTTCAAAGCCAACTCTGCCAGACACTGCCTAAAGCTTTGGACAATCTAATCAGTAATTTTAGATATTAAACTCTTTGTATTACAATACACCCTCACCTCACACCTACAGCACAACGTTAAGATCTCAAGAAGAAAAAGAAGCTAAAGCACTTTGTTCAAAAGTTCATGTTTTAAACATTTGGATACCAGAGAATGAGAGACAAAGTGGTTCTCCTTCTCTTTCACTCTTATCATTTACTGTACCTCATGTACCACTGGAAAGAGACACAGCACAAGTGAGAAACCCGGCACAGAAATGTTTTTTTGTGGCTTTATTTGTATGTTGAAAATCAATAAAATCACTTGTGAAGTGCAGCTTAGCATAATAAACAGAATAGAAAGGCAACTCCCAGAGTCCAGGAATGGTACAGCAATAAAGTAAAAGCAAAGCATGTTGATGTTTAAAGTTCTTATGTCACGACGAATGCTTAACGATACCATGAACAAATAATCAGGTGTGCTTGGGGGGGGCATTTACAAGCTGCCTTCATGCTCAATTAAAAGTACATCCTAACTGAAAAAAACACATCCCAGAAAAAAGGAATAAGCACCAAAACCTGGAATTGTAGAAATCCATGGCATTTAAGCAGTACAAGGAACCTTGGATTATAAGGCTTAACACTTTAACATGTTTCTTCCACTTGAAAAAATCTAGTGAACACAAGTAAGTGGAAATCAGTCATTGTACTCCGGTGATAACTGTGTATTAAACAAAATTAATTTATTTTAAGGTATTAGTTGAAGATTATTTAGATTAGATTTGAGAAACTACAGTATCTGTGAATTTGCTGTAACCAAATAGTCCTGTAGTTAAAGTTCACTCCTGACACAAATGTGCAGAATCTGTGTGGATCACAGAAATTTAAAACAAACTCACACAACACCATGCAGGTACCGTACAGCACGCAATAAGCATGATTCTTTATCCCCTACAGTAAAATTCAAAGATGAGACACTGCACTTAGGGCCATCCAGGCAATAGCTCTCCTCTCGGTGATCTCACCCTCTTTGACACTGTTTCACGCAGGGCAGCATGATGTCACACTAGGACTGAGGCAGGATCCTTAAGGCTGTATAGTCTAGGACACAGAATAATTATATTGACATGGAGTGTAAGTTACCAGGAGCTGTGGAGAGCTAATTCCCTAATCTTTCACATATCTTTCACCAAGGTCAGGTTTTTTTTCCACTATTCTTTAAATGAATATGCTTAGCCTCAATTTGACATTAGTATAAATCCCAAAACCAATATGCAATTTGTTAGCCTCTCTCTGCAGAACCCCAGGAGCTGTTGTCAGGGGGAGTTCTGGTAAGGATTAAGATTCAGGACCATAAGAGATACAGTCACATGACACAGCCTTTTCAGTCCTCTTCTCTAGGCAGTGAAATCATACCTTGCTTTTACAAGAGAATTAAATCCACAAGGTGCTAAAACAAACAAAAATGTTGATTCAACCCTACCAAATCATTATTGATAGCTCTAACAATGACTCACTCACTCAGTGATGCTGTCCAAATGTGCTCCATAATGACATTTTTCAGAGACACACAGGCCCTTTGTGAGAGATATCCCGATGGCTATGGCCTCGGTAATTGTAGTTAACCAGGGATTAAACTCATGCGGATGTGTGGCTTCTGTTGAGGGGATTATTTACATTTGTCAATTTTTCAATACTAGGTATCATTCATAGAACACAGCGTGCCAAGTTCAATAGAAAACTTGGCACTATCCCATCCCAGGGAATAATTTAATTTCCATATGGAAGGATTGTCTAAGAGATGGTAAAAAAATATAAAATGATACTAAAATGATCCTATACTCTGCTATTTTAGTGAGCTTCATAAAAATGGACTAAATAAATAAACACTTCTTGAAAAAGATTTTTGGAGTGGAAGAATTACGAGTAACGTTGTTGTGTAACACGTGCATATTTACACTCGTATCTCAGCAGTCCCTGTCTGTAGCAGGGAGTGGACACAGCACAGTGGATGCAACAGCCACTGGACCTTCAACAAGCACAGTGTGACAGTGGCGGAGCTGGGACCTGGGCTCGGGGCTATTGTATAAGCCATGTCCCCCCTTGCAGGGGGTGTGGTGGTGCAGTGGTCAGCTTGCCTTGCAGTGCTGGGGCCTTTGGCTCAATTCTGGACCCGGGGTGCCGTCTGGGAGAAGTGAATGATTCCTCCCTCTGTTTGCTTTGGTTTCCTCCCACAGTCTGAAGAAGTACGGTTTAATTTTAATTGGCTTCTGTGAAGATGGGACCTGGTGTGAGTGGGTATACAGTACAGTGTAACGGGTGCTCTGTCCAGGGTGGGCCCTGCCTTGCGCTTGCTGCTTGTCTCCAGAATGGGCTCCAGCTCCCCCGTGATCCTGATGGGATGAAGCAGTTAGGAAATGGATGGATGGGTGGAGGGTCTACCCTTATTTAGATGGAGACTCCCTTATTTTGGGTATAACCTCCAGACATCTCCCGGGACTGGTCTGCTCTTAAATCCCAAGGTTTCCTCTTTCACCATATGCTTTTAACTATGTGCCTAGATTTAGACTACAAATCCCCCTTATTTTTAAAGTTTGTGTATATCGCTTTCTGAGGTCTGTTCCTCAAAAAAAGAACTAAAGTATGGTTAATTTGTCATTTGTTTCAATAAGAACATAAACTTAAATCACAGGAATAACCTTTTTTAGTTGCTGTTTTAATTCTACTGTTATATTTCTAGTAAGACATTTGAATTGAAAATATACTGTACCATGCACCATCCAAAGGAAATTCAATTAAGTGAAATAGATCTGAAATATTCCCCATATGTTTATATATTAATTAATTATACTTAAATCACACTTCATTCCAGTGTCCCACAGGATTAATCTTGCGTCTTAAAAGGCTAAAGAGGTGAAGGGTGCTAAATCTCTTCAGTTTTGAAAAAAGGATATTTAGAAGACAGTTAGTACAGGGGTATGTTTCAGTTCACCCCAGGAGAATATTTTAGACTCAACAGAAGTTACAATTCATTTATAGAATTCAGAAACACTTTGGAATGACTTCACAATGGAAACACTTAGGAAAGTACGAAACACTTGTTTACACACAGAGTTGTGGCTGTCTGGAACAGGCTTCCCAGTCTGATGGTTGAGGTCCAGTCTCTGCACTGGATACAACTTTAGATTCACTTTGATAGTAAACTGTCAAACAGGAAAGACGTGCCACAAGGCCTCTTCTCGTTTCTAACGCTTCCTGTTTTCTTATGTTCTTGAGTGGTTGTCCATACCAAAGAAACAGACAGTCTGGACTGCAAACACACAATAAATAATAGCTTTCAAAACCCTAGGAAGTCCAGTGTAATATAAACTTTCAAAAGTTCTTTTTGGTTTGTCACAGTTTATTTGCACAAATCAGCTAATGTTCTGACTGGCTGAAAGAGACGTTTATAACCTGGAGGGCTCTCCTCTGTCCGACTGGGCTAGAATGCTTTGTAGTCTCCTTCCTGTGCTGGAGACCCTGTGTGGCTGTAGCACAAGGCACAAGGCACAAAAATAGACTTTAACTCCTACATCCACCTGACGCAGCTTAGGAAACCTTGGTGTGTTCTGTACCTGTATATTACCCAGAAATGATATGGAGAGGTGCTAAAATGCAACAAATTTGCAGTATATTTAAGCCAATAGAATTAGTTGTGCTTTAAATAGCTCTCAGTATATGATACATACTGTACGAACAGGTAACGGGTTTATTCCATTCTGAAAAGAAAAGAAAGGAAACACAACGTTTCGGTTGTAAAGCCTGTCCTCACACCTGAAGAAGGCTTCACAGCCAAAACGTTGTGTTTTCTTTCTTTTCTTTTCAGCTTTTCTACCTGTTCCATTGCAGCCTACTCATGCTGACCCAGCTACCTACAGTACTATGATACATAGGTATGTACTGTATGTTCAGGATTCCCAGCTTGGTCTCAGCAGCCTTTGAAGGCTTCATGCTATGATGTTAAGCTCATCTTTATGCTGCTGCTATTATTTGTAGACAACAGGATCCTACTGCACTTTCACAGTATGAATAAAGCCGATGCATTAAATCAGGAATTAAAGCCGCAGAGTCCCCCAGGACAGTGTCATGCTAGAAGATTATCTGGGCTCTTGATAAATACCAGATGAGCCTGGGTACTGAGTGAACAGACAGTCTTTTGAGCTCTGCTTCTCCCTGACGTCAGGTGAGGGCGACAGATAATGAGAATCTGAAGACTGATATCATCTGCAGCTTAGTAATGCCAAAGGAATATCTGATACAGCATTTACTTTAGCTCTCCTCTCAAATTCTGGATGCAGAAAATAGCATCACTTTTCCTACTTCTGAACTCTTCACGAACCAAACACTGATAATGGAAGTTTTAGTGCAGTAAAGTACCAAGAAGCAATGAAAATGGCCAATCTAGATTCATTTCATTTGCAGATGAACACCAGGAGGGTCTGTGTTTGGATCTGAGCGGTGTTTGATTAAAAAGAATAAAATATTCTAGAAGAAATTTTACCATTTCATCTGTGGAATCTATTAAACACCTAAATCTCCCTGCAGAGCACCTGCAACTGTCGGAGAGGGTTTCAACAGACAACTGTAGCCGTGAATTAGGGCTCCACAGCTGTAGTAAATGGAGATTTAAGTTCAGTTCAGGCCTATAACTGTAGTCTGTTAAACATGCTGAAGAATGGCCAGCACATGCAACAGTACAACTCCATGTTGCTGCTTCTGCGTGCTGTCGTTATTGTTTGTCAGCTCCAGGCTTGCTGTTTATGGCTCTTGGTTCTGAAAGGAGAATCTCTGGCAGGAGAGGCAGATTCGTTTCCAGAAAGACACTTTGATGTGAGTCAACTACCATCACTTCAAAGCCACACGCATAACCTGCAGTCATTGCAGATCGTAAAGTCTCTGGGGTGCCATTCCAGAGGAACCCTTCCATTTCCCTGGAAAGTCTTTTCCACTTAATCACTGGGACTGACTTGGGACTGACCAATGGACAGGTCGCCTCAGCCTAGCAAAGGTCAATGCAGAAACTTCGCCACAGAAAGGAGAGAATCACCAGGATTGGTCTTGGCTGGTCTTTAACCTCATCCAAACATCCAAACTGGGTGAAATGACAAATGATAGAATGACATCTTGAGTATTGTACAATCTCCCTGATTGTAGTCTACATAAATAAAGAGCTCCCACAGCTGACAACTCAAAAGCCTTGTCTCAGAGATGAGCACTACATGCATGGCCCTTGACAAGCAACACAAGGGAGAGTAATGCCTAGAGCTCATTCAACACAAGTACTGTACATAATACAGCAGACAGTAAATGGGTGTGACCTGTATAGCTTTTGTTTTTCTACTTTCTTTTTCTGTGCAGTTTCTGTTTTAGTCTTAATGCTGCCTGTCAAAACACAGGTTTAACCTTAAGGTCTTAGCTCTGAGCATTTTTTTTTAAAAGGTTGATTCTATTTGTAGATAATTGGCACTAGTAGCAATGGTAAATTTCTAAGGCTCGTAAAATGTAATATATTGTGTTCTGCTCTGTAGTCCGGGGTTATTTAAACAAACCACATGAATGTGCTGTTACATACCGGTAATCCTTCTGTGTTTTACTGGCAGCTTTTACAGAGTTCTCCAAGGTCATCTGCAACTCCAGTGCAACAAAAATAAGTAGTTGAGTTACAGCCTCCAGGAGGAGAAGGCTCTGAAAACAGCGGAGAGCCTGCAGGGGGGAGTCCTTGTACAGGTCAGGCGCTGGAGAGAAATCAGCAAAGCCTCCTCCTCGAGCCACCACTGCGCCTTCTACCACACAGAAACACCTGTCCGGCGTGGCCACAGAGCTCTCGCCTGGCTCTGCGATTCCAGTGCAGCATGTGCATCTCCAATCTGACAGTCATACACAGATGATGTACAGTATCATTCTAGACAGACTTCATAAGACAGCAGGCTGACTCTGTCTGGTTCTGGGTGGATTCCTGCAGAGAAAGATGCCAGGACACCCGGGACAATACTGTCAAGGGCAACGCAGCAGTCCCAGGAGTTAGTGTCACGAACTGCGATGACTCTTGTTATTGAGTTACTGAGAATTTAGGACATTATAAAATGGACATGCATATGATAACAGAAGACACACAAAAAATGTAATTATCCTTATAAGCCGCAGAAAAATAAATCAGTTGTCTTATTTCTGTAGTGGCTATCTGAATATACAGTAATATTTACTTTCTGCAATGATCATTGTTTTTATTTACACTGATATACAGTACTGTATGAAGTCAATGTACAGGTACTGTATTATTTCTTCAGTAGCTGTGGAAAAGATGTGAAAGTCTTGCAGAGATCCCTGGAGGGAGGTTTACTAGAAAGATGTTTAATTTGGATCTCAGACCTACGTTTTTGGATTTCAGACTTTGGATGTTGGATCTTTGTTTTTTTTTCAGACAGTCTATGCAAAGAATGAAAAAGATCTTTGCCTACCAGCCTGGACTAAACAGAAAGCATTGGTTTAAACTAGAAAGAAACAGCAATGTCCTCCATTTCCAGTGTGATACTTACTTTGCCTACATCTGATCCTCATGATATAATTATAATCATGCAGCAGAAATTTAAAATGAAAACCTACCAGCAAGCAAACCACCAGGGAAAACTTTTACAATTTTTCTCAACTAGTCTAATGCTGGAGCTTAGTTTTCTGCTTGTTTTTATTATGGAATTATCACAAAAAGATATTGCCAAATATATACAGTATATATATATCCCCTCCACATATTTTATTTTTTAAAACAGTAAGGCAAACTTTTTAGGACCCTGGACAGGACACCAGTCCATCACAGCAATCACTCATTTATATCTCCTCCTTCAGAGCCTTTTCAATCCACCCCAAGAGACCAGCTGGCGGAGTTACCCTGAGCCCTGAGAGTGCAGCCCCGCTGCAGCAGAGCTTTGTGCTGAAGCCCTGGGCCAGAGTTCTGGACTCTGTGCACCTCCTGAATGCTGACCAGCGCTGGAGAACGTCGGCACGTAGCTGCCATGACCGGTTCCCATGCATGGTTTTCTGACTGCTGAGAGACTCTGTCATCCTCGTCGGCAAGTCAGTTTTCAGACCACAGTGAGCCACTGCTCTGATCTTGAAATCCCCTTAAGGGGCTGTGGTACTTTACAAATATCAAAATTCAGTTTTTTTTTACAAATTCCAGGTGTTTTTGATCCAGTCAAGAAGTTCTGTCCACTGAATGAATCAGACTTTTATAAAAAATCATAATGCAAACAGACAACATGCATAGTTTGAAATGTAAAAACATCCTTAGCTTTCTTTTTCAGAAGCCCGAGAAAATAAGAACTGAATTAAGAAAATTTTTCATAGCCTGGAATTTATAGTCTGAGATATTAGAATATATTATTTATTTCTAGAATAGTTATTATCTGGCACTTGTCATCTCTAATTACTTGAAAAATAAATGTTCTTGTTCTTCAGTCGACAGTTCTTTGCAAGTACTGTATACAATAGATTTAATGAACAAGTAAACGTTTATTCCATGCTGAAAAGAGAAGAAAAGAAACACAATGTTTTGGCTGTGGAGCCTTCGTCGGGTTCCTAATAATCCCTATCTATGAACTGGCTTCATCACTCTGCTCTCCTCCCCACTGAGAGCTGGTGTGTGGGGAGAGTACTGGTGCACTATGACTGCTGTCGCATCATCCTTGTGGGGCTGCACACTGGTGGTGGTGGAGGGGATCCCCATTACTTGTAAAGTGCTTTGAGTGGATTGTCCAGAAAAGCATTGTATAGTATAAGTGTAAAGAATTATTATTATTGCTACTTAATATGTGGGAGTCTAGGAAGTTTAAGATTTTAGTGGGAGTCTGGAACAATCTACCCAGCTATGTTGTTGAAGCTGATACCCTGGTTTCTCTCAAAAAGCAGCTGGATGAGATCCTGAGTACAATTCACTACTAACTACAGTACTAACAGTGATAGATGGAACCAAATTGCCTCCCCTCATTTGTAATTGTTCTTATCTATCTTAGTATTATACTCACCCAAGAAACCACTTGATAAATTTCTTGAGTGATCTTGGAGGGTTAACATACTGTACACTCTGGCCTAGGGACACCAGAAACCTACAGTATGACTGCATACAGAATACACAGTAAGACTACTGACACCTAGCTCTCACATCGGCTGATCTGCAAAATTAATTCATTTCTCTGTTAAAGACGTCATTTTGTGTTTACAGATTCTAAAACAATATTTATCTTTCATAAAACAAGCAAATAAAAACCATAGAGGATGATAATGGTTTGATGTAAAGCAAGAGGGCAGTTCATGTATGAAGAAAACGTCATGGATTTTACAGAAAGGAAACAAACAATAGTTGACTTCAGTTTGCTGTTGTGAACATGAGCATTTCAATGAAGCATAGAAATCTGCTTTATTTCTGATCAATAAATGGCAGTGATGTTTGGTAGGGTTTGCACAGTCTCCTGCACAGCAAAACCACTCTGACAAGATGTCCAATATTTATTAGTCTTGGCTTCTGGTTTGGATTTTTCCTTCTCAATCAGGAGCTTTGGGATATTTAAAAGAAAAACATGCTATTTTCTACATCTCTCCTGCAGTAAGATAATATGACTAGACAAAGACACTGGTTCCTGCCAGTATAGCAGACAAATGACAGAGCAGTCTATCAGTAATGAGGCTTGTCCAAGAACATCTAGACAAGGTGTCTGGCTTGTCTGCTGTGGCAGATTTGGAAACCTTTAAGAATACTCACTCTCATAAAAGAATGAGACCTCTCTAGTTACTTCAGCTCAATGTGAGGTGAGATTCTAAATAAAAATATTGCAGTAGAAATTATCTCATTTTAAGCAATATTTGTAAAACAAGAAACAAAATAATTGCTGAGGATCATTTTCCGTGTTATTTAGTGGTGTTGGTAGTAGTAGTGAAGGAATTTCCTGTCAAGCATGCTGTGAAATCAGCCAGGAAGTGCAGAATTAATTCTTTACATGACACAGCAGCTTTTCACAGTAAACACCTTTTGATATTTTTTTATATTTGTGTTTAAAGAAAATGTAAAACAAATAAAATAATCAAACGCTCAGCATTTAAATCTGAAACATTGCAGTAACGCATTCAGCGACACATTCCATATTAGTTTCAGCCCAAGGTGCCTGGGGATGTTAATGGCATGTTTTCATTTAAGGAAATGGGTCTGCCCTAACTCTAACACCAAAGTGTTTGTGAAAATTGAAATAAACAATTTAATTCTTGCTTTTCCCACCATGGAGATTTCCACTTCCTGAGCTGTGATTTCTGCCTCAGTCATCTCTCAAGGGTAGAATGTGGCTGGCCCAGAGCTCCCTGGTGCCATGGGAAACGTGTTAAACAGCCTCATGGGTGCAGGGACTTGACATCATTCTCATCAGGGCGAAGCCACTTCAAAGCTCTCTGTAATGCAAGGGGAGGGGGGTGACAGCGCAGGGGGTGGACACATGGTCCCAGGCCACTGCATGAACTTCATCACACCAGAGTGAAGTTACTGCAGACATTCTTTCAAGTCAAAATGCAATGCAAAAGCCACATTCTTGACCCTAGTGGCTAGATTGAAAGAGAATCACAAAGCAGGAACTTGCATTTGTTTAACCTGATGGACCTATTGTTCCTCTAGTGTGAGCATTGAACAACACAGAGGAGAATAAAACTGGTATCAACAGCCACTGGTCTCTGTACAGATTCACCCAGAAGGCCATTTTGATTGGACGTTTCTGGGGTTGCTCTTTCATGCAGTATCTCACTTACATTAGGTCTGAAATAATAACATTTCCATTTCAGCCTTTGGTAAAGCTGACCCTGACATGAACTGTAACTAAATATTTAATTAGTTTACAGTAGCGAAATATTTTCATCCACTAAAATGTTGAGGGATTTGTTTATGATTGGAAAGATTTTGAGACAATCCTTTTAATTTGGCACTGCCTCTGGACTCTATTACTGCTACAATTTGCTTAAATTAAGTAATAAACATTTGCTTCTAATCAGTTTTCCCCCCTTTCCTCCTGAAGCAGAGCCCTGCGAAAGCAGGAGGAAAAGAGGATGCAGTATTGTCCAGTAGGTGTCTCCATACAGCACCATCTTCCTCTCACCTGCCTTCGAAAAGCTGAGTTCTCACCCAACACATGAAGGCCTCTGCAATTTATGCTTAGAGTTCTATTTAAGCTTTCATTTTTCAAAAGTTTTACAAAACAGTGTCCAAACATTCCTTTTAAAACAAAAAAGGGAAACGGTTTTAATTTTGCTAAGCTTTACAGGCTGGAGAAGTAGCCACAATGCTGCTTCATGGGCCTATGAACTCTTCATGGGCCGTGACTTTAACAGCTGTGATCCATTTACATTTGTAACCTTCATGTTAACTGAATGACCCACAGACACGTCTTTTCTCATCGTGCCAAACTATAACCTCAGTGGAAGTACTCAAGTCAAATTTTTCTAGCTTTCTTTAATAACAATCACTTTCCTAAACTCTAAACTTCAAACTCTCTCTTAGATTTATAAGCATTTCTTTTCCATTATATGTGGCTTCAGGATAATTGTATCACGAAATGGAAGATTGTCCAAAAACAACTAAAAGATTGGACTAACGAGATCCTTCCTACATTAAATTCACATCAAAACTTAAGATGGTTGGTCTTCAGGTTGCATAGCATGCATGCTTCATGGATACAGTACCGTCTGGTAGCACATCCAGAATTTCCACACTAGAATGTTTTTGTCTTAGGCTTTTGTTTTCTAGTGAAACCAAGCTAAAAGTAATTAAAATAAGTACTGTAGGCAGCCCTCTTAGGTCTGAAGTGCCTTAATTTACAAGAGCAAAGCCAGTAAAACAAATAGAGCCATCTGAGATGTGCACAAGGCAACTGGGACTGAAAAGACATATTCAAGATTTCTTCATTTTCCTTTCCAAAGAAGGTACACTATGATCTTCAGTGCGCAGAAGTTATTCCTGCTTTACATCTGTTTTGCTTTTCTCTGGAGCTTTTTTCTGAAAATGTGAATATCCAGTCAATATTACATTCTCTAGCACAGTGTCAGAGAACACTTTATATTTCTTGTGTTTATTTGGGGATGCAATCTATTATATATAGTCTTTAATTGTTGTTTCCTATCTTTCTGCCCATAACAGGACAATCAGAGTACTAAAGTCACCATATTTCAAAAATTAAAATTTTTCTTGCTTAATGATCACTGACTATAACTTGTACAGTATATTCTCAGTAACCCTTATATAGATTATGTTAAGAACTTCTGAATACTTTTAAAATGACACTTGTTCTCTAACAATTTTTTTATTTGTAATGCTGTTCTAACACTCACTTAAACAAGACTTGTATTAATATTTGAGAAAAGAGCCATGCGCACCTCTAGTTCTCTACAATGAGAGAAGTGCTCTAGTCTGAGCCTCAGTCATGCCACCAGATGACTGTGTCTGGGATTCCCCAAGCAGCAGACCTGGCTGAGTGCAGCCAGTGCAGGATGAGATGAATTAGCCGGGGCTTTCTGGCTGTCTGCACACAGCAATCCTTGAAAGCCATCAAGTGTCCGTGTGGCTGAAAGGCAGGAGTGTGGACTAGAGATCAGGGCTCTGAGCTCAGATTTGTAGGAATGTGGGTTTCAGTCCTGGGAAGGGCACTGTTGCTGTGCCCTTGAATCCTGGTACTTTGTTCAGATAACCACAGTGAGATACCCAGCTGTACAAATGGGTAATAATAATAATAGCTTACACTTATATAGTGCCACTCAAAGTGCTTTACAGGTAATGGGGATCCCATCCACCACCACCAATGTGCAGCCCCACCTGGAAGATGCAACGGCAGCCATAGTGCGCCAGAACGCTCACCGCACATCAGCTATCAGTGGGGTGGCGAGGAGAGCAGAGTAATGAAGCCAATTCAGAGATGGGGATTATTAGGAGGCCATGATTGGTAAGGGCCAATGGGAAATTTGGCCAGGACGCCGGGTTTACACCCCTACTCTTTTCGAGAAACGCCCTGGGATTTTTAATGACCACAGAGAGTCAGGACCTTGGTTTTATGTCTCATCCGAAGGACAGCGCCTGTTTACAGTATAGTGTCCCGTCACTATACTGGGGCGTTAGGACCCACATGGACTGCAGGGTGAGCGCCCCTGCTGGCCCCACTAACACCTTTTCCAGCAGCAACCTTAGTTTTTCCCGGGAGGTCTCCCATCCAGGTACTGACGAGGCTCACACCTGCTCAGCTTCAGTGGGTTGCCAGTTGTGAGTTGCAGAGTGATATGGCGGCTGGCTATGGGTGTAACTGGGTACATGTGTAACTTTCTATAAGTAAATCGGCATCAGTCAAATAAATGAGTAAAGGTTCTCTGTAGTGAAATGAGACGTTGTTGCTGGAAAGCCCGTTCTTAGTAGACAATTGGCAATTCCAGATTGGGAGTGCCCACAATGAAATAAGAATCAGTGACTTCAGATAAAGAAGAAAAAGGTCTGACTCACACCCTACACACAAATCACCAACAGCTGATGGTGGGTTTCCTCTGGTTAGCAGTGCGGAGCCTCAGGGCACCATCTTGGACTGGATCTGGAATTTGTGATCTGCATGTTTTTGGTGTAACCTGGGCCAGGGTTCATTACAGTTAATGAGATTTTGTGTGTTTTAATTTTCTCAAATATCAAGGGATTTACAAGCCTTACTGTTTTCATTTGTGTCTATTATTCCTAAAATGATTCCTTTCCTATCATGATTAAGTCCCATGCTATATGAAACATACTTATATTTATTTCTTCTTAGAAATATGCCTTGCACATTGTTAAAAAATGAATGGAACAGCTGTTTATCATATTTTGGCTTTAGAAAAATACCTAAAAACATAAGTCTAACCCAGGGAATTTATCTTGTGGCCCAGCCCATGCCACATACATAAAAATGTAAGATTGCAGATGGGAAGAAGCCATTTGTCTCATCTTAGTAGTTTAGTAGCTGATTGAATCAACATTTTTGTCCAGTTGTTTGATGAAGGAGTCCAGAGCTTGTGTCACGCTGGGGCTGACTGCGGAGGATTGGGATCCAATGCGGGTTGGCACAAGACGTAGGCGTAGTCAGAGTAAACAGGCAGGGGTCCGAGTCCGGGAAGGCGTAGAAGATGTGTAGTCGTAGAATCGGTAGGCGAAGGCGTAATCGAGGAAGCAGGCTGGGGTCGGAGTCCGGGAAGGCGTAGAAGAGGCGTCGGAGTGGATTCAGAAGGTGGAGGCGTAATCGAAGAGACAGGCAGGGGTCAGGATCCGAGAGCGCGTTCTAGAGGTGGAGGTACAAAATCGAGTGGCAAAGAGGTAGTCGGAAAAAGCAGGGTCGAGGTCGAGGGGAGAATCAGTAGTATGGCGAAGGAGTAGATTGAAGGTAAGCTGAGGGAGAGAATCTCAATCGTGAGCACTGACAGGGGGACTGATGAGGGTTTAAATAGAGGACTGATTGACGCCTGCACGTTTGGTACGGGGAGAGCTCGTGGGAATGCGGGAGCGCTTACCTGGGTGAGGGAGATTCGTGACAGCTTGGGCTTCAACCACCTGGCTGGTGAGCCTGTTCCAAACACCCACTACATTTGAACACTTCTACATTTGAAAGATGTCTTAAAGAAGTTCTAAATACATTCCCTTTTAGTTAGCAGTTGTGACAATGTCCTTTTTCACTACTGAGTCTGAAACAGTCCTCAGGGCTGAGCTACAGTAGGTAATTGCTTTGGTGAGAGCTCAGCAGTATTTATGGTTACAATTGTAAATCTGGTCAAAAGCATCAGTCAAATTAATGAGTAAAAATGCCATATCTATACCCCTTAGGATTTAATACACTTAGATTCAATTTCTTCTTCTGCTCCTTTGTTGTGGACCGAAGAGAACGAGTTCCTTTATCCTGTCCATTCACTGAGTTATTCTTGTTGCTCTTATCTGAGCTTTTTCTAAGGTTAAATGTGCTTCCTGTGGTACATTAATCATCACAAAGCTCAAGACTCTAAAATAGGTCTTACTAATGTGTTGTAAAGCTTAACTTTCTTAAACTTAAACTTTACAGGTTTTACAGCATAGCTAATATTTCTGTTTGTATTTTGATTATTTCCCCTTATTGCACTAAATTGAAAAACCTAAATAAACATCCGGAACCCTTTGTCTACTGTAGCTTTCTGTAGCACTGAATCCCCCATGAAGTATGTATAGTATTTGTATCTGTTATCTGTGAGAATCATTTTTATGTTATCAATATGTACTTTATTTAAATTAAATTGAATATACCAATACTACTGTTTTGCAATAAACTAGTTTGTTTCTGAGATCAGGAAGAGCAATGGATCCTTGTGGAACACCACTGCTTACATCTGCTCATTAGGAAGTTTTGCCCCTTAAAATAACACGCCATACCCTGTTTGTTAACAAGATCTCGATCCAGATGCTGCATGACCTCAGATTCTGACAGATTTGACATGAACATTTCATGTTTTATAGAGGCACTTCCAAAAGCTTTATGGAAATATTCCAACCTATTAGATCAGATTCTGGGAAAAAGATTTTTTTTCACCCATAATGACCCTCAATCATTATTGCAATTTGTTCAAGCTCTAATTAATGAGACAAGAAATTAAAAGGATTGTCTCATGAAATGCAGAGGGGGGTGAGATATGTATTTAGGAGTGCAGTTGTGGGTCAGAATAATAATAATAATAATAATAATAATAATAATAATAATAATAATAATAATAGTTAATTGAAGCCAGTGAAATACTCACTCTTTTTGACATTTTATCACTATTGTAGCACATCTAGAATTTTTTTTTAAGATCATAAGGCTAAATCTCTCACATACTTTATTTGGGATCTGATGAAAAGAATAACCTGCTGAAACCATGGTTGCCCTGTCAGAGAAGGATTTGTTCAGTGTTAACGCACTGCTCTTGCTCCTGACCTGCTCTCTCCAAAAGGAGATCTCTGTTAGCAGAACCAAGGTCAGACTGTATATTGGGTTTATTTATCTAGGATTTCCCTGAGCATGGATACAGATCATCCTTTAAACAATGCTGAAACAAAATCTAAACCAACACGGTTCATTTTCTTAACAGAATAATGAAATATATTCTAAATAAGACACCCATTGGGAGATATGCTGTTCTTCCAAATACCTTGTGATTATTAAAATTCTTTTCTTTCTGTGAACCCAGCATTGCATGTGTTTCTTGGATAAATTTTTGCAAGTGAAACAGTGAATAAATCTCAGGTTGGGTTTATTTAGTCTGCCTGCAGAAAAGAAAAACAGAATGTCTAATAAAAGATTTCCTTTTGCAGGAGCTTTTGCAAATTTACAGATTATGAGTTATACTAGGGCTGAGGGGAAGGTGTTTTGTCTCCCTAGGGAACTGTTTGCACTTCGTCATCTGATCCACCTTGTCTTAAGTAGGTTGAGAGCTGAGATGTTGAAGGATGTGGAAGGAAGGGAAAGTGGGCTCCATCGAGCCGCCCGCCTTTGACCCAGTCATCTTTTAACACCTCTCAGGCAACATCACCACATGCAGGAGGTTCAGAGCAAACTGGGGGAGAGCAGCTGTTTCGCCACGCCCCCAGAGGACTCGTCATTCCACCTCACATTCCAGCACGGTTCCCAATTAACCCATTTATCTCAGCCTATTTAATGCTGCTTCACAATCTCCCCTGTGCTCAGTATTAGGGTTTTTCCTGGCTAGATCTACTTCCATTTCCGCTAATACTTGCTTCTTGGTTATTGGCTTCCTGACCCTGGTTTGTTCTCCAACTACGTCTCCTGGTTTTGGTTTTGGTACTTTGGTTCTCGTTCTGTTTTCGACTATCAGCTTCCTCACGGCTTACGGCTCCGCTTCTGGTTTTGTATTTTTGCAACGGCTTGTTTACCTGCGGCCCTGCACACAATGTTCTAAACAAGTACAGTATAGTCGCTTTGTCTTCGTGATCATGTATCATAGGTTTCTCCTATTACTGAATATACTCTCTCAGGTTTGCTCACCATTTGTTGCATTTCTTCTTTCAGCTCAGACGCACACTCAGACGCTCCTTCACAAGTTGCGCTCCTCCTTCTCCTCCTGCTCCACAGGCCACACGCCCAATGGTAGCCGCCCATTTCCACTTGAAACCCAGCTGCTGGTGCAGATCCCTGACTCCTACAGTATTTTACTCACTCAGCTATCACTTTCATTCTAGTCTCCCAATACATAGCCCAGATCACTCTGATGACTTTAATCTGCAAGTTCATTGCAATTCACCCCTAGGGACTAGCTGAAAGAGGAGTCAGTCTGTAACTCGTCCACATCCCTTGTTGCCAGATGAAAAACAAAAGGACAGGCTTCTGTGGCTTTAATCCAAGATGTACCTCACACACTCAAAACCCCGAATTAAACTCTCTTTAGGCAGAACATCACTTACAGTACAGTGGTATGATGTATAATAATAAAAGCCACAAATTACAGTAAAATAGAACTCATCACTCTGCACACCCACTGCCCATTCAGAATTGCACCACACTCTGTTGTTTGTTGGAATAAGATCATCTGCTTTGCAAAGAAGTGCAAGCATACACTGCGACATCAGGACTATCCACAGAACATACAGCAACGAGCACGGAGAGAAAAAATTCCAGAGAGTAAAGCCAACAGTTTTTCATGCAACCTCGAGACTAATGTCCCTGCTTCCAGTGCCATGACAAACAGCTTCAGTTTGTCTGGGTAAACATGCAAGCTGGTGAAGGGATCTCAGTACCGAGACTAAACAGTTTCTGTACTGTATGTAACATGGACACAGGACCCTAAGCGGAAGGTCAAAGAAGCTGGATTCAGAAATGAAAAGATGGAGCAATTTTTTACACATATAGTCCTGTGGGTGAACCACAGAGTAAACTGTCACTCTTGGATCTTTGAAAGTTTTTGGAACAATTAGCAACTACAGTAGACATGAAATGAGAAAAATGGCCTTCACTGATCTGTGACCTTTCCCTGTTCATGTTCTGGTATCTCGATGCTCTGTTGCCACTCCTGTTATCTTTACTGACAGCAGTGGAAACCTCACTTAATCCTGAGACAACTTCACACAGAGTAGAGAAGCACTGTGGCCTGGAATAAAAAAATGTCACACAGTTTAAAATAGACATTGAAAATATTTAGTTTAATCACCAATGGTTTAGGAAAGAATGCATTATGGAACCAAGGCTACGGAAAGCTCAGACAATATTTTTGTAATTTCTCATATGTAAACTTTTAGTGCTTTTGGATGTCGTTTGTGTTTCCTTTTAATTTCTATTAAGTTCACATCCACACTTTGTGTTCCGATCATTGTAATATGACATGAGATGTTACAGTGAGTTATACTGCTTTGGAGTGTCGAGACACTGGGGAACATAATTAATCCATTCATGTTGTTCTTTACAACCTCTTCTGAATCTGGCAACAACTCCTGAACAGAACTGCTTTAAACACAGCCTTTGTGAATTTCGCTGGAAACCTTGAGTGTCCCTACCAATGGAGGTCAACTTATTTTTTAGCTTTGAAACCAGATCCACTCCAATTTTTTGGAAGAATCCTTCTTCCAAAGTCAGGGAAGAGAAAAAAATAAAGATTGTCCCAGAATACAGAATCACTTGAGCCAGCATTAGAGTATAGTACTTGCTATACTGCAGCTTCTATACTGTATTATTCTGTATAGGTTTCTTTATACTTACTGTAGTACAGTATAAACTTGCTATACTGTATAGGTTCCTGCTGGTCCAACATGTCTAACAGAACAAGGAATGGACATTATGGTGACAACACTCTCCGGGTCTTCCCACCTCCCAACACCAGGAGATCAGTGTTCTGGAGTAGCAGGTCTGGGCTGCAGATTGGGTGCTCAGACATCTGTTTGTAACAGTGGTTAGAAAAACAAATCTAACTGCAAAGAGTTTATTAGCCCAAAAGCATCGACAAGAGCTAATAGTGTTCAGAGTTCTAGACTCAGAAGATTGTGGGTTCAAATACTTTGGGGGGACACTGCTGTTATGCCCTTGAATAAGGCATTTCAAAATAGCATTAACACTTGCTCCAGTAAAATAGAGTACTCAGTTGTATATACTGTATAGGCAGTGTAGATAATCGTGCCAACCAATTAACTTAGTTATAATAATTAATAGTAGGCATAATAATTAATGACATAGATATCCAAAGTTTCTATATTGCATTTTTACTTTTTACAGACGTATTTGTCTGTTACTGTTTATATGTCAACATTGTGGCTAAAAATATACAGTACAACCACTTATAATTGACCTATAGATGTAGCCATTCAAATTGCGCGGTAAAACCCGGTACTGAGAGTTTCCAGGCTTAGGCAGCCACAGTACGTGATTCGCTGGCCAAAGATGATCGACAGGTGGCACTTGTGGCGCATTAGTTGTTAGTGAAACGATTACTACATTTAATCTCTCTGCTGTGCCTGATTCCTCTTAATCTGGAATTGTAATACTTCAGGGAAATATTGATGGCTGAGCATAAAAATAACTGGAGCATAATGTATCTGAACGTCATAAACTATATTTATTTAGGAATGTAAATGCAAACTGTATATGGCTGGTAGTGGTAGTTTAAATAAAAAATAGACAACAGTATTTCACTTTCTTCATAAACATTTTATGCATCATAAAGTCTTTCACTCGGTCACTTGCTGTGGTTATCTTGGAAAAATGTTGCCGTGCTCATTCTGACAGTATTCATTTTATATACTTTATAAAAAGCTATAATGTTTTAACCTTTTCTATGAATACTTGTGCTCATTATCCCACTAAATAATATGGAATCACAAGGGCCTAAATATAATATACAGTATTTATATTGTAACGCCCTCGCCTGGTGGTGAGGAGGAAGCGCCCCTAGGCGCTCGTAGTACCGCTGGGCATGCTGGGAGTGGTAGCCGGGGAGAGTCTGAGGGTCAGCAGGATGACCAGCGGCTGACCCTACCTGTGTAAATAATGTCCTAGTAGTTCTAGTGCCCTGTGTAGTCTTGTAAAGGTATAGCGTGTTGTTAAGTAATTACCACCCTAAAGATGTATACGTGTTCCGTCAGTCTCCTCATGTGTGTGTATATCCTGTGTTTGGTTTTGTGTGGTTGTTAACGAATAAAGCAAATGCTTGGTTTGTTAATCGTGACTCCACTGGTCCTTTGTTCTGAAAAGAACCTGTAAACGCTACATTGGTGTCAGAGTGGGATGGGATAGCCCTTCGCCGGGGACGGCGATTTAAGCAGGGGAGAGTGTAACGCTTACGGCCGACAGGCACTGTGTAAGAGCCGGCGTACCAGAGCGGGTGACGTCACCTCCCTTCCCTGTGATAGCAGGACTACAGCTACTGGACTGTAAAGAGGTCTCTCTTTGGCTCACCGGGCTGGGTCCCTGCAGAGTGACACGGGAGTCCCGGATTCGAGCTCCCGACGGTGGGGGGCCGACCTAATGCGGCAAGGGCGACCGCCTGAACCCCCGTTGTGTTACAATATAGCTCAAACTATTACCGTATTCCACTTTCTTTGTAAACATCTGCATGAATTTCTTTGACTCATGATTATGTCAGAAACATTTTAACCTCTTGACATGGGATTTCCCTGGAAGTGTTAATTTGGCACAGCTAGATGTGTGAACCACTTACAAGCCCATGAGTGAGTTCAGATAATAATGTATGTATATGTGGGAGATTTACAAGCAACTGTAAAGACCAGTTGGAAAAAAAGTCCCAAAGCAGGTGTCCAATGCCAACAATTCCCCAGTAAAACAGATGCACATACTGTAGAACACTACTGACTTCAGAGGAGTGTTGTACTCTGTACTCTATGATGAATGATGGCAATCAGTGTGCAGCAGCCACCATCTTCAACAACTTGGCTGGGTAGACTTTACCACACTCTCCACACCCTCTGATCAAAGAAGAGTCCTTAGTTTAGCTATAATATTAATAAGGCCTTACTTCGCCGTGCTATTGAATGCAGGATATATAATAAAATTGATTGTTCATCTTTTGCTTGTAAAATGCTATAAAAATATATGATATTATAATTGATCGAAAATATGTTTGTCTTGTAACTCTTAAGCAAAGAGTTTTTCTCCAGGCTTAGACTCTTGAGACAAGCTCATGTCCAATTTCTTGTATTCTACTTGGACTGAGTTTTCTCGGCTTCCCCCATGGTCTTCAATCCTGTGTTTAATGCTCTCCATCTATACCATGTGCAGGTGAAGCCTCATTCCCTCCTGACTGGGAGTTTCTTCTTGAACTCCAACAGAAGGAATTATGCTGCAATGCTTTTCTTGGGCTGCAGCCCCAATCTGAAGTTTTGACAGTGGATAAGTATTTTTATGTCACTAATTTCTACCACGAAATGCTAAACGAAGACAGAATATACGTATCAAATAGGACTTTTTTAATAGTCTTTGAAACCTGAAACTGGGTGCCATAAAGAAAATTGCCATTTCTGCACCTTAGAACCTGTCAGTCCATTCCCTTCTGTAGACATGGCCCTCCTCCTGTCTTTCCTTCCAGCTCACTAACTATTCTAGACTTCCTTCTGAAATCAGAAGATAGTCTCCCAGCAGCTACT
This sequence comes from Lepisosteus platostomus, assembly GCF_059453375.1. NCBI lineage: Eukaryota > Metazoa > Chordata > Actinopteri > Semionotiformes > Lepisosteidae > Lepisosteus > Lepisosteus platostomus. The sequence continues at coordinate 81,520,731 of NC_142611.1, read as the reverse complement.
TCAAACATTACTGTTTTATTGTACTGGACATTTCTGGTTTGATGTTCAGTAAATGGTAAACCTCCCTTTGTTTCTGAATTCAAGTATTACATGATAATGAACAACCCATATTTATTAGCACACAACGGAACAGAGAAAGGATCAAAGTTCCTCTTTGGTTTTCCATGACTGCATCATGGCTCGGACAGCGCTCAAACCTCAGCCCCTTTGTCAGTTTTTAATTGCAAGTTGGAAATTCCCAGTGGAAATCCGCCATGAAGCAGTGGTGTTGTAATTTCTGATTGGCAGGTGTTTCGATTTTATCTGGGGCTGTCTGCTTGGAAATGTCTCGGTGTTTATCTTGCATTACAAGGCAGGAAGAGAGCTACAGGCTTCCCAGCCATGTGTCTCATCACAATCTGGCTGTGGTTCTGCTCCTACGACGTGTACGTCCAGGCTCGGGGGCCGGCGGTTCCTCTTCTGAAGTCAGACTCCAAGCAAGGAGGCAAAGAACAACAAGCTCCAGTTTAACTTTAAATTCAAAATATGAACTGTACGCACAGAGCTCCGTATGGCACAGCCTTACAGTATGTTCTAGTCCAATATTTAATGTAACCCATTACAAATATTGCCACACAACTCCAGATGTAGCACTAGAACCACTCAAGGAAATCTAAGCAGCTCCATATTTCACTGGTGTTTCCATTTGCTGTTATGGTTTGAACTGTTACATGTAAGTCTTTTTTTCACATTAACATGAGGACCGTTTTACACTTACTGGCTTATCTATGTTTTAACATACTCACACCAGGGCCAATCTTCCAAAAAAAACTTTAACCTACCAGTACGACTTTGGACTGTGGGAAGAAACCTGAACACCCAGAGGAAACTCACATGAATGGAGAGAAAATACAAACTCCACACAGCTTACAGTATCTGAAGTCCTACTGCAAAAACAAAATTGGTTTATTCATGGAGCAATTTTACATCTAATTAATTCAAGGCTTAGAAATGGAGGTGGGCATTTCAGATGTATTCAGACCCATGCATTTTTTTTAATTATCTTGCTTTAAAGCTTGCAGACTTTGAAGTAGAAGTTCATATTTGTTATGTACACAATCTGCTCCACACATTACTTACTATACTTTATTGTCCCAGATGGGAAACTTGCATTCACAGCAAAAACCAACAGGATAGAAATAAATTAATAATAAATAGATAATAAGAAATAAATGGAAAAGTCATGTTTGCATAAGTACTGAAACCCTTTGCAGCTGTAGACCTAAATTAATTTATCACAGAATTATTTTACTGAGCCTGTGTCTCCACTGCCAGTGAGAGTGAGAGAAATGTGTACTTATGATTGGAAATATGCACAATATTTGTAAATGGCATTTACTCTGTTCATTGTGGTGAAGGTTTCACCTGGCTCAGTGGACTTTTTGAGAACTGCCCCCAAATAAATCTTTTTCTTCACAGCCCTGTGCTATAGCAGCAACGCCATCATTTCTCCGGCAACTTGCCTTCACTTCCTCATGCGCCACATGAGCGTGACAGAGCCACATGATCTGAGAATAAAAACAACCTGCGTCTGCGAGATTCATTGGTCAAGTAGAGAATTTCAATCAATGATTCAGCTGTGACGACCACAGTGCTTCAGATATAAGTCAGATATAAGGTCACTAAAAGATCAGGAGAGGAGTATAAAAGTCTCCAGATATCTTTTTGAGTACAGTCTATTCAATCACCAAGAAATAGACGGTGCATCATAACACCCAGATACTACCTTGATCCCTGAAAATATACTGAATCAAAATCACTTACTCTGTGAACAAGAAGCTATTAAAATTTTATTGTAACGCATACGGCCGACAGGCACTGTGTAAGAGCCGGCTAACCAGAGCGGTGACGTCACCGCCCTTCCCTGTGATAGCAGGACCACAGCCGCCGGGCTGTGGGGAGATCTCTCTTTAGCTCACCAGGCTGGGTCCCTGTTGAGTGACGCCGGAGGCCCGGGTTTCGTCCCCGACGGTGTGGGGCCGACCGTAAGTGGCAACGGCAAGGGCGCCCGCCTGAACCCCGAAGCGTTACATTATCATTTATGAAAAGCTTTGGTTTGAATGTAAGTCAATAAAGTGATTTACATCTCTACAAACTGTGTACTGCATATCCCCACATCGTTAGCCTCCTGTAAATCTAATATTGAACGCCCTTAACATTAATTGTGGCTATAAATCTTATTTTTTGCTGTGTTAATTCAATAAATGGCTTGTTTCCTTGCACAGCCTTTTGATATGTCACCCTGACATGTTTTTTGCATTGTCCCCTTATTCATTTTTATGCTCAAACATATTAAAAATATATATATTTTTTAGGGTCTGTCCAGCATAAATGAACATACAGTACTCAGGCCTCTTACTAGCAAGGAACATTTTGTTAAATGATTTATACAGAAACTCCCTGTCACAGAAGTTGATCTTGTCGCATATGTTAAGAATTAAAAATCACACACTTGGCATAAACAGTATCGTTCAGTCCTGTGAGAAGAACAGACGTTTCACATCTGGGTGCCTCTGTGCACCAAAAATGGTAACTCCAAGGTAACATCATCATCGGCTTTCCTCTGTTTTTTCCACCCGCGCCTCTCCCTGGTGCCAAGCTTCAGGACAGACCACTGCTCTGCGTTGGCAGGATTTCTCCTTTCTGTCCTCCTGCCGAGCCTGTCTGACCCATTGACAAACCCCAGACACTCAGAGCTCCAGCTCAGACTGCCAACTGGCATCTCAACTGGGGACACTGTGGGACATTTCAGCTTTTCAAACTTGACTCTAAACCACAAGTGATCCTATTTTAGTCTACATTGTAAAATGCGTTAATTGAACTGGAGACTACTTGCTTGATTTCATTTAATTTAAAATTTGTCATTGCTTTTTTGATTGACCTAATCTCTTCTCTGGCAAAACCACACTTATAAGTGTACATTTTATATCTATGGCTGTGTAACCTACTAATCCATGATAAAACTGCGCCTGACCTTGTTTATTCAAACTGAAAAAAAAAATGAGAATGTGCAATCCTATGCCAATTAACTAAGTCAAATGCACGTTTAGAAAGGGTGGTCATTCCAAGCACTAGCTCATCTCGTTAGTTTGATCTCTCCGATATCTACAGTACAGTAAGTTAATGAAACTACTGAATCACTTCTCTTCCTCTGTCCCTCTTTTCAGCACCCTAGCCTCTTTAAAAACTGATGCTTTGTCTTTGTTGCCAATTGTCAACATTTTGATCCATACTAACCCTGTGAACCTCCGATATTCAAGTCCAACTGGAGAAAACTCTTCTTAAGAGTCTGTTATAATCCCCACTGTCTTCAGGGTCTCCTGAAATTTGACTTTTCTGGGGAACTTTTTGCTGCTGTCCATCAGTCCTTTCTTCATTGGACCAAGATGGTTAATGAATACTGGGATTCGTTGATATCCCATCTTCTTTTGATTTTTATATCAAGATCTTTACATTTTTAAACTTTATCAATTTGTTTTATTGACACGTTTCTACCTGTAGCTACTGACATGTCAGTGATGTCCTTGTAACATTTTCTTTGACCAGCATGTTGGGTTGGGCATGTTAACCCTGATCTCTTGATCTCACAGTCTCTGTAGAATGGTATTTTCTAGAGTATACAGTAGTTCCATTTTCAGTCCCACTTACAGGCTGAGGTTTGTGATGGTCACATTCTGGTAGTACAGGTACTGTCACAGTAAATGCACACTTTCCAATTAATTAAGGTTGTTGATTTGCTATGTCTTTTTCATATTCATTTTGTACCAGTATAGGGCAACCTGAGACCACGTGTCTAATGGCTTCTTCACTTTGAATATATGACACATGGGGTTGGTGCTGTCATTAATTATTCTGTTGGTAATGAGTACAACAGAATGCTGTAATTAATTTGTGGCAGTTTCTTTGTCTGATTTTACCTCAATATTTTGGTGATATTTGACTGCCAATTTTATTAAACATTCAGTATTCTTATTATGGAGATGTTCAGACTTATTTTCATAAAGAAGCAAATGAAGTGCAACAGCTGTTCTCTTCTATGAGTTTTCAACTTGAATCCTCTGTCTTGTCTTGCAAAGAATAGCCTGAGTACTTTTAGGTGATGCATATTTGGAAGTATGCATTGTTAGAACATAGATTGGTTAATGTCAAACTTACGATCTTGAAACCTTATGACACAACAGGAATTGCAAGGGTATTAATTGCTGTGATCATGTTTCCAGCTCTGAGTTCACTTCCAAGTGAACATCTGTGCTTGTGCATGTGTAGTATTCAAGTATTTATACGATTCTTTGTGTTCAAGAATTCTAATGATGGTGTCTCAGTTAAGTTTGATATTTTTTGATGTTGTTAGCCTTCCAAGTCTGATTGTACTCTTTGCATGTTTTTTCAATCTGAAATCCTATTTTGATATCTTTACTGAATTTAAATACTGGCTACACAGCCATTACCTTGGCTAAAGACTTGCCTGATTTTGGATAAATTAGCTGCTAAATACTAAACGGGCTGGAAGAGCTCCCCTTGTTTGTAACCTTTTTTATCATCTGCAATTCTTAAATTATCTCAATAAAACTTTATTAGTGCTTAATTCCGAAAATATACTAAAACTGAAATTTATTATTAAATAAAACTGAATATTATAATGCACATACATTGAGTATGTAATAACCAAAGCTGTTCAGTAAGCACTTTAAGATTAGGATGCGTACATTCAGCTGTATTGCTGGGTACCATTTCTTGGAAGTTCATTTGCAAAGGGCTAGGAGGAGTCAAACACCAGGATAAATTCTAACCTTAAGAGACACTTGTGATTTTATTTATTCTTATGCATTATTGCTAATTGAGTTTTATGGCAATTGATCCAAGACTTTAGGGATAAAATATCTCGAACATTAAGCTCTGGAATGAAGGTCATATTTTAAAAATAAAATAAATTTCTTCCATCTTCCGAATCAGTGAAAAATGCAAGGAGTTATCCATGGCTGTCAGCACCACCCCTGGAAGAATAACAAACCCCAAAACAAAAGAATTTTCCCATAAGTACCAGTAACCAAGAACCACTTTTTATTTATTTGTTATAAAGTTACTTAAAAAATAACAGGCATTTTGGAGAATGACAGATGGGAATTCAGTAAAGTGTGGATCGCTAATTTGTGAGCTTCATAAAGTGACGGAGGCAACAGTAATCTAAATACTTCAATGCAAGATCATTTTTTGTGGGAGTCTTTAGGTTTCTCCTTTTACCACAGAAAACATATTTTATTGATTTTGTTTTATGGATTTAATATAAAGGTAAAAAAATATTTATTAGGTCACCTAAAAATGGCAAGCAATCCTGCAGATGTACAGCCTGTAGTTGTATTTCAATGTGTTTGGGCTTTGAGGTATCGAGTGCACATATAGGACTTACAAGCCACCATTGTCTTAAGTAACCTACCACTTGTCCCACTGTGTCCTTGCTATGAAGTGGTACGTCTGTTCTTTTTTAAAACATAGGGTTATCTTTTAGGTCATCATCATTCAATCTTTATTGGTTACAGCTGAGTGAAGGCCTTCTAAAGACTCTTATCAAGGGACGTTATGAACGCAACTAGTAAGAGTCAAGACCACTGCATCTGACAGACCACTAGGGGACGCTCTCCATGCTTCTATCACCACAGTGCGACACGTGCCAGTCCACCAGACTATTACCTACTAATTAACAAACAGACTAGATGGGCCGATTGGCTTTCTCTCATTTGCAACTGTTCTCATGTTCTTCCATAAATTAGTATCTCCCTTCATCATCATCCAACATAATGCTGCAAATTTATTGATTTCATCTTGTTGTCTTACAGAAGGTCTTAATTTGTGTCGGATTTTGGGAACCAGTTCAGATTTCCTTCAAATTATAATGAACTGTTTTTGCAATGTGTCTGGCTCGTTGCCAGTTTAGTATGTTCAGCTTTATAAGGATGTTACATACATTTGTTTGTGATCTAGCCCATTCTTTTATCAGACTCCTCATTGTTCAACGTCTACGTTTTGCATCCATATGTGAACAAAAGCAGCAATAATTTGTGGATAAAAGATATCTTTTGATTTTATTCATTGACCCCAATACACACAACTGTTGACATCATGACACAAGCTCTGGAAGAGAGAGAGAGTCACCTTCTCTAAACTCCTTCAAATCCAGACTCAAAACCTTCTTCTTTAAAGAGCCTTTACTGAACTGGTTCCAATCTTCACCCCTCTGCTTTTCCTAGTACCACCATCCACGGTCTCTTCTGTATATTGTAATTGTGTTTTATCTTGTGTATTCTTTTTATTTATTGTTGTTCTCATTCTGTAAAGCACTTTGAGAAGCCACCTTTAAAGGCACTATATAAAATAAAGTTTATTATTGTTATTATTATTTACTTAAAATCACTACTGTTTCTTTAACTTAAAAGTGCATTCTTGTGCTTTAGAGACTATGGAGTGATCTTACTGTATATGGTATTACTTTCCTCATGTCAGAGTGGATGGGTTAATTCAGGACAGGTGTAAATGCTGGGAGTTCCAGAGATCCAGAAGATGCAAGAAGCAGAAGAGGAGGAAGCAGAAGACAACAGAGAGTTTCTGCCAAGTTGCTATGGCTAACAACAGCTGTGTGGAAAAGTGGTTAGGGTTTTTGGCTCATGATTGGAATTGTGTGGGTTCAAATCCCAGATGGAGAACTGACATTGTACCCTTGAACAATACACTGCACTTCAATTATTCCATTCACATACCCACATACTGTATGTCAAAAGATACAAAAACATCTTTACGAAGGATATGATTGCACCTGATTCACAGGTGTAAGCATTACTAAAAGAAAAGAAAATGAAAATGCTGAACTCAGAAAACAGTGCTACATTGGATACATTGCTACAATTCCCTGGTATTTCAGAAAATGGTACAATTTGTCCAGTGGTTTCTTTCCAAGTGCCATAGCTCCCACATCACACAGCCCATTTCTCTGAAACTTACATCTTCAATTTCAGTTTCCTGCATTTATGTGTTGCTAATAAAGTCCACAAATCCTTCTAAAACAAAATGTTCATCCCTGGAGCCAGATACCTCCTTCTCAGCTGAGGAACCAATGGCAAGAAACCCAGAACAGGAACACTAGCCTTTCTTCTGATGACTTACTGGGGCAACTGCTGCCTTGGCCCTCTGATGTGCACCTCTACTCTCTGAGGAATTTTACTGTGGGCTGTCTCAGGAACCCAGAGCAAAACTGATCTCTTTAATGCTGATGGTCTTATTTGCTACAATAAGAGAAAATTGCTGATGCTCTGTTGCTTTCATGCACCATGGAACAGTGAAAGCATCAGATACTTGAAGATAGACAAGCTTAGAAAGTAAAAATCATTACTAAAATCTTCTTTAAGCACAAACATTGCAAAATACATTCTCTGCTTAAAATCTATCTGGTTAAAGTGAAGGATAGTAGATGCTGATCTAACTTACATTTTGTCAACCTGCCAGATGTTGACAAGTCAGGTAGATGATCCTGTTGCTTTCTTGCAAACATTTCTACCATGTTGGCTTTTTTCACTGACCACCAGACCCCTCTGAATCATGAGGGCACATAGAATGTATGAGGGTTTCCGAGCACAGAGGCCCTGAATCAAGCCTTGGATCATCATATTTAAACTTCACTACATTGGTTGGCAGCTCATGCTTCAGGAGGCCAGGGAATTTGATGCACCACTTCAGAATGATTAGGCTTACTCTTCTTCTTTCTGGATTATTCTTCCCTCACTATACAAAGCAGACATGCCTTCACCCCTGGGTAGAAATCCCTCTGCAAGTTTTGAGTGACCTTTCTCCCCAGGTCTGTATGAAGATCACCCACATGTTGCGGTGTTGCGGAAAACCAAAGCCCTGTTTATGGTCTGGGCCAATTGCTTTTTGTTGTCAGACACAGCCATTGTTTTTTTTTATGTATGTGCTTTCCCAAGTGGAGGATATTCATTTATTTTATATATCAGATAATCAAACCTGGTGATATGTAAATATGTTGAGATTGTAATACTCTACTTGTTCCTTGGGGTGTATTACTATACAGCTGCACCACCTCTGCAAGACTGAAGAACATTAGTTTGGGCTTACGGGTGTGTGTTTATATACTGGCTTGAAGCATACTTTCAGAATATGCTAAGCATATGCATATTCTGCTATTCTGCTTGAATATGATGTACAGTAATTCATGTTACATATTGTATATCCACCTGAATGCATGCGAACAGTTACCAATGACAGGAGACTGAGTTCGTCTTTACTGTAGATGTTTCAGTAGCTAATTGATCCAAGGATCTCTTCCAACCATAACATCCATCACCATTTACTGGTGAAGCTTGTCCTTTACTGCTGTTTTTGAACATCTTTAAATTTAACATTACAGTGTTATTTCCAAGAATGTCCTCACTTGAATTCACAGAATTTCTGTAATATTCCCTTGCTGAAGAAGAAGACTTTAACTTGACACCTTTTCGCTATGTGAGTACACTCTCCTCTCTGCCTCTAAATACTTCCAGATCTTTGCATAAGATTTACATGTGTGTGATGCTTAGCGACTGAGAAATAACAATGTAAAATGATTTTTTTTCATGTAGACACAAAATATACCTTTATAATGAGCATATGTTCGCTTCAGCATCACATGACCTCCACTGATATATTTCCAGATAACTGACCAGGACAGGTGCTCCTTTGATACAGTTCCAGGAATCACTTGAGCCAAGCACTGGCAGTTAATTCTTACTTACATCAGAGCGAGTCTTTCTGAAAACCTGCTTCGGAAAATGTACAGTATCGATTTTAAGAGAAATAACTCTGAAAGTTACTATCTTTTTTGCAAGGTTTCTGAATGATTTATTTGGAGAGTACTTTTTTCTTGTTTTATTCGAAATCTAAAACAATAAACTTTATTTGTTGAAACTATATTGTTGCATTTGGAAACAGAACAAAATGTAGTTCTAGGAGACTAAGACTGCAGTAGATACTGTACATAGCAGCATTGTGGAGTAGTGATGAGGTACAGTACAGTATCTACATATGACAGGAAGGTTGAGAGCTCAAGTCTTGTCTTTGCACCTTATGCAATAAACTTCTCTGAGATTGCTCCAGTAAAAAGGTTCAGTTCTCGACATGTTGTCCATTATAAATGGGATTTTGTTCTCAGCTGATTTACCTGGTTAAACAAGCTGGACAGCCTGCGGGTTGCGTACAGTACAGTACACTAAGATCATTAACATATCTGAACCACTTCAGCTCATTAAGGTTTTTGTGGCATAAAGTAGAAGTAAGAGCACAGTCTGGAGGGAATACCGGGCCATCACAGCGATGACCCCAAGAATGCCGGTCCCCGCTTACACAGCTGAAATAAAAGGTGGTAAAGAACCTGGATCAAGGTACAATGGCAGTATCTGCAGAAGGAACTCACTTTCACCAGTTGAGTGTAGAGTGTAGACCAAAATAAGCGGTTAGCTTATGTTGAGTCAATTATGGGCAGTGATTATGTTGTGCTCTCTAACCCTGAGCAGATTATTGAATCACAACCCCATTCTCTGTCTCTGTTTCTGTTCACATCTCTATACTGCTGAAGGCATTTCATTAGCCTGGTGAAATTGCCTCAGCTTTGCAGGAGATAAACACACCTCAATTTATGAGAAGAGAAAATCTAGCAGTGTGGGACAAAGTTGGCACTTTCAAGGTATATTCTGTCATTTTTTCAGCTGATTTTTCACAGAGATTGAAAAATCAGCTCTAATTTTGCTTCTTTTAAAAAAATGCAAAGGCATATTGGGATGTTCCAGCTGTAGGCAGTAATTATAATTGATCTCAGACTTTAAACTATCAGCACAGGTCCTAAGTGGATGGCAATATGTCATCTAATACACCAGGACCAGACAGGATTTATGAAAGGCCAGTTTGTTTCTATGACATATGGTGCCTCTTCCCCGATCTAGCTTGAACCCCTCATGAATGACGTCCTCTTGTACAATGTTTTGTTTAGATGCAGAGAAGGTATGTGATCTCCTGGAATGGCCAGCTGTTCTGGAGCACTTGGGTTTTGGCCCCTCCGTTTTAAGTGCTCAACAGTCCCACCCCTTGTGTGTAGACCAGTTCTGCATTGTCCCTTCATCTCTCACTGTGCTGATGACATTCTTCTGTTCTCTCTGATAATTCCACTTCTGTTCCCGAGGTCTCAAATCTATTTGCTAACTTTAGCAGACTGTCTGAGTATAAAATAACTTTGTCAAAATGAATCCTTATTTTTTTAAACCCCATTACTGCGATCACTGCCTGAATTCAATATTCATATTGAATTGTGGTGCTCAGCTTTTTCTTATTTGGCTATTTGGAACTCCTCTTATTTTCAGCAGATTCATACATAAGACTTTGATGTAGCTCCTGAATAAAATTAGAGATGTGGTGGCACCTCTATTTTAAAAATGAAAACTCCTCCTTACATCAGTTTCTGGTTTTCCCTGGTTCCCATTCCACTCTCACCACCACAACTACCGCCGATGAATTGTGAACCATAACTGGTTTTATTTGGTTTTGTTTTCATTTGAAATTTTTAATTTTAAGTTGAATGGTTCAATATAAGGTATTCCTTTAATTGCAGGATCTGCTAATTTTCTGCTCCAAAGAGCATGGAGGTCCCTCTGTCAAATGGGTCAACTAACTGCAAACCTACTGGGTATCTGGAAGAAGAAAGTCAGCTCTTTATCTTGGCAGCTCTTCTGAAATTGCCTCAGATTTCACTGATTTGGAATACATTTTCTTTGTTGTGGGGTTCTCAGCTCTGACCTACACGGAGTACAGAGGGCCGTCGCTTAACGTCTCCCCACTTTTATGCCACGGACTTTTTGTGACCATGGCTGTAAAAGTTCCCTGAAACTCCACCCTTAAGCCAGAGTTCACAGTGCAAAAATGGCAGATTTCCAGTAAAATCACTGAAACATTGTTTTGTATTATGTAACAGTCATTACAGATATATATATACAGTATATTATTATAACATAATATTATTTTACAACAGTATGTGTTTGAGATATTTATGTAATTTTTACATAATTCCTAAGCCCTGAGTTTACACCCACTGAGCACAAAGCGCCCTAACAGAGAAGTTCAGACAGCCCAGGGAGCGCTCAGCGAATCGCCCATGAGACTGATCCCGAGGAGCATGAATAAAGGGGGTCGATGTTTAAAATTCTTAACGGGGACCGTAAAACAGCGAGATTAAGCAAATCGGAGAATCATTTCCCATAAGAAACAATGGAAATAGGGGTTAAAAGGGGACTGGAGGATGTGACTATTCCCCAGAAGCTCAACTGCAACATAGGACTCCACAAGAATCAATGTATTTCAATAGTAATAGGAACCAGAACATGATGTACATGTACAGGAGTGTACACTCACATTTTCTGTGTGGAAACAGAATGAATACTGCAAAGGCCCATTAAGCTGAGCACTTAAATTTAATATAACCTTGTCTGAATTTTTTTAGAAACACTTAGAATTTAAAAAATGAACAAACAAATGAGAGAGTGTGTGCGTATGTAAGAGCAGTATTATACAGTATATTCCATTTTAATTTAGTGAAAAGGCAGGAAAGGGGAGAGCATGGGGCAGATGGGGTGAGATCATAAGGATGCAGGTTGCTACAATATGTACAGTATTTCATATAATTTTATTTAGTTTTATACTGTACATAAAATTTTAATTTAACAGCACTTTGCTCTCATTTTCATGTGTACAGCATGCACATGATACACTGTCATCTTGTGCACAAACAGCATCCCACATCTCCCACTGCTTCGTCACTCACTGAGATGAGTTATTGGGCTCAGCTCTGAACCTGCAGGACTAGCTGCCAGCACCTCTCAGGGCCTGCGGGAGATTTGCACACTCCTGAGCTGTCCTATTTTATGGCTGTCAGACACTGCCTTGCCCTCTCATCCGGTTGATCCAATTATTTCAAGAATCCCTACAAGAGCTCTAGTCTAAATCACTTTCTTCTCTCCTCTTAAATTAGTCCTAGCTCTTTTGGAACAGAAATCTAGACAAGGTCAGATGGCTGTCCTGGTTGAGACACAGTCTACGTGAAAACTTTCTCTTCCTCTTAAAGCACACCATGCCAGCTACTCCATTTTAGACACAGAGACAGTTCCACATGAAGGTTACTCCTGACTGACTCTGACATAGACGCACTCAGGGTGAATCTAGAGGAGTGTTCTGTAACAAAGGGCTTTTGGATATTGAGACAAAAATGTTTCTGGACATACAGTAACTTATCTGACAGTGTGCCTGAGCCCTTGACTGCTACCTCTCACAGTGGTGATTTACAAGTCACACTGTACATACTGTAGCATGGCATATTTTATCTGAAGCACCAGCTGCTTTAAAAAAATCCTTTTGATGTGCAGGAACTGTGACAGCATGATCAGATGCTTTCTATCATCTTCAGAAAATCTTTTCTTCTTACGAGCTTCCACGTGTTATTTTCTGTTGTAGTTGTCTAGCCCTGCTTTAAAAAAGTTTGAGTTGAAAGTTGTTTGAAAACAGAACTTGACACAATAGCTGTGAGAGACTGTGCACAGTTGCAAAAATGCGAGCAGGAAGGGATTGTGTTTGCAGTTGCCATTACAGGCGAAATACATGGAATCATTAATGTGGTTAAAGTTCAGAGGGGAAAAAAAGTCCTTTCAAATTCTCTGCAGTGGAAAACAACATCGTTCCCATTGGAAAAACTGCAGAGGGGGTTGTTGGAGAAGTACATGACCTCTTCCTACTGTACCTCTGTGCCATCAGCCTGCGTTTTCTGGACTCTGGATCTGCTACAGATCCCAAATTCACTTTATATAACTTTGGCTCGATGTCTGTAAACAGTGCCTTCTGGCAGCAAGCCCAGCTCTGATTGTGGCTCCAAGACCACTTTGCAGGGAACCAATTGATTCTTCTTTCACTTAATTCCTCAAGAGGACAAACTTTAAAACAGATACTGTTCCCTTGGCTGCAAGCACTGCGGCAGACAAGAGCTGAAGTCTGAGCAGCTTTGTGGGGTCAATTACATATTTTTGTTTCAGCAGATGGCATCTCTGTTCCCAGCATTCCCTGTGTGAGTTCACTCAATCTTGTCTTGGCACTGTGTCCGAGCTATTTTTAGGATTCTGCCCCAGTGGTACACCCTAATTGTTCACAATGACACATTTGTTTTAACTGGTAAGGCACCAATATGCGGTGAAGCTGAACTGTTCATATATGCAGTACTCAGGACAGGGTCCTCCCAACCTTTCCACGACTTATCTGCTATTTCACTGATTTGCTGTTTTAAAGATCCATATCTTCAATTGCATCTTTAGAATTTCTGTTTTAAACAAGAATGGAAGCAGCCATTTCATCCATATATTTATTTTTCCACCTAAAATACTTTGAATCCAGTGAGATGTTTAACCTCTATGGTCTTCCTTTGATTCCTGATTGTGATCTTAATTGTTGTTTAATTTTTTAATTGGTGTGTTGCTTCACAGAATAATAATCAATAGCGCTAACCGACTGATTAGTAACCAAAAATCAATAACTGAAGGTAATATAGGTATTATATTATAGGTAGTGCTATTCCAGATTTGACTGGGTGAACATGAGGTTAATGAGATGAAACAAGGATAACTTCATGTCAGATCACCGTGGTCGGTACTGGGAAGCAACACAAACCGAACGTGAGGGATGACTGGATGGTAATAAGTGATCTTTGACATGTGGTACATTGCACATTTTGATGTTTTAATCAACAGCAATGTCCAAATTCAGTATACCATGCTAATCTCAGGAAAGATTTCCTAATAGAATCCTTTTCTTTTCACCCACACAAAACTTTAAGGAGGGAGAGTTGGGAGAGCTGTGAAGGATTGGCAAATTGGTTATGAAGAAGGCTTTCATCCCAAGCCACACCTCCGTTGCCTCACTTTCGGCTTCAGCAGTCAGAAACGTCTTCCCGGAACGACTGGTAAGGGGGACATGCTTTCACAGGGTCTGTTTCCCAGAATGCGGATGGCATGATGGCCCCACGCTATGCCACCACGATTCTTGTTTGTGTGAAACATTTACTTCAAAGGCCGCCCACAATGAGTGGGTAGGCCTGTCGCCTGCAGCCTTCAGTCTGTGCTGTTCCCAGACTGATGCTATATTCTTTTACCAATCCCAATTTACACATCCATGAAGGAATGGGCTTGTCGTTTTTGTTCTTTTAATGCACAATGATCAGGTTCAGAGTCAGTATCTAAGGTATTCTTACTCTACATAGACTTATTAAGTTAAACTATATTCATTTTTTTATCTTGGAATAGGTGGTCAGAATGAATTCAGATGGAAACAACAGGAAAAGTAAGATACAGTAATTAATAAATTACTTCTGTCACGATCATCTCTCCCTCCTCTAGAGGGTGCTCCTACCTTTTTGTATTTAGTTTAGTTTAAGTTCCGGCACCTGTGTCCTGGGCTCTCGGCTCTGCACTGTAGTCCTGTCTGTCTGAGTCCGGGGCTCGGTGCTCCCGGCCTCGTTACCCTTTTTTTAACTTCCATGTTCTTGGTTCCATGTCCCCGTTCCCTGTTTTTACTCTTGTTGTCATCTTGGATGGACCTCCTGGTTTTGGATATTGGACTGTGCCCTGGGTTCCCTATTTGGACTGTGTTGGACTTGTTCACCTGAGCCAGGCCCTCCGAGCACCTGATCACAGCCGCCGTGCCCACCTCTCTGTCATCCCATCCTGATCCTGCCGTATTTCCCCTGAAGTCTTCCAGTCACTTCCGGATTATAACATCTGCACAGGGTCCTAAACAACACATTCGAGAGTCTGAGCGGGCTCTCATGACAACTTCCTTGCTTTTCATATTGTATTTTTCATCCCAAAGAACTTTGGGATGCAGGAGGCTCCCATCCATTGTGCCTGGAAATGCAGTGCAGCTCCCACCTCTGCGACACTCAGCTGCACAGCAGATCAGGAAAGAACTGAGAAATTGCTTCACCTATTGGATTAAGGCGACACCTTTGGAAGGCCAGAGCTTGTATTTCCAGAGTGGAATTTAACCATAATACAGGGGTCCGTTACTCTTCCAAACAGTGTTTTGAGATTTTTAATGACCAGTAAATCATTAAAGCTCAGCTTAACATCTTATCCCAAGTTGTGACAGAGAAGCCTGTCATCATACTGGGGCATTAGTTGGGAAATTCTTTATTTTTGGGGAAGATCACCACTTTCAGCTTCACCAGCACTACTTACAGTACTATAGCAACTTGGTTTTCCTTGGAGGTCTCGCAGTCCAGCACAGATTCAGTAAAAATCCAGCCTTCTTTAGCTTCTGAGAACAGGTAGGATCAATCTAGATCACTGGTGTCAGACTACATTCCTGTTGGAGGGCCTAGTATCTTCTGGTTTTTGTTCCAGACTTAGCAGTCGATTAAACAATTAGCCTAATTATTTTCTGTGAAATGTTGGATAATATACTGTATATGTTGTGCATCAGTTATGATGAAGTTATGTTTGACAAACCAGATGTTCCCTAAGGTTTTTTACATAGCATGTTCCTAATTACAACAACCCTTTGTGCAAAGAACTCCCTCCTGTTCTCAATTTTAAATGCATTTTTACTTTAGTTTTCACTTGTGCCCTCTGGTTCCTGTTCCACAGTTTATTCTGAAGAAATCCACTGGGTCGACTTTGTCAATGTCTTTGAGGATTTTGAGTAGATGGATCAGGTTCCTCATTGTCTTCACTGTTCAAAACTCAAAAGGTTCTGTTCCCTTGGGCTGTCAGTGCAGCACTTTCAGCCCTGGTTTTGCTGTCTAGTGCCACTGGTCTAGAAGGTGGTAACACTGGCATCATGTACTGAACACTGATATCACCAAGCTGGTGTACAAAGTTGGTAGAGACCCAGAAAGACCTGTGGCTGTAATTAGAATTATTCTAGAAGGTATTAGCTACCTGCACACAAAAAACAAATTTAGAGTGCAATGGACACTGCAAACGTTTTATGTTTGTAAAATATTTACCTTCTGAAGAACAGAATAGCTGTTACTGTCCAGAGGGGCAGTCCGCTCGTTCCCTTAATAGTCTTCCATGCTTTTCTTTGTTCTCATTTCAAGAGGCTCCCCAGGCTGGTCACAGGTCAGCCTTGAGTATCATGGATCACTGTGATACAAAGGGGAGATTTGTAGCAGCAAGGTTTGGCATCAAAAAACAGTAGAATCCAATTAAGAAAATAAATAAATAAAACCCACATTAGTCTGTATTTAGGCTACATTTTTGAGGTTGGTAAATGAAAGGCTACTGGAAACCTCAAAGTTAAAAAAATGATCATAAATACAAAGCTTTACTTGACTCAAGTTTTATTTGAGAAAATCTTTCTTTGGTATTTGTTTTTTTATGACAGTGATAAATGCTTCGCATGAGAAATCTAAGAAAACAATGAAAATCTTTCTCTAATAGAGTGGTTCAGAGGAGCACTGATAGCCACACTTCAGGTTCTCATGTTCACACCAGAACAGGGATTCGGCTACAGTGAATGTGATATTATATTGTAGCAGATAGCCCATGGTGTTCTCACAACCTCTCACCACCTGTAAAACATGCACAATATAAAAACTAATCCTTAATATTTAAAAGTTAATACTTAAAGAGTTTCTCGCAAACAAAAATTAATTGAATTAACTACCATTTTCATATTCATCCAATGGAAATACTGTAGTCCACTTAGTAAAAAAGAAAGGGATTGTAATTCATCAGATCTGCTTTTTACCTCCAAATCAATAATGACAAACAAATCACTATTTTCATGTTCGTCTTGTCATATTTTCTGCAGCCACATGGCGATTTTTCTCCTCAAGAGCAACACTTATACAGTATATCAAATACTTTACTGCCTTTACATACTGTATGGAAGGACTCTGTTTCCTTTAGCAATAAGGTATCTGCACATTTCAGAAGTTTCCAATGTTTCAAAACCCACTATAACAACAGATTTGCATTGCAAAACCAAGTGGCTTAATTCAACTGTTTTCTTCCAGTAAGTTACTATACTGGACAGTATATGAAGTGTTAACTGAAGGTACAGTATATGCTGCACTACTGAAACAATACATCTAAAGATTTTGTATAAAAATACTCTTTATAAATCATTTAAAAATCCTCTCTTAATCCTGTGGTAAGTAAAAGAAACCATTTTCAATGAGAAAAATGATTTTCAATTATTTTTATCATTGAACACACAGCAGTAGGCTGTGACTTCTTCATAGAAAATGGTCTTATGAGTGTCCAAATGAACAAAGTTTCCTTTAATATGACACATATTATAGCCTTTGAAAACAGAGTAATATATTGTTTTTAGTTCATGATTCAATATTAAGTTTGCATACCACTACAGATACTTAAGTTTATTTCTTAAAAATGTCAAGAGTACTAAAAATCTTAATGTTTTTATTGGTTTGTTTTTAAAATAATAAAAAATAAAAATACTTTTAAAAATCATAACCATTCAGATCCTGAAAATATCCATTGTAAACCTTTGCTCCTGGTTTCAATATGGATAGAAAGGTGTATTGATTTTACAGACATTAACAAACAAAAGTTTCATTTTTTAGATGGTTTGCAAGATAAGAAGGAGAAGGAAAAAACAGTTTACATGAAATTTGTACCACAACAACTGATTGGAGATCAGCCTGTTGCAGCCTACGGCAGCCTGTTAAAGCATGCCACTGGCACAGCCAAATCTTGAGAAGAACAGCAACACAAAATGGAAGTTAAACATCAAAAACTCATGCAGAACACAAGATAATTGTTGGCGGCTGCAGGAGCCAGCAGTCCCTCCGATCTCCTCAGAGATGAGATGAGTTTCACACCAGCTAACTGTGCCCAAACCCCGACACAGCTGCCCGCCATGGGCATCAGAGGGGGAAAACTCTGGCTCTCTGGCTGCTGGCAGCAGGGGCTTCTCGAAATGAGATAAGCTCTTCACAAGAAACAAAGCAATACAAGGAAATGGATCCAAGGTCAGCAGGAGTTCAGGACAGAACCGCAGAGATACCAGGGGCCTGTCCAAAACCTACAAAAATTGGAATCTTTCTCTGTGTGTGTAGAGTTGTCTATATTGGTTTGCACTCTCTTGTGCTGCAGGATATATTTAGAATTCAGAGGAGAACTATAAATTCTTACGATATCATAATTATAACCCAGCTGGAAACACGGCAACACTCCCTGCAGCAGATGTAGGGTCTGAAGCAGCTCTTATATCATAGTCAGTGGGTGACAAAACACTGCGTTTTCTATGAATAGCAGGTCAGCACTCAGCTAAGAAACCAGGACCATTTGCATCTCAGAGCTGCAGAATTCAACTGTGTTTTTGCTCAGATCCCCAAAGTATGATTTGCAGAAGTAAATGACTTCCGCAAGGCTGATCTAGAGAGATTCAGCAGTGCTTTACAAGGAACAATTGCATAAGCAAAAACTAGTGATCTGTGGACTCTCGGCAGTTGTACCCTAAGAAAGATTTGATTCAAGGTTATGGTACCAAGAGATCAGGTGCAGAGACTCCCAAAACGTGTCCTGTCCCACAAGGATATGAGGCTGGCCACCACTAATATGAGGTTTTAAAAATGACAAAGGAAGCCTGTTCATTAGTCACTATTTCTTTTGTGCAGAAACAGGAGTATACGGTTTTATGACTTGTTTATTTGTCCTGGCAGAGCTGTCCTAGAACACTGTAACCTCTGGCTGTCCCTGCAATGCAACCTCAAATGGAAAATGCTGTCATCTTGGACAGTGTTAAACATCTTCTTTGATGAAGAAGCCTATTGTTTTTACATGTGTAATAGCACAGTTTGGGTTACTACTGCTGCAACAACAAAATGTCAGAATAATTAGTGAGATGTGAAAGTGACTGATTGAGCAGGTAAGTCAGTTGGATCTGGAGATTAGATCAAGTCTCTTCAGCAAAGCTACTGTACTCTTAGGCAATCTGAGATGTGTTTCTGGCATGATACACATCACTTACCATAATCTTATTTTTAGAGTATTAAATATTCCCACTTAAATGAATAATCAACATTCGTCATTGGTGATGCCATAATCATATACTTTCTGTACACATTCAGTACAGTATGCACATTTGCATTGTCATAGTATCAGACCTTCACTTTGATTTCTGCTAGAAAAGGATGATGCACTGTATTGCACATTCTGCAACTCAAAGCCATTTATTTGTAAGATGCTACTGTAGGTCTCTTGCATCTAGACTCGATAACTGATAGAGCACCTGAGCTGGGAAAACAATCAGGATTTAGGATCTTTTTATATTCAGGAATCTATGGAGCCAGTCTGAAGCCAGGGGTCTGGTTGAACTGAAAGCTGAACCTCAAATGTGTCCGAAACGTCTCTGTGGCAAAACCTTGGTCTTCCAGACAATAACCTTGATGCAGCAAAATTGCAACTCTGCTTTATTTTAACATTGTAGAACAGAGCATCTTAAGATTAATCCATGCTTTGTAATATGCACAAAATAAAACCTCACCTTGGTAGTTAAGTCAGCCTTGGAAAAGCACTGTTTCACACAAAAATGTACTAGGAATATGTTTTTATATACTTTATAATTTAGAGATGTTTGACCACTTCCAGCTGTGCCAGCAGCACAATACTCATGTGTGACAGTTTAATGCAATCACTGTAAATGACAGAACATGCTTTTGCTTTAAAAAATGGATCTCTATCGTGGGTTAGTCTTGAGAATTTTCTGTTTACATTTAACCAAGTACATTTCCACAAATGTATCATTTTATTATGTTATATTGGCTTTAAATCCAGTAGTTATCAGAATGCCATTCATCCCAGAAGCAGAGAGCCCATGGTGGGACTGTGCACTGGAAAAGATGGAAGTCCAATGGGCACACATACAGTACACAAACAGAAATGGGTGACTCCAGTTGACCTCCCCACCTTGTCTTTGGGAGTTTGAAAACATTTTAAGCCGACTGAGACATGGGAAGAAAGTGCAAACTTCACACACCTCAGGATAGGGGGGGACACCCCAGCTCAGAATCCAAACCAGGACACAGGAGTTTCAGTGAAGTGAAGCAGAACACACTTCACACCATGACACCAAAGTTTATGAGATGCCACATAATCTCATATTTTATCATTTGCACTAGTGACTTTGAAGAAGCTCTTGTATTACTTACTGTATGTTTAATTTGCAGTCAAATAAACTACATGAGCACTTCAGTGAAATGTTTAGAAACATATACACATATACAGTACTAAACAACAGATGAACACTGCACCATACAGTACATCTTTAAATATTAACACTAAACACTTCACGTCCTTAATACAAATAGATATCCTGTGCCATTTGTTTTCTGTATCGCATCCTGGATAAATAAGTGTGGCGACAGCCTGAAGGAGGCATATTCAGCTGTACCTGTCCATGGACAGGGCTACATGTGACATTCCTCCCATGACTTGTGGTCTCAGGGCATTCTCCCAGCTCTCCCCCATCTTTCACCTCTCTGAAGAAACAGAATGAGCAGTGTTCATATTAAAGTCTGATGATTTAGTGTCAAGTAACACTTCACCAATGTGGTCAATGTAGTCATTTCCTTGTTTACAAACTCCTGGACATATCCGGTTACTGTATGGTGACATGTCTGTCTTGTGTTTTTCCACGGATTTTTGTTCTGGAACACCATCTGTGTTTTTGCTAGAAAGTTTCTGATAACTTTCTATTGCAATTTCATAGTTTTATGTAGTCCCCTTGATCTAGAAAATTGAAAATTGAGACTTAATGTACAGTAGCACCCACTAGTTACTTGGCTCAGTGAACCAAGTGAAAAACTAATTTTTAACTTTTAATATGTGTTGCCTGTTAATATAATTAAAGAAAAAAATGGACTGTGCATTAGGAAAGGTGAGGGTATATCTTCCTCATCACTTTTTCAGTGGGATGAGGTCTTTCAGCTCACAGAGCTACTTTTCCTGCAGATTACTTTATTAACCAAACATATCATATTCCTTGAGACATTCTGATACTTAAGCACATCATTCTGGCAGAAAATAGATACATTGTTTAGCTAATTTGTTGGATTTCTGCAGAGGATTTTACAGAGATAAACAGCATGGGCACATTTCAAAACAACTAGACCGTTTTTTAAATCAAAGATCAAACTAACGCCCAGCCCCTTTTCACAGTACAGTATATCTCACCTGTCTGTCCACATTGGGGAAATCTTGTGTTTGATATTCTATATAGTGGTCACTTGGCACTACTGCTAGCCCACCTGGGAAATCCCAGCATGCCCTTGCTGACAACAGCCCTGCTTCTGACATGCAGTCAGTGGGTTGGAGTGTGTGAGCGAGACGAGAGATGCCACAGCACCCAGTGCCAGGGCACAGACAGAAATCCCACAACAGGAAGGCATGTTGAATTTTCACTGGCACTAGACCACTCCCACTGCTTGACGAAAAAGCCACTAGAAGCATAGGTATTATTCTGCTCCATTCTCTTTTTCTTTATTTATTTACAGTATATTAGATGACCAAAGAAACCACATGGCACATATTGAACAATTATTCTTACGTCCGGTCTTGTCAGCAGCTGCGACTTTATTGACACAGTATTTTTGTATTTGTGGGGAGGTGAAAGACTTAAGCCTATGAAATGACTCTAACACAGAAACATCTTCAGGCTTTTGCTACAAGATCTGTGTATAATAACAGCCATACAGGTTTTTGTTTCAGGTGGCAAAGACCTTTTCACACCTCGAAATGAAAACGATGGATTCTACTTGTCAGAGTAAAAAATCTGTAACAACGGGGATTAAATCTTAGTCAGATCAATTTTGTATGGCTTTAAAAATGACCAAAAAGGGCAAGTTGAGGGGTATTGTTCTTCAAAGAATGGATTATGTCTTTAGCATGTGTTGTACGACAGAAAAAAGAAACAGCATGTTAATATCAGGCAGTGATCACTCATTCAGGATCTTCAAGCCACTTGCGCTCCCCTCCCAAACCTTGTGCTTTATAACCCTTTTCCTCACTGGCAGAACTTCCTACCGCAAAATCATTTCCACAAATCTCAGAAGAACATCTGGACTGCATGATGCCCCAAAATAACACTGAAAACACTCACATAAGACTCGTTAACAGTTTCTGGAATCCCTACAATCAATATGACTAACATTACATATGAAACATGGAAAAATCTAGTCGTAAAAATAGAGTAATCCAGTGAATAAGCTGCTGCTTCAATGGTGACACCAAAGTTCATTTGTAAATCTTGTACTCTGACATAAAAGTATAATTTATCCTGGATTTTCAGTGGAAAAATATTTCTCTGAAGCTAAGGGAATTTTTAATAGTCTTATCAGGAACACACACATATATCAAGTGTCTGCTAATGCTATTGACTCTTTTCTACAGATCTGCTGGGATATAAAGCATGTAAGTACTGTAACTTTTACACTTCAGCTATCAGGCACTCAGTGTAATCTTTTAAAGAACAATTCAGAGTACTGTGTACTGTAGGTACATGTTATAGACACTGTAAAGGAGAATAAAGGCTGAATCCATAACACACTGAAGCCTGTTACTTCAGGGTGTTAAAAGTAAAGAAACAGAGAATGCAATCCACCTTTGAAGCAATTCAAAGGCCAGTGCAGTAATAATAGTCCCCCAGTGCAGTAGTAAAAGTAACTCTGCCTTTAGGGTTCTGGTGTTTGCAATGATACAATGTTCCTAGCAATCCTGTCTGCAGAGCAGTGGCAGACCAGTAGAGGTCAATGAAACCCAGGCTGTGTGAATCCCCTGACTCTCAAATCCCTGCTCTGCCTGAGATCCATCACAAAGCAGTGCATAAGACAATAGGATACAATTTTCTAATAACAATTCTCCAGGCAAGAACAGATTCTCTTTGGCAGTGACAGCCTAGGGACACCCCATTTACACAGCAGATGTTTACTGAAGCAATCTGAGAGTACAACAGCAGCATCACACCTGGAACTGGAACCCATAACCTTCTATCTCCAAATACAGATCCAGAGCCCAGGTGTCACTCTGACTCCACACTGCTGCACCCTGCAGTGATCAATTCACACAACTGCAGTTCTCTTATACAGTATAGTGTATATTATTCACAAATTCATATTAGTTTATTGAACTGTAATCAATGTTATCTTGTCACAATTCACTGCAAAATAGTTTGAGAAGATCTCTTATACAGACTGGGATGGAGGCAGACAGAAAAGGATTCAGCAGAATGTAACAATCAGGGATTAGTACTGAAAAGGGGGAGATGTTCTGCAAAAAATGGAGACAAAAGTGGCCTTCAATCCGAACCGCACTGTAATGGCTTTTTAACGTAAGACTTTCTGAGCTTTTCTCACTCAAATTATTCTGCTCTGCAGTGTTTTCTTTAATCGGGAAGACTGACTCAACATGGCAGGGGAGTGTAGAGTCTATCTTTTGGAAGCTGGTTTGGGATCAGAGGTCCTGAGACCACCAGGAGCAGCCTGAGTTTGACGCTCTGAGTCACCAATCCTCAGAATGAAGTAGACACGCATTTATAGTAGAAGTACCAGGTGTAGTTGCATTCACAGCTGTAGCAGTAGCATTGTTCTTGAAGATGATTCTTAGGATTCATTCTGCCAAGACAGCCCATAAAGCCATTCCAGTTGTGGTCTTTGATCCAAGCAAGTATTTGGATTGAGCGATTCCCCCAGTCCCAGACGAGAAGGCCAGAGTTTGTGGATCTTTATAATGTCATTTTTAATGTGGAACTAGAAATTCTAGAGAGAAGAAACAAAGGGTGTAATTGTATAACAAGCCTAATTAACCTCTCGGAAAGTGCTGGTGTACACACATTTCTCACAGCTGTGCAAATAAGCATAAGAAAATAATGACTACAGAGCATAATGGTTTGATTCACACAAACTACTGTATCATACAATCGAACAGTCAAGCAAAAGCAAAGAGGTTTTTGTTTTTCAAATGTTTGCACAAAATGATATTCAATGAGAGGGTGTACAGGACATAGTTAGGTGGGGAAGCACTTTTTATACAGTAGCTTTTCAAGGGTATAAATAAATATTTTCTGATTGTTTACCAGCTAGGGCACTACATTTGGAGTGATTGTGCTCTATAAAGACCTAGTGTTAAAAGGTAAAATCAGATTGAAAAAAGCTGCATTTTTGAAGAATGTTAAGGAGGAAAATAACTTAAAAAAGCAAAATAATTATTGCAATTATTAAAAAATAACACGCAAGATTTTGCAATAATTCAGCAGTAAGCACTTTGTATTCCTCCTTCATTTTGTTCCCCACCAGTGCAGCTGCATATTAAGTCCTCCTCCTCTGACCCTCAGGCCACGCCTTCTTATGCCTCTTCTACTCCTGCCTTTTCTCACTGGCTGGTATTATTGCCTGTGGAGCAATTATTAAAGACAATGCTGCTGTTCGCAGCAGGTCAACAGGTGCATGACAAGCTTTGTCAGAGCAGTTCCACTACCTAAAAGTGCAGGTTTTTCACCTTGCCAGCCCATGGGCAGACAGCGGTGTGATTGTGTCTGTGGAAGACCTGAATGTCTCCAGGGACAGTTTCCAGGGACTCCTGACAGTGTGAAAGACTCTGCTGGTTACAGCTCAAACTGGGAGAGAGATGTGGGGGGAAGGGTAGATCCAGCTGAGACTGGAAGGTTTTAGGGGTCCAAAACCAAGTTTGTCATAAAACAACACAAGGCCGCACAAAATGTCAAGATGATTCTAAAGCCTGAAGAGGTGTTCAATGTGGTGTGAGAATTATGTTGTGTTGTTCAAATAAATTCAATTCAATTTATTTTTATATAGTGCCTTTCACAACAAGGTTGCCCTAAGGCACTTAACAAAGCTGTGTGACAGTACATGACATTACAATACAGAAAGAGAAAAAGACCAGAAGGCAACAGAGGAGAGGAACCAAAATCTCCTCTGTAAGGAGAAAAAAAACCTTTAGGGGTCCAAGGTCAACTGACTGCCCAACCCCTCTGGGCATGCTAACATTATACAATTCTAGAAAAATACTAAATGTGGAGTATTACTGTAAGTCTTCCATCATGTCCTCCTGTGTGCCAGTACTCCATGCATTTCTCTGTAGACCAGCAAATCCTCCTAAACAATAGCTGTATTAGCGGTGTCCCTCTTGGATCCATGGCGGTGATCCAACTCAGATGGTGCCCAGCTCAGGCACCATCCGGACATGTGGGGGGGAGAATGTGGAGTGGAGAATAGGATAGTTTGTTGTATGTGATGATAGTTTTAAATTCTTTTGAGATGGGGCTCTGGCCTTTTAGCACAGAGAGTTTTATTACAGTTTGATGGAGGCTCTTTACAACTCTGGACATGTGTGCTGGAGAGACACACGTGTGTTAGAGATCAGAGTCATCGTTCTGTCCAGAGAGGGCAGATTCCCCTGACCAAAAGGCTACAATGGCCTGGGCCCCAGCCAATCAGAGCACACTGATCTAGCTGCCTGCTTTGATTTCAACCAGCCAAGGCCTATGGTTTCCTGGTGAGAGCTACTGGCCAGCCACAGGGTCTACTGTTTCTGAGTCTAAATATGATAGACAGATCAGTATATTCACTGCATTCAGAACATATTTGGCATTAATATAACTTTTTTTCTAAATTAGGCAAGTTAAAAAGCTATAAATCAGAGTTAATTTGTTTTGTTAAATAAAAAGTTTTTCGAAGTGATGGGTTATGTGGAGGTTTATAATCTTCAGAAAAACAACAAAGTTAACATGGAATCTGTAGAAAAACAGTTTGGATACAGAGCCAAAAGAGCAGAAGAAAGAAACATTGATTTTCAAACTATCTGGGGCAATACTTTGAGTGCTGGCGATTTATTACTTGAACAAATAAATAGTTCAGTGTGCAAAACAATGCTTCAGAAGTGCCTTTCAGCCTCTGGGCCACTTTTGTATTATCTCTAGGAGGGGAGACAGTCACTTATACAGCAGCAGTCACCTTATCTGGCATGTTGATTAGCTTTTACTCAAGTGTCTGTCCTGAGAGGGAAATGGGCACTGCAAATGAAACGACATGTTCAAACATGTGCAGTCCACAGCAGTGATCCCTCACAGGGAGCAAATTGCTTTTCCCCTTTCATTCAAGACAATAACCTTTCAAGCATGTTGAGCTGCTCCCAGTGCTGTGTGTTAAAACGACCGCAGTGCTGCCAAACTGGTGTTAAGAGGCCAATGGGCCAGGGAGAGGGAGGGGTGCTTCAGTTCCCCATCCCCGCGGAAGTTGGGGTAATTTTCCAAACAAGTGTAGTGTTACACATCATAATGAATCATTTCACTCCATCTCCATAACTGTAAACAGACTTCCAGAACCTTTAAAAATGTATTTATAACCGTGACCTTTGGTAAAATCTGATGAATAAATCTTTCCTTTTTCTTGCTGTAGTACCAGCTATTTGTTTAATGCTACAGTATGTGTATCGTCAGCTGACATACTGCGTTGACCTTTTTCATAAACAGTACTAACAGGGCCTCTACACAGCTCTCCGATCGCACTCCACTATTCACTGTCTAAAGCACCTGAGATCTGCTGCTCTCCTTGACACTCTGAGCATTGGTTAAAGGGCTGACAGAGAATCCTGAGCTGAGAAGGAGCTGATTCTGAGTCCCTGATCTCACTTTTCTCCACGGTGGGTTTGTTTAGACTTGTTGCAATATATCATTACTCAAGCCAAGAGGAAAGAACGGTTTTAGTGTAGGGCCAGTGAAGTAATATTCACATATTGCAATAGTCAGTGCTGCCAAAGGAAAGTTTTTCTTTTTCCCCCTTTTCAGTATTAGCTTCTCTCTGATGATATTTTTAAAAATGCGTATCTTTTGATTCCATATACAGTATAAAGTAAATGTGCCCTCAACTTGATACTGGGGTGCCCAAGATGTGATCCCCCACAGTTTCCACATGAAAGTTCACATGCAATGCAGCAAACTCCTTTCCAGACAACAGATTTCTAAAATATGTGGATCTATAGATTACTAAAAGAGTTCCTTTTAGCACTGACATACAGTATTCCTTTATGTTACAGAAAAGGCCACCACTGGAGTGGTTCAAAGAAGATGCATGAGATACTGCAACATGACTTCTACATCATGCATAGTGAGGAATCGTATTTTTAAGGTTTAAAAAAACTTACCAAAGAAGAATGTTTTTAAATCATTGCATTCAAAATGAAATGTGCTTCATCCTTTCAGCCTTACTAATGTGTTAATTCCGTATGGTGTCTTAAAACATCCTTATTAGTTCACACTTTCAGAAGTCGAAACTCTAGTTTTCCAGATGTTGGCAAATCTTCACATTTCAAAGTGACTTCTACAGAATAGTCTTGGATCTCATGTATACAATGTGGACCCATTTCAAGGCTAATTTCATATTTTATCATTTCATGCTCAGTGAATTATGTGAAGCCCAGGGTTGCAGGTTAAGCACAACATTAGGACAAAGAGGTAAAAATCTGAGAAATATCCTGAATGTGCAAGAAAATCTCTGTTACTGTACTCCTCTGCAGCTGTGCAAACACAATCCAATGCAATCATTTACATTTAAAATCCATTTAAAAGGAACTACACATTGTTAATGAACCACGAAAAACCATGCTCCTAGCTTGGAAACCTTGTTATGGCAATGGGACACACCACGAACACAAGGCAAAACCTGGACGCAAAAACAATGTGAACAAACAATCACAACTCAAACATGCAAGACAGAAAATGAGTCCCAGTGCCATGAGTGGCATTAAACCTGCTGTCTTTCAGGCATCCTCCTGTTCACCCAGACTCACACAATACACAGTCAAACCCACAGTTCACTGAGCTAGAAGGCTGGTCATGTCAACCAGCAGGTTTGTAATATTGCTGTTTCCGTGGGATTATAACCAAATGAGCCTTGTTATACCAACAAGAGAACATGTGCCCTCCTAAAGAGCAGAAACTTCCTAAAGAGCTCGGTCTGAAGCACTGTTCACAAGTTCAACAACACCCCTCAGATGCAACAAACTATAATAGGCCAACACTACTTTCTGGAAAATGACTTCTTTTAATTAAGAAAGGCATCAAACTAAGAAGCCATAAAAAGACGAATAAAAAGATGCCACCTCGTACATACTGTAATAACAGAAGGAGAGGGGGCCATTTGGCCCATCTAGACTGTTAGGTAGTCAATAGCTACAGTTATTGATCCAAGGATGTCATTCATAAGGTGAAAGGTGAACATGAAACCCAGAAATAAAACTAGATTTTCAGGTAGCAGGCCCTTCAGCTGACAAAGGACTGAGAAGACAAATCAGAACTGCAGTATCCTGTAGGAATTTTGCCACGCTATTGAAATCTAAAATTTGCAGGGAGATATAAAATATCAGAAAACACAACCAAGCACAAGAGGTTCAGAGCTGATACAAAAAGTATTTGTGAGACTGACTTAATCCGCAAAGCAAGTCTCATAGGAAGTCTGTAAAACATTTTAGTGCATGATTGCATATGAACTAATAACAGGTTTCATGATTAAACAGAAATTAATTTTAAATACAGTTTGGATTTATGTAAGGAGTGTTATTAATATAATTTATGTCCTATATAATTTCAATAGCACATAATGTGCTAAATAATTCATTTATTGGGGTGTTCTCATAGTGCAGCAGTGTTTCCACCTTGTAGGCTGATTTCATCAGGTCTTAAAAGCTGAAGCAAGGCTGTCCCTGCAATTTGTTTAAATTTCCCATTAATTTCATTTCCTGAAATAATCTTTATTACTGTACGTATGTATTCACTGAATGGTGTGCAATCAGCTGTGATGAACCACCAATACACATTCTCTGTTTTAAAGCCTTATAATGAAGGCCTGGATGAAAGGTCAGTGTTCAGGATTGCCTCAAATACTGTAGGGCTCTCTAATGGTAAGTTGTGATTCAATTCAATATACAAAATACTCTCGAAAGCTCTTGAAATGTTTTAATTATTACAGAAATATTATTAATATAACCAATAAAGTCATTAAAGTTTTATTAATACATGACATGTATTAAACTTGCCAAGAGGACAGTATATATCACATCCTATTATTTTCTGACTGCTACTTCTAATTCAGGGCCCCAGGGGAGTCAGAGCCTACTGTATCTGAGGACAAGGCTGGGTACACACCAGTCCAGCTCTGAGTACACACGTGTACAAACACAGACACACACACTCAAACCAAGGGCCAGTTCTCCCAGAGGCCAATTACCCCACCAGTATGTTCTTAGACTGTGGGAGAAAACAGCTGGAGGAAACATGAGGAGATCATACAAACAGCACTTCACATCTGGAATTGAACCCAGGGCCCAGCACTGCTAACCTCAGTGCCCCCATTCCCCCTCGCTGAGCGTCCTGATAAAAAAACAGGGACCCTTGATGAATAGTAAAATATCAAAAGGGATTTAAATACCTGCAGAAAATTGAAAGTGTAATGTACTCATCCTGAATTTCAATATAATCATAATAAATTCCAGAATGAGTTCAAAAACCATAGGGGCTTATTCCTAAGTGTTACCAGAGAGATAAATTCAGCACTATGGACAGCTCTCAGCACTAAATTATTGTCATTTTAATGTAAGTCTATCGCTTATTTCACTTCCTCAACATCTCTTTAAACCACATCCTCCTACAGCACCTTCAGCATAAATTAGAAGATTTGTTAAAGAAGATGTTTTATGTAGAGGTAGACATCTCTCTGAGGCAGTTTGGTCTTGGCTCCTTTGTATACCTGATGTCACAGATACAGTAACGAGAATTAAGCACAGATTAATTGAAGGTCCTGTTAAGTTTAGGCACTTTGGAAATATTTACAACTTTACAGATTTTTTTTTAAAGAGAGTAACGTTCTCTACATACTTTTAGTTGGACACCAGAAAGCGGAGTTTAAAGAAAGTCAGACAGTTCCAGAGGTGGCCGTGCATGTCTGGGCCATGACATCACCTTCTCCAGGCTTTAGAAATTGTTCTGATGTCTAAAGATGAGCCAGGAGAGTTTTGTAACAAAGATTTGCGGGCTGAAGAGGCCAAGATAAACTTTAAAAAAGTTATGAACAGCTTAAAGTGTGGATATTTAAGTAATGATGGCAACAGCAGAAGGAATTGCAAAGTTTAAGGAAATATTTGTTCTGCTTATATAGAAGAAAATCTGTCCATATAATACATACTGGGCAATGCTTCAGAAGTCTTAAATCTTAACCTCTTTTACTGGTCAAGACTAAAATCTAATTTGAAGAAAATGAAGTCAGAATATGCAAGAACTCAAAGTGGCAGTAGCAAGGCATCTTGCAAGAGAATCAAATACATCATAACTTTCACACTGTGAAATGGATGAGAAATGAAGGTGTCCCATTTTTTTAACAGTTATCTGTCTATTTCATCTCTGCAGTTTATAGCTGTTTCTGTATGACTAACAGTTCCTCAAATTTTATTAACAGGATGCACAATCACTGTGATTCACCAGTGATAAAGCAAGGTTGGTATCTCCCATTAGACAAATATTGTACAGCACTGAATGGTTTTAAAGAGCTATTGTTTATCTTTATATGGATTTGCGTAATTGGGTTCCTCTATGCTGATTCTAAGTGTGTTGAGATAAATATTTATATGAGAATGCTGAGAATGCTTCTTTTTTGACAGGATATGACACAATTCAATTATTTACAATAGAAAACAATAACTTTTTACATACAAAATACAATATACAGTACCATATACAAAAAGTAATAATAATAAAAAACTATATTTTATATAGCGCTTTTAAAGGTGGCTTCTCAAAGTGCTTCATAGAATGACAACAACAATAAATAGAAAGAATACACATGATAAAACACAATTACAATATACAGAGGTGACCGTGGATGGTGGTACTAAGAAAAGCAGAGGGGTGAAGAATGGAACAGTTAAGTACAGGCTTTTCTGAAGAAGAGGGTTTTGAGTCTGGATTTGAAGGAGTTTAGAGAAGGTGACTCTCTGATATCCTTGGGCAAAGAGTTCCAGAGCTTGGGGACATAACAGGAGAAGGCCCTGTTACCCATACAATGTAGACGGGCTTGGGGGACGGTATGGAGAGCAGATTTAGTAGAGCGAAGGTGGGGAGTAGGGCAATAATAGCTCAGACAGGTACTGAGGCGACAAGCCATGCAGAGACTTATAGGTGAGCATAAAGTCTACACGGAATTTGACCGGAAGCCAGTGCAAGGACTCCAGGATATGAGTAATGTGATCATTTTCACTAGACCTGGTCAGGGTTCTGGCTGCTGAATTTTGGACATACTGCAGTTTGTTCAAAGTAGGTTTAGATACCCCAGTGAGTAGAGCATTACAGTAGTCAATTCGAGAGAACACAAGTGTGTTGATCAGCTTTTCAGCCACAGTTAGTGAAAAAGTATAGAGAATATACTGTATACATACTGTACAATACGTAGTATATGGTGCCCTTTGTGATACATCATCAGAAGGTTCTTGTAATGATGCGTAGGTCAGGACCCTGTGCAGACGGTATAATCCGGAAGTAAGTGGAAACGGACATGGGGAGGAGACAACGAGGAACTGGGCAGGGGGGCGTGACAACAGTGCAGTGGTGCTTGGGGGGGGGGGGCGGGGCGAACAAGTCCAGAGGAGTCCAGGGGGTAATCCAGGGAGAAGTTCAAAAGTCCAGAGCCGGGTGATCCATCCAATACAAAAAAAAGACATGGTTAAAAACCAGAACGGGATCCGGTGCAGGGAAGGGGAATAAAAACAGGGTGACGAGGCCAGGTGCTCCGAGCCCCGGACCCAGATGGTCAGGATGCTGTGGTGAAGCCGATGCCATCGGATCACTCCAGGACCCGCTGGTAGGCGGGCTTCTGGGCTTCCATCTCCCAATGCTGAGCCCAGAATAGTGAGAGTGCCTGGCTTTAATAAGGATGGGCTGGATTGGAGGCAGGTCCACAAAATCAACTAAAATGTGAAAGAGCCGGAGAGCCCTTAAGAGGAGGGATTACTATCATGACAGTTCTGTACAACGATTAAATTAAATAATTAGGAACACACAAATGAATTCAATGCTAGAATCTAGAAGTAAGTTTAAGACAGGATTTGAACATGCTGACTGATTTATACGATCTGATTTTGGCTGGGAGATCACACCAGTCTGGAGCAACAGAGCAGAAATCACTGGTCAATATGTGTAGGTATATGAGACATGTAAGAAATGATACTGTATGTAGGTACTGTACAGTATATATATAGGGGATAACAGAATGGTCAAGTCCTTAAAGGTGAACATTCATTTTTAATTTTATTTAAAAATTCACAAGGAGCTAAGTGTTAGTTACATGTCCAGTACGACTATGTGTCTGTCGATAAAACCCTCCTTCGTCATTTTAAAGAAAACTGCTTAAACTTTCATGCCTCTAGGATCATTTTAGATCCAGAAGATTTATGTATTTTATTTTGAAGTTTCTTTTTTGCCCCGGTGCCTGATGGTTGCACTATTACTCAATAATACAATAAACAACTTTATATCCACTTACACTGATTTCTTTTGGATTTTACAATCCTGGCTGTATCGTCTGTGTGAATAATTGTGAAAGCACTCCGTGACAAGTTCTTCGTAAAGACACTATAATAAAAATCATTTAAATTGAATTGGAAACATGCAAGAGCCACAAAACAGAGTTTATCCCAGCAGGGTAGAAAACAGAACATGAATATGACGAAGAGTAGAAATTATAAAAAGCCATTCTACCTAATACCCTGTATATTATTCATTCATCCTAAAATTTCTTCCAGCTGCTCCTTGATAGAAACCAGGGTTCCAGTTTATTTCACCTGATCCATTCCCTTTTTTAATTATTATTAATTTAATTGACCCACAAGTTCAGATAAAGTGACATTCATTAATACACATCTCTATAACTGGGCATTTTACAGAAGCTATTTGAGTGAAGTACCTTGCTCAAGCAGTGGTGCCTCAGTGAGGATTTCAGCCAGTAGTTATGAGTCCTGTAGCCTGACCACAGCCCCACACAACTGAGTGATGTGTCATTCCTCAAGCTGCTGAGGTTTCTCAAAGCGCTTGCCACCCAAGCCACATCCTTTCTGTAAACAAACATGTTACAAGATTATTCCATTTGCACTTGTATTGCAACTATGGTACATAACTCTATCATTGCACAATGGAAGTGCAACAGTATACTGTACATTTTGCTTCGCTAGTTCAATGGGCATATAAAATAAGTTATTTAAATTTTGATAGCAGTATTGTAATATTGTTCCATAGTATTTCAACAAAATGACAAGTGTTCCATGTCTGATATTTCAGTTTATTCGTTTATTAGGAATCTATATGTATCCATTCAGAGAGTTATTGTTTTGTTTCTAATCAATGCAAGAGCAGTGAAAGATGTAGTCATGCCTTGCTTGGGAAGTGAAGGCTGCAGCCCACCTGGTTGCTATCAGCTTGATTAATGGTGGCTTTGTCTGTGAGAGAACACAGATCTCTACAGCAGGCAGGAGTCTGGTCCAGAGAAATCAGAGACCAGGCTCTTTGAGTCACAGCCCACATCCTGAACAGCCCGTAGTCCAGGACTCTGTGTTCTGTTGGTAGCACTGTAGGGTGTGGAAATAACCCTTAAAAAACTCTTAACAAACAAGTTACTAACACAAACCTGTTGATGCACTATCCAGCTGTATAATTATTTTGAATAAGAAATTCCAGAATTATCAGAATAAGAAATTCTGAGAAGGAATCAGAGGCAGAATTGTCATCTTTTGAAAGCTTGAAAGAACTCTTTCAGTTTGGCTATGACAGTGGTGGGGTGTATTATTGACGGATGAATGTTATTTTGCCCTTGAAGGACCTGCAAAAATCAACATGTGTGTTGCTATTATATTACTTAAGTAAGGCATGATCTTTCACTAGTCGCTCACTGCTCTTTCACTGTTCAAAAAATACATTTTTGATAAAAATGTACCTTCTAACAGATATTTCTAAACAGTACATTCTTAATAAACATTATGCTGACTGCTGTGTTGTTAAAGCCAACAAGCAGGCATTGAAAGTGTTATATTGTGAGGAAAAATCTCCTTTTACACAAGAATGCCATTGGTGCAGATTGAGAGAATCCTTACTGTATAGCAATACACTGGAAACCAAGAGTTTTCCATTCCAACAAGCCTATCCAAAAATGTTGATTTTCCAACTTGAGTTACAATACCACAATGTCTAGGAAGCAATGTGAAGGCATGTCATGGCATCTTTGTTCTGAACATCCACGTTCGTGTAACTCACCCATGCTATCAACAGGAGCCAGTCGCAACTGGCAGAACCTTGAACACTGGCTGCAGTATTACAGGAAAGGTGGCGGGACATCCCACAGCAATCTGACCAGTCTAATCAGGTCTGTGAGTCAGCACTGCTAGGGTTGTGTTAATGCCCAAGGAGGTCGAACCAACTACTAACTGAAGAGTGTGCATCATATTTCATACTGAAAATCTATCTTGATTTTTGGACATGTGTTGTTGTTCACATTAATACATTTAACCCTCTTTTTTACTATTTCTCTGCTGCATTGCACAATAATTATTTAAGGTAACAGATACATTTTAAGTCTTAAATATAATCTAATAAGCATCTGGCTCTGTCACAGGCAGGCAGCAGTCTATATTCGTAGCAACTGAGTAGTGTTATAAAACACTACATAAAGTGTTATAAACATGATTTGGATATTCATGTGTAAAATATATATTTTTAAATCTTTATTATTTCTTACACTTATAAAGTGCTTTTCTGGACACTCCACTCAAAGCACTTTACAGGTAATGGGGATCCCCTCCACCACCAGTGTGCAGCCCCACCTGGATGATGCAACAGCAGCCAAAGTGCACCAATACACTCAACACACACCAGCGCATGATACATTGTGCTGCTCCTAAATTAAATTATTAATTATTTATTTTTATGATAAAATTCAAATGATGAGCAATTTGATTTATGTTGAGTTACCTTTCAACCTCCTTTGACCACTGTGAAGCCCCAATGAATGGGATGTTGATTTTGGATACCTGATTTCTGTGTTGTGCTCCTGATTGAATTTTTCTTTCAGCTTCAAAATAGCCTGTTTTTCTTTAAAAGAGATGCTTGGTTTTCATTTTGACCAAACAATGTCGAAGAGGGACAGGCTGATGGTATATTATAGGATAGGATATTTTAAGAACCCAATTACCCACCAAGATCTGACCAACAAGAAACACCTGTCAGCCTATTTAAAACAAAGAGTTTCTTACTAGGAGCTGTATTACTCAGTCATGTTTTGTTTTTGTGAGAAATTATTATTAATAGAGTTCATAATGAAAATCCTAGTATACAGTAGATTAAACAGTCCTACACTTTTTGTAGGCACTGTACAACAAGACACTAATATTGCCTTAAACCCCTTTATTTCATTAAAATGAGAAAACTGTCCATTCACTAAAAATACTTTGAGATTTTTAAACAATGGATGACTAAATGGGGGAATGAGTAACCCTTTTCGTTTAATTGACAGTCATTCTCTTGTGCAAGATAAGTAATCTTAGCTCTGTCTTTTTCAAGACCTCTCTGTTCCTCCTGCAAATCTGCAGAGGTACATGATGCTTCAGCATATTAAACAAATTGAATACTTTTGAACCAGACTAATCTTGCTTTTCTCAATAGAGTGCTATCCAACCTCAGTCCACAACAGAATAGCATCATCTTTAAATCATTACTCTGTTATTCAGGACAGAAGAAGGGTCATCTCTTTTTCTGGTAGGGTCATCTCTTTTGCTTAACAGTTTAGTTCAGGCAGACAAGACAAGGTTTCCTGTTGTGACAATCTGAAAAGAGGCATTGTTCTATGCTCTTAGAATGACTACTTCAGTCCTAGCGTGTGTGCTGTCAGAGCACCTAATTCAGCATGGAATGCATTATGGTGCACAAACAGGCAAATTTTTCTATATTTCTTTTAGGCAGCCTTTCTTGCCTTGCACTTATTTTTTTCCTGTAGTGACCTTTGGAGTCAAAGTCAATACTACATATGAATGCATGCTACATGCAATGCAAAATCACTCCCTGCTTCTTAAACAAAATGCATCTTTTTGTCAAACTGTTCTCATAACAATTAATAATTAATAATTCTCATAATCTTCTAATAATTGCATATCTGATGGTACATTTCGTCTTTCTTTCCATTTCAAT
Organism: Lepisosteus platostomus; assembly: GCF_059453375.1. Classification (NCBI taxonomy): domain Eukaryota; kingdom Metazoa; phylum Chordata; class Actinopteri; order Semionotiformes; family Lepisosteidae; genus Lepisosteus; species Lepisosteus platostomus. Next base: position 81,484,371 of record NC_142611.1, on the reverse strand, counting down.
ACTTTTAATTGGAAAAGTTGTAATTTTGTAAATAAAACAACTGGATTGTAAAAGTTTGCAATTCCCTTTAGACTTTAGACACAAGAAACACACAAGCACGCATACTGAAAGTAGAGGTGGAAGTGCTAAGGTTACTTTGATGCTACAGCGTTTTTGTTTTGCGTGATTACAATCCCTCCCGTAGGATTACCCGTCAGATAGTTGAGCCTGGTCCTTGTCTCGCTGTACCTGCTTTCTGATGACCATGCTAATGCTGTTGCTGCTCCAGTTCTGATGTTCTTTTAACCTTTTGGTCATCAAATTTGATGCCTGTTTAATACTTATTATAATAATAAGTCAATTTACAACCAAGCTTGAGGTTCTTGGCAGAAGGCCCCAGTTGCTTGAAACAGCCTTTGGAATCCGTCTACCTCTCAGATCTAACTTGGATACCAGACACCTGAGAGACTCCGCATAACAACCCTAGAAAAGGTCAGAATATTATGAATCTTCTAAATCTTCAAAGAAAGGTTGACTTGTCTTTTACAACATGAGCCTCACCTTTATTTGCTCAGCATTAGCTGGGTCAGGACCCATGGGGCATGGAGACTTCTTCAGAAGGTGATCTGTACTGATAGCACATGGGGAGCTTCTTTGTTCATTTCTAGTGGTGGATGTGTTTTTGCACATGGCTGCCACCTAAAGAACCTCCTTGTTCCCTGTGGGGACTCTTGGTAGGAGCATTAGGATGAACTACAAAAGGTTACAAATGAGAGGCCATTCGACCCATCCAGCCTACTTGGTAGCAGTCAAGTAATCAAAGGATCTCATCTGGCAACCAGAGTATTAACTATGGGGCTGGGCAGCTTGTTCCATTCTCTCACAGCCCTTTGTGTAAAGATGTGCCTACTGTTCTCAGATTTTAACTGTGCGTACACACTTTCCACTTGTGTCCTCTGGCTTGTGTTTCACTTTTCCTTCTGAAGAAATCCTCTGGGTTGACTTTGTCAGTGATAATTTTGAACGTTTGTATCAGGTCCCCTCGCAGTCCTCTCTGTTCACTAATAGGGTTCAGTGGCATCAGCCTGTCAGTATTAGACACTCCCTTAAGACCCAAGATGCATCTGGTTGCTTTTCTCTGAACAGATTCCAGAGCAACAATGCTTTCTATAAAATGGTCAACTAGATTGTCCAGAATATTCTAAATGGATACATTTGCAACCTGTGTCTTTTCTGTATGCACTCTGAGATTTTGTTCTCTCTAATATCATGCTGTGTCTGAATGTGAGAAAATTTCCAGCCCACCAGTATTTAACTCACCTGGCGAGGCACTAAAGTCAAACGGTTTCATTGCAATACCAGTCTGACTGCCAGAGTTTTAGCTGTGTCTGAGTGGGAGAGGTCAGACGTGCGATCAGCAGGTACAGGTACAGTACATGTGTATTAAGAATCAATGAGCCTCAGGAGTCTGTCAGTCATTGCTTCCTTTCCCAGTCACACCCACTAGCACTCTATCTTTTGATTGCAGATGGCAGTCCATCACTGTCATGCCTTCTGCAGCCAGAGGGCGCTCCTTCTCTGTCCTGTCTCTAGTTTCCGGTGCTTTGCTGTCCATCCAGTGTTTCTCTCTCTCTGGGGCTATATATTTCTGGGTCTTTCTTTTGACTTCGCTCAGCATTGACGTTCAGATGTCCTGAAACCCGCTTACAGTAGCACCAGGTCGCCCCACGTCGGCTACCTGAGGGCATAGGTTTCTACACGGCATTTTCTGAACAGCTGAGCCCGGGCTAACCCCTGTCTCTACGCTACACATAGGGTCTCTTACGCTCTCCTGCCATTCTATGGTTCGTCCCTTCTGACATCCGGGACAGAATGCTGGGCCATTTTCGACCCCGCGAGCAGCGTCTTTTCTTTTTTCCGCAGCTTTTTTCTTTTTCTCTGGGGTTTTTTTTTCAGTTCTTCTATTCTAATCGTGGGATGCTACTCCTGACTTCTGTGTCTGTGAGCAGGTCAGTCTGTGTCATGCCATTCCGACATACACTCCTGAATGCCTGGCTTTCCTCGGGTTGTCTCTCCCGGCATCCGTGATTGAATGTTGAGCTGGCTCTCCCATCCTAATTGCTGGATATCACTCCGGTCTTCTGTGTCTATGAGCGGGTCCTGTACCTGGCTTTCCTCAGATTGATCACTCCGATATCAATGATAGGATGCTGAGCTTTTTTCCTCTCCCTTTCTAATTGCTGGATATCTCTCTGGTCATCTGTGTCTGTGATCAGGTCCTGTGCCTGGCTTTCCTTGGGTTGTCCACTCCAATATCAGCGTTAGTTTGGTGAGCTTTTTGCTGTTCCTCCATTCTTTTCACTGGATATCTCTCCGGACATCCGTGCCTGTGAGCGGACTACGGTCTGGCTTTCCTAGGGTTGTCCACTCCGATATCAGTGTTAGGATGTGAACGTGCCTATTGCCCAGTCTGCAGTATTTTTCCCCTGGTTTTTTGTTTTTTATTCTTGTTTTTAGCTGATGTTTTGATTTTTCACTTTCTGGTTTCCCCTCCTATTTGGTCCCCTCTGCTCCCTGTGTCCTTTTTCTGTTGTTTGTCACCCTGGTCTCCCAGGTTAATGTTCGTTGTGGTTTGTGCTTGTGTACTTGTCTTTTTTGTTTTAAGTCTCCGAAGCTCTACTCGACCCTCCCTTCCTCTACCCAATAAAGGTTTATACCCTGGAGGAGGGGGCAGCTCTCAGCTGTGGATTCCCGGAGGTTTCCTTTCAGTTAAATGAGGTTTTTCCTTCCCCCCGGTGCTGTGCAGCTCATTTTTTGTATGGGCGTCAGGAGCCGCACATTAGGGGGAAGCTGCAGAGGGCGCTCCTTCTCTGTCCTGTCTCTCGTTTCGGGTGTTTTGCTGTCCTTCCGGTGTTTCTTTCTCTCTGGGGCTATATATTTCTGGGTCTTTCTTTTGCCTTCGCTCAGCATTGACTTTCGGATGTCCTGAAACCCACCTAGCACCAGGTCGCCCCACGTCCGCTACCTGAGGGCATAAGTTTCTACACAGCATTTCCTGAACAGCTGAGCCCGGGCTACGCATAGGGTCTCTTACGCTCTCCTGCCATTCCACGGTTCGTCCCTTCCGACATCCGTGACAATCACACTGTGCATCTGGCAGTAAATGCAGTGGATTAGCTTGAAATGACTAGTACCTTTATATATGAAGCAATATTGTATGGGAAGATTTTCTGTCTTACCCATATTTCATTCGATTCTCCAAGTAATCCCTTAATTTAGACTTCCAGTTTAAATATGTTTGTAAGACGGAGAGCCCCTTTGCTCTTCCTAATGTGAAACGCTGAATGTAAAAACGCGATGCTATCCTGAAACCCCCTGGCTATAGAATATTCCAGTTTCGGAATTTCGTCATGTAGCTTTCTTTGTATTACATACATTGATAAACTGGGTAATAGAAAACAGTTGTACAAGGCCTCTGAATGTAAGCAAGGCTTGTAGTCTGCTTCTGTTGAGCATTCAAAAGGTCACACTGAGAGCTTTCTGAGATGCTTCAGTGAGATCTGTAACAACATGTTGTGAAATCCTGAGGCATTTATGCAAACCATATGTTTATGAAAAAATTAGTCTTCATATACTTATCTGTTTATATGTTTCCTTCAACAGAAAAATGTAACTGGGCTGCTAGAATTGGCTCATTTTTCAGGATGTCAATCAAGTCCTGCTATTGATATTTTAAGTTTCAGTACGATGATTTGGCATGTTTAAAATCATAAAAATACGGTTTCTTATCCAAGACCTTGAATATTGGTGCATAAAAGATCCATTAATACCCTTTAGGCTGCCTTGCTCCTTTGAGAATTTGGATCACCGAAGGAAACAGAAAGGTTACAGAGGAGTCAAGGCCCTTCAGCCCATATGGCCCAATTGGTAGTTTGCAGTTAATTGATGCCAGGATCTCATCCAGCTGTTTCTTTAAGGAAGCCAGGATATCAGCTTCAACAAGGTGGCTGGCTGGGCTGCTTGTTCCAGACTCCCACTGCGCTTTAGGTAAAGATGTGCCTCCTGCCCTCAGTTTTCAAAGCACTTCCACAGAGTTTCAACTTGTATCTTGTATCAACTTCAACTTGCTCATGTTTCATTGTTGATTCTGAAGAAGTTCACTGTGTCTTGGAGCATTTTTATTACTTGGATCAGGTTCCCTTATAGTTTTCTCTGTTCAAGGCTAAAAACATTGATGAAATCTCTGAAATGTTTTCAAGATGAAAAGAGTCAGTTGTTACATTGGCTGAGTGCCCCCAGGGCTGGCTGAGTTCAATTCATTGTTTTCTCCATATCATACCAGTGTTCTATCAATTACAGAACCTTAGAGTTCTCCAGAGTTTTCTACCACACAGCAGTCCAGCAGAACTATTGATGAGAGCTGTCCTTGTTCTGATGGTTCACAAGCTCTGGCCTGGCCATGCACATTTTGGAGAAGGTACATGCACACACTTCATCTGCTCTTGGAAGCACAAACCAAGCGGAAAGATGTATAATTAGAAAGCATTAGAACAATGTTCTCTGTTTTTTTTTAAATGCTTTCATCAGTGGAGACAACAAACTCTACCAGTTATCCATTTACAAGGCCTTGCTAAAATATTCGTGCCTTCCAATATTGTCCCATTCTGTTGATTCACAAATGGCATACTCACATTTTTTAAAAGAGAGTGTTTTTAATCAAAACTTGGAAGCTCAAACCAAACAATTTTATGAGTGACAGCAGTTAAATATCATCAGAAACTGCAAAGAAATCAAATACTAAAATATATTGACTGAATAAGTCTTTTGCCTTCCTCAGTTAGTAACTGGTTGAAGTGCATTTGGTAGCAATTATTGCTGCCTTTTTTAAGTCTTTTTTTCCCACTCTAACAAACCACAAACTTTCACCCATAAAGTTTTCGATCTGGGTATATACAGTAGGTTTTCTTTAGAAATACCATATTCCCTGTAATAAATAACCTTCCTATTCTGTTCCAGATGATTTACACCATACTTTTTTTCTAAACTCTAATTTAACATCATATTTACTGTATGAAGAATTAGGTTTTTATGTGGATATATCGTTTACACAGTTGGGAAATGTGGGGAAGCAATTAAAAACACCAACAAAATGTTGGGATATATAGTAAGAAGGAAATAATTAAATTAAAGGATATGTTAAACCCGTATGATAGATTTATAAGGCCCCATTTAGAATACTATATAAAATACCATCTTAAACTACAGATATTACAGCTCTGGAGACTTTCCAGAGAGGAATGCAACCAGATACATTCGTCTAAAGGGACCAAACCTTTTAAGTTTTCAACAGACAACAAGAGGACCTGACTGTTCATAATCCTGAAAGGCACTGACTGACAAGTTCAACCCTGGACATTTCTGCAGAGTGGGTGGTGAAACACTGACCAGTGGGCACAAGTGGAAACTAAGTGGAAGTGCCCTTAAAACCAAGAACAAAGAGAACAAAAACCCCCTTATCCAAAAAGATGTAACTTGTGGTTGAAGCCGATATGCTGGTTTCTTTCAGGAAACAGCTGGATGAGATCCTTGGATTAATTAACTGCTAACTAGCAAACAGCATAGATGGGCCAAATGTCTTTCTCTCCACTGGTAACCATTGATATGTCCTTGACCTGTGTGGAACCTGTCACATGCAAAGACTTGTCCCTTCTGAAACTGTACTGGAGATCTCGTATAATGCTGCTGGTTTCTTTGTTCTTCAAGTACTGTATAAGTACTGTATTACAAGGAAGGCAACCTAATTATGAGTAAATTACCCACCGTTCTTAGTTTAGGTCATTATATTGGCAGTGTCCAGTCCTCTGTGCTACCCCTACTTTCGGTGAATGTCAAACAATATTTGTAACGGGCACAGCCAAAGTTACTCTTCCTCTGCAGCGAAACATGAACTAGATGGATTTCCTGAGTGAATCATTTTAAGGCAATGGCTGATTTACAATAATTTACAATTATATGGAGTGATGGATTTGTAGAGTTGATGGTTATATTCCTGATTCATACCAGCCAGACTGGAGTGCTCAGTGCTTGCATGGGCACAGACCTCCCACACTCAGCTGGAAATATAGATAAGATCCAACAACATTCAGAGAAAGATAGTATCTCTGGTCTCAGCTTTGACATTGACAGTGTGTGGCCCTTCAGAGCACGCTCTGCCACATCATGGGGCAATCACTAGGGAGACTGTGCTCCATGCATTACACTCACTATGACCTATGGTTTCCAATTCCTTTTCTCTGGTCCAGGTCTCTTCTACCTGCTGGCTTTTTCCTGTCTAACCCATTGGATTTCAAGGAGCCTTTATTCTAGAAGTCAACGTGGGCCAGATACTTTACCTGCACCCAGGTTTCCTTTCCTTGTGCTAGATGTCTCCAGCTTCATGTCTATATTACGAAAAAGCCACTAAAAAGAAGAATAAAATCCACTTTTTTAGAAAAAATGTACTTTATTATGTACTGTATTCTGTGCACCTAAAGGGAATACACACTGTTCAGATCTGCCAAAATACAATAGCATTGTGAAAAATCAAGTACAAATCGTTAGCTTGGAAAATGTTAAAATGCTTTATAAGCTTCACAGACTAAACAGTGACTCTCTTGCAGGATCTATGGGAGCGTATTGTATTTTAAATAAGATATGAACAGCCCACGCTGTGCTATCTTTACATCGGACAAGAGATGTTAAATTCCCTGATACGTCTTGTCATTATTCCGTCTGGCATTACCTTTATCCTCTTTTGTATTTTGTTTGGTGCTTCTTTGTGTGAATTCAAGAAAAACAACAAAACAAACATCAGATAATGGGCTTATACAGGCTTTTAGGTAAATATTTTATACAGAAACAAACAGCAACAAGCTCCAACTGGATTAGATTACTGTCATGCCTGACTGGAGAACCTTGTTTAGGGTTACAGAAGGTCACAGGGTTCCTGTAGAGCATTCTGTAATGCACTTTCCATTGTGCTGCAAAGACTAAATGATGTTTATTTGGGATCTGGCTTGCCTGATGTGAATATGGTTATTGTTGTATGGGAAATGACTGCACAGCAAAAAGTGTGGGATGGAGGTTAAGAAAAGGACAGCCTGTAGTCCTCCAGATGTGCCTGTAGATATCTGAGGCAGCTGCAAGCAGGTGTCTGCTGGAGAGACAAGTTGGTGGTGTTGTGCTGCTTGAAACACATCAGCGAATGTCTGCTCAGCCAAAAGCCTATTTAAGAGTGCTGTAATGAGCAATATATCTGCAGTGTCGGTGTCTTGGCCTCTTCTTTCTCTGCCCTGTCATCTGTGGAGACAGAAGACTTGTCTTGAGACCAGATGATTTCAGTTCAACTCCCAGTCATTCACAGTGAAGCATACTGATGTGGCATTCCAGCAGACTTCTCTCTTTATTCATTTTTTTCATTTTTTTTCACTTCTTAATATTCTCTGTGGAGCAATTAGTGTACCCTGCTGCTGTGCATGAATTCCTTGAATTCATCCATTAGCAGGACTGCAGTTCCAAAATACTCAGAGGTAAAACATTTATACATCGGCTCTCCATTTCACACCTCTCACATTCTCTTATTTCTTTTTCCTTTGCATGTCTTCTCATTCTGTGCTTTCCCAACATTCCAGGTTTTTCAAAACCATTAATAGCATTTCCAGGCTCTAGTCATATTAGGGAAAATACTGTTCTTCCTGGTGGATTGCATGTCTTGTGCGAAACAAGTGAACTGATGAGAGTTTTTCCATTACAGAAACCAGAGTGGAAGCATCATTAATAATTTGCCTCCCCAGTTGTATAGCTGTGGTTTCTAGATCATTTTAAACCATTTTCTAGAACATTTTAACTTTTCTCTGTTAAGTAAGAAAATTAATTAAGTGATAGTCCACAGTCTGTTGTTTCTGTTATTTTTAGCACTGGTATAATAATATTTGTTCAGTGTAATGGGAGCTTAATAATGTATAAGTGTTAGCAGTTATGGTTTATGTTTCTCCTCCGGTGAAGGAGTGCCGGAGTGAGGAAATTTTATTGAACAGACAGCAGCGAACCATGCAGTAGTGTATTTCAATGAGTATCTGAACAAATGACTACAGGTTTCTGTGCTGCAGTACAGATCTGTTTTATTATTTAAACAGTTATCAATCTGATTTGGTGTACAGGGGAGACTGATTCCACTTCTCTGAGGTCAAAGTAGGGCTGTAACCATCAAGGGAAGGTTGCCAATGTGTCGAAAATGAGCAATTGTTTTCAGCTCGTACGCTATACTTTTGACCCTGTTCTCTATATACCAGGGGCTGTTGGAAAGCACTCAGAGAGGTGAGAAAGAGATTTATTCTTCCCCAAAGGAGGTTGCTCTGAGTTTAGTAGATCCCAATTTGCTTGTAAGGTTAAACTCACAGATTTCCTGCTACAGATGTAGTGGTGTTAGAAGCTGGTGGGAAATGGCTCTGCTGGGGGCAATCTGTCTCTGAGACTTGAGGAAGGAGAGTTGCAGGTAATACTTCACTGCTCTTGGGCCGTTCTGACCTTCTCTGCTTGGCCTCCACTGATTTAAAGGCCGACAGCTGACATAACATCCTCAGTGACAAAAACAATGAAGTCTCAATTGCAGAACTTTGTGTATTTAAAAGTTCTCTATTCCTCTTTCGCATCTAGACATGTAACTTTTACAACTCCAATGACATGTATCTCAAGTCTACTGTACACCTCAAAATTGTGATAGTTTTCATTTTCAAATGATCTTGAAAGTTGTGTTTGAGCCCAAAGCTGAAGCAGTTAAATCAATGGTTTTACTTGCCAGCATAACTACAAAAAACAAGGTTGCCATGCAGCCCTATGTAACATTGGAATAACTCTAGCTGGAAATGATATGTGAGATACAGATTATGAATTCAGGCCACAGCTAAGGAGAATGGGTTTTAACAGGAAGTGAGAAAACTTTGATGCCAGGGGCTACTGGTGGCATCTGTTGTTATGACAGAGGTGCGTTTCTGATCTCGGCGGCCTGATATTCTATCCAGGGACACCGGGAATTCGTGTTGCTGTTTCTCCTTGTGATTGCTGTGCTCTGGGTTTAAACTGCCTGTGTTATAAACCCACGCAGCTTGTATTAAACAGAATTAATCAAAGCCAATCAATTAAAATATTAACAATACCAAGACACACTTTTACATTCATACGGTGTGTTATTCAGCTGAGAAAAAGCACAAGATAAAAGAAAAAGCACACTTTTCAACGACTTTCTCTTAAATGCCTTTCTAGGGATAATCGGACTTAACACGTCAGGTTCTAACTGGGCTCCACTGAAATAAACTGTAGAGCATGACTCAGTCACTTACTTAATTTACTGTATTGCAATTTACTTACTGTAATTGACGCCTCTGGGATCAATGTGGTCATGTCTGTTCTTCATTTTGAGGTCACGTTAATGACATGTCCACCATGTGGTTAAGGGGATTGTTTCCTGTTCTCATTACAAGAATTTGAGTATCAGTGTCTTTCCAATAAATGAAAAGCTTTGTTTGTTTGTGAACTCATTGTTTACTCTCGTATCACTGAATTAATGAGCTGAGGTGGCATTTAAATTAGATATTCGTCATTTTTTAATGGAAGCTCTCCTGAGATGCTGCACACAGGGACTTGCAGGTTTGTTTTGCATTAATATTATTAATATTAACAGTAATCAATCTTTATTCTAGCTGCTCCATCTAGAACAGGGTCACAGGAGAGAAGTCAATTAATCTACCAGGGTGAGGACTGTGGGAGAAAATCAGAACATCCGGAAGAAATCCTCACAGACCCAGGGAAACTGCACAAACATTCATTCGCGAAAACTCCAGGTCCAGAACTGAACGCTACAAGACAGCAATGCTAACCACTGTGCCATCATGCTGAATAATAATATTACTATTACTATTACTATTACTATTACTTTTACTATTACTTTTACTATTATTAATATTAACATTATTAGTAGTAGTAGTATTTGAAGTTTCAGGGATTTTTTCATGGATTTAAGTTTTGGATTTGTTCTGCTTTGATTATAATCGTCCTTGCTCTTTGCAAAGCCACTGTCTTGTATCTGTTAAAAAACTGGGTAAATTCCAGGATAATTTGAGGCATTGTTAGGGACATGTGCAAATAATATTTTATTTTTTAAAACATACAAACAGGATATAAGTTTTTGGAAGCAGATTTTCTAAACATCTGGTAAAAAAGCCCACAACTAGTAGTTGTTGAAAGATCAAGGAAAAAACCAAAACCAGTCAGAGGCACATTCCACAAAGACACTAGGAGAGAGAAAATGGAAGAGAGAAATGCAGATGAGGAATTAAGCTTTTATTTTATAGTGTGTCTTATGGATTGTCCGTAGCTGCAAACTGTAAAATAATATAAAATCTATTTATAATTTCTTATACATAGCGTTTTGAGGAAAAGTTCAGGAAGAGGTCAAAGCCTAATCTCACCCACTTCCACTCACTTACTTTATGTATCGGATCACACTACACGGTTATTCGTTTGTGTATTGTGAAGTGCATCACCTGCCTGGCTCATTCCTTATTAAAGATGATGGGAATGGGGGATTCTTACACACCCTTCCTTACAAACAAGGAAGCCTTCTATTTGAGTCACTGAGGGTTTGGCCAAAACTAATGAGTTATACTTTGTGGGTTGCTAATTGGTGTGCAAATATCCATATCTCATAAAAATAAGGAATAAAAAAAATAACTCTTACAAAGCGTTTAGCAGTGTCCACCTTAATTTAGGGACTGCAGAAAGCCCTGGAAAGTCACAGGCACCATTGTTCATGGTGCAGGCTGAGAAATCCTTGTGTTGCTCAAGCAACATGTAGGGGGACTCAGTGCACCAAGTGAGATACAGAAGCGTCATCACCCCTTCTGAAAAGTAGACAGTGTAGAACTCTGTTGGAGTGGAGGACTGGCGCTTGTGGTGCAGAGGAATTCTTTGCGGGCTACACAGAGCTGCTGTGTGACACACTAGAGACCATAATCTGATCATATACGTGGGTCTTGTGTAGAGTCTTCCTGGAGCAGTGGACCCAGTAATGAGGCCTGAAGGTGTTCTCCTCATTAGGGAGTGGTACAGTATGTTCTCAGAGCCCAATCAACCAGGATCTAATCCCAGCAGGGGCAGAGAGTTCCGCACTCGTCACATAAACTCATTCTGGACACAACGTCCAGGCAATTGTGCACAATATGTGCTTTGAGCATACAGTAGGCCTGCTCAATCTAAAGAGACACAGATAAAGATAAAATAAGAGTCGACAGATAATTTATTTTGAAATGCCAAGGCCTTTTTGAGTCCATCACCCAGTCTGTCAGTCAGTTCACTGAGGCTTCTCTAGAAAGTAAGAAATAAATAAAATGCTTTGAGTTTCGCAATGGCCAGCATTTACAGCCTGTGTCAAAATAATGGGATCAGATCTCTAAATTCAAATCTGTAAACATATTGTTCTCCCAGTACTGTTCTGTTACTGGTCACACATGTTTCAGAGCTTAGTGCCACATGTTACGAATGTAAGGACCTAATAAATGTCACTGTACTGTGTCAGTAGTGTTGGAATGACTCATTTCCCTCAGCATCGCTCAAAGAATTTTCACACCAGGGCACTATCTGCTAGCTCAGCTTTCCTAACCAATCCCATTTCAGAGATTCCAAAATTGGTGCGTCAGACGGCCACTCTGTTCCAGGAACAGACGACGTCTCCTTCAGCAGAATCTCTCTGACAGGGTTCACAGTAGAGGACAGCTGACAGTCAGGGAGATAAAGCATCATATTCTGTTACACAGGTTTTTTGAGCACATTGAGCAAATAAATAATGTACGTGATTAAAATTAAATATCGGCTTGGGTTGTCTCAGAAAAATGTCCCAGTTATAATAAGTTGTTAGAAGGCATATATGATATGAAAGATATGAAGATATGACAGTTTGTTAAGCCTACTTTCTTTATAATGTGCAAGTTAGAATCTCACAACCGGCATTTTAGAGCTCAATAACAAGCTACACAGCCATGTGATTGAAGACAATACACAAGCATCTTTCAAGAACTGGCTGGACGAGATCCTTGGATCAATTTACTACAGCTTCCAAACAGGCAATATGGGCCGAAAGGCTTCCGCTCCTTGTTATCCATTCACATGTTCGGAAGAACAAAACAGGTTGAAATGTTCCCTCTCATTTTGTCCCAAATTGTAGTAGGGAGAAGAACTGAAGGAAAGGCAAAGGTTTGGACCAAAGGAAGCATTCTGCAGTGATGGAATGAGTTTAACACTGCCCACACAGTGGAAATAATTTTCCAAAAAATGATTTAGAGTCTAGTGAAAGCACCACAAGCCCAACATGTAATCAATGCAGTACAGGAGAATCTTTATGGAAATGCATGAGGCTCTTATTGGTGCCCTGTGGAATGAGTCTCATGAGTTAAGCAAAGTTTCTACAAGGCTTTTGCAAGAATGGTCTGTGTGGTCTGACTCTCTGACCTGTTCCAGATAATGAAGTTTCAATTTAAGACTTTTATAAATTCATGCCAGAGGGTTTTGTTGAAATGATTTTTGAAAAGAAAATACTTTCTATTGAAATGAAAGAACTCACAGGGCACTGAAACACAGAATGACAACTTAATCTTGCTCAGAAATGGGGAAATTATTCCAAAATTGTACAGCAACAGAACAAACTACTGTTATATAAGATCTTTTATCTTGTTCAGTTATTTTAAAAAACTTTTGTGTTTGCAAATGCCTAATTCTAAATGTTTTAGAACTGGTTTATAGTATTAAAATATTACAAAAGTGATGAAAATGTGCTAATAATTGAATGTTTGAAGCCAAACCCTAATCCTGAACATAACACTAGGGTTATTAGGAATATTGTAATGTATACAAGTGTATAGCATCATTGATAGATTCTTCTTAGACAGTTGCAAAATAATTGTAACCACATCCTTCAGATTGTAAAACATACTGTTCCTAGAACTGCATAGTGTATTCCTCCTGTTTCGTTATACTGCACTGTGAATGCTGAGCTTGTGATGATAGTATCCACAGACTAACCCTCAGGCTTGTTTCCTACCACTCTGCTGAAGCCAGATTCTGACTTACGCCTGCACCAAAAAATGTGCACTATTTGTTCTGCCCTGGCCACATGGCAAGCCTTTCCCCCACTTTTTGAAATATTAGAAACTACCATAAAGCATAGTTCTGTGCCAGGTGTCTTGCAGAAAACTTCAGATCCAATTTTTTTTTAACAATGTACTGTACATACAGAGTGAGCACAGTGTTGAGTAGTTTTCACTGTTTGTCAATGGGAGAAAGAAGACAGTGGCCTTTTGGATTCTATACTTCAGCATACACAGAGGATATATTTGAGCCTTAACACTCTGAAGGGAATCTGTATCTTTCTTTCTGTCCGTGCCTTTATCTATGCATTACTAAAGTGGAGTATAAGAATCCTACATAAACGTTTCCACAGTACACCATTGTTCTTAAACTGGGGCATGTGCAACACATCATCAGGTGGCACAAAAAGCCTAAAGAAAATAACATTTTTGTTCTGCGCAGTGTCACAGTTCATCCTAATCAATGAACAGTTTAAAAACTGTACAGGTATATCTGAAAAATTCTCTTTAAAGTTTAATCTATTGGTGAGGTTTTTGGTGTTAGGTGCTTTAACTTTAATTAAAAGTTTTAGTATCAGAATAAGAACACAGGAAATGCTGCAAACGAGAGGAGGTTGTTCTGTCCATCCAGTCCGTTTGATAATTAGAGGTTATTGATCCAATGATCTCATCCAGATGAGAGGCACTAGGGTATCGTCTTCAGCAAAAGCTGGGCAGCTTGTTCCAGACTGCAGAAATCCACTTAACCCTTTCAGCATATCCAGCACACTGTGTGCACAGTTAATGTCTTTATGTATACAGGATGTTTTAACACTGTTTGAAAACCCCACAGCCCTTCCTCCTCCTCCTCCTTCTAACAGAGGAGGTGGAAGTGGGGATACTACCCCATTCCAGAAAACAGCAGGGGGAGATGGGGGGGGCAATGTACAATGTTTTAAAATCACTGTATGAATGAAGTGAAACCATATAAAAATCACAGTAAAATCTCAGTCATGTTTTTTGTAATTTTACTACAGAAAACAGGGAGATGTGTGTGGTCTCAGGTCCTTTTCAATTGATTTGTGTGACATTACATTTTAATGCTGCAGCTCATTTAAACCTTAAAAGTGCTTAAAATGGTTAATAGTGTAGTATAAGTCCCGGCTAAGCTTCTTTCGATTTCTTTCAGAACAGAATTTCTAACATAAACCCTATATTTTTCATACAAGATGGTGGAGTAGTAGAATTGCCGATCTTCTACTCTTGATATTGCCCAAAAATATTCAGTGAACTTCGCTGCTCAATTGACTACATCAAATTGGATACTAGCAGAAGTGAGTTTTCTAAAAATATTGAAGACCTTGAGGACTACATCGACTGTTTCTACAAAGTAATGTGTGAAATGAGAAGCGAAATGCACTCTGAAATTTTATTTCAAGTTAATCTGATGAGGGCAAAGCAGTGCCAGCAGCTGATATGTGCTAAGGTTTAAAATGGTAACTACTGTACTATACAGTATCTGAAAAATTAGTTTGCTGCAAAAGGTTGTTAGTGACATTGGCAAAATAAGAGAGGCAGTTAGACTCATAAATACGTTTATAGAAGAACTTCGGAAAGAGAACAAAACATTAAATGAAAATCACCACTTTCACCAAAACGACAGAGAAACAGCCAAATGAAAACTCACAGCTGAGGGAATCGGTCCTGTAGGAGCATGAGGAAAAATATTATAATGGGGGTGAAAGCAAAGGATAAAGAGACACATGTATAAACGGAGGAGATGGTGAAAGTATTTATGATAGAAGAGTTGAGGTTAACAGAGGCTCAGGCTGGTGGAATCAGGTGTAGGAGGACTGAAATTCATTCAGAAACACTTAAGCCATGACCCATCGTTGCACGGTTCTTGCAGTATAAGATTCAGATGATGGTGATGGAGAAGGGAAAGGGCTTCTCCATTATCCAACAGGTTTACAGTGCCGGTGATTCATCCAGGAGAGAGGGGCCACCCCTCTCTCTGTTTGTGCTAGAGAATCAGATGAGGAATCAAAACTGTAGATTTCTTTTTTTACCTAATAGATGGAACTCAAATTCAGTCTGTCAATATTTTTGGCTCTAATTTAGATGACCCTCTATTTATTACGGAAATAGAAGCCAGAGTCACCTCTAGAATTCTTGGAGGAGATTTTAGCTTGGTTATGAACCCTGCTATAAATAAAAAAGAGAAGCAGCTGACTCAGCTTTCAAAGCTCTAGCACTTCGTAAATTGATAAGTTATGTGTGTTAATTGAATATATGGAGAGCCCGTCATCCGAGAGCGAGAGGGACTATACTTTTTTCTGTGACAGACATAAGTCCTTGTCTATAATAGATAATTTATTACATATCATACTGTATCTTACAATGGAGAAAGGACACTATTATCCACCCTATTGTCTCGGATCACAATTAAAATTTACTGTGCCTGGCACACAAATGTCAAGGATGAGATGGAAAATCAACAATTCATTGTTACAGAATAATACATTAATAACAATAAGTTAAGAGATAAGTTAATTGAATTGAATCAATTCAAATTCATAGCCCAATTAAAGCACTATCTGGGAGTCCCTGAAGTGTTGTCTGAGGGAGGAATTTATTGAAGTAACCAGTTACCACAAAAAGCAAAGAGAAACAGGAATCAGTACTTCTATCTCAAATTTAAAGTCTTACAGTCAAAGATTTCTGAAAATGCAATGATCAGGATCGTGTACCCTGATTTTTCTCCAACTAAGGTGTAATAATTTATCAAGAGTTTACCATAATTAGAGCCCAGCTGCTGTATTGCCAAAAGGGAGAAAAGGCAGGGAAAACGTTGGTAATATTTGC
The DNA here is from genome assembly GCF_059453375.1 of Lepisosteus platostomus. Classification (NCBI taxonomy): domain Eukaryota; kingdom Metazoa; phylum Chordata; class Actinopteri; order Semionotiformes; family Lepisosteidae; genus Lepisosteus; species Lepisosteus platostomus. The sequence goes on along the minus strand of NC_142611.1, from coordinate 81,468,373 downwards.
AGTATTAGCAAGTTTGATGGGTCAAACACCAAAGATCAGAAAGAAAAAAAATAGCTTTTTTAGTTTTTATGAAAAATTGTATACATCTAAAGTCTCACGTACATTAGATAATTTTCAGAGCTTCCTGGATGATATAAATCTTCCAAAACTCTCCGCACAAGAAAGGGATATTCTTTAAGAAGATATTACTTTAATAGAGATAAGGGAAGCTACAATATTGCCTCTTTTGCACCTAATAAATTGCCTGGACCAGATGGCTTTACTCCTTTTTTTTCCAGATACTTTCCAGATACAGTTTAGTCTACTTCTGTTGCAGGCATTTCATAATATATAGTTAACAGGTACTGCTTCTTTATAATTCAGGGAGTCTTTATTAACATTAATACATTAAAAGGACAAAGATCCTGTGTTATGTGGTTGCTATCATCCAATACGTTTAATGAACATGGACAATAAAATTCTGGCAAGGACATTGGCAGCCCAAATATGTAAATCTTTACCAAACCTAATACATTAGAATCAGACAGGATTAATGAAAAACAGATATTCCTCTGACAATACAAGAAAACTCCTTAATCTGATATATCATAGCAATATTACTAACTCACTATCAGCTCTTTGCACAGTTGAGGCAGAAAAGGCTTTTGATAGAACTAAATGGAATTACCTTTTACTGTGCTGGAATATGGATAGGGTCCTAAGTTTATTAAATGGATTAAAATTTCATATATTAGACTGCAAGCACTGAAAATTATCAACAATTGCACTTCCAGTTCTTTTAATGTGCATAGTGGTACTAAACAGGGATGTCCCTCTCACCTGTGCTTTTCATTTTAGCCATAGAGCCCCTCTTGCAAAATTAGAGAATCATTGCAGGTTAAGACTATGGAGGTATATCAGAAAACTTACTAAATTTCATCATATGAGGATGATGTGATATTATATCTTTCAGAAGTGCAACACAAGTCCTTTTGAGTGGTAGATGACAATATTAACAGCTCAGACATTCTTCCTCTGAATTTTTCACATTTCAATAGTAGGTTTGTATATCCAGTACAACTGAAAAGGGGGATACGCTATGTTAGGTTGTGAAAATAATATTGAATATGAATGAAACTAGAGACATTAATCTTAAAGAAATATCCAATCGAATTAAATCTGATGTGGCCATATGGAGACCATATTTATGGCGCAGGATTGAATTAATTAAAATAATGATACTCTTAAAAGTAAATTATATTTTGAGAATGCTGCCAGTAGGGATTAATGAAAAAAGGTTGGAAGCAGTACATACAATAAAATAATGATGTCCTTTATTTGGACAGAACGGACGTCGAGATGGTCATTAGAGACTTAGAATGAGCAATGAACAAAGAACAATGAGCAATGGTGGACTCCCTCTGTCTTACTTATATAATTGCTATTTACAGTAGCCTTCGGCTCATTTCAGGTAGGGAAGGGTTTAATGCAAGTTCAATGATAAACTGGGTAATAATTGAAAAGGATAAAGCTAATGGAATGGGCACTATCTTAGAAAGCCTGTGCAATAGTAACATACGCCCAGCAGCTTTCAATGACTAAGAGTTATACACAGACAGATCTTTTCATCAACCACCATTCAGATCTTCAAAATGAATCAATTGGCCAGATTGGGATGAGGCTGGTATTAGTCTAATTCGGGATGTTATTAGGGAAAGTAAATTAATAGCATTCCCAGAACAAATTCTTAACAAGTCTCTTACCCCCAAAAAAATCTTGATTGTGCAAAGCTTAAAAGTCTGCTGGCCAAAACAGTTATCTGATCACTGATTTTCATTATCAATCAGATGAGTATACCGATAGATTAAAGCAGACCAACTCATCAGTGAAAATACAGGCATTTATTAATGTTTAACTGAGAGTCTGATACTGTAGGTCTTTTGACAGCTGTGCCCCTCTATGGATACTGGCAGAGCATTGGCTTTGTGGCTCAGGATCTGTGCCTGTGGCTGAAAGGTTGCCAGCTCAAATCCTACAGCCGGCAGAGGAATCCTACTCCATTGGGCTCCTGAACAAGGCCCTTAACCCCAACTGCTCCAGGGGCGCTGTACAATGGCTGACTCTGCACTCTGACCCCAAGCTTCTCTCGCTGTCTGTGTCTCATGAAGAGCAGGCTGGGGTATGTGAAAATACACATTTCTAGTACAAGAAATTGTGTATGGCTAATGAAGTGATCTTATGTTATAGAGGATCTCTCAGTTAATTCAGATGCAATAGACTCGTCTAATGGTCAACCTCAATGCTCACCAGACATTTAGAGCAATAAATAATAAATTACTACAATGTTAGATTTTAAATAGACTTTATTTTACTCTGGATAAATTAAGATCCACAGCACAGGTCTGTTTCTAAGTGCAGTACAGGCTAATTTCTGCACCCGTTGAGGGAATGGCAGCATATTCAGTTCCTTCGGAAAGCTCCAGTGCAGAAAACACTCAGACACCTGCATATATTACTCCTGTTTGCAACCCTTACTTGTATCCTGGGGGATCTGTCTAGGTTTCAAGTATCAACTCTGCATAAGAACTGAAAGAGCTGCCATGCGGTGGACAACATGGGGTCAATGAAGCTGTTGAACAGATTCAATATGCAGACATTACTTATAGTCTGGAAGGTAAAATGAACCAATTTAAACAAGTAAAGGGCTCTCTACCGAACTATCTCCATGGCACCAAGGATACAAAAAGTCAAATATTGAGAGTGGAGTGAGATAAAGAGAGTGAAAGGAAAATATCAGTTTAGTAAGGAAAGCAAGGAAAAGAGTGATGTACAGTTTAAGGAAAATAAAAAGAAGGGGTAATGTTTAATGAAATAACAAATTACTCCAAAGGTGAGGGGTGGAGAGGAAGAAAATGAAAGCACTTAATCTCTGGCACCTAGTCAACTCACTGGAGGGAAACAGGTAGCCTTTCTCTCTTACTCTTTAAAGATGAGTTTAAAATTCATTTGAAAATCAGTTTATTTTAATTAAAGTAATTTTCTGCACTGGATTAAAAATACCTTGTACAATTAGTAATAAGACAATCTAGCAAAATCTGTCTTTTAAGGGTAATATGAGATTGTACTACACTAGTTATACAATATGGTCTAGCTGATACAATACATGAGCTGAGCTTGTATTTCTTTAGGTTATTTAAAAAAAAAAGATCGTGAATACTGTATCTGTTTTCACAGTTCTTATTGAAAAAAGTTGTGAGTCCAAGAGTTAACCTTGCACTGCATTGATTAATTCTTCCTCTGTGTCTATACCTTCTTCTTATCAAACAGAGCCTAGAGATGTCCTATTTATAGTTTGTATAAAGCAAATCACGTATTACACTCTAAAATTTAACATACTGTACAAAGATCTTAACTGTAATTGTATTCAGCTTCCTTTCTCTTGGATTGGCTTAATTAGCCAAACCTTGAATGGAGAGAGTTCCAGTTCTGAGTTTCTCCAGTCCAGAACTGGGCTTGGACTCATTCAGGAGGTGTTGTCCAAGGTGCTGAAGGTGGAAAACATCACAAAGGTCAATGTATAACACCTTCTTATGTCAAGAAGTAGCTCGAGAACTCCATGTATTAATAAATCCCATTCCCCATTCCTCATAGTCTCTGGGAACTTTTTACACTGTAGGCCAAAGCCCTAAGTCAAGGTAAAAACATTTACTGTTGTAATGTTCACATTTACTGTTATTTTGGTTATTGTGGAAAAAAGTACTTGAATCAGGTTGCTCAATCTGAAAGGGCCTGAAGAAGAAAGTCGATGAAGGGTTAGGGTTAGGGCAGATGGTAGAGAACTACCATCACAAGCCAGCTGGAGAACCAGTGATCTCCTTCCCTAAACTGCTCTGCACTTAATCCTGACCCAGGCTTGTGAACTGTTGGTAGCTCCTTTATAGAGCACATGCTGTGTTGCATACACATGACTTTTTCACTTGGTACACACAGACATTTGGGTCGGCCAGTCATTTTTGGGTTGGCATGGATTTGGTGTGGAAACTAATGGATAATGTTAACCTGACCAGAATACCAGACATCATCTGAAGCAGGAGGTCTCAAAGCAATGCCCTGTGAGAGTATACAGTGTAGAATTAATTAGCTGCTGCGCTGAGGTTGAACAGAACAAATCACTCTGTCGTTCAGGTGTGGGTTGGTATCTCTTCTCATATACCTGAGGTCCTGTAACTTGACTGAAGGCAAGCAGAATACAAACTATTACATCAGTGGTGACATTATCAATTGATGCTTGACCAACGTACTGTAGGAGACAGATGAGATGCAACAATCAATGTTCACTCTTTATTTGTGGGTTTTTAATTCTGTTATTATGTCTCAAACAGGGTCTAAGCTCAAGTTGTTTTGCATATTTTCGCATCTGTGCAAATCCACACATTACTGTGTTCATCATTTGAATTTAGAGGAATGACTGGGCAAGCCAGATCTCACAGTCCTCTGTTTCCTCAGAAACCAGACGTATTCCCAATAGGAGCCACATTCCACTCAGGGCTATTCGGACTCGCTCAAGCTGATAATCCCAGCCCCCTTTGACCAATTAACAGGTGCTTCATTCATCAGAACCACAGGGTTTAAAGCATGCTCTGCCACTGAGCCAGTGCTCTGTCATTGAGCTGCCTTCAGACCATGCCCTCAGCAATACTAACCTGTGTCACAGAAGGATACTTTGCCTGAATCCACTCAAAGGATTCCTAGTCTTTTCCAAATCTGCTCTGCTTGCCACCAGCCAGCCTTCTGCTCAGCACCGGGCCAGAGACATGGTTTCCTGAAAGAGTCCCAGCGGCAGCACAGCCCCCATGTCTGCATCTGCCCTCAACGCTGCGCTCGCCCCCAGTCCCAAACAGATCCCAGCTGCCATCTTACTGCCACAATCTCTGCCTGGTTCTGTCCCGCCTCGGCCATCTTCATCTCTGTGCTCCACTCCACTGAGCTTGTTGCATCTGGATTCTCCAGCCTGTCAGACGGGCTTTGTTAGCTTGCCATGTGTGGAGAAAAAGTAAAGACATTTTCTGACCTGAAAGAGGTAGGTTGGAAACAACACTCACTAACGTTATCTAAGTGTGGGGATTTGAGATTAAAGAAATTTTAATCTGAAACTCTCAAAAACAGAAAGAAATAGCAGTTTAAAGCAATATGATCTTGAAACTGTGTAAAGTTTTTTTTTTACAATGCTCTATACGACAATGGCCCTGGAGTTTATCTGGAATGAGTCCCACAGATTTTGTACATCCTTATAAATTTCCACTTAATTAAACCTGGACACAACCTGTTTTTTTTAGCGTGGTAAAAATGAGCTCAATTAAGTAACTAAAGACTCTGGTGGAATGTACACAAGAGCTGCTACCGTTGTTTCCATCCACATCCTTTTGTGCAGTAATCTTTTTTCCAGAGTTATTCCGTCAGTTTGCTTGAGTGTTCTGTCAAAGTCTTTTTCCTGAAAGAGAGAAGGAGAAACTCCCCGACAGGGCAGAGCAGGGGCTGATGTCATGATTCCACACTTCAAAATGGAAAATAAAAAATCCCACTGACACAGGGCTTGTGACAGCTCCTTCCAACGTCAGCTTTAGATTTCCACAGGGCCAAATTTGGAGCTCTGACTCCTTTTTCCATGTGTCTTTTAAAAGGATTTTGATTTTTTTTGCCCTGAAGATTGCTTCTCTGTTTCAGCAGTATCACACTGGTTCTGCCCTTAGGATTGCCAGGGGCTGATGACATCTGTCACGCAGTGTTTGTCATTCTGTGCACATTTACAATGTGGGAACTTACACTATGAATACTTCTCATCCATTCATTATCCACTCACTCCTGGGAAGGGCAGCCACAGCCCTCAGCCCAGAGCCAATCCCAGAAGCACAAGGTGTAAGATGTGCCTACACCAAGGATGGGACACCAGTCCATCAGAAAACACACTCACACACACACACACACACACACACACACACACACACACACGTTCAATTCAGAGATGCCAGTTCGCCTAACCCAACAGGAGCAACTAGGGAAAACCCAAGTGAACATGAGGAGAACATGCAAACTTTGTACAGAAGGCGCCCCAGTCTGGAATCTAACTCAGGACCAAAGAGCTGTTGAGCACCTGTACCACCCACTACACTATATGCCACACCATACTTTTCAAACTACTTAAACAATGTGTTATTGTAACATCAAGTGTTACAGCTGAGAAAAGGAGGCTCTTCTGTTGTGGGAATATGGAATAAGCTAAGTTGTGTTTTTTCAGGCACTGGAAGATCCTCATATTGAATGGCTATTAGAAACTTCGTGAAAGAGGGATCTGAAAGAAGGATTCAGACTTGGCTTGTGTGGCTGTGCATCTGTTCTGGGCAAAACAGTAAACTTGAATATAATCTGGGACTTGGAGAACTAAATCAGGGCTTTTTTTCAAATTTCTGTTTGGCTTGCTGTGCAGTGTACGTACTAACCTCAGTGTTGTGCACTGTACTGCTGCCTGAGTGCATCTGTTTCCCAGAGACCCCGGCCATTGAAAGAGCCCGCGACACCACACCGGCCCCTGGGCGTTATGACACACAAGCACTGCTTACACAAATCATGGATTCTGCTTAATGTATGCAATGAACTTAATTGAAATTAACATTTTGGCCAGATAATTTGATGGAATTGCATGCAGCAATTGAGTATTTTATAAAAAGTAATTTAATCATATTACAGTGTAACTACAATTTGACTGTAGTGCAGATGCTAATCTGAAATGTTTCCATTTCATTCCTCTTGGATTGGAAATGCATATCAAAGTATTGCAATCATAAGACAGGCATTTTTGCTTAAAGAAATGGCTTGTGAGACTGTGCCAGAGATGTGAGTCTATTTTAATGAATGCTTAAAGCATTCCAGTTGACTCTGATGTCTTTGTCTTATGAGAACACACATCCCCAGAACAGAAGAGAACACTGAAATGAGATTGATGATTTTTAGGAGAGATGGACGTTTGATAATCAATGATAATTTAAATATAATTTTTCTCTGAAATCTACCTGAACTGAATTTGACAAAGGGGAATGTGCTTCCTTGTCTCCCTGAGGAAGTTACATCCATATGACTGCAGTCCGAGGTTTTGCAGTGAGTAATGGAGCCTCCTGTGTTTGTTATACTGTAAATGTGAATGTCGGCCTAAAGGCTTTTGATAATAGTCTATCAAAAATTGATACACAACATTCTTCACATACCCCAATCGTGTTTCAGTAAAAAGCACAGCATTTACACTTATTAGAGTGATACAAATCACAGTAACCACATTCTCAATGAAAAAAACTGAGGTCTGAAGGAGAATAAAAAAATCCTTTCTACTGTTCACTGTGTGCCATCTGAATCCAATTGACAATGATTTGACCTCAAGCTCTGCATCTGGAATCAATCACCAGGCTGCATTGTAACATCAGAGATGGGGGCATTGCATTCTTTGAGGTTGTACTATATAATACACATCATCATGACTGTCTCCATAACATAACGGGTGATTCACAAACCAAGAAATGTAGAGCAAGGAAATGTGTGATAATTATCTTTGTGTGTTCTACATGCATGTGTTGATAGACACATTCAGGGACATGCCCTTTGCAGATAAATATCAGCATTAATATGAATCCAGTTATATAGCATATCTGTAATATATTGAGATTACAAGGTAAAACCTTTTTTCCAGTATAAACATTTTTGCTTTGTTGCACCTGAAGAAAAAATCTTTAAAAATAAATGTATCTAATCACAGCGTCGCACATAAGAGAAAGACAAAGCTACATTTTGTTTCTGTAGTTTTAATGAAAAAATGTGGAAAATACAGCTGGATTTTGGTACACCAGGAACATTTATTCAGTTAGCAAACAAAACACTAATATGAAATTAGAATTTTCAGGGAGTGTAACATTGACTTAATAAAATAAATGTAATAGAAATAACTGAAATGTACAGTTTGACCTGCAGAATTTTCATTTTTTTTCTTGAAGAAACAGCTTTGATGACGTTCTAGGATAAATAAGATGCTGAAAAACATGTGAGCATACAGTACTATGCAGAGTTCAGTCTTCCTGTATGTGAGGGTTTCAGGGGTTGGTATTTCATTGTTAAACTGCAGGGTTTCTGGAGGTTGGGATAGCCTTAGACTGCTCTTGGATGCTTTGTTTGCAAAAATTGTTCTGATGGACAGAGGTAGTACTAAGTGAAGGTGTGGTCAGGTGCTGTGCTTAACTAGTCTCCTTTCCTGTTTTGTGTGAGCTTGAATTTTTCCATTTAAATACGATAAAAAGCCTGCAGAGCCTCTCATTTGACTTGATCCTTTCAGACAGGGTCCTCAGTCTCGATTTCCAGAACATCACAAATCACATCGTATGGTATTTAATCCTTAGGATTCAAGCCTCAGATACCTCCAGATACACAAGTTACAATGTTTAAATCGCACATCTCTGTGTCTGCATGCTTAATCAATAAGAATTTGCTTCAGCAGCAATCAAACAAAACCAAAGTACTGTAAATGGAAAAATAAAAATCTAAGATGCAATCTTTTTGTTTTGTTTTGCTTTCTAGTTTAGTTTCGCTAAGAAGAGAGACCATTTTTAATCACTCCCTTATGTTCATGGACAGAGCCATCCATTTGTATTCTTTATGATTCCTCCATACCCAGAACAGCAAAGTCACTGATGGTGCACTACAAACAGACATCTCAAGCCACTCCATTCTGTGACTACCCTCCTCCTACTGCTTTCCAGTCTCACTGAGCTATTTTCTCATTACATGCCCCATTTTCGCTGAAATTATAAAGGACATTGAACAAACAAAGCCTGACAAAAAAGAAAAAAAAATACCTTCCTAATTATGAGAATTTCCTCAAATTAAAAGAGCTTGGCAGTTTTTATTTGAAAATGTGAGTCCCTTTCTCAAACATAGTCCTTGTAAGTTACTACAAGAACTTCAAAAACTTTGGCGCTAGAAGAAGCCATTGAACTCTGGCTGAAATCCACTGAAATCTGGTTATTGCCTTACAAATGCCCCTTTAACAAACTGCAGTGTCTGATGTTTTTTACTGTATATTTCTCCTTGTCACCTCCATATTTCAAATCTGCCACCTGACTTTATCGTTAGACATGTTTTCAATATAACAAGAATCAGCAAGATCCAGTTGCATCTCTGTGTCCAATTAACAACCTGCGCTTTAGAGAACATTTATGACAGGGCCCTTAAACCGCAACACAGTTGAGCTTCTAGAGACAAATTGGAATTTAATTAAGTGCAGAAACCCGTTATCACATCATGTACATCTGTGTCAAAGCTGCAGTGCCTGCTGACGTCTTCAAGATGCCAAGAGTCGTATTAATAGGGGATATAAAAGTGCAAGACGATTCATAGAATACAAAATCAGTTCTGGACGTCACTGCCCCAGTCTCCTAAAATCTGATTTTGAGTCTTTTTTTGTCACTGGGCTCAATGAGCTTTGGTAGTGTGCCTGTTGTTTGCTGAGATAAAATAATTAAGTATACATTAAGAATAATTAACATTAAGTATGCTATTACTGGCCTTCCTTCAGTCAGTCACTTTCCAGTGCTGCTTTGTATACAGTAAGTTTCCTGATCTGATAAGATACAAAAATGTCTGATTAAAGTCCAAAAGTTCAAAGTGGTATGGGTATATGTTCTGATAAAACTCTGTAAACAAATCAAATCAAGGTACAGTACATATCTTCTGATTTTTTTTTATTAGACAAAGTGACACAACAGGCTGGAATCCCAATGCACATTGCTGGAAAAACACTAAACAGATTCAGCTTTATTCTACTTCTTCTCTTTATGTGGTTTTCAGGCACACTACATTTGCCACGTTATATTTGATTTTCAGACAGGTACAGGGAAGGTGTCCTAGTCATCTCTGAAACATTGGCATACAACTGGATAGCTCAAATAATAGAGAAGAACGAGCTCCTTGTCATCATTATCATGTTCCTTGCATAGAGACACTAGATGGATCTAACGTTCTACAATGAAAAGTCACAAAATTGATTCATTCATTTACAGGACCTGTATTGTATGTTATGGTGTTGATTAGATACAGTATGCTCACAAAATAGAGCTCTCCACATAATTGTCCCATTGATTTTCATTCCAGCTTGGCTCTTTGTGAACTGAATCAGCTAATTACTGCTTTAGTTGGACCAATTAAACACTTTTTAAAGGCTCTTCAGGTGTTGATAGTTTAAAGGGCCTCGAAGAACTGCAGACACACTGGTCTCAGCCAGCAGTATCTGACCATGTGCTCTTTTTAAATATTTTCCTACCTAGGGAAGAAAAGGCACTTTTTGCTTTTTGTCAGCATATTCCCCACAATGTAGTGTACGGCAGTCATTACTGTAAAGACCTTTACTCACACTGTGCTGTTGCCACTCCTTGTCCTGGTATCTGGCATCTCTTTGTCAACCCCAGCAGCCTGCCCCTGTCCACCGGCCCCCTCATCTGACCGGACACACCCCACTGAGAGAGCTCTTCTGCACTTCCAGTGTCTGCCTGCTCCTGAGCGCTGAGTGAGCACAGCCTGGAGAACTGGCAGCCTGTCTCTCTCCTTGACGGCTTCAATTCCACTCCATTCACTCCAGGACCAGAACCGGCATGCTCCGGCCCATGTGCATGCTCCTTTGCATGTGGAAGTCAGGGCAACAGCTGTGCATCCCAAGGATGTCACAAATGACCCACTGAGCAAACAGGAAGATGAACCTTATGCGGTACCTTAGGAGATCTAGAGATAAGGGAGAAGTTCCCAGAGGGAATGACGGCAAGGCTAGAGGCGAGGTCCGAGTCGAGTTCCGAGGTTAGTAACTAAAGGTCGGCGAGTAGGTTTCCAATCCAAGAGCGGGTAAGGCAGAAGGCGTAGTCAAAAGGCAAGATCTGTGATCCAAGAGGTGGAGGTCAATGAAAAGGCTTCCAATCCAAAAAGGGCAAGACAGTAGATGTGGTCGAAGGTGGGTTCCGAGGTTCATAACGAAGAGAGAGTTGAATACAAAAACAAAGGCAAGGTAGGAGCTCCGAAGAATGACCAATACTGGGCGAAGAGCAGAGGCTTCCAGAGGGTTTAAGTGTCGTGCGAGGAAGAAGGTGCGTTGATTGATGGAGTGTCGTGGTTGGCTGATTTGCAGGAGCGGTGTTGTTTGGCAGAAGTGCTCAGAGCTGGAGTGTAATTAGATCGGGTGCGTTTCGGTGTGAGAATGTGGTGAGTAGAGGGTGTGACAAAGGGAGTGTTGATGGAACATTTCAGCTGGACCCTGACTGGAAGAGACTGACCTTAAAGACTCCTGACACTCCTGACAGGACAGACATGCACTGTCTGCACACTGCCCTCTAATGCTGGGTCAGGAACTCAGCACACAGACTGCAGCAGCCTTGGGGACACAACCAGACCATCCAGAGGTGACTGACAGCCCTGAGCTCCACAAGAGCAGCAGCTGCAGGATAGAGACACCACTGGAGCTCAGATCCTCCTGGGAAAAGGGGCACTTCACACCCCAGAGCAGGTCTGGGTCTATCGCCCAAACCAGAATCTGGGGTCACTGCCCTCAGCTTAACCCTAAGTGGGTTGGGGCGTGTGAGAGCAGCTACTACCTGCACCTGCCCTGGGGTCATCCAGCAGTGCTGCACAAGAACCAGATGACCCCTCTTCCCAGCTGCTGCCCAGCTGTTATTGTTGCCCATGTGTCCATGCAAAGCACCAGGAAGTTCCTCAGCAGGAAGAGATGTCTTCCTCCTTCGCCATTTGTTCCCTAGTGGTGGATCTGTACCTTTCCCACTTCGGGAGTCACCCTGGGGCATGTTCACGTCCCTGAAAAAAAAACCTTTTTGCAACATCAATGTACTCTGTGAGATGCTAGGGAACACCAAATGCCATCGCACTCTCAGTGGTTAGAACACGCTGCAGATTTAAGGTCTGTAAATCTCTGTGCTCAGTGCTATCCACTTCCTGCTGTTTCCTTCTCAATTCCTCTGATAAGCATAGCAGAAAAGGGATATTCGATTCAATATGCAGTATGGTATGCTGTATGTTCTAGACATGTTTCAAACTCAAGTTAAACAGTATCGAAAAGTATCACAGTGCTCATTAGATACATACTTCGCCACTTAAGACTGATGCTTCTGTTTGTATTTTCAATGATCAATAAATCCTTTATTCCTCTCTCAGACTCTGTCTGCATGCATAGGAGTTAAATACAAGATTTAAAAAGTTTGAAAATAATATTAAAATATTATATACAAAATGAAGCTAGTGCCTTGAAAGTTTATTCCTAACATCTGTATTACAGCACAAAGATTCTTTTTTCATAAGCTTCATAGTTTTGGAAACTCGAAACATCATACAAAGTTCACAACTTTCCCTTTCTGAATACAAAGGTAAACAGAAAATAAGCAGCTGGTGTGGCACTGAAAATATTTTGTTTCAAAAAAGAGCAAATCTGTACAGACAATGAGGCCCCTCAAATACGATTTAAATACTCAATCATATAAACAGCACTGTTCCCAAAAGCAGTGAACCATGGCTGCCTGCGAGTGCAGTTTTTCTGAATCATTGTGTGACCTGAACACTAACCTCTGAGTGTTCTTTGTTTTGGGAACACTGACATAAACAATGCTGTGAATCAAGGTGAAGGCTGACTCTTTTTTAAACAATCTGCGCTTAAAAACAAAAATGAGATTTACAGTTTTGTTCAGCCTGTCACACCGCAGTTTAGAACAGGCAATGTTTCAGTCATCACAACACAGCAGTAACCTGGAGGCACCCAAAAGACAAACCTCAAAGACCTGGGGCCCTTCCAGACTCTTTGTGAAGTGGAATCCGGAATGAAACCAAGCAAACTCTCAAATGTCAATCATTGGAAAGGCATGGCTTACCCGCGTAGTGCCAGCTACAGTAATTCCTCTCAGATCAGGCATCCCCCTGCCAGCCTCCTCCAGTCGTGTGAAGGACTCCCAGACACAGATGGAGACGAAGCCTGAGAATAAGCTCAGGGTCCATGCCACTCATTCTGGATCTGGGATCCTCCTTTCTGGCTATTCAAATGTAACAATGCTCTGCAGAAAATCAGACCTGCATCAAGACTTCAGACATTTTCTATGATTATGTTTTATATTTTTTTCTATTCAGAGAGTGCCACTTAATTCTGATGCGGAATAAAAAAGCTCAGATTGCCATAGCACAGGTGGTTAATGACGATCTGAATGTGTTCCCAACCCACTCATTATAAACAAACTCTTCCCTAGTCTGCTTTTCTAAAATTGCAAACCCTAAGTTTAGACTCAGGCTTCAGAGATTTAAAGCACTCTTCAGAGGTTTCCAGGTGATTGTCAGATTTCTCCAATGATTCTGTCACATCTGTTTAAGATATCCTGGTGGTCCGAAGCAATCAGGTTGGCAGGAGTGTTGTGAAACAGAAAGAAAGGGACAAACATGGTTCAGAAACTTAAAGTTAAAGGTTCAAAACACATTCTGTCCCAAAAGAAAAAAGATCAAGCCTAGACAATTGTGACCTAAATGGGTTAATGGAGAAATTGAGAAACAATATAAATTGGAAGAGTTTCCATTTGCAGTTCACAAGAAAAGGACACGAGATCCAAAGACAGAAAAAGAGTATGCTGAGCCACAAGCACAGCTGGAAAAAGACTGGAATTGCCAAAAGAATAGAATATGGCAACCAAGACAAAAATAATGTATTTTTAAATAATGCATTAAAATGCATTTTTTCAGCACCGCAACAGTAACATTACTGTAAATGTGTAACTAAATGGGTTGGAATGAAAACATGCAGAAACACTGACTGTCCAGGACCAGGACTGCCCACCCCTATTCCATGGATAAAAAATAGCTTTATTTGATTGCTTATTGGCAGCGTACTGGTCAGCATTGCTGTGTCGCAGTGCTGGGGCCCTGGGTGACCCCGGTGATGGACTGGCGTCCCATCCAGGGCTTGCCAGGATAGTCTCTGGCTCCACCACGGCCCTGAGCTGGATCAACCATTTAGAAAATGGATGTATGAGGTGATGCAGGGTGCTGTTTCTGCGAATAATAATATCAGTTCAGAGTGTAGGGCTGAGGAGGTGACATACTGTCCTGTGCAACAGATCTCAGGAGGATTATTTGTCTTGTGTGCAATATAGACACATCTCTTATGGACTTTAGCATGCCATCTGATATTCCAGCTGTTCCACCAGATGAAAGGTTTCCAGTATTCTATTAAGATCTACATTTATGTTTCAGAATTCTGCATTTCCGTAAATGTAAGAGAGAGATTATGCACAAGATGTTAAATATACAGTGCTTTGTAAATTTGTGCATGTCTCTTGGAGTCTCCCATTGTTGTTTTTTTCTGATTTAACCACATGGGTGCAACACAAATCACACTGACAACTGTATCATGTGTTTGGACCAGTCCACAATGGCCTTTTTCATCTTGATATCATTTTTCAATTGCACTTTCACGATCTGGGTTGAATGGTATTAATAGACAGAAAATGAAAACCTACTGTTGATGGTTCATTCCAGTCTCCTCTTGTTTAAATATTAAACAGTCCTGCAATGTCAGGAGAAGCAGAGGGAATAATTAATGTAACATTTGTCTTTTATCGGCAAAGGATTACAAAGTCTATCAAAACACAATGAAACCGCTTGGCACTTTCTTCAGCAGGCTCAAATTTAAGATACCTCTGAAGTGTAATTTGGAAAAAAAATGTCTGGACTTTTTCTTTTTAAAAAAATTCTGAGTGAGTTTAAACTGAAAAGGCATCTGATATTTATTTTTTTAAATGCTTTCCAGATAGCTCCAAATGGATTTAGGGTTTAATGAAGTATTGAATGATGACTTGAAGTGACATTTGATAGGGTTGAGACTGCCGTGGCGTCCTGTGCCAGAGGAGCTGGCGTGCTCAGCAGGTGCTGTGCGGGTTTCCTGGTTGCTACTGTATCAGGGCTCACGATATTAGTTTCTCCGCCAGGAGGAAACTCCTGTCGCGGGTTATTTGCATAAGTACCATACAAGAAGAGCGACAAAGCAGTCAGTCTCCTGCAGCTCAGGAAAATATTCCAGGAGAAACAGACTAGGTAGTTTTCGACTAATAAAAAAAGCCTCTGCACACGACATCACAAAATTCTTCAGACGGACTTTGCCGACTGGAAAATTTTTTTTTTTCCACTTTTGCATTTTTTCTGTAATTGTATCAATATATTCCTTATTATTGAGTTATTATTCTAACAGTCTGCTCGATCTGGGTTTACTTATTTGGATCTTTGCACTTTTACAGTGATCAGAACCTATTAACAATGAATTGAAGCTGTTCTTCATTTTGATTTGTCTTAAATTGCTTCTTTGTGCTACAGGGAACCAAAGAAACACCATGCTGTTAAGAGCAATCAGTACCCTCCACTCCATGTGCGATGCCACCTATGTAAAGTGCATGAAAAGAAAAGAGCAGGAAGCATGACTTCACACAAAGGGTTGTGGGAGTGTGGAACAAGCTACCCAGCCATATTGTTGCAGCTGATATCCTGGCCTCTGTTGAGAAAAGCTGGATGAGATAATTTAGCTACAAGCTATCCAACGGGCTAGGTGGGCTGCAGATGGGCATTTGTGACCTTTTTTGATTGCTCATTGCTTCTGTTTTTTGTGAATGAAAATTGTCCTTCAGTTGGGTCTGAGTTGTGAAAATTAAAATACTGTAATAAACATGTGATGTTGGTCATCATATTTCAGAGGACAGTTGTGGAACAATCCCATATGCTGTCTGTACGGTGAGAGAATATAATGTACACTTACAGGGGGAGTCTACCGAGGGCTTAGGATCTGGAATAATCTCTACCCCCTGTAGCTTGTCCCCACACTGTGTTAGTAATGGAAACAAGCTCATCAGAAAGGATAATTACAGCCAATGGTGGAGTTAATCGAGTGCAGGTGTTGTTAATAGAAGGCCCGTTTGAACCAGGTGTCTGTGCTTGAAAACTGGGTGTTTTGATAAAAAGAAAAAAACTAAAAGACCTTTGGAAACAAGTCTTTTGTATGAAACAAATACTCTGAAGAACAACATTGAAAGGTGTTATTTCCCCTTTCTGGGTTTAAGATTTGTGGAAAAGTAAAGTTAAGCCTCCAGAAGATTTTTTTTTCCAGTACAAGCGCAAGGACTCTCCACTGTTTGGTGACCCTCCTGCCGTCACACATCGCGGCTCCTTCAGACCTCCTCCTGCGGGGTGAGATGAGCCCTTGCGAAAGAAAGGGTGCAAAGCGAATCTTACTTCTTGGGCTAATTGCACGTCAACCTCAGTATTTACTATCGGGGAAAAACAAAAAATGTAGCAAAAATAATGCCTTTACTGTCCTGAGGGGCTCCTTTGCTGGTGGATTATCCACTATTATTCATGTCATGATGTTTACTCTTCTGCGAATTAATCCAATTAAATCAAATCAAGGTTAATTCACTCTGCCATAACGTTTGGCACAGTAAAGTTATGTATAATCAATTACATTATTGTTCAGTGTTTAATAAGATGACTTAAAAACAACCTCAACAGCCACATCAGCACTGGATATAATGCAGTTCAGAATCATTTTTCAGCTGTTCTTGCCTTAATGGCTTTAATTAAGAAAGCATTCTTTAAGAAAGTGTATACTCACTGATCTGCAATGGGCCATACAAATGAGCTTGCTTTCTGCGTAAAATAAGTAGGACTCTTGATTGTGAGTTATGGGGTCATCAACACTTGGGTAGCCTGCAGCCATTGGTCTGAGTACGAGCCAGTAAAGTGATCAGTGGAACTGCATGTCTGATGTACAGTTATGTCTGCAAATGCTTAAACTCACAGGCAGGTTTCCAGATGTTACCAAAGTCAGGTACATGAAGGAGCAGAGTACCTCCCGATAAGCGATAAATGTAAATCTGCTCAACTGAATGAGAGCAACCCTAACTGAAATACAGAGAAAGGGAGAGTAAGAGAGACGAAGAAAAAAGGGCAGAAAATACTAATTGGAAATGACGTTCATGGTATGAAACTTCATATGGCTGAGTTCAGGCAGAGTTTACAAGTATGTGACCACTGCCAATAACATTGCAAAATTAGAAAAACGTGTGGGGCATAAGCAGGAAATAGCAACACAATGCAATCTGAATCACATAAACATGGCATCCTTCAGGAAGCAGCCAGGCTGGGACTGTTTAAGTTTGGGCGCTGACGTCATTTGGGCAAGCACACTCACATCCAGACGTCAACAACAAGTTTCATGAGCACAAATTTCTAGTTTGATAATCCTTGCAAACTATTACTGTAAATACAACAGGTGTGTTCCTGGATGCTGTTTTTAGAAATGTAATGTAATTGACACAAAACATTTACTAGTTTAAAATAGTCTGAATGAGTCTTCTCATTCTAATTTTTCTGATTAAAATTTGAATACCAGTAAAGAGCCCATGAAAAATGGTCATGAAATTGCAGCAAGTAATTATAAACCAAAATATTTTATTTCTACTATATGCAGTGTTAGGTGAAGAATAATTAGAACTAAACTAGAGGATCATCTTTATGGCAGTAATACTCTAGGTGGTAGTCAGCATAGAGTTAGAAAGGACAGATCTTGCTTCACTTACTTGATAGAGTTCTTTGAACAGCCAAGAACAGTAAGGGATACATATATTAAGTCTCATATTAAAGGCAGTAGGAATTCAAGGTAAAGCATATACTTAGATTATGAATTGGCTGTAAGACAGGAAACGAAGAATAAGGATAAGAAGTGAATGCTCACATTGGGTGATACGTAATTAGTGGAGAACCACAGGGGTCTGTACTATGACCACAGCTGTTTCTAATTTGGAACAGTGATCTAGATTCTGGTATACCTTCAGTAGTAAACTAGTCACATTTGTAGAATATACCAAAGTAAGGGGATTATGAAAACAGCTACAAAATACAATTCCCAAAAGAGAAGGTTTTCCCCATTTTGCCATATTTTAATTTTATTCTCATTAGAATCATATAATCATAAGTTCGGAGGTGATTGGCCTAAGGAATTTGCTAGCAAGAGCAATTTGTATGAAGAACATAAGAAAGTCAAAAATGAAGGGAGATCATTTGACCCATCTAGCCTGTTTGGCAGCTAGAATTTAATCGATTCAAGGGTCTCATCCAGCCCCTTTCTGAAAGAACCCACATATGAGCTTCAACAACACGACTGAATAGCTCACAAATAAATGAATGGAACAAAACTATGTGGGAAGCTACTAACAGAGTTCTCACTAATTCTGTGTCATAAATAGGCATAAAGTAGAATTAAGGAATCTAAGGAATGAGATAAGGAATCTATCAGGAATTCTGAGCGCAGTGGTGACCTAAAGAGGGCTGTGCACAGGAGATCCCCTGGCAATTTGAAGGAGCTTGAACTTTTTTGCATGGAAGAGTGGGATAAAATTGCAAAAGGTCCAGGTGTGCAAAGTTGATAGAGACTTATTCACAAAGACTTACTGCTGTAATAAATGCAAAAGGTACCGTGCTTCCACAAAGTATTTGTTTGTTTTTTTTTTGGGGGGGGCACACACTTATGCAACCAGGGTGTTGTACTGTAGGTTTTTTAATTTCAATTATTCTTCCTAATAATTATCTATTTTGTTGGTTGCAAGGTAACATTAAAAATGGAAAAATGTCTGACATGATTTATCTTGATTTCAATAAGGGTGTGTAGACTTTTTATATCCATTGTACAGATACTGATGCTGTCATTCCTCAGCAAAACAATTTCTCTTATCTGTGGGTGCTGACAGGAGCCCTGCTAGTGAGCTGTGCACTGAAAGCTGAGCTACAATATCTTCTCCCTGCCCCACTGCTGGACAGCCATCAGGCCTGCTTTTTGGCTGTGAAAAGAAACTTAATAACAGAGAATTACCAAAAGGAACTTGAGAAAGACTAGAAACAAAGAGCGGTTTAATGGGCCAAGAAACTAACAAAGCCACCCCATGAATGAACTGATTTCTCCATTGTTCTTATGAAATTAGTATCACAAACCTGCGACAATGTACAGTATGTACAAGGAGGTTGCTCCAGAATTGTTGTCATTGTGAAAGACAGTTGAAACACAAGACGCACACTCTCTGCCATCTCACAATTACTATTGATAGTGGCGCTATGACTTGCACAGGTATTAAAACGTAGGCAGATTTAAATCAATCACATAGAGATATATTACAGCAGAAATTGTTTCTGAATGGAATACATGTCATGATGTGTAGTACTTGCATGTAGTAATCACTTTTTGATATATATAATTTGAGCACGAGGTCTCGGCTCTAGAGCACATCCTTGCTTGACTCCGTTGGTGTCGATGATCACAACCTGAACACAGTTTAGGAGGGAACCTACTGTATGGCACAACCACAGCATTCACACCTTTTGGCTTCTTGGTCAGGTCTCAGGAGCTCAGCAGGGCCGGGCCAGGTCAGTACAGAGAGGGGAAACCAAGCTGCTGCTGTAAGGGATGATGGTGGACCAGTAGGTGACAGGTTCCCACCAAATCAGATTGTGAAACCAGTGCCCCAGCATGGTGACAGGGGACAGTGTGATGAGACATTATACAGAGGTCTGAACTACTTCAAGCTTTCCATGGCTCTGCTTATAAGAGTAAAAGTGTCCTGGCTGGTACAATAGTGCTACTATTTTCCTTAATGTTATCCAGGTTCATTGACTTCCACAATCTGGCCTACTTGAATTTTTCTCTTAATTAAACAGCCAAAGGAAGTTCCTGTTTCCGCACCTGACATGTTGTGTATTTGTTTGGCATAATGGACAAGTGGACCTCAGAGGTGGTGATAATGGATTCCTTCCTGTAAATTAGGTACTTTGTGTTGAAAAGCACACAACAAACATATTATTATAAAGAGAACGTGAAGAAATCACTCCAGTTGATTAAATTACAATAGATTCAAAAGGCATATAAATCAAAATATTGATCAAAATCAAAATCTAAAAAACTTGAGAATCCCTACTGTGATACAAACTTTTGCCGTATAGCATAGGTGACATACAGTATATACTGTATAAAAGTTTATATATGACTCTCACATGGTACATACAGTAGTCACTCAATCTGGATACTGTACATACTGTAAGAGAAAATAGTAGCTCCATTGTACCAGCAATATTGTACACTTAATGCTCTTAACTGCATGGACTGGAGAATACAATAGTAATATTGTAGAGAGGACAGCAAGCTCCGTGACATCATTGAAGGGGTTTGGAGCCACAGTGCAGACTTTCACTTAATTTTGCATACGTTTCCTTTTTATTGTATAATGTAACTAACAACGTTATGTTAAAGGCAAATTCAATAGTATTTGCAGTCCCATGACCAAATATGGCTCTAGATCTTAAAATCCTGTCAGCGCTCTTCACAAACTCCTCACTTAGGATTTTAAAACTCGTGTCAGCTTGTAGCAATTACCGAAAATGGAAAACGTGCCTCCCTTTGGCTTGTTATGATACACAGCTTCCAATATTAGTACATTTTTCTGGCACCATCAGTTTTGCATTGCTGGTACGTGATTGGACAACCGCAAGGCCTTGAGAGTTTGGACTTTCTCATCGACAAAAAAAATGTAAAAGTGTCCCCAAAGACCTGCTTTCATAAATTTGATGTGTCTCATTTTCACACAGCTTTCCTTATTAAAATTAAAACTTAAAAGCTAAGACATACAGCACATTAAGACTGGGAAATTAAGAAGGACCCTCTCATTTTTCCCATCATGCATGCAATGAATGAAAAAAATGTTCCCACAAACTCACTGAAAACTGTGATTTTCCATAGTATTGAGTATCCCTGTTTTGGATTTCTTCTAGGCCCAAAATTCATTCCTTTTTTCAGAAACAAATTAGTTCATTGTTTTCTTTGAAGATATGGAGGACATCCCCACGTCACTAACTCTATTTTCTCTATCAGCCTATGAAACTTTGTATAAGACAGGGAACTACTTTTTCATACTCCTTGACTTCAGTTTGTCTAAAATGTTCAAGATTACTCTTTCTTACTCAATTACTCTTACTCGAGATTACTACTTGAAAAGAGTAGGGGTGTAACCCCAGTGTCTTGGCCAAATTTCCCATTGGCCCTTACCAGTCATGGCCTCCTAATAATCCCATTTATGAATTGACTTCATTACTCTGCTCTCCTCCCCACTGATAGCTGATGTGTGGGGAGCATACTGTCTCACTATGGCTGCTGTCACATCATCCAGGTGGGGCTGCACACTGGTGGTGGTAGAGGGGAGTCCTCATTACCTGTAAAGCGCTTTGAGTGGAGTGTCCAGAAAAGCGCTATATAAGTGTAAGCAATTATTATTAATAAATATTATTAAGATTTAGCTTTGGTCTAAAACACTTAGCCAGCCCATTCACCATTCACAAAGTAGACACGTTTCCTGTTTGCCTAAGACTTCTTCCCTGAACCCAGTGTAAATACCAAGTCTGGATATTGTTTCTGGCAAATGTCACAAAACCATGATTCAGTCCTGGCCTTCAAACCTTGAATTGCTTATCTGTCAGAGAATGGAGAACTACACGTGTCTGAAGAAGATTCTTCAATTTGTTGAAGTCCTCAAATTCATGCAACCTGGTGGAGCACTTCAGAATTAACAGGGATAGCAAACAAATGAGCAAGTAAGCCTCCTCTCATTTGTACCTTTTAGTGTTCTTATGTTCTTTGCTGGCCCTAAAAACAAAGTAACTGTGTAAGAAATGAGACAAAATTACTGTTCATGCAAGTGTTTAATTTTATTTTGAAAAAAATCCTTTCTCAATGAAGCACCAAATGCACTAAACTGGAATCAAAACAAAATTTCAGAAAGTGGTCAAACCCTAATGTCATCAAGTTCTGCCTACAAATGTATCAACATTACATTTCTGGCTTACTTGCTTGTGTGTTTCATTTTCGCATCTGAGGGGACTCCCCCTCTTTACAGACAGATTGTTGCTCCCCTCAGAGAGGTGAGTCACCCCAATAAAGCTAGTTGTGCAAATCACACATCTTTTCCACATTAATCAGGGTTTGACTAAACTACTTAACTGACGTTCTCAAGCATAGATTTTGTTCCTCGTTGTGAGTACAGTATGTTGCTCAAATTACCCAATGGCTCATGTATTGGTCAATCAGTATTTCAGTCAGAAACATTCTAGTGCATTGACTCCCAAAAGCAGATGCTTGGAAAGAATCACATGACTTTCAAGTTCTGTTTTCCGCTTCAAGTCATGTTGCGCCAATCCATCTCCACTGAAGAGGCCAATATAATACTGTTGTATGAAGTCAAATGTGTTTACAACTTTTCTTATGGATTGCAGCACTTTTGCCAGTTGGATCAAAGTTCTGCTGCTACTTGACTGTTGTAAGTACCAAAAGCAAACAGCCTTTCATGACTCTTGAAATAAATATTGATTCTGGTAAAGGTTTATTTGTTAACAGAGCATTGCTAGCTTGTTTCTAGCATATTTCTTGGCCTTGGGAAAAATAATAGGAGCTTCTGAGTTTAAACTGGATATTATTATTGCTCATTTACTAGGTGCGTGTGTGATGTTAGTAGGAGAAAAGAGATATCCTTTGTAAGAAAGAGCTTGTCGAAAGAAGCACACAGTTGAAGCCCTCTTGTTAGTAAATGTGCAGGGGATGCACGGGTGGCTGTTGGTAAATGTGCCCAGTCACAGGTGTCACAAGTGGATCCCCGACCCAGCACTGAACCCCTAGTGAGGGACCTGCAGGGGGCAGGGCAAAGGGTCCGGCCACCTCTCCTTATTCTACCCCATGTGCAGTTGAGGGATTCACATTTACAGTATGTGCTCAGATGGCAGAAAACAAACTTAATTAACACAAAACACAACTGGTTATTCTAAACTGTCAAGTTAACAATGAAAAAATTGCTATTGTTTTTGTTTAAGAATGTCTGAAAATATTCTTCTCCTTTAAAAAAATAATTTGCAAATAGATGGAAAAATTCAGGCATTTTCAGACCTTCCGGAGAGACATACTGTAGGTATTGGTGTTTTTGCCATTGGTGCATTGCTGAAAGCAGCAGCAGACATGTCTAATGTGTCAAAGCAGACAGCCTCAGTAGTTTATTGGCAGTGGTTGGCAAGAAAAAAAAAAGGTGCAGGAGGAACATAGCAGTTAACAAAGAACTTCTGAACAGGCTGTCCACTCAGCTGTTATGGGTGAACAGTTCCATATCTCCATGGGCATCTGAGAATATCCAGAAGAATCAATGCAGAATCGTGTCTGAGCAGTAATTACTGCTGGAGGTGGGCTAATCTACTCATACAGACATTCTCTAAATGCTTGATAAGACAGTATACACCATCAAATGTCTTTTAAATGTTCCAACATTTAGGTAACTTGATATGGCACCTGTTGGAGTCCAACAGCTCTTAGATCCAGCACTTATAATCTATCCTCTTCAGATACTTCTGATGCAGCCATGAAGATGCTGCCAAAATGTGCTTGAAACAGCCACAGAACCCTCGACACATTCCCCCACCGTCTCTTAAGGGTTTCCATAGTTGTGCAGCTAAATAGCAGATTCCATTTTCTCTTAAGTCTTTTGTACAATACACATTGACAAATGCTGATATCCCCCACTGATAAACTCAACTGCATAAGACAGGACTTTTAACAACAGCAGGAAAGAATCACTAATCACTAAAGGATCACGCTAGAAACAAGCTAGCAATGCTCTGTTAACAAATAAACCTTTACCAGAATCAATATTTATTTCAAGAGTCATGAAAGGCTGTTTGCTTTTGGTACTTACAACAGTAAGAATGCACTAATGAACAGCCTTGTACATAACGGCTTCCATGTTTATCTTGTGCTTACAACACATCAAACTGTTTTTTTGTATTTTAACATTGTGAGCTGCTCGGGTGCTTAGTTTATCACTACATCAATGGAAAAAGTAACAATTTAGTTTTTTAAATGTATGCACTAGTAATCAAGAAAGAACACGGAAAAAGAATGAACAGGGCTCATATCTCCATTTTGCATGCAACTGTTACAAAAGAATAAAATGTCACCAGTTAGCAGAGAGCTGATTTTACAACTGTTCTGGTTCTTTGTCATGAGCATCTGGTAACCGATGTTGCTAAGAAACCTGGTGCATATTTGTAATGTTTGCTGGAAAGTTCATGTGTAAGTATTAGATTTGAAGGCTGTATGTACATAGATGAGTAGTTCAGGTGAACTGAATGATAGATGAGTAGTTGTATGGTTGTGTGAAGGATTTTGAACAAGAGAAAAGAAAATGAATGATAATCAGCGTCATTAACCTTATACCAGCATTAAAAATACCTCCTTTAACATCTAAATCTAAAATGTAGACAAAATTCAAAATGAGGCCTTACTAGTGTGTTATAGTTTTAACATAACATCCCTTGATTTATATACTGTGCCTTTAATTACAGTATACAGAGTATTCTAACATTTTTTAGTTTTTTTCTCCACTTCTCTACATACAGTAGTCTAGAAGATGTACAGTAAATGATGTGTCAATGAAAACACACAACACATTTCATAAGTAGCCTCTTCTCAGTGGTTCCCATTTGTATGTATTGTTTGTTTTTACTACCTGCATGCAAAGCCCTGTAGTTCTGTACATTTAATGTCATCTGCCAGGTGTTTGCCCTCTCATACATTTTATCTTTATCTCTTTGAATTTCATTTTCTTTTCCTACAATGGTTGGTATTAGATGGAATTGCTTGTTCAGCACATTACATTTGCCTAATTGTATGTTAATAATAATTATAATTGCTTACACTTACACAGCGCTTTTCTGGACACTCAACTCAAACCGTTTTAACTCCACCACCAGGAATGTGCAGCATCCACCTGGACGATGCGACAGCACCAGTACACTCCCCACACATCAGCTCTCAGTGGGGAGTCATAGATGTCATAGTCATAGATGGGGATTATTAGGAGGCCATGATTGGTAAGGGCCAATGGAAGATTTGGCCAGGACACCAGGGTTATACCCCAATGAGTCAGGACCTCAGTTTAACATCTCATCCAAAGCATGGCACCTTTTATTTTACGATCCTCATCATTATACTGAGGGACTGGGAACCATGTAGACCACAGGGTGAGCGCCCCCTGCTGGCCTCACTAACACCTCTACCAGCAGCAACCTTAGTTTTTCCCAGGAGGTCTCCCATCCAGGTACTGACCAGGGTCACACCTGCTGAGCTCCAGTGGGCTGCCAGTTGTGAGTTGCAGGGTGATATGGCTGCTGGCTGCTGGTATGTTGTGCCTTTAAGGCTACTGTAGAGCACTCTCTTCCTTCTAACTTTCATACCATACAGACCTGACTGTGCTTTGGTCCTGCAGGTTCCCATCAGTGTGTGAGCAGTCACAGAGGTGAGGCCAGCTGGTCACTCACTTAATAGCCATGCCGAGCACAGAGACTTCAGGTGGGACAGCAGTCTGTGCAGGACACACATCTCTTGGGGAAGCTGCTCAGCTGACAAACCCCAAGTGTCTATTGAGACCGTCTCTCTGGCCTGACTAAAGTGGAAAAAATATCCACATGAAAGCAGAACAATGGACACAGAAGTAGAGCAACTGGAAATGTTCTCTGTACTGTTGGAAAACCTCAGACACACATTTCATAGAATTCTAAACAAAGTCTGGACTGCTGCAGTTATTTCAGTCAAAGGTGCTCATGGCTCAGCCTCCAGAGACTAAAGCCACTATAAAGATATTGCCCAGTTTCTGTATACTTTCCTTCAAATGTTTCAGCCATTTGGATAGGTCACTTTCAGAAACAGTACTGCTGCTTTGCAACTTTTGTGCCCAAAATTTAATTCCGGACTGAGGTGCCTTCTTCACCGAGTTTACAAGTTCCTCTTGTGTCCACTCCTCAAGCAATTCTGGGTTAATTGCTGTCTCTACATTGCACCCATGGGGAGTTGGCTTATTCCCAGTAATAACCCCTTAGCAGGGAGAAGCAGCTTGCAGTTGATGGGTGGACGGTCAGATATCCTTGTAACACAGAAGAATCTTAACTGTTAGAAGAGATTCTTTGCACGTAATTAATTCATATTCAGCCTGCATGTTGTTTCTGCATGAATCACTGATCACAGGAAACACCCATCCTTCAACAATTTGAATTGGACTTTTAAGCCTGTTTTGTAGTGTGTATACAGGCAGACGAAAGCATCTCTAAAGGCCTCCAGAGATACACTGATTGTACAAGAAAGCAGCTTCTCCTTTTCAGTGTCACTCTTAAGATGCATAGGAGTTAAGCTGCTGTGTTAAGCTTCTGTGTTAAGCTGCTGTTGCACTGCAATTTCCCTCACGGGATCAATAAAGTATCTATCTAGGAGAAGTCAGAGTGTGTTCATAGGGCAGCAGCAGCTGTGGTGGAACACCTGTGTAATACCATTAAATTACAGTCATGTTAATAAGGGATAAAAATGTTGAAACCTGACTTTTTGTAGTTTTGTTTAAAAGGCACAGTAGTCAAGGTTCTCACCTTGTAACTGGAAGGTTGTAGGTTTAACGCCTCAATGGGGTAGCCTTTAGCAAGGTACTTCACCTGAATTACTCTAGAAAAAATGCCCAACTGTGCAAAATACAAGTTACTTTGGACAAAAGTATCAGTTAAATAAATTAGCAAGAATGAGACCGTCTCTAAGGTATCTGGTTGCAATTTATTTAATGATTTATATTTTAATAATAAACTTTTTATTACAGAAATATATCAATCCCGTCATGGACTGGATGCCAGCAGCTTCATGTGCTCTTTTTGTGTTGAGTCCATCAGGGGTTGTGTTCTGGACCAGGTGGAGGGGAGAGAGTGCTGTGCTGGAAGCCCCAGAAACAAAGCATCGCAGCAGTCTGGAATAGGGAGAGGGAGAGAAAAATTTGATTCTGGAAACATTTCTAAGATAAGTGAATGGCACATCTATTTTTTAACTTGAGATCAGAATCAAGCATAACCCCCAGATTTCTCACTTTCTATGCTATGCTGGCAATAAGGAATCCAGTTCTATTTTTTGTCAGCTATATTTGTTTGCTGAGAAATTTCAAATAATTCAGAGAGGCATGAGATTAAAAAAGGATAGAAGATCCTCAACACAAGTCTCCAATTTAAGTATTTTGTTATCAGATCAATGAGGGGCTGAGGGTAGGGCGCTGGGTTTATAACTGGAAGGTCGTGGGTTCAGATCCTGGTGGGGCAATACTGTTGTACCCTTGAGCAAGGTACTACACTCACATAGCTCTGCTAAAGGTTCAGCCGTGTGAAGGAGTATGCCTTGAAGTCGCCTTGGACACGAGAGCCTGCCAAGTGAGATAATTATAATAAGATCTCTGAGGACCTGTTTGAAGACCGTGCTGGCATTCCTGCCTTCATACTGAGAATGAGTGGTGAACAGACATCCTTAAGGGATGTCTGAGAAGCCCACTTACTTCCTTTAAGCCTAAGTCAGGAGTGCTAATGTGCAATTTAAGAAGTTCTTTACGCGGGGAGAAGAATTAATCACATCTTCATGCAGGCAGGTGGAATAGAACAGGGAGGCTTACATGCTTCAAAGTGTTTCTTACATAAACAACTGCAGCTGCCACAGCATCAGGCCCGGTCAGGCCCAGTCTGTATGTGGGCCGGCAGGGAGTCCGTTCCCAAGACCCGTTCAGCCCTGTGCCACCCTCTCGTTCTGCCAGAGTACATCCAGCTGCCACTCAAAGCCCACAGTGCAGGTATGGGCATTAACCTTCTGCACTTTGTTGTTTACCCAACAGGAAATAAGCAATGAAAACAAATATGTGAGATATGCTGTTAATTTAGTATGACTCAGGGCTGGCTCACCTACCCGTTCAGTGACTGTGGAGGAGGCAGGATTAAGCAGAGTGCAGGGATGAGGGATGCAAAACTAGCGGTCTCGGGAAGTGGCAGGGACCCAGCGGCTCACACTGTGGCACCAGGGCAGGCCTGTCTGTTCTGAACCAGCAGTTTCGTCCTGAGAGGAATCCTTATCCAGATAGACAAAGCAGCGGCGTGCTGTCCACTCACACAAGCTGAACACAGACAAACTACGGAAAACAGAGAGGGGGAAACATGCCCACTCAGAACAAAACCCTCCCATGGATTGTCACACTAGAAAACTTTCACTAATTGTCTTGAAAGAACCATTTCCGTTTGTGTGTTTCACCTGATAATTACATCATGCGCGATTCTGATTTGTTTCTGTGTATACTTTAAATAATTTTGTTATGGGATGTAATTGACAAGACCCTCAGACAATGGTAGTGTAGCTGAAAGGCATTAATTGCCTGTAAATATATACAAACATTTATATCTGACGCTTTTGTCCAAAGCAACTTACATTTCCCCCTAGTATTTTACTAAAAGGTTGCGGTAAAGTACCTTGCTCAAGGCTACAACAGAGTGTCTCACCTGGGAATTGAACCCACAGTCTTCCAGGCCACTGCTGCTTTTAAACTGTGCATTAAAAGTCCATGTTAATCCATTATTAACATGTTCAGAATTCAGTGATACAGTATAACGCACAGGCCTCCCACCAATCCTGGTCTTGGAGATTCAGAAGGTTTTCATGGTTTTAATCGGTCTGGAAGCATTTTAAATGATTCAATTAATGTCGGTTCAAATAAGGGTGGTTCAAATTAAGTTGGTTCCAATAAATTAAAAAAAACTATTAATTATTTGGTTAGTATGCAACTGAAAAGTCTCTGTGATCTCTGGGACCTGTATTAAAAATCTCCCTTACACATGATGTTCTGTTTCGATTAACTTTAGGAAACTATACCTCTAAAGGTGTCTCACACCTACTGTACATTTGAAGGTGTGTGCCCTGTATTGGTGACAATCATGTGAACAGGAGGTACTGTAGCTCTACAAGGGATGATCGAATTCCCTTAAATACGCAGCATGTCACATAACAGAACTTAACCCAGAAAAACATTAGATGCTGAATTAAACCACATTTCTACTGTGGTGTAGTCAGTGCCAACACTAATTACAAAGGATAAACCATGTAAGTGAGTACCTAGGTTTTTCACCATGCTGCACTGGGCTATCATTGTTCTCTACACAACTGCCTATTCAGAGAGAGAAAACCGCAACGAATATCTGTGGTCTGAATGAAGAATAATATTACCATAATTAATTAACAGCATCACTCTTTTCTTTGTGAAATGATCTCTAGATCTTTGCCATAACCTGATTTGCTGTTTATTTAGAATGAGCAGAATGCTGTTGGTGAGGGATTGCCTGAGTTATGTTCCCTACTGTAGATTAAATGTTCTAGTGAATGGAGCAAAACAAAAACCTCTAGAAAATCTGTAGATGGCTTATGTTTCCATCTAGTCCTGGTTTCTCAGCAGTAGCTGGAATAGTGGTTTTGGTGGATATCGTTAGTCCCTTTCAGGATTGTGAATACCTTAACACAGTTTCCTATATTTCTTTTACTTTGTCTCACCTTGAAATTACTAAATTTCAGTCCAGGGCTACCTTGTGTAAGGAATCCCCAATGAAGAGATATGTGGATCCTGTGCAGACACAGGAGTACTGTAGGTAGGTGTCGAGGCAGGCAAACAATCCAGAACGCCAGGCGAGATCGTGGTCGAAAAGGAGAAAGGTGGTTAGAAATCCAGGAAGTACTAATAGAGGCAAGCAATCCGAATCAAATGGAGAGGTCCAAGGTTGAGAGGCAAAAGGGAAGTTCAGAATAAACGCCAGGTAGAGCTCTCTAAGAGTAGACTCAATACCGAGCAGCAAGAAGCGGGTTTGAATGGCTTAAATACTGCAGCCTGCCGCACGGTAGAGCATCTGGTGCTGAGTTAACACGTGCGGCGACGCTTGTAATTATTGCCCTGCTGCTGGCACTGGTTAGCTCTCCTGGGGGCTGGTCTGAGCAGGTTGGCAGTAGTGACACCTTGCTTGTTGTCTTTCAGAGTTTAATCAGATCAGCAATACATTTATATTGGAATTTGGAGGTTAAAACACAACCAGCATCATAATTCATAATCCAACATCCCAAATCTGTTAGAAAAGCAATTCTTGTGAGCTGTTTAAATGCAGGTATATACTATAGGTGCTTACAAAAAGGGAGAAAACAAAGTTCTGCTGTGTTTTCTGCCATTCGTAGGCCACCCCTGTGTTTTCTGTCTGTGGAGAGCTGAGTCTCCTGTCTGAGATCTGTCTTCTCCTTGTACAGCAGACGAAGCTTCGGAGCTTGCTTGGTGATAGTTAGAGCCTCAACATCTAAAAACTGACATGAATTATTGGAAATTGAATTGTAATGACTTTTCTAAAAAATTCAAAACTGAACTATCTAAAAAGTCTTTATTTCTCGCTCACATGTATTTAAGCGAAGCAAGCAACCACAGACAGCTGTTTCACGCTCGCTAGGGTCCATTAGTTTGGTATATTTTCTATCATGAAATGTACAGTATTGGTGTATTTAAAGAATCGTGCTCTGATGGCCACAAAAAGATCAGAAGCATAAACCGCAGTTGATAGCAACATCTTCCTTTCTTAGAAGAATCACAGAGCTGGCTGTTGAGGAAACTAGCTGGTGAATAAGCTGACTATTTAGTCCAAGGCAGAATACAGCAATGATTCTGAATGGCTGTGCTCTAGGTGGTCTACACTCCAAACTCATTGACCTTATCGAGCACGATGTAAGACTTAATCATCTGACCCACAGTCACAGTCCACCCCTCACACTTTGCCAACCCCCATTCCAATTCTTAGAGACATTCTTTGTGTCCTTCCAGCAAATGAAGGTCCCGTCAAGTTCTTATCAGTATATGGAGATCTCCCAGTGTGGTACGTGCACTGTGCAGAGCTCTCAGGCTGGTGTAGGAAATATGCATTAGGAATAATACTGGTTCCACGGGCCAACACAAGCTGCTTGTTCTGAAAACAGTGAGATAATTTTCTTTAACAATGAGATCCTTTTTTATTTCTGGATCATTTACTTTTATAGAGGGTCAGGTTTAATAGCTGTTTACGGGGACAAACCATTTCAGGTCACCAAAAGGATCATGTTTGTTCAGGTCGCGCCCGTACTGTGTTACTTGGTAACTGCAGGTGGCAAGTCAATATTGCCATACTTGAGTGGATGCCCCTATGACATTTCATAACAACATACTGTAGACTGTCAGTGAATTAGGATTTTAAGGCCTTTTGCAGCCGTGGCCGATCTCTTCCTGTAACACATAGGGTAGTCTTGGGGCTGCAAGGTCACAGCTGGTCGTCGGTGCAGCACCTGCAAAATGCATTCTCCCCGGTACAGCAAAAAGAGGCATCTCTGCCCATGGTGGTCTCTGTGGTAGAACAAGACAGTTGTTTTATGAAAGGTCCCCAGCTCACACTTCTCAGGAAATGTAGAGATCCAAAGACGAGGACAGTTCCTAAGTGGCCTGACTACTTATTGCACCTTACAGCCAAGTGTGTGAAATGTCCTCTAATGAGCCTCACAGAAGCACCTTTGTAAACCCAATGTACCTTAATACAGATTGTACACAAAGAACAATGCAATTTCACAACACCTGAACTGCTGATCTCATCCACAAAATGTGTAAGCAAATTATTACCTTAAAGAGAAGAAATAAAACATGTGAAACTGAATGACATCATGCCAATACCCTGCATGATCTTTATCTCAATCTAGCTGTTTATTCACCTTGTGTTTAAAATCTCCTGTCTGATGTGGTCCTCATCAAAACAAGCTTGCATCAGAATGACAAGAGAGCTGGCTATGTCTCTTTGTTTCTTTTTTTCCTTTAGAATTTGGAAAAATCATTTGATTTTATTCGTCCTCCAGATGTTGGAACTGTTAATTAACTAGGAATACTACCTTGACAACTCAAACCAGCATGGAGCAAATCCATGCACACTTTCTCCCAAAGCTGCCCTGTTGAGTCACCAATGATAAGCCTCCAGAACTACCACAAAATAAAGAGCAGAAGGACCCTGGCTGACTCAAGCTCACCCAACTGTTAAGACAATCAGCAAATTTTATGCTTTTGCTTGGACAAACCAGGTCACGATTATCTAACTATATCCCATATTCAATTGCAACTCACTTCACATACCGTGCTTCTTAATCTTTACTATTTTCTGTGAATCTTTTTTCTCATGAAAACAGGACTCATGTACTGCAGCCAGTAATACAGACAAGTGAAATACTGTACAACCCCTGGACTTTCACTTCTTAGCATCTACTGTAGAAGACACAGCTCATGTGTTCTTGCCACAGATCAGTCTTTAACGAGGCATGATGCAGAAATGTTTGACCTGTGGGTGGAATTCAAACACATGAGTCACATTCACGGCACCTGAAGAGGCTTGTGTTATCAGAGATCACAAGTTTTAGGAGCAGTGAACTCAGTCTTGGAATAGTTCTCTATTTTATTGTACTTCTACCTGAAACCAGAGCAATAACCGGTGGGGTGAGCTTATCTGATGAACTGGAATAAATCTGTACCGTTCCCTACATATTCAGTCTGAAACAATTCTTTAATCATCCTGCTTTAAATCTTCTGAACTAATGACATCTTCAAAAGGTCCTGCGTGCTCTCACTACCTGATTTATACAACAAGAATAGCTCCCAAATCAAGATAAGAGAATCTCTGACAGACCCTGGGCTTGAACTATCATGTTTTCTCTTCTTTCTTTCACGAAGCACACTTTTAGTCCTGTGCTTTTTCAGCCAGCTTTTTTGAACATTCTGAAACCTCTTTAATCTTTATGTTACATATTTTTTTTGTTTAGTTTGTACTCCAGCTGTTCTGAATACTAATAAACAGTTAACTCTTCATTTCCCCCTAGCTCTCTCTTACCCATCAATGTAAATTTGTCTAAAGCGTTTCATCTTTACTGTAGCTGGCTAAGGCTTAAATAGTCACACTTGGAAAAATTCACAACCCTCTTGAAGGAGATGAAATTGCACCCATTCTGATGGATACCATTGCTTGCTCCACGTGAAGACCAGCCTGACTTTTTTCATTTTGATGAATACCATAACTTGCATTTATTAACTGAAAGGTACTACCAGAATAAAAGACCTGGTTTATTAAAGGAAAGTACAGTAGTTGTCACACATCTGCTCTACATAAAAGCAGGAAGCTTCTTAAACTTGGCATTAATCCAGCTTCACTTGATTTGATTTTGTTCAATCAAGACAGGGGGTGCTGCAGCATCCTTTAGTGTCAGAAAGTTACGGAAGGAATTATTACTATTATTAATACTAGTAATTACACAAGTAATTGTGTACCAGTTCACAATTAAATGCTTTCAAGGGGTTCAAAGGTGCAGTGGATTAGTTCACCTCCTTAGACACTTCAGCCTCACTTTGTTTCCTGCATGGTTAAAAACATGTTTGCTTCCAGTGATAAGTCCCAAAATGCACCTGGAAAATAGTTTAGATCTGCAACTTGTTTCATGAAGAGCCCAGAGACCATGATAATGAGGTATAATGATATAATTATGAGGCAGAACTGGGTACTTTGGGATGTTTTTAAAGATGTTTCCCTGGGAGACAAAACTAACTATATATGTGTATGTGGCAGCTGCAGGTCTTCCTCCCCCACTGGAATTCAATCCTGGTCAATGGCGTCACTCCCTAAACAGAGGATAACTCTGACACTCTGCAGCGGAGGAGTCTGGCATTGCCTAGATCTCAGAGGAGCTGATGGTACCTGTGACACACTGTGACGGAGCAGGAGCCCTCCTCCAAGTGATCAGGAACTTGGTGTCCCTGTGTCCCTGACTCGGAGCTCCCACTGGACTGTTCCTCAGACACATCTGGGAAGAATAGTGGAGGAATAGAGGAAAGTCTGGTCATGCCATTTTGTTGTTCATAATTACTGGATGTGCACGATTTCTAAAATACAGCATGGCACAGTGAGTAAAAGGTTAAGCGATTGTTTATCTTCAGTCCTGATTATCAATTTAAGAAGCATAGTTACTGCTCTGACCCCCAGCACTTATTATTTTAATGTGGTACCGGATGGGGGTTAATACTGCCAAAGTCTGACGAAGCAAAAGAACAAAACCAACAGCACACACCTCAGAGACACAGGCACAGACTCCAACCAAAGGTACCAAGATGTGAAAATCCGTTGTGAAAATTAAAAAAGTCACAGATCTACTCAGATTGTTTAACCAGCTCCCTAGGAAAAACATGCACAGATGCGGAGATATTTGTGGAAAAGTTTTCATAGTGTAACAGTTTCTTTTCTCCCAATTCATCCTAATCTTTATAAACAAGGCACAGAGGACTTCAAAGCACAAACTGTATGAAGTACAGTTTTGCAGAAACAGGGCTCTACAGCACACCTTACATCAGCTTGTTAAATGGAAAGTAAAATGCTTGGAAACACTGTGCAGTATTCCTTTGTCAGATCTGCCCATAACCTTCAGAAAATGTTGGAAGCATTATAACTGGTTGCCAAATAAAGCGTGATTTACACTATAAATATGGTATATTTTATTTATACATTATAAATAATAAATTTTATAAATATATTTATATATACAGTAAAAATGCTAAAGCAGAATTTGAATTCCTTGCGACTTTGTCAGTGTTTTCTTCTCCTGATAGAAACTCAAACCATTCAGTTGGAGTGCCAATGTTTTGGTTGAAAATTCATTGCACTGCATTGCTGGTGATAATAACCAGCTTCAGGAGCACAAGTCACTGCAGAGTAGAGAGTACAGTAGTTCATTGCCATATGTACACATGGCAGGCCTGCACAGCTGACAGCTCCCCCTGTCTTATTCAGAGCCAAGTCTCCCCTAAGAGACCCTGGTCAGGCATGGAGAACATGCAAAGCTGCACAGTCATGTTGTAGTGGTTGGCTTTCCCCTTTCCCAGGGCCTTTGACAGTGGCTGCAACGGCTGGTCTCAGAACCAGATGTTTCACTCCCTGCACCATGCAGTCTTGCCTGCAGTCCTGAGTCTGTGCTTCCCACCAGGGGCTTGTTGAGAGGGTGTTTCCCCCAGCAGTGAAGAGCAGATCAGCCTTTTGAGTTCTCAAATTTGTGAGGAGCCCTCCTGTAGACAGCAAAAGGCAATAAAGTTCTGTTCCCTGTTCCCTGGTGTTCTGGGTCTTTATAAACGCTACGGTATTTAACATCTTCAGGAAGGTTCTTCAGCAGAGGTTAACGTCAGCCCCAGTGTCTACCCTACCGCAGTGTGCATCCTCAACAGCTAACAGCTAATTGCAGTGCCTTAGGCTCAATACATATGTCTACCATGTTTTTTTTTTCCTCGCTACTGCATATTTTTTGTCACACAACGTATTTATTGTTCTGGTTGTTATTTATTATGTTTATAATGTACTGTCTATGTTTCGTGGTGTTGTCTGCTGTACTGTGTATGTCCTGAGAGATCAGTGCATTTGGCAATATGGCAATAAACTCTACTACTACTCTGCTCTACTGGGAATCTCAGGCAGGTTCTACCATATATAACTGTATTGCTATAATACAGAAAATAGTTTTGAAACTCTAAAGTGCTTTCTAATTTTTTCCAAAAAGTATTTCTCGAAATACTTGCCTAATATGCCAAACTATCAGTTGCTGAGCTAACGCAGATCTATAGCAGTCTGCCTGTAAGTGTCTGTAAACAATGGGATGCAGTCCAAATCCAAGAGGAAGGTATCAGTGTGGGGGCAACTACTAGAGCAGCTACAGTATGTGTCATTCAGAAATACAGAACACAAAGCTCTTTGCGCCACCTAAGTACCAGATCCACACCTACAGGGACTCCTCCCGTTTGATGTGTCCTGAAGTGAAAATACACACCTGCCATAGCATACGATATTTCCCATAATCACAACCATTTTCCTGCTTGTATCAAGTAGGTGCCAGACGCTTAATGAGCACTGTTTTTCTTGATGTGAACTCCATGCAAGCTGCCCTTTTCACCTGCAGAGCACAGCTGTCAAGGTGTGTATCGAGTGCTTTCCTGGAATGCTGGCACCTGCTGCCTTTGGAGGCACACCCTTGGGTTCAGCTCCAGTTCAGAGTGCTTCACTTGCCCCCAGCCATTCTCACTGCCTACTCTCCGCCAATGACAGCCGGCAGCAGCACTGAGCTGAGACTATGCCGCATTGTCTTGATCTAGCTTGCCAAATGTTGCTTCATACCTTCACCTTCAGGTGAAATTGTGCAAAAATTTAGTCATGTTACAGTTGTCAGATTACTAAAGCCTTGAACTTTGTTTTTTGCTTCTGCATTTCAAGAACCGGAAAAAGAGAGGCCTCCGATGGAACATTGGAGAAAGGGGACTGAGGAGATCAAATTTAATCTTCCTCTAAAGAGATCACACCAGCCAGTCCATTTCAAACTTGCAGATACAGTACCCAACACTGTACTGGCAGATGAAATAGCTCCCCAACCACTCACTAGGTCCATGTGTCTTGGGGGTGTTCTGTGGTGCTTTTGGATGGATGAACAGTATCTGAAGTGCTTTCAAAGGTGCAAGCTGTGGAGAACCTGGATACTTGTTCTACATAAAGACACATGAGTTGCTGTTAACATAATTCTGATGGATCTTACAGCAGCCAAAAAAGTCTTATGAAGCAGGCGGTAAGCTGAGATTGTACCTTCACTTGAGTTTATTCATTCACAGACATTATTCCTGTGTAAGGAAGGATGACAAGATTTCACAGCCACTGTCACGCTGTTTTGGTCAGGAGCTCTCTCTTCTGCTCAAAATCTGCTTCATTTGCCCTCTCTTTTATCTCCCTGGGAGCTCACATTTGACATCTGACTGTGGCTCACTTTGGTACAGGGCAAACTATTCATTTTCCAAAAAAAAGTTTACACATTAATTTTCCCAGAGTTGTAGTACGCTATGCACTTTATTAGAAGGATCTTCAAATACTTTGTAATCAATGTCTCATACATTTAATGGTAACTTTGTATTTTTGATTCTCCTGGGAAAATGCTTCTTGGATGTTTGCTGTAACCCCTAGAATAGCTGGGTAAACCAGTATCTTGTGTTGCTACGTTACTGCTAGACTCAGTTCTAAAACGGAAATCTAAAAAGCTGGTGAATCAGGGCACAGTGTAAAAAACCCACAACTTTTTAGCAAGTGTAGACACTGATGTCCAAAAGAGAGTTTAACAGCGTCACATTCTGGGGCAAGGCTGAGAATAACGGGTTAAAATAAATGAGGAGCCTGTTTTTGTTGTTTTGTTTTGCTTCTCAGAATATATTCACGTTACAGTAATATGAATTGTTATCCAGTTGGATATGTTTCCCTGCAACATGTTATAACCTGAAGGCTAAGGAGTCAAACTCTTTGGAAAAACCCATGACCTGAACATACCTTAAACATTTTATTTCACTTTTGATTGATTTTTCGCTTTTCTGTGCTTTGATTATTGTTATGTTTGTCTTCGGTTTTAATCACAACCATTTTCCTTCTCGTATAGCGTAAGGGTCGGACGCATCATGTTTTTCCGGAGCTGAGCACAGCTCTTAAGGTGTGTATCTAGTGCTTCCTGCAACTTACATTTGTAGCCATTTATACAGCGGGCTGTTTTAGGGAAACAATTCAAGTGAAGTATTTTATGTAAGAATATGAAAGCTGTAATCAGCCAGGATGTGAACCTACAATCAGCCCTGACTGCTGCTCCACACGGCTGCCCTGATTATACAGTATATTGTAGAGTGACAAAAAAAGTTTGCCAGTCCCCTAGGTTGCTCTGTATGGTCATATATTTCAGACCTGAAACATAATTAGATCTTCATGAAAGGCTTAATAAAAGTTGAAGATGTGCTATCACCATGCTTGATGGTTGGGATGAGGTGTTTCTGTTATTGACCAAACGAAATGTTTCTCATTGTGGCCAAAACTTTGACCTGTCTGTCCATAGATAGTGGATAATGGATTACTTGTGGATTCCAGTAATAATTCCTCTTGGATTGTCCAGGCTCTCTTACTGAACCTGAGATGGGCAACAATGTTCATTTTTAGAGAGAAATGGTTTCTTTGTGTTTCACTGTCCTCTTGTGAATACAATTCCTGTTCAGTCTGTTCCTGGTTCTTGAATCAGCCACAGGGACAGCCCTACAGACCCATAGATGTTTATCTGGTGTTCTTTGTGACTTCCTTGATAGTTTTCTTGGGGAGATCTTGGCGGGACAACCAGTCCTGGGGAGAGTCATTATGGTCATTTTTCAGTTGTTAACTATGTATCTGACAGTGGATGGATGGAGTTCCAAATGGTTCCTTAGCTAAAGGTTTTGATTTGTTTCCACAAACGTGAGTGGTGTATGTGTGCTCAGTAATCTTTGGGTTCGCTTATTATTTCAGATAAAAAGACTTAATGTTCATTTTTTGGAATTTCTTCACTGTCACATCTCAAAAACATGAAATTGCTAAATATGATCTCATTTAGTTTGTTTTTTTTACAAAAGACAGTTTTTG
Source organism: Lepisosteus platostomus (assembly GCF_059453375.1). Taxonomy (NCBI): domain Eukaryota; kingdom Metazoa; phylum Chordata; class Actinopteri; order Semionotiformes; family Lepisosteidae; genus Lepisosteus; species Lepisosteus platostomus. Next base: position 81,429,862 of record NC_142611.1, on the reverse strand, counting down.
TAAACAATGGTATCATGGTAAAAAAGTGAAATTCTCGATTCCCTGAGATTTTTCTCGGCACTGTAATCATATTTCTGCCTGTGTTTACAAATAAAATTGGAATCTTCATTTTTTCATGTCTGACAGCATCACAGGAAACACAGTGACAATGCAGAGTATTTGATTTATATGTCATAAAGTACTCTGTCATCCATGAATCATGCATGTCTGTATCATCACAGAGGCTTCTCTCTTCTGAACATCGTAATATGTCACGTATCGTCTACGTAATAAATGTGCTGTTGGAATCGCAACAACGCATTTGTAAGTTTTTTTTTCTTGGAAAAAGAATGTCAAAATCCAGATTCCTGGAGAATTGGGAAATCTGAAATTAATTGCAACCCAGCAAGCTGTAATTCCCCACTTCTGCTAAACTGAAGTGAATGGTCTCCGAACTCGCAAGTGACGCAGGCTGAGACTTAAATAAATTCATAATGGAAAAGACCTAGAAAAGGCTGCTTTAACAGAATCTGTTAAAAAGGTGTGAACACCTGTAGCGCACTTTCGTCTTTAATAGGAATCAATGCCTTATTTTGAAGTGACCCCAAGTGCACTGGAGGTTGCAATACAGAAGTCTCTGATACAATAAGCCCGGCACCATCGATCTGGATCGGTCCTCAGCAGGGACTCTGCTTACTGTAGCTGCCATTGGACTTCACACAACACAGTCTTCACTGGTCTGAGGCTACAGAAGTCTGGGGCTCATAGAGGAAAGCTAGTAGCAGGTCTGAAGCCCATCTGAGCAAGGCAGCACAGTTCCTTTGAGATGTCCCTGTGACAGCTGATCAAAATCAGGGTCCAAGCATTTTGTTAAATTTGAAAAACTGCTAGATTGATCAATTTAAGCTTCCATATGCATTCAATAGCTTAGGGGTGTAACGGACAGTTCTTTCCGGACCCTATGCGGACGACACAATCCGAAAAAATGGGGAAACACTAGGGAAACGTCATGCAAGAATACGGGGCTGAAAACAGGGGGGCGTGTCCAAGGTGCGCTGGTGCACGGGGGAGGTGTGGCCGAGGCAAACAATCCAAAAGAGTAATCCTTAGAGGGTATCCAAAACACAAGGGTAAGTCCAAAACCAGGAGATCCATCAAAACACGGAATTAAAACCAGAAACCAGGTCAGAACCGGCGGGCAGGGAACGGGAACGGAGATTAAAACCTTAACGGGACCAGGCGCTTCCAGGTCCCGGACTCGCACGGCACGGAAACCAGATGCAGAGCCCGGATGAGCGTCAGCGCCTGGCTTTTAAGGTGGGCTGGGAATAGGGATCAGGTGCACAGAATAAAGTCTTAAGTGAAAGGGCTGGAGCACCCTTAAGGAGGGGGGGACTATAATCGTGACAAGGGGTTTATCTCACCAGTCCTAGAAAGCCCCAGTAAAGTTTGCTTAATAAACAACTATTAAATCATAAATTTCTAAAGGATTGAAGAAAATTTAATTGTGATCAATAAATCTGACTTTTTGGTTGGGCAAGTCATTTAGAGACTATTTGGTAAAGAAATCTGAAAGCCCTTCAGCATTTAAAGGGCAAAATTCTCAATTGCTTGTCAATATTCCCAGTCATTAAAAATGGTAATTTAGGATGTTCTATAAAAACTACTGGACTGGAACCCTGAGGGGATATAACTGATGTATTTCTGTACCTATCTCCTTGGCTGTGTACTGGGAATGTGAGCAATGTTATGTGATTTTGTACTTTGAGTTGTCATCTGACTATATAGTGAATAAGAAATCAATGTGACTGACTTGTCACCCCATCTTTATCTGACTGTACCCCATCAGCAGGGGAGACAGATGCGGCAGTTTTTAGAAGTCTGTAGAAAATGCTCAAAATAATAATTATAATAATTTATATATATTACAAGTTAGATCAGCACTTACTCTCTTACCCTAATAAGTCCCATTGAAGTGAAGGATTGTCTGAGAAAAATTATTAAATCACATTACATTGCAAAGCCTATACATCACAATGGAAATTCCACATTTTATATAACATATCTATAACTTATATACTGTATATCTATGTTATGTAAAACATAAATAATATCGAAAAGGTCTGAGAGGGGTCCAATCATCGCATCTTGTTCTTTTGGAACTGTAGGTTAGTATCTGTGGATCTAAAATTTAATTCAGCCATTTCTTTAATTCTTAAACGTGTCCAGAGTTCGGGCTTCACCCACCTGACACCACGACTGTTTGAGAAAGAGGTGTCCCCTATTTTCTGTCCTAAATGAATTACCCTCATGTTTCCAATTGTGACATCTTGGCAGGTAAAATTACATATATTTTGTAACACAGCAATATTTTGGTCAACCTTAAATGTACATTTTAGCCTTATAGATTTAAAAAAGTAGAAATGCAGTCAGATATGGGAGCAGAGCCTCCTGCGTGGCCATTAGGTAAATAAGTAGCAATGTTTTAAAAACTGTAAGTTCTTTAAGTTCTGTTTCCAGGCACAGCACAGTGACAATAAATTGCTAATGTGTCATAAATTAGTGGTCTTTCGAAAGTTTTATGGCTCTGCTAATTCATTTAATATCCAGCTTTTATCGGCGCACTTGCTTGAGGCTCCTCGGTGTCATCTCATCTCTTTATGAGAAACTCTCTTAGCTCATGTTTCTCGGATGGGTGTTTGACACACGCCAGATTGCTGAAGAGGTGGAGGCACAAATGAGGGAGATTTCCAACAAACACCTACAACGCCATTCTCTCCCAATACTTTTACTGGATATATTTCTGGAGCTAAAATGGAAGAACCTCTAATGACTGGTGTGCATTTCTATCACTCCTGTACAATGTATTGGTAATACTTAGTACAGTGCAAGTCTAGGCACAAACCCTTATTTAGGCACTTTACTATGTAATTTCCATTGTAATTTCATTATATAATATATTCTTGCGACATGTTATCTTCTTGGAGCCTGATCTGGTCAGATCTCAGGAGCTCGGCAGGGCTGGCCTGGTAAGTACTGGGATGAGGGTCAGTACTCCATGGAAAACCAGGCTGATGCTGTAGTTAGTGATGGTGGACCAATAACCCTCAGGACCAGAGTTCTTAAAACAGGGCCTCAGTATGACGACTTGATACACTTCTGGAGGAGGTGTCAGTGTCGTCCTACTACTTGGTGCTAAAGTTCCAGTGGAACTATTTCAAAGAGTAGGGATGTTAACCCAGGTGTCTAGAATCGAACCTGAGATCCAAGAGCTGTGTGGCTGCATTAAAGCTCCACGGTACCACCCCACATGAGTATAATCACTTGATTATTTTGCATGTGAAAGTGGAACGATATATTGATATTGCTTTGAACTGGAAACTTGCTGTCCAGCTCTGGATGTACCAATTACACCCTCTACATATGACTGCATATTGTATGTAACAGTAAGTGGCTTCATCAATGAGAGATGGACAGGGACTTGTAGCTCATATGTTACTGGTGGCCCACAGTCATTGGCCACTTCAACTGGCTCACAGCTCCATGGACGTTGTTGAACTGTGGACAATAAGCAGAGCAGACTGCCTTCATACAGCACTAGAGCAGCCTGTAGCTGATGGGAAAAGGGAAAATTAAGCAAAAATACTAACAATACAATTTGTAAATACTTACAAATGTTAAATCGGTGTTTAGATACTTCAATCTGAATCTTGCTCTGTCAATGGGAAAGTGTATTAATTTTTCTTTTCATTTTACACAGTGTTATTTCATTTCGACCGTTGCTTGAAAAAGATGTTCAAGCTAGACATGTTACAGCAGAGCATAATGAAAGAAAACATTTATTCAGAAAATATAAACATATAAAGAGCCATCAAGAAGGGTCAAAAATACTTTATATTGATGCACAGAAAGAAGCCATAATACAAAGAAGTTTAACATTTAAGTATGACTGAGAAGCTCATACTATAAGTGTAGGATAAAGTGTTGAATCCACAGCAATTTCAGTACAAGTGGAGCTAAAGGAGGAATGTGACAGGGCTCTGGCCTTTCTGTTTCCACACACTTAGAGATCACAGAATTGTTTTATGGAAAGAGATCATTTTTACTGACACCCAGATGTAATTGAGGTGTAGAATTACAGTCCTGTCAGACAGGATATAAAAGTAAAATATGAAGCTTCAGTGTAATTCTCAGAACCAGGCATGACTGGTAATAGGTATTTTATTTTATTTTCAATCCGTGTGTTATAAGGAAGGGGTCTGGGCTGGGGTGCGAGAAGAGACATCTACAGTACGACAGGGCTGGCTTGTTCGTCTGAAGTATTCACTTTCTTCCTCTAATGCTCAGACCTAAAATGTTCAAAATGCAATCACACTGAAACTCTGTGGAGCTGGGGACTGCGAGAAACAAGGAGAGTGATTGCAGGAATCCTGCTTCTGTGTGTGCCGAGCAGGAATGCTGTGAGATAAGGTGCTGCGCATCAGTAGTGTGCATGACAGAGAAGCTTCTAGGTTTCACGTTGACAAAAGACAAATGTGTGTGCCGAAACTTAAATTCTGTGTAAGGCTTCTTCCTGTTTAAGTGATAATGTCTGAAAATAAGCTTGAAAGCATTTGTATTTGTAAATTCCTTTTAATTTCCTGGTGAACTTGATTGCTACTGTTTATTATTCATTGGTGAGCACTTATGCTGCTGATTTACATTTCAATCAGAGAATGAGGTAATGCTTTGAGTCATACAGGTGGCTTAAAATTTAGACTAACAATCTCTCTTGTTCCTGAACTTTTTCTCATTTAATGGAGATATAAGATGTGATCTGTGTTTTAGATGAGCATATGAAATTAGGCGTTCTGTAACAGTCTAGGAAGACAGCATAATTTTTTCCAAAAAAGCAGTTCTTGTATTATGTTCAAATATTCCTTTACACAAACATATCACTTTAACTTCCTACAAGAAAACTGCTCCTCTCTTCCCTGCTGCCTCCCTGACAGTCAGACACACCGGTTGTGTTTGCAGTGAAAATGCTGAAGCTCAGGTGTCACCCAGAGGAGGGGTTCAGTCAACACTGACTGTCCATGTTCACCAGCTAGCGAGCTCTAAATCCTGTCTTTAGATCACTCGATTTCCTAACATCTGACAGGGATTCCTGGCTACAGTGAGTGACTGGTTCATCCTGGATTTTGCAATTTGCATGCTGTTAGACTAATCCTGCTCTTTAACCAGAGGGTATTACCAGATGAGATCACTGGAAGAACCCAGCCTGCAATGCTCTAACCATGTTTAAACATGATCTCCATTCTTGTGAAAGAAGGCCACTGTGTGCAAATGTTTTCTCTTTTCCTGTGAAATTTCCTCTAGAGAAGCAATAGTTTAAAAAAGGAATTGCTTTTATTCCATTTTCATTGGACAAAATGGAAAAAGCAACATTCTCCATGGTGCATCATAGCATTTTGTAAATGTATTGGGTGACTGAACTGAATGGCCAAAATGAACACTTTTCTGAGTGAAATAAGTTAAATATCAGCAACAACGGCAAAAAATCAAAAACCAAAATTTGCATTCACTTCCCAAATTAATACTTCATGAAAGCACCTTCAGCAGAAATGATTACTGCATATCAGTTCAGATACAATAAGAACCAAATTTGCACACCAGTATGGTACAACATTTTCCCAGTCCTCTTTGCAAACTTGCTCGAGCTCTGTCAGGCTGGTTGGGAATTGTCGATGGACAACAGTTTTCAAGTCTCGCAACAAGTCTTTATATCTGATTAAAATAATGGATTCTCCTTTTGAATCATTTCAATGTAGCTTTGGCCTTGTACTTTGGATCATTATCCTACTGAAAGGTGAAGTTTCCTCCCCAGGTGAATTTGCCTGTTTGCTCCATCTATGTTCCCATCAGTCTTCACAAGCTTCTCAGACCATGATGATGAGAAGCAGAACTATAAGATAATGCTCCACCACTGTGCTCGACAGAAGACATGGTGTTTACTGAGTGATACACTTTTTGAAAACATTTATGAAAACACATTTTCAGTATCACTTAAATGCTTGTTGCCATCTCCACAAAGGCCCAGCAGTTAGTTTGTGCAGTGACTGGGATTCGCTGACCCATGAACATTTTCTTCCGTTTCAGCCAACGAAGTCTGTAGTTCTTCCAAAGTCCCTGTGGACATCACAGAGCCTTCCCTGGCCAGTTTTCTCCTTTCAAATCTTTTTTGATCTGATTTTCTATCAGATTCAAGTCCTTAATATAAAACTATGTCAATGCTGATTATACGGATTTTCCTGACTTATGCTTGAACAATTCCTTCCTTGGATTTCCTGTTTGGATGGTTTACCTGAATCCTCTTTAGAGCTGAACAGTCATCAGCTCCCATCCAGGTGTCTAACGAGGTGATCAGTGTCTGTGCACCTGGCAGTGCTGGCTGTCAGCGGATGTGTGTGAAGTGGCCTGGTCATCGCCAGATTATTCTCAAAATCTGAAGCACTGAAATTCTGCTCTCTTCAAAGAAGTGAGAAAACAATCACAGAAACCAACTTTTTATTGGAATTTGTTATGAGTCAGTTGGGAAACTGCCAAAGTATCTCTCGGTTTGATTCAATGTGATTTACTGGCATAATAATTTACAGTACAGCATTGCCAACACGGCTACTTTCAGAAACATGCAATTTACTAAGAATAACAACACCCAAGAATTAGGTGATTATAGCGTGTTTAGTCAAAATTTAGCTTAACCCGCTTGGCTGTGGGCTGACCTCCTGGCCAGAGGTCGAGCAGGCTGGGACCCCCTGCAGAGTGAGGGGTGACCCAGGGGCAGCAGCAGAGGTGGAGACGGGGTGCAAGAGGGATATAAAAACATGTGTGTAAGGGAGAGTAGGGGATCACAGATTGTATTTATAGTGTTTTAGGAGAGGAAGTGACGTCATCCCCCCTGAAGTTTTGTTACAAATTCCATAAAGGAACAAAAAGAGCTTTTCACGACTTAGTATTACTGTAACAGATTCAGGTACTGAGGCTTGTGCCCTTACCACATGGGCGTGAACCCAGGTCTCTGGCATCCCTCAGCAGGGCTCTTGCTGGCTGAGCTAAAGGAGACCTTCCTCAGCCCACCGGCCAGGATCCCTGTTATGTGCAGGGATGTATTTGTATTCGTATTACGAATGTCAGAATATTAACAGTTGTGATGATTATGAAAAAAGCATTCATTATTGGAATGCTTTTTATTTTAAGTGAAAACAGGATCAATCTGAGTAATTTCCCTGGTCTCTGTGGTGTGGGTCTGTGACAGGTGTGTTATACCCTGCACCACATCCTTGATGCACTGTCTGCTCTTCCTTCATGCTTGATTCCTCTCTGGACAGCCAGGTCTCTGCCTGTGTCCAGTTTCTATAGCCAGGCTGTGGTCATTGAGCCTGTCATCTCTGGGCTGCAAGGTCTCTCTGTGTCCAGTTTCTATGGCCAGGCTTCGGTCATTGAGGCTGTCATCTCTGGGCTTTCAGGTCAGCCTGTGTCCAGTTTCTATGACCAGGCTCTGATCAAAGCCTGTACTTAATCAAGGTCTGCCTCTGCATTATGCCTCTAACACTGGTTGAATACTGAAATTAGACTAAAGTGTGTTATAGGGCTTGGTATCCCTCTAGCTTATGTGTGTCCTAATGGGTGAAATAGTTTTGTTAATGCTGTGTTATAATTCAGTTTACTGATTATAACACTGTTGTTTGTAACACTGCTGCCTTGAGGATGAATGGCATCTGTGTGGCTCAGAGCAATGAACTAAATGGCTGAAAGGGTAATTCTCTGGGCTCAGCTGTTTGGGTGGGCAGTGTCTTATGGTAGAGTGAACCATGAACAGGAGGCACTTGTTTACACAATGAGTAGCGGGAGTGTGGGAGTCTGACCCCATGCTTCACTCCGTGTCTGTGTCTCATGGAGAGCAAGCTGGGGTATGCGAAAAGACAAATTCCTAATGCAAGAAGTTGTATAGGGCTAATAAAGTGAAGTTATGTTATGGAACAAGCTACCCAGCCTTGTTGCAGCCGATACCCTGGCTCTTTTACAGAAACATCTGGATGAGATTCTCAGATCAATTAGTAACTAATAAAAAGACTAGATGCACCAAATGATCTGCACTTGCATGTAAACTTTCTTATGTTCTTAATAGAGTCACATGAAAGATGCCTCATAACCTTCTCGTTGTCTCTGTCTACATATGGTACTGACTTTGTTTATTGAGTAACAGGAAACAATCAAGCAAGTATGCAAATATACGTGTGAATACAGAAATTACATAGGCAACTGAAAGGTTTGTTTTACATTAATAAGTCTTAATGGAAAATATGAAAAATTGTAAACATGAAATATCTGTAGGGGAAACGTTGGGTCTCCCAGTGTATTTACAGGAAAGCCTGCGCAAATCAGCAAGGAAAAACCTGAAAGTCACTCTGGGCAATGTGTCAGCAGGAGGAGTGCTTTTCATGCCCTGCAGCTCTGAGAACAAGAACTGAAACCTGTTTTTTTCCACCACTGTCTGTGAATCATGTTGCAGCCTCCTAGGATAACAGAGTATGGAACTCAAGACAGCAAGAACTCACACTGTGTCTGTGAGCTGCTCAGATACACGTATACAGAGTCTTGCAGATGTACACAGACCCTTCTGTCCTATTTTGTGAATGGTACCCATTTTTTACATTTTATTCCAAATCTGAATGCTTAAACCAAAGACTCCTAAGGGTGAGAGAAGTTAAAGCCAATGTCACCAAAAGCTTAAGAAAACAATACTAAAGACCATTGTTTGGTAAGTATTCAGACCTGTGAGCTCAGTATTTGGTAGAAGCACCTTAGGCAGCAATTGCAGTCACAAGTTTTCTTGGGTCAGTCTGTTTACATTGCCTGTCCATTCTACAGTACTTTACTCAAGCTCTTTCAATCTTTTTTGTATTTTGCCAGCCTGAGCCACAAATGTTTTGTTTCATCTTCAGTAACAGGCAGAGAAGTAGGAATCGCCAGAAGCCATTCTGGGGTCCGCCATTCCCGAAGCTACAAGAGTCACACCGAGCACCGTACACCTTCGTCTCTCTCCTGTTCAGCTGGATATAACCCAACTAGTGCAAACACAAGAATCCTGTCATGTCTTCAACATATTATTTATATTTATAAGCAAAGGAGTTATCATTGTTTCCCAAGCTGGGGATCAGCAATGACTATTATTGTGAAAATATTATTATTATTATTATTATTATTATTATTATTATTATTATTAACCAGTCTAACAATAACCCGTCTGCTGCCTTAAAAACAGGAAGATGACGGTAAGAAATTTACCACTCACTTCAGCTAAACAGTACATTTTTCTGAAAGGAAATTGTGTAACTCGAATTTAGTGCTTAATTACACAGGGAAGTTTTTAACGGCCCTTAGTTTGTGACCCTGACCCCTGCACTCCACAGTATAACATGAATCACTTCCACATTACAGTTTTTCTCACAATGCTGGGACCGGAGTCACTGTGGAGCAATTAAGGAGAAATTCAGAGTTCAATAGGACATCCCATTCTAGGTTTACTGCTGTCCCTTCCACTTTTAATTCATGCCCTGATTGACTGGTGAATTTGTCCTGAGGCTCCTAATTACTCCCTCTTCCCCCTCTCTTCCTTTTGGCTCATTTTTGTCCTGTTTCTCCTGTCCCCACCAGTGCAGTGGACACACTGTTCTGACATGCCCACCTGTCTGACACACTGCAGGCTCCACTGCGCTGTTAAACCCACCAGTCACAGGCATCACCATCAAGGTGGAAAGCCAACAGCCAAGAGCAGCGGAGTTCCCCCCTCTGGCAATATTTTGTGTCAAAAGAAAAGGAACACAGAAAGTGTCACTTTCAGTTCATAGCAGAGGTGGGGAGATTTCGCCAAATTGGGCTCTGACTCAGCATTCAACGGAAAAAAAGTTCAAGTTCATTGTCATTATACTCATATACAGCTATATGGTATAACGAAATGCTATTTAGCTAGCTCTCAGACGATAAGTAGTACAAAAAAACAACAACAATACAATTGTATAATAAAAGAAAGACAGAGACAACAGGCAGTGTGCAAAACAACAAAAGGCAATGTGCAAAAACATGCATCAACAGAATAAAATAAAAGGATAGAAACTATGGGGAGTGAACTTTTGACATGTAAGGTAGAGGTAGATTTCAATGTGTGTTTGGGTTTTTGGTAAGAAAGAAGGCACTGTGAGGTTCAGATCATAGGTGAGAGAGGTGAGGTGAGAGTGAGAGAGGCTGGGAGTTTAATAGTTTGATAGACACCTGAAGAAGGCTCCACGGCCGAAACATTGTGTTCTCTTTCTTCTTTTTTTTCAGCATGGAATAAACCTATTACTTGTTCCCTAATAGTTTGATAGTGCGGGGGTAAAAACTGTCTCTGAGTCTGGTAGTCCAGGCCCGAATGCTCCAGTACTGTTTTCCAGATGGTAGAGGGTCATACAGTCTGTAGCTGGGGTGTGTGGGGTCTTTGATGATGCTTAGAGCTTTCTTCAAGTACCGTCTGTCATAAACGTCCTGTAGATGGGAGGGCAACCCTAGTGATGGACTGGGCAGTTTTCACCACCCGCTGTAGGGCTTTGCGGTCAGCAGCACTGGAGTTGCCATACCACACTGTGATGCAGCCTGTCAGTGTGCTTTCTGTAGTGTATCTGTAAAAGTTAGTGAGGATCTGGGGACATATCTTAGCCTTCTTCAACCGTCTGAGGAAGTACAGGCGCTGTTGCACTTTCTTGATCAGACAGGTGGCATTGAGAGACCATGTGAGGTCCTCGGTGATATGGACGCCAAGGAATTTAAAGTTAAATGAACAAACAAAAAGCTCTGATAAATGTCTAACTCTAGCAGAATTTTTCAGGTTATCTAAACTGCGTATGGACTTGTAAGACTCACAACAGAGAGCTTTTAATCTTCGAGAGCTTTTGGTGTGTGAAGAGTTTTATCTGCCTCAGTCTGTGATCTTCTTCGAGCTCCAGAGGCGTTGCATTATTAAAGCTCAAAATAATGTCTTGCCAGCCAACAGACCCTTCTATTTTGCTACAATCACACAGAAAGTAAGTTTAAAACACAACAGCAAAACTTTTAGTTTTAGTTTTTTTATTTTAGAAAGTGAACTCAAGGTAAAATTTGATCACACAAAAAAGGTGAACAGGTAACGTCATGTCAGCAAGCTAATTTAGTTGTCCGGTGCAGTGCCTTATTGGCAATAGAGACAAAATTGTTTCATAGTGGTAGCAGCTGTGAGTGACCTTTTGTTGTCCAATAAATCCTATCAGGTAAGAGGTGGTTTAGTGTAGCTGTCACTGCGTGCCACTAGGATCCAGACCAGTCGACGGTCTTAAGGTTAGTAAATGTCTTGGGCTACCCTGTTACTACACTGGACTACAGTATGAGAACAAAACATACTTCCAATGGAGGAGTGATGAGCGGAGCACAGATCGAACCCCTCACCTCTAGACCAGATGGGAACTGGATGTCAGAAGCTGGCATTGTCAGCTCATATGCTAGACTTACAGAGAGAATATGACAGCATTAATAAAATGATTCCACTCCATTTTTCTTATTTTTTAAATGGGGAATCATTAAATGTTTTTCTCTGACACACCCTCCCTGTTTGGAAATAGCGGTCTCCAGTTCGGAGAGATTGACGTACTTTACAGACATGCTCCTAATACCTGCCAACCTGATTCTCGTTCGACGCCCTGTGAACTCCATACTGCTTGACAGGGGAGCCTGTGCTGAATGGAGGAGCCTTGAGTCTCTAGCTGATGTCACTGCCAGAAGTTAGCCCTGACCAAGAAATCCCAGGCCTGCCCCCAACGGCCCTCTGCCAGCGTTGTGCAACTACAGTACATGGGAATCCCAGGCACAGTGACAATACCTGGACTCAGACTCTCAGCTACAGAGTTGTGAAGCTCAGCCTGCCCTCTAAAGCAAGCCAATCTCCAACTCAGACACGACCCTTGCTTTTAAAAAGACAAAAAGTAAGGGTATTCATTGTTGTCCTGATAAGAAGACTTTGCTCTTGTGGATGGATATGAATTCTACAAAATGGATCGAGGTTAAGATGGTGCTTTCGGCTCGTTATCCCAAGTTAATAATATAATAATAATAATAATAATAATAATAATAATAATAATAATAATAATAAACTTTATTTTATATAGCGCCTTTACTTCTCAAAGCGCTTTACAGGATGACAATAACAATAAATAAGAAGACTACAACAATAAATAAGAAGAATACACAAGATAAGACACAATTACAATTACAGCAATACAACAATAACAATAGAGGAGACCATGGAAGGTGGTACTAAGAAGAGCAGAGGGGTGAAGAATGGAACCAGTTAAGTAAAGGCTTTTCTGAAGGTTTTAAGTCTGGATTTGAAGGAGTTTAGAGAAGGTGACTCTCTGATATCCTTGGGCCAAGAGTTCCAGAGCTTGGGGGCATAGCAGGAGAAGGCCCTGTCGCCCATACAATGTAGACGGGTTTGGGGGACAGTAAGGAGGGCAGAATTTGAAGAGCGGAGGTTGCGAGGTGGGGTGTAGGGCGATAATAGTTCAGACATGTATTGAGGTGCCAAGCCATGTAGAGCCTTATAGGTGAGCATGAGGATTTTAAAGTCTACGCGGAATTTGACCTGAAGCCAGTGCAAGGACTCCAGGATAGGAGTAATGTGAACACTTGCACTAGACCTGGTCAGGATTCTGGCTGCTGAATTTTGGACATACTGCAGTTTGTTCAGAGTAGATTTAGATACCCCAGCGAGTAGAGCATTGCAGTAGTCAATTCGAGAGAATACAAATATGTTGATCAGCTTTTCAGCCACAGTTAATGATAGCATAGGGCGTAGTCTTGCGATATTTCTAAGGTGAAAAAAGATGTTTTTACAGTATGCTGCACATGTGGGTCGAAAGTTGCCTATAATAATCAGGATATATTTTTAGGAAAGCGAAATACGGCCTGTGGCCAGGCCAGGGAGACATTTTTCTAGTTTTACCAAAAAATTGTTTGTTTGGCATTTTTTTTCTGAGCTCTAGTGTTTTCTGTTCTAATCAGCAGATCGTGTTAGGAAGCTGTGCCCAGATACATTCTGCTGACCTATCTCTTTTGAATAATCTTCAGCCTTGAGGCCAAAACCAAAAGCCGTCAGTTATTGTGCAGCCCTAACAAGATTTTTTCTTTTGATTTTATACTAAATTCTTTGACACTAATACTTGATCACTTATCCTGACTGGCTAAAAGAACAGAACCTTTTTTAACGTTGAATAGAGAAGACTACAAGCTGATTTGATTCAAGTATTTAAAACCTTCATGGCACTGAGTCAATCTGGTGGTTAAATTCTTCAGAATGAGCAAAGAGTGGTGGGAGTGTGGAACAAGTGACCAAGCCGTGTTGAAGCCGACACCCTGATGTTCTTAAAAAAGGATTCTATAATTTCTCTTTTGTCATCTTTATGTACAGTACGAAGGTCAACTGGATATTTGAAGTGTATTCTTTGTTCAATAAGAACTACTGCTTCTCAAAATGACACTTACTATATGCTTAAGCTAAAACAGTATTAAAACAAGGTTTCAATAACTTCCAAGCTTTTTTCTGAGTTGACCTGAATCATTTGATTGGGAAACAAAATCAAATCATTATATAAGACAGCAGTTATGGAAGTGCAGTGAAAAATGAAAGTATTGGGACAGTAAAATTTGCTGTGGACTATTCAAATATTTTATTCCAGATCAAAAGAAAAATGCAAGGCAAAAAAAAGGACAAGATAATTTCTATTTCCAGGTATTCTCGTGTACGTATGTTAAACCATAATAGGACAAGAAATGTTTGTGTTCAACCCCACCCTCCAATTTCAGGTCAGCATAAGTGTTGGTTGGGACAAAGTAATTAAAATTAATCTAGTGTAAAGTTAGTATTTGGTCTCATTGACATCACATACGATAACTGATTCAAGTCTGTGACCAGACTTTTGATATGTTCCTTTAAGATGCTTTGCCAAACCTTAATTGCATCCACGTTCAGTTGTTGTCTGTAGGATTTTCTGACTTTAGTTTCCTACCCAACCAGTGAAATACTGTACGAGCTCAGTAGGATCCAGATCAGGACACTGACCAGTTTAAAAGGTTTCGCATCTTAACGATGAACCCCTTGATTACGTGTGCATGTGTTTTGTGTCATTGTCTTGCTCCAGGGTGAATTGCTGCCCAATCTGTCTGGGGGCTTCTTTTGGCACATGGGTAGATAAGACGTTTTCAGACAAGTGTGGCAGCTCCAGAAGCCCAAGCCATGGTGCTGCTCCACCGTGCTCCACACATGAGGGGGGGCTTAGGATCATGTGCAGTTCCCCTCTTCCTCCACGTCTGCCTTTTTGTCTTGTTGAAAAAGTTTACATGTATCTTGCCTGTCTGTAACTGTTTGTTCCTGAACTGTTGTGTGCTTATTTGTCAGCCCTAGAATTGATTGAATTAACCTTATTGAATTGATTTCTAATCTGGCCTTTTGGTTTTTAGTGCTGATGAGAGGTTTGCATCTTACAGTGTTGCCCTAGTAATTCTCCTGTTGAAGTCTTCTTCACCTTGCAAATTGAAATATTTTCACCCACCCCTACAGTCTGTAGACCAGGGTTCTTCATTCACAGCTCTGTTTCCACAATTAATGCAACACGGAACACCTGAGCAACTAGACACACCTGTCGGTCATTTGTCCCAATACTAGTGCTCACCTGGAATGGAGGTATTGAACATCACAGAAGACATTTTTTCTAACATTCAACATTGTTCCCTGTCTTCCCATTGTCCCCCAGGTTGGGCTCCAGCTCACCATGAACCTGTACTGCATTAAGTACAAAGTGAAAATGAGAAAAATCTTTTTTCATAGACACCCCAGATAAATGAGATTCAGGGGGACTGAGCTACTTCCCAACAATTAAAAATATCTTGCTGTTCCACTTCCCAGAACAGACGAAAAACAGCAAAGTCCTAAACATGCAAGGGGTCTTTCATTTGTCTGAAGCAAGAATCAAGATTTTCTGTAGAGAAAGCAAATCAAAGGCATCACATGGAGAAGGAGACTGTCCAGAAAGGAAATTCAGAATAAGTCAACCCAGATTGGGTGGGAAAGCAATAGACACAATCACCCAGTCCATCAGTCATCAGAAAGCCAGGAGCTCATAGATACAGTCAGAGAGCGTGTCCCTGAAGCCTGGGGTACAAGCTGGAACTACTGTATACCCAGGGCAGGAAGCCAGCCCATTATTTGGCACACAAATGGACACTTTAGACAGAAAACAATTTAGAAACACTAAAGGCTCTTTTGTACAGTTGTAAGGGATGATTTATGACCATCTAGTGAGAACCTCTGTATCCTAGCAGAACAAGCACCTCCTATTTCTCATCCATATGTAAGAGCACCACCTACTGGTCCACAAACAGAGTTCATGGCAGCAGCCTGGTTTTTCAAAGCTCTTGCGATCTCGAAACAGAAGCAAGTAACGCTGCTTTTAAGTCCCAAACGGAATCTGAAAATCTTTGCTGTTTCATGTAAGAGAGTAATGATCATTTCTGGGTCAGGGATTTCATTTTAATGATCATTTCTTCATTCTAGACGGGTGAGGCAAATTTTCAAATCTTCCGTTAAGCCACAAAATTGCATTCAGTTGTGTCCAGTTGAATTATATTGTAAGGGTTTTCCATGTTAGCATGACAGCCTTGATGCTACGACAATGCAGGATACTTAACAAGCACAAAAGAGAGCTACAACAGTTCAGCAATTGACATAACCTGTAAAAATAGTCATGCAGGGTGATATTTATTCTCTAATTATGGAGGCATTGTGAAATTGGTTTTCAATTATTCTGGAAAGTTCAAATGAATTTGGCAGGGTTAAATACAGAAGTTATACTTTAACCAGTGGTTTCCACTAATCTTGAACTATCTAATGTTATTTCAGGTGAACACGTCTAGGACTGTAGTTAAACTTAGTATGTGGAAGCTTTCATAACAGATTCAACTTCCAATAACTCAACTTAAGAAGAACAAAAGGGCAAACATTGCGAAAGCAGATTTTGTTATGAATTTAGCAGCATTATCCTGTAGAATGCTAACTATCCATATATTGTATTTCATGCTTCAATTTTCATATTTTATGCAGACAGGTTTAAAACTTGAGCTTCTTAATCATTAAAAAACATCTCAAAAGCCACCCAGTAATCCATCTCGGATATATTCAAAAGGATTGCAGAATTAGACAGGAAATCTTTTTGTCTTCCAAGTGCTAGATAATTTATCATGCACAAATTGTGATAAGGACTGATTTGAATTTCATATCCACACATTACTGATCTGCACTGCGCCTTGAAGTGTAATGACCTCCATAAATTAGCTAGCTGTCTTATTAGCATCCCTGCACTCTGGCAGCTTGACAGACAAGAGAATTCCATCTTGCTGCGCTGTGCCCAAACAAATCCACAGGATTAGCTTTGCTCCTACTCAATTAAAGCAGATGTAGGTGTGCATGTAATAATTGGTTTCAAGTTTATCCTGCAAAAAAAATATGAAATGCTGTGTCATTTTGAAAGGTTGTGAACAAATTATTTTTTTGTCAGTGGCAATCAAACTTTTAAGAAAGCAAAGAGCAACATTTTCTACCTCTAATGTCTTGTATCATTTTGTAACACATAACCAAAAACTGTTTGGTCTTGTCAGCAATTTCTGAACATTTATCTCAATGAAGACAGAAGGACTAAAAGACTGCAAAGAACCAAGACTGAAAGTCTCAAAAATTTATACTGTACATTTATTACCAACAAACCCAGAATCAGTAATACTGAAAGACAGGAGATGGCATAAACATACAGCATGTAAAAGAAGCCTATTTTGAAAACCTTTCTTTTCCATGTCTTTGTTATGGGGAGTGCAGAGCAGTTCAAGAATCTGGCGAAAGTATTCAAGACTTTGTTTAGGACTACGGCACCCTGTGACTGAGATGGAGATCCGACATTACAGGATCAAAGGTATACAGAAAACATGAATCCAAGACTTGATGCATGTGTCTGAGGTTCTGTGAAGACTGTGGAAGAACTGGATTAGGACACATGGGGACGGAGAGAGTCTGGCCCACCTTCTGCTGAGCTTGACGAGTGTGATTGGAGGATCTAAACTGGATTAGGACACATGGGGACGGAGAGAGTCTGGCCCACCTTCTGCTGAGCTTGACGAGTGTGATTGGAGGATCTAAAGGAACCCCACTGATCATTCACCACGACACTTACTGTAGATATCAGATTTGAAACCCCTGCTGTTTTTGCAAAGCCGTCCTTGGCTCACTGTCTGCTGTAAGACCTCTGGCCATCCAGAATGCAGGATAACCTTAACATACAAAGGATTGTGGCAAAAACTTAAAAGGCCCAAGAAAAGCAATCTTAGGGTATGGAAATCAAACCTTTGTCTTGGTCAATGGACAATGCCATGGAGCTCACCTTGGACCTGCACAATGAACAACGAATGCTGCCCATCTAGTGTTGGGGCTGGATGTTCTCACAGAACTCAAAAGGAATGATTCAAGCATGGGCAGAAATAGAAATGTTATTTTCTCTTGCAGTATGCATTAAGAGAGACAGAACATCAGACTAACAGGTAAAACTCTCTGAGTTTTTCTGTCTTCATGCCCCTTTGGCATCAAGATGCTAAGACACTTTCATCTCACAGTAAATCACAAATCATCCCTTCATGGATGAGTCATCGTTCAGATCCTGGTAAAGAACCCATACCTGAAGACCTTGGCAGGCCCACAGAGCTCTGACCAAGCCATTGCAAGACACGATTTTGCATGACCACAGTGCCACACTGTCTCTATAAGAGGTAAGGTCCCAGTCAGAAGCAAAATTCAAAAGGTAATGTATTGACAAACATGATTGGTATGGTAGATCAGTGGTTAGCAAGAAATAGCACTACATTTTTAAGGTCTCCAAATTCTCATTATGGCAGATGACAAACAGCAGGAAGGACAAAACAATGTAATCATATTAAACAGAAGACAGACCAAATGACAATCACAATACAATAAACAAGACTAATGATCATGACAACTGTTACACAGGTGAATGTATACAGTATGTGTCAGTTGACTCACACATCTGCTTGCCTGTTTCCCAGTGTTTATTTGCCTGCATTTGGGTTTATTTATGAAAACATGTTGCTGCTTTACTATCTCCAGCAGAGACATATTAAAGTATGAAAGTGTGTAGGTGTGTATAGCAGGGCATCAGCACAAATGCAACTGGATACTGGATTTCCTGACAGGCAGACCTCAGGTGGCGAAAATTGGTAACAATATCTCCTCTACCATGATCCTAAATACTGGAGCTTCCCAAGGCTGCTGTCTCAGTGCTAGGCTGTACTCCTTGTTCATGTACAACTGTACAGCCACTTACAGCAACAACCACATTATTAGGTCTGAAGATGACACCACAATTATTACTATTTAAAATAAAAGTGGAATTTCATGATGATCACCAATGATAAAGATGGGACAGTCACAGTGGTCTGTAAAACACCATGAGTTAAAAAAGACTTGTTGTTTAAACTCAAAAGGGTGAGAAAGGTTAGAATCAGACTTAATTAAGAATTCTTAATTAAGAATAAGAATCAAGGTTCTTAATTAATCAGGCAGCTGTGGGGCTCAGGTGTGAGGAATGAGTTGGAGCAACACAAATCCTACAAAAGATGTGTTTAATGCCAGCGAATATGCAGCAGTAAAGATTGATATTGAGAGCTCCTCAATAACAGCACTGGTTTCTCTGAAGCAGATGGGCTGCAGCTTTAGAGGAGAACTGTTTGTGATATTCATAAAAGAAAGTGTCCCGCAAATTAATGGAAAATCGTGAGAAGCCTGGCGAAACTAATATCTACTATTCATAAGATTTGCTGGTTCAAATCAAAGTGGAATCTGAGGTCGAGTGAACATCAAGGAGTTGTAAAGCCACACAGAGGAATGGCTTTAGAAGGGGAGTGGTCCTAAGTGACCGGAATGGAAAGAGGGAGGGATGGATTAGACGCTGGAGTGCATGCAAAGTCACAGAGATAAGGTAAGGGGAGACGTTAGAGACACTGTAAGGGATGGTTTGATAGGCACTGCTGCTGAGCAGAAGGAAAGGAAAAGAAAGAAGGATTTGTCTCAGCCTGCTGACTGAGTCAGACATAGTATGCCAAACAGACCTGAGGTCAAGGAGGTAGGTCGAGGAGGAGGTATCAGAAACAGCAGGGGCCAAGAGGGAGGAAGCCAGGGCCCCAAAAGGCTTCAAAGGTGTAGGTTTTGCAAAGTGTTGAACAACAGGGATAGAAGCAGTAGGGCAGCTGGGAAAAAGAGCACCAATAAGGTAACTGAAAAGAAAAAGTGAATCAGAAAGATCTGTGACTGAAAGCTAGGTGGAAGGAGATTTCTTCAGTGTTTGTTTTAAATAGAAAATTTGATTTGTGGGCATAAAGGTTGATTGGACTTGATCAGTGGTTTCTGTTATATGTTGAGACACATATAAGTTTCATGGTAGGATACCCACTGATCTAGAGGTGGAATAGTAGACAGACTGGGAGTCCAGGAGAAAACTGGGGCCGAAGGCACCAAGTGTGTTGAGTCATGTTGAATGATGAAGATAGAGAAAGAGTACAGTATATGTAGGATGCTGTAGGATGACTGCTGACTGGGCTGAAGATAAGGTGTTGGACAGATCTGGGCCAGAGAAGATGTCAACTGGAGCAGCAGGGGCCAAGAAGGAGGGACCCAGGGTTGAAGAAGCCAAGGTGTTGGGCCATGCTGACCATTTGGAGTCAGGAGTCTGAAGGAAAGTCACATATTACATTCAAAGAGAAGGCTGTAGGACACCTGCTGACCGAGCCAGAGGTAGGATGCTGGACAGAACCAAGGGTGATGAGGTGGCATCAAGAGCAGCAAGAGTGTAGAGGGCAGAAATTGGGGACAAATTCGCCACAGGTGTTATGCAATGATGGATGCTAGTAACAGAGGCAGGAGGACTCTAATAGACTGTGAAGAAGGAATGTTAATAATAGAAACAGCAATAGAGGGTCAACAGAATAGAAGGTCCTGGGGTTGGTAGCTGCGGTGACCCAGGGGTCTTTTCTGTAAACTGGCATCTTGCTGTGTACTGGGTGACGTCAGTGACAGAAGTGGAAGTATGCTGAAGGACAGAAGCTGGCTTGTTATGGACTTCAGAGATGTATAAAGAAAAAACTGCTTTTTTCAATGCATTCCTTTAGAATGTGTGCCATGATTATAGAGATTCCTTTGCAGCTTAGCCCGTCCAGTCTTTGATGTCAGGGACAGTACCAGGAGTTGATGGAGGAGCAGTGTGGGAGCTGTGGCGCAAGTGGCATTGATTGGCGTCGGGGTTTGAATGCGAAACTGCAGCGGATGGTTGTGATGGTGAAGTTTCCATGAGCCGAAGAATAACGGGAACGGCTCTGGAAGCAAGAGGATTTAAATGCGATGATGAAGCTGATGGAGAATGTGAAAGTGGTGAAACAGAGGCTGGAGACGAATCAGGAAGCTATTTGCGAGAAGCCGGAAATTCTTCCTCAAGTTCAAAAACCGTTCGTCTGAACAGCAGATGTAGAGATCCCAGGTGGAGAGAGGAATATACACTATGTAGAGGTACGGCAATAAAAGACAGGCTCCTTTCCTTCTGTCTTAGATTTTATTGTGAGTAGAAGCTTACCTTCCATCTTCTTGGCTGTATGCACTGTATTGTTGTGTTGAAGTGCTGTGTAGAATGTCATGAAATGGAAGAACTGTAGATTTGTTTTGTTTTTTTCTTTTTTTGTTGTTTGTAAGAGCATGGTCTATGTTTTGAGGTATACAAGAGACAAATGCAAAAGGGGATGTTTTTTGTAATACTGTATATGGCTAATTTCAGTAACGATTATGATTAGGAACAGCTGGGTGAGATTGACTTGCTGTTTGTTGCTAGCCCACCTGAACTTCAGCCCATAGCTTCTATTTCAATCCCTGTCCTCTGCTTTTTTGGAAGCAGTCAGTGGACTGCTGGATCACTGGGTTGGCTGCTGTCAAAGGCAATGGAATGGAAATGCAAACAAAAACTGGCTTCACCCTTTGAACTTATTCAGCTTAAGATAAGCCTCCAGTGGCTCTCGCAGCTAATTCTTATAAAACCCCAAAGGTATTTGTTATTTTCTCTACAGCAACGATATCACTGACGATGCATCCTATGAGAAACAATACTTGGATACTTGGAAACCTGTTGTTTTTTTTTCATCTTCCCCAGGCTCATCTAACACTCTAACATGTCTTTTTGTAAGAGAAGCCTGAAATGTCCTGTACATGAAGTGTCGGAGGAGGGGGTGTCTGTTGATCCAGTCCCAACAGACATCAAGGAACACCAGCACGGTACCACACGTATATTGCCCTTATAACCTAATAATTTTGTATTGTCATAGAGCCAGGAATCTTCTCAAATTTTACCTCACCCAGACCTTGCCAAGCCTTTTCTGTTTCTCCTGTGGTGTCAGTGAATTGGGTGTAGGGAAGCCCTTTCCCATTGACATGATAAGGGTGAATGTGTGATATTGAAGGATTTATTTTTAGATCGTGGCTTTTGATCATAAGTCGGCTTACCTGCTGTCATTAGCTCATCTGTAAAAGGTCCACTCTACCGCTGGATAGCGATTAGTCCCACTTCTCCCATCCAGATTTACACACTAGATAGCTGAAGATGGTGCAATTGTCCAAGGCAAGCCAAGAATTGTAACAGCAAGGGAAGGAAAGTACAAGTACTAATCATCCTATTTTTACATGATCTGCATAATTAACTACTAACTAAACTGAAATTAGAGCACATAAATTAATAAGAAAGTGGTTCTAGCAAAGATCCCTGTGGTACCACACTAATTATATCAACCTGATTTTAAAAAGCTACACTTTTTCTTTACTTTGTTTTCTAGTAATCACAGAAAGGAACCAATATCCACTACGTTCACTACAGAAATCCAGTTATAGTGACAGGTCTCAACCTTGACCACTTGGTGCTGCATCAATCAAGACATGAGACCTCACTTGTTGTCCTTCCTGCAGACTCACCTGACATGACTAATGTCATGTTTGATGTTCCAGGCCGCTGATTACAAAATCTTTTCCTTAGCCACAGTCCATCCTCCTAACAGAAAAATATTTCAGCTATGACTTTTATATTAATACCATAAATGACACTAGCAAGGTCAAAGTGTGTGCTCGAGACAAGAGTACTGACATGGAAAAGCTTCCAATACGTAGGTGAATTTGGGTTAATTTCTCAGGCAAGATGGAGCGTTCATTTGAAAACTCTGGGCTGAATCTTGGGGCAGAAAATAATAAAACAAGCAAATTCCAAATGAATGGAATTGCTCCATTCAGCAATCCGGAGTCCTGAACACATGGAACAAAACCAGGGGGCTTCCATTGTAAGGCATTCCACTAATGGACCACGTTAAAGGAGTAGAATCCATCTTTTTAATTTTAACTGCAAGAAATGTTTATCAAGGGCCAAAAAGTGTGATAAACCACAGCAATACACTGCAGTGTGTGATCTAATCAAGGTGAAAACATTCTTTAACCACAGGTTGCTTAGGAACTTCCTCAGCTGTGTTTGCTGTTCAGACTGCGGCATGAGATGGGAGATATCCAGACAGAAAAATCTACCACAATTAGAATTTCCTTCTGTATGTAGTTTGCAAAACCAGCGATGATGGTCTCGGTTGAAGGAGAGTGAATCCCATGACTAACTTCATTAGTCAGAATAAAGAGTGAAACACTAACCAGAAGGCACGAGTGGAAACTGTGTGTAGAGTATGTGCATTAACCCTGAGCACAAGAGGCTCTGCTTTGCCTCAAGGGTTGTGGGAGTCTGGAACAAGCACCCCAGCCACGTTATTGAAGCTGATGGCCAGGCTTCTTTCAAAAACCCAGCTGGATGAGATCCTCAGATCAATATGTTACTAACTTCCTAACAGGCTAGTTGGACCAAATGAGCTCTGCCTGGTTCCTGAATTACAGTAGGTTCTTATGTAAAGGGAAGGGTTAAGGCAAACAGCTGCCAGCAGCTCTGTTGGAATATTGGATTACTGGGAAAGGGATCGATGACTTCTGATTCCACTGTGCAGAATCACACCAGTGCTCGCACCCTCTTGATTTCTGCCCCTCAACTTAACACACATTTTCCCAAACTGTTGTCAAAGTTTTGCTCAGTTATTAAATTTTGCAAAAATAATCACTCTATTACAAATCTCCCACGCTGAGCTGTTGCCGGTTTCCAATTGCTGTACAGTAGGTGGTGAAAATGCTGTTTTTTCATCGATTGTGAATACTAACTTTATTATTTTGTGTAAGGGGAATGAGTGTGTCCTTTGTATTTTCCAGATAGTCGCTTTGAGCATCTTTTATTCCAACACGAAACAAAATGGAAAATAAAAAAATAAAAAAACAAATACTGCGAGATGAAGTTCCATTCATTTTCAGGTGGTTATTGGTCAGTCGCTGATGAGAAACAGTGTTGATTCTTTAACCTCCAGTGCTCAGAAGATATTTGCATGATTAACAGAAGGTACAGTTTCCAAATAACTCCGTAAGTCTGCCAACTGCCTCACTTTTACAGCAGGTATTCGAAAGGACACAAATTAGTTGAGAATTTTTATACTTTATTATAGGAGTCTATAAAATTGTCAAAAAACATTAAAGATCACAGATGACAAATAAACCAAGACACAAAAACAACATTCATATTTTAACTAAGTGAAATGCTGAATCGTAAAAAGAAATATATACAAAAGGACAAACGCACACAGCTGTCCACTGAACACAGAATGTGGTCACATGGCACCAAATATTAACATACATCACAAACATCACACTTTTGTGTTTTTTTTCTTTTTGTTCCATATTAACCAAATGTAAAAACAACACCAGTGATGATGATAATAATAAAAATAATAAAAAACAATATTAACATTTAAACACTGTTTACAATATAATGGAAATTCTTATTGTACTAAATATAACAATATTTACCAACAAAACTTTATTTATACTAAATCTCTATTCTGAAATATAACAAAAATAGCACTTAAAAATAATATTTATTATTACAATAATAATTATAATAATTATAACAATAACATTAGGTTATTAGAAAAACGAGAAACTGCAAATATGCTACCCTATGATGCGCTAAAATGGGCCTGAAGGCTCTTCTCACCCATTGCTCTTGGCTCTCAGAACCACACTTGCTTTCCAAAGAGAGTTCCGAATCTCACCACCTCGCTAAACCGTTATGACAGTTTGTAAAGTCCTGTGAGTGAAAATGGTACAAGGTGCAGCAGAGGCACAGCGTTGTCAGTGGTATCGTGCAGCAGATTTGACCAAGGGTCTGAACACGGACTGTCAAAATGTGCTTGTGAAATGGAAAAGGGCCAGGGCTCAATTGAGTGGCTCAATTGTTCAAGACACTTCCCCCACAAGAACAGCCTGAGCTCTGTGATCACGGGTTCGAGCCTGGGTCATGTCAGTGCGCTAACTGGGATTCCTGAAGTGGCAATGCCTCATAATCCAGTTCCCGAGGGAAGGACAGGATTATTGGACAGGGCTCCCCGGGATCAGAGAGACACAGCCAGCCCTTGGGGCTCCAGGGGGCTCCAGGGGGCTTGAGGCACCTCTCCTCCCGTCGGCCATGAGCCGCCATGAGGGTCTGTGTTTCCTGTGAGGAGTGGGTGGGAGGGGGAGTCCACGCCTCCACATTCTTCCCTGTGTGCGGACACAGTGTTTGTAGCTGCGAGCCGAGACATGACAAAATCACACCATTGTCTGTTCTGAATCGGGCAGGTACAACAAGAAATAATGATTCTAAATGTATTTTGAAAAGGTTAAAAGAGAAGGGAATATCTTACACAGAAAAGCAGCTCTTTTCAATTGGAGGACAGTTTGGTTTTAACTTTAATCTATTTCTTTGCTCAAAACACTTGAATTTCAGTTGACATGGGCATAGTTTTCCACCTCCTAAGAATGTGATTTTTGTGCAGCTGGCAAAACTTCACATTCTCCTTTAACCCTTAATGAAAAAAAACAAAGGATTTGCAAATGTTATGTATAAACTTAAAAGTTTTTTTTTTCTGCTTAGAACACAAAAAAACCAAAACAAAGGGACAATAACTGCACACAAAGCAGTCTAAATGAATTAACATTTCAACCTCACTGTTATTTTTTTTACCAGCAGATAGCTGTTCTGGGCAAAACCCAACACTTGCCAGTCTTTCATTTCTCCTGTATTTATAATTCTAAGTGGGTTGTCGGCAAACAGGATGTCCTATCTGCTCAGTTATTTCTATGAGGCACTAACGTGACCAAGCACACGTTACACGTTAGTAAGCTACGATTTGACTCCCTAGCTCTTTGTTAGATATGCACAAAACTGGAACAGCAACCTCCGCACAGTTTCACATGAAGCTCCACGCTCTCCCTGGTACCTCATGCAAGCAATGCAAGGTCATATTCTCCTGTGAATATGACTGCTTAAGGCATTATCTCTTTCATCCCTACAAATTTCTCCCCCTTTCTCCCAGCACTCAATTTCCATCCCAGTCCCATTCCTTACATTCCTTGATCCCCTCCCAGCAGCTCCCAGATCCCTCCTTTTCCTCCTTCCCTCTTGTTCATCGTGTTCCACCTCTCCCCTCCTGCTGTCTTACTTCCCCGAGGGGGCTCACGTGACCCCTGCCCTTTCCTGGCTGGACGAATCCTGTCCGAGGCTTCTTGCAAAGATTTAAAGAGAGAGAACGAAATCTATACATTTTTGGCAGTTGTTTCTCGTATTGTCTCTTCATATAAAATCGGTCGCTCAGAAAGAAAGTCCGTGGTGTGGTCCGCGGTGGTTGCGCGCGCTGTTGGCACCAGTCTGTTGTGTTGCTGTTTGTTGTGTTTTGTCGTGTTGCTTGCATTGTTCTGCTGTGGACGCAGTCACCCGACGTCCTCCCCGCAGTCCCTCCTGCCAGCCCGGCTCTCTGGCTCAGACGGTGGCGCCGAGAATCTCATCCGACTCGGCCATGATCTCGTTCTGGTTGGAGTCCAGGCCGAAGAACTTGACCTTCAGGCCGTCCGACGGGTGCAGCACGGGCACGGTGATGATGCGCGGGAAAGTCCTGGTGGCCAGCTCGAAGCGGCTGGTGCTGGCCAGCTCGACGGCCAGCGTTTTCAAGAACAGCGTGGCCAGCCGCTTGCCCAGGCAGGTCCGCACCCCGCCCCCGAAGGGCAGGTAGTGGAAGCGGCCCTCCTTGTCCTCGCTGCGCTCCTGGCTGAAGCGCTCGGGGTCGAAGGCGTCCACGTCCTTGAAGACGGCGGCCGTGTCGTGCGTGTCCCTGATGCTGTACATCACGCTCCAGCCCTTGGGGATCTGGAAGCCCTGCAGCGGAGGAGGAGACAGAGAGAGAGGCCGTCAGCTCACTGCTCTCCATCACCAGGTCTCACCTGCCTCAGTCTGCTTCTGCAGAAGGGGGGGGGGGTCACTAAACTGAAATTCTTGACAGAGGGAGGATTGAAATGCAAATTAGAATACTGAACGTGCGTTAATGCGCATTGGCCAGCAGCAACTGTGAAGCTCAGCAGGTGTGAGCCTGGTCAGTACCTGGATGGGAGACATCCTGGGAAAAACTAAGTTTGCTGCTGGAAGAGGTGTTAGTGGGCCCAGTAGGAGGCACTCACCCTCTGTGTGGGTCCCAATGCCCCCAGTATATTGACGGGGACAATATACTGTAAAAAGGTGCCATCCTTCAGATGAGACATAAAACCAAGGTCCTGACTCTCTGTGGTCATTAAAAATCCCAGGGCGTTTCTCGAAAAGAGTAGGGGTGTAACCCTGGTTTCCTGGCCAAATTTCCCCCTGGCCTTTACCAATCATGGCCTCCTAACAATCCCCATCTCTCTGCTCTCCTCCCCACTGAGAGCTGGTGTGTGGGGAGAGTACTGGTGCATCATCCAGGTGGGGCTGCACACTGGTGGTGGTGGAGGGGATCCCCATGATCTGTGAAGCGCTTTGAGAGGAGTGTCCAGAAAAGCGCTATATACAGTAAGTGTAAGGAATTATTCTTATTATAATGATTAGTTCTTCCATATGTCATGGTTATCGGCGACTCTATGCAGTGACACTCACGTCCAGCTCGAAGGTCTGCATGGCCGTGCGGTACCCCCCGGACACGGGCGTGTAGAGCCGCAGCACCTCCTTGACCACGCAGTCCAGGTACTTGAGGCCGCAGATGCTGTCGAGCCGCAGCGCCCCCTCGCACAGGCAGCCGTTGTGCAGGATGCCGTGGGCGCGCAGCTCCTCGCGCAGCTTGGCCAGCACGGCGGGGTGCTTCAGCAGCTGCATGACCAGCGACGTGCTGGCGCTGGCCGTGGTGGCGAAGGCCGCGAAGATCAGCTCGATGGTGGACTCCTGCGGGAGGGAGGCAGGGCGCGGTCACAGCACAGCAGGGAGAGCAGGACGACCACCGCTGGAGGCTGAGCACAGGGCGCAGGGCGCGCGACAGGACCTGGTTCCCCAGCTGGGCTCCCTGCTGCACTTTGCATTAAGGGAGCAGCAAGAGCATCTGGCTGTCTGGTTGGGAAAAGGCTGTCTGTGTGGTGCCTCACACTCACTGATTATCAACACAGGCATGGTCTAATAAGCATACGATGTATTACAACATGATTCATTTCGATATTGGCTTCGGTCTTGTAATTTAAGTGATGCGGTCATGTTGTATAATAGATCTGGACACAGAAAATGTTTGTTTGGCAGTGTCACTTCGTCTGCATGAGCATGGAATCTTGGCTTTTTAAACAGTGTACACCGTATATCTATGTGATGATATGGGATATCCACCTGGGGTCTGGAGGTATGTCCTGCCTTGTCAGAGATCGAGGCAGCCATGTACTGTATACTACATGGAAGCCAAACATTCTCTTTGGCTGGGAAAAACACTTTGTTGAGTTGAAGGTAAAACCTCAGTAGGCATTTATGTTAAAACATCTCTCTGTCACCACCTGAGAGGCAAGTGTTTCATGAAATAACACTCCAACAAGACCATTTTCAACTTTACTCTGCAACAAGGGCAGTAAAGATAAAAAACACACAGAGCCTCTGACATTGGAGCACAGGCTTTCTGACAAGAAAGTGTTGAATCATGTTTGGCTGAGTCTCAATTCCTGTGGCAGTAAAAGATACAGTAGGTGGAATTTCCGAAGTGTACCAATATGTTGTTCATGTCTTCCAGCTGATCTTCCTGGACTGTTACAATCTGTGGAAACTGTCTGGCAGCAAGTCAATGAGGACCTCAGCTGTCAGGGGACAGAGCCTATGCCTAGCCTCTAAACACGCATGCCCTAGTAGAGGGCATGACTTTTTCAAACAAGCTCAGCAGCTCAGCACCAGGAGACAGAACTGAAAGGCTTGGTAAAGCCTTGTATCAGTGACTGAAATGAAACCCTGAGTGATCTCCAGTGCAGGGGGTCAGGGATGAAACCAGGCTGTTAAGTCGACCATTCAGGTATTTGAGAGAATTAACCTTTGAGATTCTTAGCGTAAAAGCTTTAATTGGAATCTTCCATGATTATCAGAGTGGTTTAGCTTGCATCACATGCTGAGCCACGTCTGGATAAGGCCAAACAACACCCTGGTTATTCAAATTCTCAACATTTGAAGGTGTTCCCAATGTTTGTCTCATGCTTAATCCATTCTAAAGAGATCCCAGTGAGCTACGCATTTACAAGTGGCATTTGCTCTACTCCTGTAAAGCATATGCTTTTCCTCCCGTCTAGCACAGAACTAGAGGACTGAGAACACAGAGTACTGTGTTCATGGAAACAGGGAACACTGGTAAACATTGAGTAAGGTCATTAGTTCTCCTGTCCTGAGAGCTATATTATGATCCACGTAGACTCTACAGACTCTTAAATTAATTTTATGAGATGATTTTATGTCAATCATTTTTTTAATGCAGCACTGATAACTTAATATTGTCTTTTTAAAGGCTTGTACTGATTTTTACACCAATGTCACTAAAACAGTGCTATAGCATTTTTGAAGCCATAGAAATTCAAACTGCAACTTGGTTCAGCCCTGTACCCTAGAGAAAGGTACCACAGTCAGACTGCTTCAGCAAAATACTTTGCTGCATAAGCTGATAAAAATGTAATGTTGCTTTGGATAAAAGCGCCAAATGAATAAATCAGTTATGCAGGTGGGGAGCTGCGTCAGCATGCGTAGGTTGCAAAAGAACAAGTAACTGGTTTATTCCATGCTGAAAAAAAGAAGAAAGAAAACACAACGTTTAGTTTGTTTAGCCTTCTTCAGGTGTCACCTATTACTTGTTCCTTTGCAGTCATTTGAGATAGGCATTCGTAAGCCAGAAACTCCAGTAACACTTTGGCACACAGGCACATTCTGAAATGACCTGATTGACTTGCCACTCTTTTGTTGGAGAATGTGAGGCACATAAACATTACTTAGTTTATGAAATGAGGTATAATCAGCTTAACCCACAGGATCTCAAAACCAATCCTTGAGGGACAAAATCAGGAAGGTTTTCTAGGTCTCTTTAAATTGTGCAAAGCTGAAACGTGTAATGATGCTAATAATCATCTCCATTAGGCCAGTAAGGGCAGAGAAGCTGCAGCCCTCCAGGACTGTGGGTGTGCACCACTAGCTTGCCTCAGAAGCCAGAGGCAAGACTTGCCTGCAGAAAGACTGAGGCTTTCCCACCAAATCATTTCAAATTAAACATTTGATGATTCCGGAAAGTCCAGCGCCCTATCAGAAAATCAATTCAATTCTGAAGCACTCAAGCACACCTGGATAAAACCCAGACGCCGGTCATGAAAGATGTCTTGTGTTCTAAACAGAAAACATCAGCAATGCTATTCAGCCAGAATACCTTTTCCCATCTGAGCAATTTAGCATTGTTTAAGGACTCCACCCAAGTACAGGAGCCAAGAGGAGAAGCAGACGGAGCGGTCTCGCCTCTCACTTCTCGTACTGCTTACAATGGCAGCACAAGGATACTGTTGGTTCTCCTGAAGCAAGACAGCGGGTTGGACCAGAGGGTGCGCGGCAGACTCTGTACCTGGGCCTCCCCGACACTCTGTGCACGCCCAGAGGAATGCAGGATTAGCCTACCTTCAGCTCCTGCATGCTGAGCTCCGAGCCGTTCTCCTTGCCACTCTCGATCAGGATGTCCAGGGCATCAGCATAGTCCTTCCCCTGACTGCAGTGCTGTTTCTCCAGGATGGCCTTCTCTATGCCCTTCTGGAGGGTGTCCCTCGCTCGGATGCCCTGTAGGGACGGCATGCACACACGTGACACAGGCGCCATTAACATTCCCTGAACTCCAGCAATCACACGGAACCGGATGTGTTCGTCACCTGTCCTTAGGTTTTTGGATTGAAATAACTAAAACACTTACTATATATTCATTTTATACTTTCCAATTCATCATCCCCAGAGAGATTTTGATTGATATCATTTTTGATTGTAAGGTCTATACAGTTAAAACTAAAAAAGAGGTTTCTTTCTGATATTATACTGTATAATTGTAATTGTATGACTGTTTTTATCTTTTTATCTAGGATTCATTTTAGATTTAGATTTTATGTATCTTTATTATCCATAAGTGAAATGTAATTTTATATGAAATACCTCCAAAAATAAAATGTTAATTGAATTGGAAGAAAGGTTTTAATTTATGACACTACAGGCTCCGGAAGCCCTCAAAGGCCCACTTTCTCCCAAAGGTCCGCCTCTAGTTTGGCACTGTTCTGTTCAGAGAATGAAATACAAACTGTTGCTGTGTGCCCTCGTGTGAGTTCCCTTGTCCTGGAAACGAGAGGGAGCATAGCGGTAGAACAGCCGTACCTTCCTGTACCCAGTGAAGGGCAGGTCGATGGGCAGGGAGAAGACGTTGTCCACAAAGTCCTGGAAGGTGTGGAAGAGGTGCCTCAGCTCATCGTCGGAGACTCTGAAGCCGAGCAGGACTCGTACGGCCATGTGGAAGGAGAGGCGCTGGGCCTCCCGGTACACGCTGATGGGCTCGGGATTGCTGCTCCAGACCCGCAGCGTCTCCTGGATCACCTGCTGGATCTTGGGCAAGTAGCTCTCCAGGGCCTCGTGGCTGAAGACCTTGGCAAACACCTGCGGAGCCAGGAGGGACAAGAAGGGTCAGCTGCGCCTCGTGAGTGACCACCGGAGAGGAAAGAGCAGTAGGAGGAGAGGCAGTGATCCCAAGACTGCACCATCCCCTAGATGCCATCCAACTTGACCAGTGTGTCCAGCCCTGGGACTGTGCTTTGTGTCACTGGTGCTGACCTGGTGTCCGGCAAGGCAGAATATCCAAAGACGGGGTTTGAAATGCAGACCCTGATTGAAGGAGCTGCTGGTTTTCCCATCAGCTGTGTGTGCAGAAGAAATGGAGAATGTCCTCTCTTTCGATCTCACAGCATTTTCCGATCTCAAGATCACCCAGTCATTTTAACAGCCATAGGATACTTTTCTGGCCTCTACAGAGGGCCTCAGTTTTCACAAGGGATAAAATACTGTTTTCCTGTGGGCTGCAGGTGTTTGTTTACTTTAGCAGAGTGTGACAGACAGTATTTCACTGGCAGCCAATAAGCTCACACATTCAGAACATAATTTCGCATTTTCAGAACAAAGGGTTCGGAATGAAAAGGAATGAAAGGGCAGAAACAGTAAGGTGAAAGCTCAATCGCTGGTCACAGAAACACATACTGGCAACTCCTCAGTGCGACAATCTCAAGAAGCCTCTATAAAGTTTTCAGTAAAAGAAACTGTTGCTCCAGCAGTTTGAAATGTGTAAATTCTCAGCATTGTTCTCCCTGGGGAACTAAATCCCATCTGAGACCATTAGAGCCCTGAGTTTTTAATTCAGAGGCTCAATAGCATGATGAGCCAGAAGAACTCCAGAAACCAGGTTGGAGATTTGTGGTTTCCCAGCATGCCCTCTGCATGCTAGGACTGACACCCTCTGCCACTCGCTGACACTCCACTGCAGGATTTCAGCAGCTTCCATTTCACCCCAACCTGCCTCGCCCCCAAGGCAGAAAAGGCTCTTGACAACATCTGCTAAGCTATCGATCAGCCATGACCCACCTCCTTCCAGCACACACCCCCCGCCTGATAACACCGCCCCTCTCTGGCATCACATCGCTCTTGGAGTTCCCTTCCTCTGTCTCTCTTCCTGCAGTTCCCCAGTGGCTGTCCTCAAGTTCCACATCACTCAGCTGTCTCTGACAGCAGCACTGACTCGGAGCTGACCAGCACAGCCCGCCTTTACACTCTCCTCCCCTGCGGGACACTGAACTTGTTAACAAAGGCAAAGCCACAGAGGTCTCAGCATGTTCAGTGCTGCCTGATTAATAGTAGGAAAAAGAGAAAATGTCATCGACTATTACCCAGTCACTCTGCCAAAGGGTCAAACAATTTGCAAAAACACATTTTTTATGTGTTTTATTTCCAATGGAATTTTCTGAAAAATCTTTTCTTTCTTTTTTTAACGTTAAAGCAAAAGAGAAATTAAACATACTCTGTAAGCAGGAGAGTTTCCCTGACTGTCAGCAGCCCCTGAGAAAGGTAAGATTTTCCTGGCCCAGGCTGTGCATTTCTAATGCGTCTCACTCGCAAGGGTTTGTTTGGTAAAATAACATCCATGTTCCCTTAAAACTCCAGCTCTGGGGGCTAACAATAGCACTTTTTATCCACTGTCGCGGCAAGATCTGACCCCAAATACTTTGGCTGAGGAAGGTTTTCCAGGGTTGTAAAATTGCAGAGAGGTAGCCTTAAGTCTGCAAATGTATCTTCTTCCCTCCCTCTCTCTGTCTCTCTTTTTCCCTCCTCCCCAGACACTCCCATCTCTTTTTCCCTCACTATGTCTCCACACACCCCTCTCATCTACACCCAGTCTTTCTCCAGCCTGGCCTCCCTCTCCCTCTCTTTGTAAATGTTCCCTGCTGCTTTCAGGGGTCAGGCCAATGAATGAACAATGAGACATTCAGAGCCCTGCACTGCTGAGGCACAAGTTCAGATCAGATGCTGTGTTAAGAAGTTAAGTACTGTACACTTCCAGGCTCTCTGGTGCGAATCTGTACGCTGCTCTCCAGCATGCCTCTCCTTCCTGATTCAGACAGGCAGCACACACTGCAGGGTCTCCGCTACTGTGGGGTGGAGGGGTAGACTGGGGATAGTCAGCGTCTGACTGCAACTGATGAGCCCCTCTGGGACAGCCAGTAATTCACAGTGCGATTCAGAGAGAGATTCTGGACACGTGAACAACACTGGCTACAGCTCTCATCAAAGAGCTAGGGCTCCTGCACACGATCACACTACGCTACACATGAAAATATGTCAAAGCAGTGACTGAAGCATCACATTTCTGGATACCTGTCAACGCCAGGGGCAGGCTCTGCTGCCAGGCTGCGCTATAGTGAATTAATCCAGCAATAAATGAGGCGCTCATGTAAAACGTTTTATTGACGTTTTGGCCTTAACCTGCTTGGAAAAAGGGATATCAACCTGGCCAAATAAACAAGGGAATGGGACACCCCTCCACCACGATAAACCAAGAGGTTAAGGTGTCCATTGCTGGTGGATGTGGGGCAGTGTTACAGTGACCAGGAGGACCAGCAGCCCTGTGCTGCTGGCTGGAGGGCAGATCTCCTGCCCCTCTGACCGCCAGCTCTTGTCCAGGGGTGTAGTTTCTGTCACTGTCTGTGTATCGCTGTGTCATACTGGGGGGCTGCTTCCTCAGTCCCCTAGTGATTTGTGCTACATGTACACAGCGGTGCAGGGTACTCCCTTGTGTGCGACTCGACTATTAAAGGCTGAAGGCACAGGATTTATTTCCAGGGGAAGAAAGAGTGTGAAAAGAAAAACTCAAAGCATGTGGAAGTGTTCAGATAGGAACAGTTATTTTTAATTCATTTGGATTCATGGAAACTGCAGGTTTTTTATTTTTTTCTTTTAAATTGCTCCCTCAGAAGACTTATTTTCCTATAAACACTTCCATGTGTTTTATGTTCTTAGACGGTATACATCACTGTTAAGCCATTAAAGACACTGACTGCTTCTGAGTAGTATTTGTATCTGACCAGAGAAGGAGGCCTGCTCAGATGGGATCACTTTACTTGGAATCTGCCCAGCCGATTGCTGGCTTGCTGGGACTTTTGATGCTAGCTCTCAAGTCTAAAATTTATTTTGGTGTATTTTGTTGCTCAAATCAAGCAGCTTCTCGACTATGCTCAATTGTTATTCCTTGATGATAATAATTCACACCTAAGAAAAAAACGCAGATGCAAATCTGATTCATGGAGAATCTCCAGAGACTGGAGGAAACTTTGGAAATATTGGTGGTTTCCACTTTGACTTTTTTTCTGTAATTTCTGTAATTAAGCAGTGCTATTTGAAATCCTTTTTGAAAACTTATCATCCAATTCTGAAGTATGTATAACATGAAACAGTTACACTATAATGCACTGTATACTATATTATACTTCATTCTGTACTGTACAGAATTGTATTATGCCACACTATACAGAATAGCCTTTTGTAATTTTGAGTCATGGTGTCAGAAACCCTCTCAAACTTTGTTGAAATTGCTGTAATTAAATGACCCTGAATTATGTCTTGTTTCTGTAGCTTGATCACCTTCTATAATGACAGTGGAGTCTGGGGGTGTCCTGTGCATTGTCCAGCATCAACAGGACTTGGAAGCAGTTCTCAGCAGTAGAATCACATTCTGTTTCCGTTCCCTTTAGCTGGAATCAGTTGACTTTAATCACCTCCCTGTTTGAGACATTTCCCACATTAGCATCACTTCCACATGGAGCGCCCAGTTTAACACCAGGATCACGGCACAGAGCCGGACCGTGTCGAAGCAGAGGACAGCCAAAGACAGCCCCTCCCTCTGTTGTCCACAGATGGCCAGGGTGCTCACGGGCTGCATGTTACTGCTGTTTGTGTTTAGCAGGGCTGAGAGGGCTTTCCAGTTAGTACATGATTATATCAGACACTCATCTTCACAGATTTATGATGCTGCTAAAGGACTCTGTCCTTTGTCTATGTGCTGAGGAGCCCCATTTTTTTGGGAGAATCTCAAATATTTTAAAAAAGTTCAAATTTATTCCTTACCTTGTTACAAAACATGACCTTTTAATAACCTCCATTCATATTTTAAAACTTTCCATATGTCTAAAATTCTATTAAAAAGTTCAAAGCTGCTGGTTTGACTTTTTCTGTTCTATAGGACTTTAAAAAAACCCACACTGGCTGAAACACAATCTCTCATTCATAATTTTGGCACAAGCAGCCATCAACAAGCTACAGACTAAAATTGCTGCGCCCTCTACTGATTGTTTTTAGAAATGCATGTTACTCCAATGAACAGCAGGCACACCACAGAGCTATTTAAAGCTGGCCTGTTACAGTCATGTACTGTAATGTTAACCACAAGTATGCTGTCTTGCCTTTTCATTTTATGCTTAACCCTTTTGTAAATAATACATGTTTTTTTCAGCTTTAGCTTCTCTGAACTACCGTAGACAGCTTTTGTATGAAGGAGGCCCACTTATGCAATTGCATTTTAATTTCTTTTCAACTAGCAAATCCTCTTTGGATGGGAGGGGAAGGGGTCATGGTACAAGCATTAGACGCTGTTTAAAAAAGTATTTTTACTTTCAAGGCAATCCTTTTCTCTCAAGCGACTTGTAAAAAAAAGTCTAATTGCATAACTGTTGTTTTGCCTTGAACTAGTGGCTACGCCTGCTCACGGAGTCAGTTTCAGGTTAGCAACCACAGCCTTCTTAATCTGCGGACATCACACACAATTCCTGTTATAAGACAGACCTGCTAGGGCAGGGATCTCCCAGGGGAGAGATTCGTTTTCTTCTGCAAGGAAATCAGAAGTCCATGACGACGTGTGCAAAAAAAATAATATTTTTGACTTTAGGAAGATCATCTTTTTGATTTGAAGCTGTAGGAATCATATGTTACCATTTTGCACATTGTTTTGGGTTGGCCCCTGGGTAGCATTTAACTGCATCATGCTGCCAGGGTGAATTAGTGTAATCTCCAATTGCTCCAGGCCCAGCTGCGCCGCTGGTTAGGCTGCACATACTTGTGTAAAGGAGCCTGAGGATCAGAACAGAGCAGAGCTCACACCTCCAACTTGTCTGTCCCCTGCACGCCTTAGCACACTAACTTCACAGAATAACAGCACCCGAGTCTGATGTATGGAAGCACTTTAGCGCTGAAATGGAACAAGGACAAAGGAGAGATTTAACTCAAAGGTCTCGTAGCCCAAACCAGGAGCATAAGAACAGATACCTACTGGAGGCACCTATTAGACCCTTTGGCAGGCAGCAACTAGTCGACCCAAGGATGTCATCCAGCCATTTCTTGAAAGTCTGGGTATCCACTTCAACAACATGGCTGGGCAGCTTGTTCCATTCTCCCACAACCCTTGGTGTAAAGACATGCCTCCTGTTGCCAGTTTTATCATCCTTTCCTAATACTTTCCACTTCTGCCCGCTGGCTCATGTTTGATTGTTAATTCAGAAGATATCCACTGGGTTGACTTTGTCATGGCCTTTGAGCTCTTTGAATACTTGTATGAGGTTGCCTTGTATTCCTTTGTTCAAGACTGAAAAATATCCTGTTCTTTCAGGATATTCTCTGAATTGTATCTGATTGCTCTCCTCTGGTCTGCAGCAATATCTTTTCCATAATGTGGTGACCAAAATGATGAAAGAGGATGAAAAAAAGGTCCATTCTCTGATATAATTTGCTTACCAGGACTGTCACTGCCTGTTAAAAGTTCACAGACATTTGCCACCATAGTCTGCCAGGCCAGGCAGAGAAACATGCCCTTTCACAAGTCACTCACTGCCTGTGAGGTCTGCCTGACGCAGGGAAGAGATGTCTGGGAAAGCCGAATTCAAATCAAATTGTGCCAAGTCTCAAGGCGTCCAGTCTGTTTTTTGCAGTTAAAGCTGGCACAGATGTATTTTACCGCAGCCAGCTAGCATAAGAAATTTTCATAGATCCTGACCTGGTTTTGACTCATCAGCTTCTGCAATAAATTGGTAGCTGACATTCTCCGACTTGGGCCCAGTGTTTGAACCTGCACAGAAATGTTTTATTGTGGGTTTCGCGACCTCAGATTAGCAAACCATCAGTCAGAGGAAGCAGCGATGATTGCATCTTTGTAGCTATAGTGGACTTCTCATAAGGTTTGTAGTATAAGAAATAGGTATAAGGGAGGCTTTTTTGGCTGTTCATTATAAGAGTTTGTCTTGCAGGTCTCAGCAGAAATTGGAAGGGATCTTTCTGATGACAGACAGATATACTGTAAGAATGATCCAGATGCATCTATCACTGTATCATCTCAGAGATAACAACGGGAAATGTTTGGACAATGAAAGGGAAATGGTTAGAATATTAAATTAATATTTCATTGAGGTGTTTACTGAGGAAGTGAAAGACAAAATGCTTCAGTCTGAGCAAACTTTCATATGCCTCATATTAAATAGTATTAGCATACAGAGACAGTAATGTTACAGGGATTATAAGAGTTTAAGATAAACAAATCTCAGGACCTGATGATATTTTGCTAATTGTGCTTGGAAATGTTGTTTACTGACTGTTAACAAAACGTCCAAAAGTGGCTCAAGACAGGGCTGAAACCCACTGATTGAATAATTGCTCTAATTGAAGTGATGTAATTAGTGGAGTACCACAGAGATTTGTACTAGGCCCACTGGTATTCTTAATTTATATAAACAAGTTAGATTCTGTAATAGGTAGCAGACAAGTCAAATTTACAGATGATATGAAAATAAGAGGATTGGCAAACACAGTAGAAGCTGTAGGGGAAATTCAATAAGACAAACAAAATACAAGCCTGGGCAAACACCAGGCAAATGGTGTTAAATTTAGACAACTGCAGAGCATGCAGGTAGCAGGAAACACAAGATGCGAGACATAAAACACTGAGGTAGAAGGGGCTATCTCTGAAGCTCTTTATGTAGGTCATGCTGAGACATCATTTTCATCTTCTAGAACATGTGAAGAAGCAATAAAAAGCTAATTTGTCAAGACCTGTTGTAGAAAGTGTAGAATTTCCATCAAGAGATGTTAGGTTATAACCATCCAATGCTCTGGTAATATCTATGTAATATGTGGAATATTGTGTACAATTTTGGTCATCGTCTTCCAAATCACAGCTACATTGTTAGGTGTTCTGTCACTGTCAGCTGCATTGTGGTCTGAGCTCAAAGGAAAGGCCTACATGGAAACTCTGTTTAGTCCGTTTAACAGAGAAAAGTTGTCACATCACCCCTGACATCCACACTGATGCATGCTATACAGCAAGACAAGAACAACAGCCAGGTGGGCAACCAGAAAATAGTTCCGGCACAATGATGTACAGATATAATACTGGCTTCCTTCAGGAAACAGGTGACCCTGGCCTCTCTTACTGACAAGAAACTGACCGAACGGGCTCCTCTCAGCTGTAACCTCTCGGATGTTTTTGAGTGCAGTGCCTGTGACCTGTGTGTCCAAACGCATCATTTCCTGTTAATATTAAAAGGACGCAAATGCAGTTTGTATGGACCTTTACATGAACAATAGTGAGAGAAACACGAACATAATGATAGATAGGGGCACTGATGAATGACCTGGTGTATTTTACTGCTCTGATGAGAACTGGATTATGATCAATTAAGAGTGAAGAGAGAACAGGGATCAAAATAGAACTGGAATCCCAGTTCCGGAATAATAATAGGTTATTATTGTAATTGTTTCTAAATGTTTTGCTAATTGTTATTGCTTTGGAAGCACTTTGGAAACAGTGCCATTCATCTGTCATGCCAGGAAAGCTCTTTGAGTGTGAATTTGTATGGCAGAAAGAGTTGTGTGGCCCGTGACTGGTCATAGAGCCAATCCATTTGGCTTCTTCCTGCTCTCTGCAACAATGTATCTGCTTGTTCCATGTTGAACACAGGTCTTTGTCAACACATATATCACTGCAAAGACAAGTTATTACGTGACCTTTGTGTTCTGAGTGTTTCCTTCAGCTGACCTGACATTTTGTGTAAGCCGTATGTAAACTTCAGGCCCTGTGAAATAAATACTGCCACAGTATTCTAAAGACAATGCCTGTGTAACAGTACTGAAATTCCCATTTCTGTAAGCACTTCCACACACTTTGAAACTGTTATTTGAAGTCACGGACAATTGGCCTTGTTACCACTGAGAGGGCAGGCTGCCTCTCTAAACATTTAAGTTTCGTTTAATATTTTATAAACAATATCCCTGGGCAACGCGCCTTGGCAGGGATACAGGAACCGTGCTAACAAGCGTCGGCATCAGACCTGCTGTGTCTTTCGGGTTTTCACAGGCTGGGCTCGGTCGGCATGCTGCTCCATTGCATTCATGTGTGTTTGTTCAGCCCTGCACTCCCTGACAGCTTTGGCCTGAGAAAATGTTATTACGATGGGGGAAAAAGCCCTCTTTGTAAAGAAAATGCTACATAACTAATTATCTATCATTAGGCTCCCAGTGCAGGAGGATTAGCTGATGATTACACTCCTTTGACCTTTCAATAGTACAGGTGTGTGAGGCGAAACACTAGCTGCTGGAATTGCTGCAGGAAGAATCTGCTCACATTGGCCAGGAGACAGAAGCATTCAGCTCCTGCACAATGGGGCCGGAGTATTCAGCTGGAAGAAGAAAGGAAGGCCTGTGCAGTTTCCTGTAATGGCCCGATGAGACCTCCTTGTTAACCCGTTAGTCAGTATCGGCGGATCTGGGCCCGGTCTGATGGTGACGTTCCCTTCCTTTCTTTCCAGACTCCCGACGAAGGGAGGTTCTCACGGTTGCACAAAGGGAGCGGGCAGAGATGCCCCTGCGATAGCTGCGTCTGCTCTTCTGGAGAGGCGCTCCTCATTCACAGACCCAAGCTGAAGGGGTGATAAGCAGGCTTTCACACAAAAGCAAGGGGAAGAAAATGAGTCTTACCTTTCACTGCTCTGCCTGACTCCTGCATTGTGTGGCTCTACCCACGATCCACTTTCACTCGTCCCCCTCTGCGGGCTCCGCCCTATTAGCAGGCCCTTCCTCATGTCATGACGCGCTGGGATTTACCAGCACACACATTCCCAGGATGCACTCTGCCTACATGCTCTACGCCCCTCCTTGAGCAGCGCAACAAACATCTTCACTAAATAAACACACGAAGAAACACTGCCACCCTAAAACGTCACCACCTACTGATTCATCTCTGTGACAGAGCGACTTCACTTTCATTTCCAGAAGCACAAGGGCTCAGGGACACTTCTTTAACACAACTCACAACTCTTCACATCCCAGTAAAACTCTTCAGAACGCTTTGTCAGAAAAGCATTCAGACCAGCTAGTAGCTTCCGCACTGTAGCTCTGTGGCAAAAATACCCACTAAAGGGATGCAGTGTATTGAGTGGGAAGCTGAAGCTCAAGATCCTTGAGGTCTCGCATATTCTTGGATAATTCAGGATATAGATGAATAAAACCCCACATCTATATCAGTCCTATTAACTGTTTTTAGGTATGTTGTTGTTGCTTTCTTTGGGATCAGTGATGGGCTTCAAACAATGAGCCATTCAAGAAATGTTTCGCAGACCCCTTCATTGCTTTAGACTCTGAGAAGTGACCAGCCTGCAGTTAGAAACCTGACTGCTAGAAGATTTATGCATTCACAATTTATATTAAATCAACTGCACCCTGAACGTTCATGACCTTTTTCCAGAATCAGCACCTTGGAAAGCACGGTTTTAAATCATGGTCCATTATCGGAACGCTACAGAGCCCAGGTGAGGGTGGCAGAAGCCCAAAGTCTATCCCAGATGCACAGGGCTGTGCTGGAACACCATTCATCAGACGCCAGTCCAGAGCAGGACACACGCACAGCGCCAATTAAGAGACACCACGGAACCTAGCCAGGAGCAATTCTCTGTTTAGAAAATGTGACAGGTCTTATGTGATTTCAAGAAGGTCTGGATCCCAAATACACAACAGAAACTGAACAGCTTGACAGAGTAGGTCCAACAGATTTCAGGATGTCAGCTCTACAGAGCAGATCCTGTCTGATCAGCCCGGGGCTGTGGCGTTTCCACCATGCTGTGTTGTTACAACGTGCACAAACACAAGTGCACGCGCGGTCGAGCACGGCAGCGCGACTCAAGCCTCCTACCTTCCTCCTCTTGCGGTGGATCTCCCCGATGGAGTTGGCCAAGCTGTTGGGCCCCAGGAGGGTGCTGGTGCTCTGGGGCCACTCCACGCTGACCAGGCTGTGCTCCCCCATCAGCACCTTCCTCACGTTCTCCGCACCCGTCACACGGATCAGAGGCCGCCCCAGCAGGTGCGTCTTGAAGACGTTGCCGTACTTCTGCCTCCGTGACGCGTGGAACCCAGATCCCTGCAGAGGGAAGACCATGAGCTACCGAGACCACAGCGTTGCCTTGTCTTTCTGCTTCCCTGCATGGCGGACCCCCAGGACCCCGCAAGTACATTCCTATAGAAGGAGCTCAGTCCTCCTGCCGCTTAATTCTTCACAGCAGTGGGATTGGGATCCAGCATTATGGACCACTGTCCACTGTCCACAGGGGACAGGAACACACTAAGGAAACAGGGAGAGACAAACTGAGCCTGCACTCCACCGAGGCACTAGTCCTTCACACAAACTCCACCGTTCACAAAAAGCTGTTTACTTTACTCTGTTTCATCTTTCTCTATACTTACTCAGAGTGCTGGAGGAGTCAGAGGTTTGTCTTTTTTTATTCAACAAAGAAGGCTGCGCAGGAAAGGCAGCAATTACACAGTATAAAAACACACAGCGGGATGAGATAACATGTATTTTACACTGTGTCCAACTGCCAAGATGTATAAAAAAGAATGAGAATAAATATTGCAAGAACGCAAAATGAAGCATTTTCTTGTTTTAAAGGAATGTTTTACAGTTCAATTGTGCACTAGCAAAAATAATTTGATCTGAAAGGGAGTGTAAAATTGCAAAGACTGAAAACCACAGATGAGCGTGGTTATTCCCCATGCAAATCAGAATGTATTTCTGCAACATTACCAGACAGACAGACAGGGAGATAAGCGCTGCTGGGAAAGGCAGCAGAGCTCCTTCTGTGGTGGAGAACAGCCGGCCAGAGCTGGAAGTCTCATGTTGCTTTAAGTGTGAGGGTTTAGTTTTAAATTAACGGATTATTTTAAAGGCTGGGTGTTAACATTAGCGGATATTTGTAGGTTTTGGGGCTGCAGTGTCAAGGGTTAGCTTTAGGGATTAAAAAAGGGTTTATGAATTACAGAGAAGGATTACTGTTATTGGGTTAGTTCAAGAGATTACTTGGAGGGGCTTAAGATCTGTATTATGGGTAGTAGCTGGGGGTTTAGACTGGGGGAACTGATCTCAGAGGTAGGCGTTCCTGACGATATTAGCACAAACCCTATGAGAGAGGCACTAAAAGAAAGTTCAGCACAGATGTCAGTGAACCTTTAAGCTCAGTGTATTTGTTCTATAGCCACACTGCAGACTTTCTTTTGCCAGACATTTCCAATCCGCTGTGCAGGTTTTCCTGCGATGTGAAAGCCGTGTGCCCTCAGTCCCTGTGGCAAAGGTGTACAATAAGGCGATTAATAGTGTTATGCAATAATGTCTCTGTTGCTGCATTTCATGCGTAACCCTCTTTCATGGAGCTGAGCCCTTTTTAACCTGTCAGAGACTGTGCTGCTGAGTCCTCGGTTGGCTAAAGAAGGGCCTCTTGTGCTTGGAAATGCACATCCACATAGTTTCCCCTTCTGTCCTCCAGTTGTAATGCAAATTTTAAATTAGAACCACCAGTTTTCACTGACTCAAGATCTGTTTATTAGACCACCTTATTTGATTGATTCACTTGCCTTATTTACTCATTAGGATGCAAATATTTATATAAATATTTGTAGCTCTACAGTTTAACAATGATGAATGATGTAATATTGTTGCCTGGTGACTGGAGAGA
Organism: Lepisosteus platostomus; assembly: GCF_059453375.1. NCBI lineage: Eukaryota > Metazoa > Chordata > Actinopteri > Semionotiformes > Lepisosteidae > Lepisosteus > Lepisosteus platostomus. The sequence continues at coordinate 81,386,697 of NC_142611.1, read as the reverse complement.
CACTGTGTTTGCTCCGTCTTATTCCTGGCCCAGGGCTGGCGTAGTTTGGAATAGTTTGAGTCTGATTTTTGTTTCTCATTTTATTTACCCTTTAACACGTTTCATACAATTGTCTTCTTCCCACATGGACACCTTGAAGACTGAGCTACCACACAACAATGTCTGCCTGTGCTTAGTGCATAAGAAGAAGCTCTAGAGACAACTGACAAATCAGCTCAAAGACGCAGGATTCAATCTGGGCTGCCAACAGCTTCCTTCGGGCCTACAGACAAAACTCTCCAGAGTTTAATGACTCATAATATGGTGTCTAAAGGGTGGAACTGGAAGCTAATAATGTTTTGGCTATTATTGAGGAAATCTAGCGACAGGACCTGGAGCTCACTACCAAAGGCCTAACCTATTTCATTCCAACACTTCAGAACAACCGGACAAAGCCCTCGCAGAACATTTCCATTCTGTTTTAAAACAGAAACACCCAAAACAATTAGAACATTCTTAAAAGGCCACGCAGTTAGACACCCAGGCTGCCCACGCATAGTTCCCAGTTCTGCTACTGAATTTTGTCCTACCCACCAAGGACAGCGTTAAATTCTGGGACTGCCAACTATCTTGAAATATGGGACACACCTACAAGAAAGTGGCTCTTTCTCCTGCTCAGAAGAGATCGAGACCCACCTGCAGGACCATGTGTCCTGCAACACGAGGGAAGCACTGCAGTGCATCATGGGAAAGACAGCTCCAAGTGCAGAAGCCAGCCCACCAGTGTCCACCAGAGAGCAGGGGCTGGTGGGTGCTGAGAGGATCCTACTAATTCCAGACGTGCCCCCAGGCACTCAGCTGTGCCCCTGGCATTTGAGAGATCCTGGTCACAGTCAGCTATTGACATAGCCTGCGAACCCAGGCTGTAGAGGTCAACCCAGAACGAGTCATGGGTTGGCCTCACTTTCCTTTGCTAAGGTCCGAATAGTGACAGTTGTTTTTATTCATATTATTAATCTTTACAGAGCTAAGAGGGTGATTTTGTACAAATTGCTAAAGGGTTTTGCCACAGCTTTTTGACGTATCCGTGCTGCCCTGTCTGCGCTAAAGGTATTTTGCAGTGAAGTTTTTTTTTTTTCAGTCAGTCACAGTAAGTCAACAGGCTATAAATATCTGGGGTTTCATTTGCTCATATTTTCAACTCACAGGCACTATTCAGAAAAAAAAAACGTGCTTGAAATCGTTTACGTGCACAAAAGCCTCAGGGAATGCTCCGAGCTGGAACAGTTACAAATTCTGCCACCGTTTCAGTCTCGCCCTCTGGAATTTCATGGGGTTTTGTTTTGTTTTGAAGAAAAGAAAATACAGTTCAGAGACATGCATACACTGCCAGTAATGTTGGCTTGCCTACCCATGACACAGAAATAGCAGTTCACAGTACAAATTAAATATCTGAAGCACCTCGACGTGCCAGAGTCTGTTGTAGCTGGCCATACCTACAGCAAGGACAGAGTCAGGAACTGCACAGTCAGCCCGCCACGCTGCAGCAGGGCTGAACTGGGTCTGACCCATGTTGCAGGTACAGTATCTCCCAGAGCGGCCCGATTCCCACAGGACCGGAGCCCAGTCCTCTGTGTGAGCTAGCGCCGGCTGGAGACCGTGTCAGGTGCGGGGTTTTATAACAAATGACTTTGCCGGAGGCTAAGTGCTCCTCCTCAAGAACTTCCATGAGTGAGGAAGATGAAGAGCAGCCAAACTCTTTGGCACATAATGAGGAAGGCAGATCAATCAGTGTCAAAGTGCTGAAAATCACAATGCTGCTCTGGGAGAATTCACTGGCTGTTCACCTTCAGGGAGAAAAGTCCCTCCCATTTCTGCCAAGCAGGGCTTAATCGTCTCTTGTTAACCCAACAGCAGGTTCACTCCAATCGCTTGACATGGTGCATTAGCAGCCTGCTCAGACATCATATAACAAGCCCTCAACAGGCTTTCTCTCAATGAATAGGGCTTAATGAAAACAAACACTAGAGCAAATTCTTTGCCCTTTTGAAGGGTCGTATGGATGCAGAGCAGCCGTTGCTCCCGGCTTGGGATGGTTTAAATCTCTCGCCTCTGACAGACACAGCTCGTTTGAGGCTTCAGAATGGGGCTGCAACAGAGTGGCATGGCAATTATACTGAAGGGGCTTTGGCACTGTACCGCTGCCACTGTGACACAGTGCAGAAGATTGTGAATCACAGAGGGGACAAGCTGAAAGAATCCCTTATTGCCAAAGCAGCAGAGCGAGGTCCAAAAGAACAAAACAAGAACTAGAGAGGGTCAGAGAAAGTTACACTCTCATACACACATATTCCCATGTTTAGACTTTATGTTATATTTTTACACCTTCAAAAATCAATCAGCTTCTCCAAAGAAGCATTTCATTCAATTTTCTTTGCCTGTTTTTAAAAATTCCTTTCAGATGGCTGTTGCCAAGGTCCCCTAGTCTGTTTGGAAGTTTGCTCTCTACAAGTAGTTCTGTTGTGTTATTAAAGGAGAAACAATCTGTAAAGCGGTCTCCTCCGATTCTCCCAGATGATGTTTTCCTGATAAGAGACTGTACAGGATAATCAATGAATATACAGTACCTGCAATTTTGGACTCTACATCGACACCTTTAAGGCCTCTCTCAATATGCAAGCTGCTGCATTAGGCAGACATTTTATTTCCCTACCTTTATCCAAGGATATTTGTTCTTTTGCAAAAACACAGTGGAGCAAAAACACTGCCAGCTACTGTTCAGACATACCAGGCGTCTGAGGAGGAAAGGCTATGTTTTCAAACTCTTGACAGAGCAGACGTTTCAAAGATTGAAGTCTTTCTCTTGTGCTTGGGAGCTACAAATAATTCTTGCATTGATGTGTTTACTTTGTAGTCCAATTAAGTTGTGCTGTTCTTGATTAAAAAAAGCTGAAAGCTGTTGTTTATGTTAGAATAATGGTAGAGAATATTAAAATAGTTTAGGCTCATACTTACAAATCATTCTCTGCAGTAGAAATATTGAGATGCCTATCCTTAAAGGTTTATTAACAACAAAAAAGTTCCAGTAAGAATTTTATAAGGCCCAAGTAACCAAGTAGTTCATATGTTCAGTAGCGAAAGCAGATGCTCTGTTGTTCGTCTAATATCAGAAACTGAGAAAGATTTTAAAGGCACAACAAGTCTTTTTTTGGAAGGAGTAGGTGATAAAGTGTCCAGAGCTGGTTTCTTGTCCCCCAAGACCTGTACAGCTAAGAGCTCTGCTGTGTTTGTCTACCTGTCAGGTGCTGGTCTGTGCACACTGTTGGCCTGCACTGTTTCTGTTTCTGTTTGAATTTCCTCCTTGCCAGCTTTTCCATATGAATAAACCTCGGGCCTGGGCCCATGAGGGCCAGCCCTGGAGCACACACACACACGCAGAAGAGCGAGCTCAGGGTGGGTTTAAACAGTCCCAGTCTGCTTCACCTGAGACACGCTTCACTCAGTAAAGACCTCACAAGCTGATCAGTCTTTGTGCCTGAAGACGCTTGATTTTGTTCAGAAGTATCAAAGGATGGGTAAAGGTGCTCTCCTGGGCGCAGGCTGGGCTCTGTGATCCAGGTTCAGTGACACAGCGCCCCCTGTGGCCTCCCAGGGCTGTTACAGGCTCAGGTTGCTGGAGGGGAGGTCAGGGACATTGCTCTCCTCCAGTGAACCCTCTGGGCTCCGGCTGTGCCTTTGGTTTATATTTTATCATTTATATTTTTCACTCCAGGCAGAATCAACTGCATTTTGGCACAGGGATAATTCATAGAGCCTTATTACCCACTGGACCCTGTAAGCGAGAATAAGCTCAAGCGTTTGCCTGTTGTACAGCAAACTGAGCCTTTCTGGCTTTGCCTTTCATATGACACCTTCTCTCCAGCGGAAAGTTTGTGGTGACATTCAGTTAGCAGGTGAGGAATGCCCTCTGGTTCCAGGGGCTCACAAGAAATCAGATGTGCAAGTGAACTCACAACCAGTCCAGCCAGTAACAGGAATGTAACATAGCTGAGTGTGCATGTGTATCATACTATCCTTTTTTAAAATCTAAATTCATCTTTTTAGCTTTTGAAAAGTTCACAGACACTTTCATTTTCTGAAACAAATAACTTGCAAGCTTTGATGTCATGCCTACATTATTAGCTCTGATGAGTGGAAACCATTTTAAATTATAGGAGTCTCCTAGCTTTCGTTAATTATTTTTTTTTGTTTCTGGTTATGTTGTGTGCAGAAAATTCCATGCCTATCAGAAAATATAACTCAGATCAAGAAATCTGCTTTTTGTTTGCTTGTTTTGCAGACGTCTAATGAATAACTCACACATTAAACGTGCTTTTCCTGGCAGCAAGAATACCTGAGTGAGACGGAGAACAGAAATTAGCTCCAAATTGCTCTTTGACCTCAGTCTCTGCTGGCAGGGCTTCTGGAGTATGAGTGATGAAGTGCATTCTGATTGGTCAATTGAAAGTGAAGGCAAACTAGGTGGAGTAGGGCAGCATTAACTATTTTGTGTACCTCAAAACACAAATGAAATGGAAGAAGGAGTCACTATTTTCCAGTTAAAAATTGAACAGGAAAATAAACTTGTTTTGCAGCATGCAATCTTATCTCATGTTGTCCGTCACCCACTGGAAGACAGACAGACAGCTACTGTACCTGGGTTGGTTCTGAATTGTATCTAATCTGTGAAAATTGTGCTGAAAAAGCAATCCCAGGCCTCACACACACTGCACTGCTTATGCTCTTGTGAAGGCTGGCTGGAAATGACAGAGTTAAGATACAGTTCTCAATAGTTCTTTTCTTTTTAAAAGAAATTTATCAGATATTTTACAAGGGGTGCAATAAAGGGGACTGCTTTTTCCACTGACTCCTTCCAAACAGAGCACAAGACTAAAAATACAAATTTTTGTATAAATTGGACACCGGTTGAAACTCCCATCACATAAAGGTAGTCTTTGTGCAGCAGTGGAAATGTTGTACAAATGACTCTTTTATTAGCACCACAAAACAGCCCTTTAATTATATTTATTTAGATCAGTGCAGGAGTTACCCTAACACTGGAGTTCATTAGCCCTTTAACAGTAAAGGATTCTCATGCAATCAGTCCTCCAGGTAGAGTCTGTCATTTCACAGACGACTTAAAACTGCACATTGAGCAAGGAGTTCACAACATAAAGAAATGAAACACTGAGCTATTTTGGAACATTACTAAATCCAAAAACTATTTCTGTCAATCCATCTGTACCATGGCGATATTTGAAGTACTGGTATCACCACAAATTAAAAGAACTTTCATCAGAATGACGTCTTTCTTGTTCCTCTGGTGCGGGACATGGGAATGTGTGGAGGATTCAAATTGCAGATTAATATGATATTTTTTTATTTATACCGTATTGATTACGTGAATTGTTCAGTGCAATTACTGCTTTAAATGAAAAATGTCGCTTCCTGGGATAGGCCCTGTGTGCCCTGCAGCCCTGGAGAGGACAAGGTGGTTAAAAACGGGATAAATGCATGGATGGAGAATTCGTCCTCTCTGAGCTTTAATTAATCCTGTCTTTCAGTGTTCTGATTTATGTCTAACTATAATCCTCCACAAGTGAGGTGTAGATGCTATAGCCACCTCAGTCGAATTTATTGTTTGCTGAAGCAGAAATCAATTACTTTCTTGTATAAAATGTTTATGTATGTGACATGGTTGTATCACATGGAGCACATGTCTGGGGCTCTGCTGTTATTGTCTCTTCAGCTCGTTTTGCTGCTCCGTGTATATTAAAGGTTACTGAGGAAAAGCAGTCACTTTCACAAGGAAGCTCTCAGTCTATGTCCACCGCTGACCTTGTTGTGCTCACTTTCACCACTAACACAGAAACAGCTGGGGCCAAAGTCCATACATTTCAGAATTACCGAGTCTGGGAGAGTCAGAGGGAATGAAGTAGAAAGGATTACATAGCATGCCGATGTTTGCAGGAGTATCATATTCAAAAACCATATACAAACAGTTAAAGACAGATTTTGCTGCTTTTTTTTACTCTATTTACATAAACATAACCACTGGAGTCTTTTAGCAAGGGCACACTGGCATGACTTCAGGAGGGAATGAATGCACTGAAGTGGGCTGTGTGGCTGTCGGGGAGAATGGCACTGCTATTCTTCTCCCTTTGGTGGCACTGCACAGTCACTGCTCCACTGCCAGGGACAGGGGCAGCTGGATCTGTAATCCAGGAAGAAAGTGACAGGTCTTCCGTTTGTGTATGAAAAGGAAAAGAAGTGCCAGTCTCAGAGCCCGCACGATGCATTAGCGCGGGGCTGGAGGTTTGCGGGGCAACGCGTTCACTGCAGGCTGTGAGGGCTGGGAAAAAGAGGTGGAAGCCAACCAATTACCCCCGAAACACAAAACCCACAAACAAAAGGGCCAAGAGTGGACGAGGAGCAAAGGAAAATGGCCTGACCTTCAACCTGGAAGGTCTATGAGAAGCGAGATTATGGTTGTTCAGTGTGTGTGAGTGCTCACCCCAGGACCTCTTTTGTGAAAAGACCCTGAGCGCTGCCAAGCTGGGCCCTGCTAGACCTTTTCCTCTTTGTGCTCCAACACAAGAGTCGTTTCAGGACACTTTGGTCTCCAGAGGTGAATGCGAGGGCATCGGGCCGCGGTGCCAGTCAGTTCTTAATCTGGGCAGTGTTGTGAAGAAAGCCGAGTCTCGCTCGGGGCCTCCGGGGAGTGAGCAGCGAGCGGGCGCGCTGCATGCAGATTCGAAGCACCCGTCTCCTCCCGCGGCGGGGGGGCGGTGAGACCGGGCCGTGAGGATGGGACCCCTGGGGAGCTCTTTTTGTCCCCGGGGCTGGGCTTGTCAAGGCCTTGGGCAGGCTGCCACCCCCCATACTGCCTCCAGCCTCAATCAATGGTGCCCGCTGCCTGAACCGAGAAGCAGGGCTAGCCGTGCCCCGGGGCCAGGTGCCAGCAGTGGCACAAAGCGCAGCAGGATCAGCAGCAGGTACAGCACCGTGTACGAGACCCTGCAACAGCTGGCATGGCGTCTTCACCCTCCGAGTGCACCACTGGCCCAATAACCAAGTATACTGGAAGAGCGTTTGTTCCTGAGCTGCTCTGCCTGGATTCCTCTCAGTGCTTTACTGCCAGTCCAGTCTCTCTTCATGGCTCGCTATACCATGCAATACAGAGGGAAAGATGGACAGGTAGTCTTCTAATGTCGCCTTCATGTAGTCCTTGTGCTTTATGACAGTTTTTGCAACAGGGCACAGTAAGCATTACTGTAGGTTTTATGACATGTCACCATGTGTTTGTTTTCATTTGCTTTGTTTTCTCTGTGCTTTTGCCCTCCTCTTCCTCTCTGTGGAAGAGTACCAGTCCCCCTGCTTGGCTGTAGTGTGCTAGCAGTGTGAGGTGCCATGGTAAGAATAAAGAGCTTTTTGTGAGAATATGAGCACTGAAGTCAGCCTCCTAGAAAATCACACTCAGTGCCTGTGAAGGAGCCTTTGTTGGTGACTGCAAAGAGCAAAGGTCAGACAGAACCCTAATGGACCATGACTGCTAAAGGTTTAAATGTAGATATGAGGCAGGTCTTATCTCTGTGTTTGCTGGTCCCTGCAAAGCTGATTAAGAACCCTGTGAGTGTGTAGTTTCATCAGCATGGGATCTGTAAAATAACTAACAGCCAGTTCATACGTTTTATGTTATTTCTCCAGACATCAGCTTTTTTGTGAAGTGCAGTATCTACTGTACCAGGCTTTGACGTACTCAGATACCCTGCTGAACTCTGGAGGAGAACAGAACTGGAAGTTTTTTTCCGGTCAGTGTAAAGTACAGAGACCCAACAGCAACAGTAATGCACTGAACATCCCAGAATAAAGGGTTAATCAACAGACACATAATGTCACATCACCAAACCAGTGCTTTTTGAGCGAATTAGGTATTTATTAATTACTCACCCACAATTAAAAGGAAATCCGAAACTGGGTGAGCATTACTGAAAACTGCAAAACTGAAAAGATGAAGAAAAAACGTTCAGATTCATTTAACCACAGCAACACTGAGTGAATTACACTGCCTGGCACTGGCTGGTATGAGGCCACGAGGTGCCAATTTCAGATTGCAGTGGTTTAAATGGAAATGTGAAACTAGTAGCAAGCCCCCAGGAACGAGCTCAGTAGTAACGACTCTGGGACCCTCTGCTTGCCAAGCAACAGCGACCCCTGTCGCTCACTGGCCTCTCTCAGCCGGACACGTCTCCCCGACTCTAAAGCCTTCAACTTTTCTCATTCCAGGTTTTCAGTGAGGGGGAAAAAGAAGCCACCAGATTAACAACACATGTCTGGAAGGGGCTTGCGTCTCTGATTCTCCTGAGCCAGCACAGGAGTGCAGAGGCAGGTCAGGGTGGATGGCAACCCACTCTGAATGGGTTACACTTAAACAGAGAGAAAAGAGCTGCCAGCTCAAAATCAGAAGGAGGAAAAGGAGAAAACAGGCCACAATAGGCACTTAGAAGGAAGCCACAGAAGCAGCTCTGTGCCAGTGGAAAGAGAAGACTCCTGTGCAGCACAATGCGAATGGAAATCTGAGGAGCGTTTTTTTGTGCTGCTGGCTTTCCGCAGCCAGCAATTGCGCAGGGCAAGACGAGTGACTCAGATTCCAAAGAAATAGTTCAATCAGTCAAACAAAAAAATGGCTCTTGCCACAAGCGCTCCAGAGACGCATTCCGTCGCCTGCCTGGGCGCTTAAGGCAAACACAGTCCAACACAGAACGCATGTGCCACTGGTGCAGCCAGAGAGCCAGAGCGCCTCGTCGTGTCGTGTGGACAAGAACGGAGCGCTTTTTTATGAAACCAAGTTTTCGCACAATATTCCAACAAGAAACCTCTCTGCGCTGCGGCAGGGAAGGATTTTGGTCGAGAGGGATTTGTGAGCGCCTGTTCGGTCCTGTCCAACTGGGAAGAGGAAAGGAATCTCGGACAGCCTTGACGGTAGCAGACGGGCGATCTGCAGTCGGCCTCGTCCTGCTCGGAGCTCCTCAGGACTCCAGCCACACGGTCTCCCGGCAGGAGGGCTTCCCGGGTCCCCAGTCCACCGTCCTCCATCCACTTCCTGACCCCCTTCCGCCAGAGCCAGAGCCTATCCCGGCAAAACAAGGGGTGCAAGGCGGGGTACACCCTGGACGGGATGCCTGTCCACCCCCGGTTCACAGGCACGAGAAACCCACACGAACATGGGGAAAGCATACAAGCTCCACACAGACAGCACTGTGGGAATCAAACCCGAGGCACCAATGCTGACCACTGCGCCGCCCTGCCCCTGACCCCTGACCCCTCACCCCTGATAAATGTGTTGTTTCGTCTCACATCTCCCTCTTCAGAATTTTATTTTCCACACATGGAGGAGGCGCTCCTGGTCCGCTTCAGCCACCTGATGAATGTGGAGAGCGAGGGGCCGTCCAGAGGCTCGCTGGAGTCAGCTGTCCACAGCTCCCTCTCCTGCCCACACAGGTCCTGGCCCTTTCCACACACGAGCAGGGATCCGGCCTGGACTCGTGAAGAGCACTAGGCACACCTACGTCTTTAGATGCACTGCGCGCGGTCTTTCGGGGTATACGGAGAGGCAGCGCACCACCGAGCCTCGTTCTCAAATGTGAGCCGACGATATTCAAGGCTGAGCGAATTCTGTCTCCTGCGCAGTCTTTGCTGTCCTCGAAGACACGACTCCACAACGATGTCTTCACAGCTTGTACGACCCATAGTGAACACCAGAAGGGCAGAGCCACGGGGGTGCATGGAGAGAGACGGATAAAACTTCCTCTCAAGGCACGAAAAGGGTGGGGAGGGGGGAGAGAGAATCAGATTTCTGAATGTCTTCCAGGAGAAGAAAAAACGAGAAACTTCCTCCTGAACCGCGGCCGAGAAAGGGGTACTATAGGACATTCCGGCAAGCGCGGCAGCGCGGTGTGAGGGGCGGCGGCGGGCCGTGACGGAGGGTCGCGCCCGTGCAGCGTCCTCGCCAGCCTGACAGCCGGGACCCCCGAGGAGCGCGCGGAGCTCCGCGTCCCGGCACGCGCGGGAGGGCACGCTCCGGCGCGTGGTCACAGCGCTCCGTCCAGGAGCCGGAAGCGGCGCCGCTGTGGCGTCAGGACCGACACGACAGGGCGCCCGAGCAGAACCGAGCAGTCGTCCAAACCAGTCCCAGTCTCCGGGGGCTCCTTCTACAATGCCGGATTGTTAGTGAATTAGACTACCTGGGACAGCTAAAATACCTAATTCTTCATTTGCTACGGCAATAGCGTTTTTTATTGCATTGTTTCTTCTTTTACTATTACGCAAAAGCGTGATAGGCGTGATGTGAGCTTCTTTTATACGAGCTTCGGTGTTACTTCTCACATGGTGATTCTGACACGGTGAGCAAGAGTGGGCGTGACGAGTTTTGAAGAGAAGTGTTCAATGTGGAATGATTTTGGAAGACGGGAAATATAATTGATCTCAAACAGAACAAAACAAAAGGCTTCCTGTTGTGCTCCGTTCACTCGCTACACCTGTCGGTTCAGTAACATACCCCTTCAATGGTCAAGACGGTAATCGGAATTCCTCCCCACAAAAATGTAAGACCGTGGGACAGACACAAACCGTTTCCTAACACGCCTGAGAGAGGGTGCCGAGACAGAGCGACAGTAATTAACCTGGATAGGTTTTCCTCTCTTGACTCGTGTACCAGCCCTCTCCCGCTGGAAAGGCAGCGCTAGAGCTGTCGCGCGCGACTTGTCAAACTCGCCAACCCACGGGAATGCACACGCGCTCCGGCAGAGGTAAATATCCACTTGAAACAGTGCCACGAAACCCTGGAATATTAGGAAAAGTTTCCCTTCCCTGGCTGTAGGAAATCGACCTAATAACGATTGCTCAACGCTGGCGAGTGATCTGAACACGCGGCTTCGGGTTTGCCAAGTAACGTCCTGTCGCCGATGGGAATATCTAATAAACACATCTGAGGAAAACGCGTCAGCGCTGCCTTACCCGGGAATTAATCAAGACCTCTGCGCATAGGACGCTCAGGCAGATGACTGCACTTTGCCCTGTACTACTGCTGAATGTAAAGAATAGATGCAGATCGCATAGAGGGAAAGTGCCCGAGGCTCGGAAACGCACACAGCCCCAGACAAGGGAAAGTTCCTGACGTCTCCTCAGAGCGCGGCGCGCAGTGCCCGAGACAGACGCGTTTCTGAGCCCCTAGTCCAAACCACGCACTGCGCCCTGTGCCTTCTCACTGCCATATCAACATAAACCACGGCTTTCAAGCATTTTAACGACTGTTTTCATTTTCCATATGTTAAGAGGCATTAAAATGAAAGAGAGAAAAAAATATTTTGCTGTAAATGTGCGAAAGGCTGGCTACACACGAAGACCAACGCTGATTAATATCTTAGCGTGAAAACAGTTCTAAAACTGCCATCACTAATTTTGCTCAATTAGGGCACCGTTTTCAGGAAATTAGATTGATTAACACGCATGAGTAAAAATAAAAAGTTATCCTTCAAAACCCTTTTTTTTTTCCTTACAAAACGGTTTAAACGGACACCACAGAAATAACGTGTGTTAAAACAAATGTGTGATTTGTATAAGAAACTGATACCTGGCTTCGCGACACAGACGCGGCGTGCTCAGGAATACCACGGGACAGCCGTGAGCAGGCGTGTGCCAGACCCGGTACCGGCCCGCCTCAGGAGCAGCAGCAGCAGGCAGACCGCGGCCGGGCGCGCTTACCTGGAACAGCCAGTGGCAGGTCTCTCCGACGATGGGGAATCCCATGGAGCCCTTCGGCATGGGCAGCTTGCAGCTCTTGTCCCGCGTGGCGGTCCAGCGCAGCTGCCACAGCTGCTGGGAGACTGCCAGCAGCAAAGCCACTGACACCAAGCACGCCGCCAGAGTCGCCAGAGCAGACACCAGGTCAAAACTGTCAAAAAGCATCGTGAAGGCGGTGGAGTCCTGCACTGTCTCTTGAGTAATAAAACAAAAAATCGCAAAAAAAAAAAAATTCTTAAAAACTTGAAATGAGCAAATGGAACCTAGCAATCATATACTTCTTCAGATCACCTGGTAGCCAGCATTGTTAGCTTTGTTTTTATTTTGTGTTTTTTCTTTCTCTATAATTTTTCTCCTGTGTTAATGACTAAAGCTGCTCTTCACTGCGTCTAGTTTAAATCCTAATTAGCGGAGCACCTGATAAAACTGACAGAGATTGTGGAATAAGGAGTTATTGGAGAAAACATTTCAGCTTTAGTTCAAGACAGGTAGTTTTCTGTTTTCTGCAGTCAAATTGATCAAATTGATGATGTGTTTTTCGTCACACGCATTTTAGAAATTCAGTTTAGCCATATTCCTGCAAAGTTTATCCTCCTATATAATCGGGGCGGGGGCAGTTTGCAAAAAACGTAACTCAAAATAAGAAATAATTAAATTTAAGATGAACTAAAAGGAAAAAAGTTCCATTTCCTCCCAAAAAAAACTTTCTACTTTGTCCCCCGAATTTTTCAAATTGATTAAGTAGGATCTCGATCACCTATACAAAACAAACTGATCTGAGTCAAGTACAGTAGCAATAAATGTCAGGCTGAGATATATAATCCTTTGTAGCTCGCTCTCAGATGCTGTAGGCTACTATGTTTAAAATCTTCAGATGGTGGTGGAAAGTTAAGTCTCTCTCTCTCTACCTCCTTTCACTCTCTCTCCTCTCTCTCTCTCTCTTTTCACACACAGTCTCTCAATGTGAGATCGAGTCGCAGAGCGAGCCTCCACTGTGTGTTTATATAGGGGAGGCAGTGCGGCGGCGCGGAGCCAGGGCGCCCCCCCCGCTCCGAGGCGGGGTGGAGAGTGAGCGGCCCGAGCGCAGGAGCGTGCGGGAGCTGGACAGCGGCCCGGGGAGAGCGCGGGGGGGTGGGGTGGGGGGGGCAGACGATCGGGGTTAATGGTTAAGAGTTTCTTTTCCCCGTCTTGAAATTTGGATTTCGCTCATCGGACGTTTCTGGGAACTTTCGGTCTCACCTGGAAATGGGAAACGCGTCCGCGCTCAGATGACGAGCGCAAATGTCGCTGCTCGAAAGCGCCGAATCCTGTACCCGAGCTCACTAGGAGGTACAGCACGCCTTTACCCTGCCTCAGAGCAGCTCGGAGTCTGCATGAAGACAGAAGGGAACGTGACTAAGAGTCCCAAATGTTAGCGGATTACTTGGTGTTTACGGATTTATGCCGTAAGAGTACCGTTCCTTAACGTGCAAAATGATTTTTTCAGGCAGTAAAATGTATATATTGTAATAAAATTAAAACTAGCTTCGTATAGAACTTTCCCAGCGCAAAGGTGTCACTTTATTCGCAGTTGTGTATTTTGATTATTAGGAATACCATCGCTATCTGCGTGTGGCAGTAGTACCCGGGGTTAGTGACATTTTCACTTCCATTATTTTTATATTAATTAAATAGCCAAAGTGGGTATGACGGGTCATTACGTTCTAAGCAGGATATATCACTAATACAGATCTTCACCCTGAACACATAGGGTACAATCTAATTACTGTAAGCATTACAGCCGCACATAAGTACAGTTTATCAGAGGGGTATTCGCAGCTTTTAAATGCACGTATACGGCATATATATATATGACGTTAGCGCAAACTGAAAAACTCTATGGCGATAATTAGGCGCAATTGAGCATATAAGAGGCTTGTAACCAGCTAAAGGTTTTCAAACCATTTATCAGAATAACAGTTATATACTCCATACTCGCGTCCAGAATAACGGTAAATTAGCGCTCGTCTTAACACCCTCCTCGCCGCTGCGTCGGCGGGTCCCTGGCGCACCTGACAGCAGGTACAGCCCAGCGCGTCTCTCGGTCCGGTACCGCGGAACCGGTCGGGTTACAGCGGAGCGCTGCCTCTGCGGGAGTACAGCATGTAGAAGCGGACCTTTAAGGACAGCTGGAACCGAGGTCTCTTCTCAGCGGTCCCCAGATGAGACATCTTTATTTTACATACCCTTCAAAATAAAATAATGCAGACGGTGACTTATTCCAAACTTTTAACTGCCTTTGTAATCTTTATTTCAGGCTGCGTCTCGAGCAGCACTTAAGTAGCAAAATCTTTAAATCAAGACAGCAGAGGTGCAGACTTTTCCGCGGGTTCTTGTCACTACAGAAAGCCTCAATATCAAGTCAATCAGCCCCTCGGGACTTTTGAACGGCGGGGGACCCTGAAGTCATGCTGACCGAAACGAGTCTTAAACCCCTGTTAGTGTGAGAAAGTGAACAGCGCTTCTCTGCTAGAGGACCGTGAGACGAGAGGGTAAAATCCTTACATGTTTGTTACAATAAGGGCTTTTTGGTTGCAGCTCCAGTGTCCTGTCTTTTCCTTCTATTAGGATTTTGTTTCGGATTCGCTAAGGTCAAAGTAAATGTGACCCGTGTTTGCACTGCCTGCTCTAGGTGATTCAACTCATTTCGTCGCTTTTTACTACTCTGTTCTTCTAAGAAATCGTTTCAGTCTCCAGCAGCTGCTGGTTAACAGGGCTTCTCGTTGCCCTACACTGCTGCCTAGCGGCTCCGAAAAGTTTGCAGCCTCAGAAAGCCGCGCGATCTCTCCTCTCCCCAGCTCTGCGCTCTGGGACGGAACCGCCGAGCTGCGCAGCTGGACCGCCGGCCCGATCTCCTCAGTTCTGTCTGAAGACGGCGGTTCATTCGTTTTAACAGAAATATACTATAGCCGTTATATCACGATGGTGTTGTTTTTATTCATTCGCTGTGCGGTCTCTATTATTTCAATACAATAATGGAATTATAATAAATATATTATAAAAAAATATTATAATAAATATAGCTATATATGTTAAAAAATAATGTGGCCATAGAGAAAAGAACAGGGAAAACGTCTCTGTTCTGTAGTTTTCGAAGGGTTCCGCTGGTCATTAAAGTTAAGTTTACTTTTGAACACGTATTAGTCTTTGCCAGTGAAAAGCTTAGGTAAATTAAATCTAGAAGCAGCAGTAACACACTTTTATATAATTCTTGTATTTATTTATGATAATTTTATATCTAATTAAGCTTTGAAAATATCTCTAAGCTCCCCGAATGCGATTACTATCACAGCGCAATTTAACGCCTCTCTTAATTAACGGAAGGGTAATGACTGGCGCAGCCGCGGCCCAGAGAGAACTATTGGGCTGTTCGCGCGCACGCCTGAGAACTGCGATCGATCTGAAACTCAGTCAAGAGCTACCTTCAAACCCCGAGAGCAGGGCTCTCATTAACCCCTCCCTCTGACAAGAATGATGAAATGTCTTATTTTTTCCCTTTTCCGTGGGCTGCCCAGTCCGTTAGAACAAACCGTGGGAATAGAGTTACTTAACGTTGCGGCTGAAGCCCAGAAAGCCGACCCCACAACCTACTGTACCTTAAGGCCAGTCAAGAGCAGAGCAATTAAAACGCATGAAGCGCGTCAGCATAATATCAAGGCAGAGATCGTGATAAAAAAATTAGGGGACTGCTTATGCCAAAATATCATTTACTTCGCTATTCGCACATGACTTTATTCCAAAAGCAATGTCTGACGTTCATTCGTCCTTCGCGGTTTTTGTGTCGCTGGACTGTCTGAGGACTCGCCCGGCGCAAGAGCCCGTGTATTGGTATGATTTCATGTCTGCGACCTCTCCAGCCTTGGGTCTCAGAAGCGCTGGCACACGGCCGTTCCACGGCCCGTTTATCACAGGCTTGTTTGCTGAAAGACCATTTTGTGCCGATTCTCTGCGTTAAAAGAATTTGGTTTCGAATTTCCATTTTCTGTCAGAAGGGGAAACAAAATTAAAAAATGTCTTTTCTGAACGTTATAAAAACCCTGTAGGTTTTTTTTATTCATATTGACTCGGTATTTTTCATGTTGTGGATATTAACACGCATTGTTATTAAGTAAGGCTTAAAGTGTGAAGCGTGATTTAAGTGCCTATTGCTGGATTGACTCCAACGCTTTCTTGCACAGCCCCCAGAGACTGATCTAATTTCCCTAAACAGTAAGGAAATATGCATGTCTCTTATTATGGGCCCTGGCTGTGAGCAGAGGACAAACCATTCTCCTGACTCAATACAGAGACAAACAGCAAAAAGAAACACACCCTAACGAAGTACAGGCTAAGTGACCACAGCCTGGACACAGACACTGGACACAGACGGACCTGGCTGCCCAGAGAGGACAGGCTGTGTTCCCACCGCCAGCGGGGAGAAACAGAGACAGATGTGCACTTCCTACTGCACTGTGACAGATATTCTGGGATTAGAGAAACATTCTTCCCCACATTTACACAGCTAATCCAAGAGTTCCCATACCTGCCAGAATCACAACGGGTCCCAATCCTACTGGTTCAACTCAGTTGAACTGGCAGCCCAGTATGTGATCTCCTGTCCCAGCCTGAGAAACAGTGAGTCTGTCTCCAAATAATGCTCCATATGTTTACAGTATACTGTATGTAAATATGTTATTACGTATTTGTTGTAAATGTCTGTAAATTGTCTGTAGATTTTATTTTATTTTTTTGTTTTGTTTCCTGTTAATTGTATTCTTATTTGCTTTGGCAACACTGATTGTACCCATCGGTCATGCCAATAAAGCATCTTGAACTGAATTGAAAATTGTCTGGTGCACCTGCAGGGGAAGAGGACAGCGAGACAGACGACTACAGGGCACCGATGGGCGACCTGGACTGCGGGCCGGGCCGCTGCCGTGGCGTTCAAGCCCGCTCAAGCCCGCTCCAGGCCCGGCCCACCAGGCGCCGCGGACCGCCGGGAGCTCCGTGCGGCCGAGTCTCTTTTCAAGACGAAGCTGTTTTGACCTCGCCTCTGGCGTTCACGAAATTAATAGCTGACTTGGGGAATTTCTCGGGAGACACGTTGTACCACGGGTTGCAAACCTCTACCATAGATCGCGCAGTAATTTCGATTCAAAGACTCATTTCGCGCTGGATTAACACTTCAGTAAACCACTTAAATTCGACGGGGGAGCTGCGACACTTTTCAGGCTGTAAAATATGTGTTTGTCTTCACTTTTCAGCGCGGAACTAACCTCTTTGTTCCCCAACAATTATGTTTACTTGTCTAATGTTAATGGAACTCGCATCAAATCACCAGAAAAAAATAGTTAAATACTACAGGTAAACAAGGTCGCTAAGACTGATACTCGGAGAATTATTTTGAAGAAAGAATACCACCATCAGACTATTAAGTAACTACCGAACTATTTACCGTACTATCTGTAATATTTCTTTGTACAAAAGATCGCCCCCAAAACACTTATTTCTCAAATATTTCTAAATTCACCGCATGCGATTAGTATTTTCTGGCAATTTCACTCTTCTCTTACCGAAGAACAATGAGACAATGAACATTGATCTCCGTTTCCCGAGCCGGGGTGCACAAGCGCGCACTCGAGTTTGGTAACAAACGCCAACAGCTCACAGCTCACAATTTACCGTATCCAGTTTTTGGTCAACTTTGTCTCCTACAATTTAAATAACATTTTCTTAAAAATTAAAATATTATAGTTTACATTTACTGTAACTGCAGTAACAATTTAATGCAGCGCAACACCCAGAACAAATACTGTAGATGTCACTGCCGTTTTCATTGTTAATTAGAATGTCTGGATGACGTTTTGAATCTGCTGTGCTAAATAAGGCTTCTGGATTATATTTATAGACGCAATTAATATCTGCCTGTTGCTAGGTTTGTGACATTGCGTGACCCATATCCCTCGATCTTTTTTCGGCAATAACCGTGCTCACTGAGCGAGGCTGTTCCCACCTGTTGAACTACACCATTGAGCGCTCAGGTCTAGAACATTTGATTGAACGATTCTCCGTTGCCTGTGCTTGGTTTATGTTTAGCAACTCGTTGTTATTAGAATCTCCATCAGATATTTCTGGACCTAATTCTTCCAATTTAATATGCTAAAATACAGTTTATATTTTTCGATTCACAGACCTGTGAAAGTATTTCTCGTCAACACAAAACACTTGTGGCGAGCGGATGACAAGAATCAGTACGGTTCGACGACGCTGGGTTTGGGTTTAAGAACAGCTGCAGGACTCTCCATTGCACATTGGTCCGTTTAATCGACACACGAAGTGCCGAATGAAATTTGGAGGCGTTTGTCTGAGACAACCTGGTTTAGAGTCTGCGGCTTGTCACAGGCGCTCGGTCCCCTCGGATGTTGGGACTCAAAGCATTTACCGTCTTTAAACAGCCGTCTTCCGATCCGCATCAAGTTACACGAAGCTAGACAAGTGGATCGCGGAGGGAAAGTGTACATAAACCATTCCCTGACATTTAATCCGGGGCTGACAGGGCGAGTCAACCATCAACAAGGCCACAAAGCTCCTTACAGCGCTGCCTGGGGCTTTTTATGTACCAGACCTGGCGAATAGCGACTTTAATTCATATGGGCATCAATGCGCCGGGGCCTCGTCTCGCGGTGATTTGTATACAGAGCTTTTCAATGAAAAGTAGAACGCAGGCGGAAATGAAAGCCTGAATATTTTAGTAACTCATTTAGTCCGAGTTACTGCGCTAATATTTAGTCAAGTCTCCCGAAATTTGAATTCACGCACTTGTACTCGCAGGACTCCAAACTGTGAGCACACGAGCAGCTTGTCCGGTCCTCTGAACCCACAAACTCGGACATCCGGGTGAAGTTCTGGCTGAGGTCTGCTGTCACCACGTTTGTGTTTTACTGCGCCTGGGTTGTACTTGACTCACCGCAACAAACGCAAAGATGCCTAACAGCGTTTACAAACCGCGCCTCACTCGGGACCTGCTCCATAACGCCGAGAGAGACGCGAGGAGAGACTCGTGTACCGACGCTCTTTCAGCTGCTAAGAGGTCGAGCCGTGCTGACTTCTGTGACCTTCGGACTGGAGGACTTTAGTTCTAAGACAAGACAGACATAAAATACAACCCGCCTTGCTAACTCGCACGCTTGTTTTAATTTCATTGTAATTATGCGTTTGCGCGCAGGGTGCAGCGGAGCAGCAGAGGAAAGGCGGACTGCTGGTCAAGATCAGGGCGCGTCAATAATCTAGACCCGAGTGCGAGCACACCAGTAAACCGCCATATACAGCCTTTTCTGTACTGGCTGTAGATTCATTCGTCTAACGCACTGGTTCCCAGCCCCGGTCTAGCGTGACTCCCGTGTCCTCTGCTTTTTGTTCGAGGGGAGCTCTTTAATCACAGTCTAATAGACTTCAGGGCTCCGAGACCCGTTTTTAAATGTGCTTTCGGCTATAGGACCGCTGAATGCGATTCGTAATCGGCATCAAGCCTGTACCAGTTTCTGAGTTTCAGAAGTGATTATATTCAGGTGCGCTCGCAGGTGTGATGGCCGGAAAGTGGGGACCAGCTCATAGCGGTCTGGACAAGATTCAGAGCACATTCTCGGTGAGCGGCTGAGAAGATACAGCGGGAAGTTCTATGTCCTGAATGTGCTTTTGAGATAGAGGGTTTTTTTTTAAACGAAGGCCTGTGTGCAGAAATGTTAAGAGTGTAAACAAGCAATCAACTGAGGCATCAGTCAGCAGAAGTGATTACAAATCAGACCTAATTGATTGTTTACGAATAAAGCCGTTTCATGCACAAGCGCGTATCCATTGCACAAAAAAACGGTGTCAAGTCGAGTAGCATCTGGATGAAACCCGGTGGCCTATATTCATAATGCGTTTTCCGCAATTTGGTGTCGGTGTATTATTTCGTTAAGTTAAGATCATGGAAGTCATTAGTTTAATCAGGTACTGACTGAAACAGGTACAGCACCTAGAAAGGAAGTATGCGCGCTGTGGCCTCTCGGGTGTTGGCTCTAATGCTGACGTTATTCTGTTTTTAAACGTGCCCACAGCTGTGGATGTACAGCATGTTGGACCCCTTATGCCAGGTGCGCTTTCAGGTCTGTGCTGGTCTTGTTTCAGTTTACTCCCACGGGAAATACACTTTCTCCGAAAGGAGGCGAGAGGAAAGAAACTGCGTGGAAGGGAAGATCTCCCCCCCGCTCGCTGTCCAGCGCAGTCAGTCCCGTGGCCGGAGCTGTCCGTGGAAACACGCGTAGGGATCGTTTAGCCTCCGACAGTCAGCCACACCCCCCGCCAAGTGAGCTGCACTTTTAGCGCTTCTGCATCCAGCTTCCGAACACGCTCTGTCCCTAGCGCTTCCTCTCGTTATCCACCGCCATCAGCAGCAGTTCTGTTAACTGGGACTGGGAGGATCGCCATTGATCACGGCTGTCAGTCAGGCTTCCGAAACCCCACAGGCGTCCGCGCGCGACCTCGACATCACGTGGACTCTGGAGAGCTCGCGCACACTGTACTGGATATACAGTACCAACTAAAGCGCTTAAGAGTTAAACACAGGCCCTGGACATCAGAGAATTAACACAGCTTATTCACAATTCCATTACAGCTTAATGTTGATTTTCGAGTTAGGGTTTTCTTAAAAATGACCTTTTCTATTTTTTTTTAATGAGACGTATCTATGTGAACTTGTGGTTAAGAACTTTTTAAACGTGGTTTTAAAGTGTGGGTATGTTTACGATTCTGTTCTGTTCTGAGATTTACCCCTCTTATCAGCTTCTTCCTGTGTGAGAGCGGAGTGCCGTTTTGCGGCATACACCTGCTGGCATTGAGTTAACCCAGCAGATCCATCAAGTGCTGAGAAAGCATCAAGCGCTTCCCCACAGAGTTTGCAAAGCTATGACTTTGCTGAGTACACGGAGTTATTTCGTGTGTAAGTAAACCGGTATCTCAAAACGCTTTAAACGAGTTAGTGTGGGAACGAAATGCCGGGCGCTCTCGCTGGCGAAAATAAACGTGCACTTACCTCACCCCGGGCGCTCACTCCGTCAGCTATTGTGATCAAACGTCACTAGGTTTGTGTCAGAGCCCGAGACAATCCACCGCGTTTTATACATACAAGAGTTCCCTAGAAAACACCCACACGTGTGACGTTTCCTTCTTTTAAATAAACTACATATCCTCAACCAATTTCTACCTGCACCCCTGGGGGACAGCATGAGGCTGAGACCCTCGCGGTCACACTAAGCGCCGCGCAGGTTGAGACACAAAGGCGGTGGAGCGTTTCCCTTGTTCCAGGCTGTAGCTGACCCAGAACCGCTTCTGCTCGGGAGCTCGAATGTCGTTTTGTAGATGCGCTTTGAAAAGACACGGAAACAAGAGTTCTTTAAAAAAAAAAAAGAAGTTTATCGAATTACACCGTATGACAAAGAGCTTAAGTAAGTTTGCCTAAACATAGACAATCAAAGAACTTTAAACTGGGGCTGAGAACACTTTGGCTTTTTCAGACAGGTTATAAAGTAAAACATTTATTGGCACTTTGTAACCTAGCTATAATAATAATAATAATAATAATAATAATGCTATTATTATTAATAACAATACTATTATTATTATTATTATTATTAAACCTATTATAATATGAACAATCAGAACTATTTTTTTCATTTATCCGTCGTTATCGGTGAGGTAGCTTGAAGCGGATATCCAGTCCTTCAACAACCACGATCGGAAAGTGAAAACGCAATAGCAGCTGAATCCTGCCCAGCAACCGCGTCCAGGTTGAAGAGAAAGAAAGAGAAAGTCCTACATTAAAACTGCTCTGTGAAACACACTGTACGACCTAAACATGTCTGTGCAGTTAGGAACCAACCGCAAAAACCCTTCTCCGGGCAGCAGATGGGGGGTTTTGCGCCTTCGCTGGAGTTTACTGTATGTTTTCTTCTTCTGCGCCTTTTCCAGCGAGTCTTCCTCCTGTCCATCTGGACTTCGGGGAGCGTGTCCACTGGCGCCAGATAGGGCTTAATGGTGGAATCTGTTGGTGTACGGAGCGCAGCGCTCTGTGATGCAGAGGAGATAAAGACCGTAAAATAATATGAAACACGCTGAAGAACAATGCGCGAGAAGGGAAATTAAGACGACGTTGTGGGTGAAATGGGACAGCATTCAAATGGGGAATATCACATCTCACTGGGTAGCTCGACGGCCGGGATGCAAGTGAATTCAATGCTCAAGCGAAGAACGGAATTCGCCACAGGCGCGCTGAGACACCGGCATCCAGAGACAGAGACAGCGCGCAGCGCGCCTGGGCTCCGCAGGGGCGAAGCCCATCTTGTGGCAACTTCAGTCACACAATGTCTTTTAGGCGTGTTGCGCTGTTTGATCGTTTTTTTTTTTAACTCTGAACATGGTTCTGTTCGAGCAAGCTTCACTGCTACTGCCGTATTATTCTTCTTCAACAACAATAATAATTTATATGAAATTAACGCGGTGCTCCTTTAGAGGTTTACTACTAATGGTGGCACCCGCTGCCGCTGGCCGAGACACCGCAGGGAGGGCAATGCGCCTTCTGGCCAATAGGAAAAGATCCCCTCCTGCCTCAGCACGGATAGGAAACACTGGTGGAGGCTTCATCAAAGCCTCGCCACTCACTTGCTTACTTCCTTTATCGCCCCACATGGGAAATTCGCTTCGCAGGCAGAAAGAGACATAACTCAATACACAATACATTTAACACCACATAAAGCCATTAACAGACACAAACATATACTGTATGTGAGATGAAAAAATAAAGTACACACCAATTGTCCAAATTAAGCCGGTTAGAAGCTGTGGGAATAAAGATAACTTAGTTATACAGTATTTTACTATAATTTAGATTTTAGTCTAAATTGACACCATGATGGGCATCTATAATTCATTTTTAACTTAAAAGTATTTGTGGGAATTATAATCCTTACATAACAATAAGCCTGTAAAACTTTTCAAGTGTACTGTAAATTACTCAGACTTTCACAAGATACGCTATTTTTTATTTTAATATAAAGTCAACCCAGTGGGCTTCTTCAGAATGAAGACTGAAACAAACCAAAGGGAACAAGCATAAACTGTTGTACATGGAGGTGTGTTCAAAAACAAGAACAGGAAGCACTTGTCTACCCAAAGAGTTGTGGGAGTGTGGAACAAGCTGCCCTGCTAAGCTGTTGAAGCTGTTTTCTTGCAAAGAACATCTGGAAGAGACTCTGGGAACAATTAGCTACTGAAACACTATCAGTATTTTAGTAGCCAAGAATCCTACTAACTACCTAATGGGCTAAGCAGGCCACAAGGCCCCTCTCATCTGCACCCTGTCACATGTTCTTGTTTAAACAATGTGAAATCGCACAGAAGCAGTGGTCAGCACTGCCGCCTCTGCATGGAGATTGTATGATCTCCCCCTAGTTTGTAAGAGGTTGGATTAACAAAGACAAAGCAATATATTGTAGTCTGAATGGTGTTTGTTTTCTACTGTCCACACGAGCGTATTCTGTGTATTTGTAAACATGTTGTTTCAGAAATGCTCATTTATTAAATTCTCAGAAATTCATCTTTATTTTTTGTCTTAGTTGTTCAATTCAACCTGGGCTAAAGCAAGCTGTTTCAGAATGTCTGGGGACAACAGACATACAGTATAAGAGTCCTCAGCAATTCAGCAGGAAGAAGGATTTGACCAAGTGAGAAACCGCTGCACAGAACGAGAGAAGATGTTATTCATTTGACTGTCAGGGACCCTGACACTCCTTAAGACACAGTCTGTTCCCAAAATATGAATCCAGTGAATATTGAATACAAAATCTGCATAAAATACTACTTATCTGCATAATAATATTTTGCAGGTTATAAAACATTTTCTCCTGTATTTTAGAAGAATTTGCACACTATTACAAAGGAAATCAGCCAGAATTATTCATAGTTTGTCAGAAAGTGCCTGGCTGGCTCCAGCACTTTTATATGGCCTTACTTTTACTAACACTTACCAGAAGCACTAACAAATATCAAAGCCCATTCTGAGCGGTTTGCATTGTTTCAATTACTGAGTGTCATCTTCACTGAGCAGATGTGCAGGGACACCCTTACCAAACAGAATATTCAATTAAACTGTAGTTAACGGGCACAGACACTGGAGGACTGTACTGGCAGCACAACCCAGTTATGTCATTATTACACCATCTCTTCCCTGGAGATCTGCACATTTTGGAAAGAATGCAGCCAACCAATCAATCTTATAAACCCTTAATATTTACTTTAAACAAACACATCAAAAATACTTTTATTTTGTGTTCACTATAATTTATTCTCTCAAAGAAACAACAAAAGTTGGGCTATGACTAACTCCACAAAATACTATACGTATCACAGGACTTGCTTTTTGAGGGGAAGAAGAACATACCACTGATGATGTTTGTAATGGACAGCTGGCAGTTCTAGAGACAGCTTTCTGTGGACAACGAGAGGATCAATACCTTCTTGAACCCAGATCTCAGAAGATGAGAAAAGCTGGGCCTGATCATAACCCAGCAGAACACCTTTAAGGAAAACCACATTGTTACTTTGCATGATGTTGGTGGACCAGTAGGTGGCGCTCCTCCTTCTAGACCAGCGCTATCAAATGCCCATGTAGTGTGACTGGGCCCACTGCACTGCAGGAAGTGCCTTCGGACATGGCCTTTGGCCCAGGGTATGAAAGACTAAGAGCATTAACCCATAAGAACACAGGAAAAGCTACAAACAAGAGGGGGTTTCATGTGGAAACTCTGGTAGTTTGAATCTGAGGATCTCATCCAGATCCAGCCCTTTCTTGAAAGAAACCGGCTTCAGCAACACGGCCGTGTGACCCTCTGGGCCGAGAAGAGCCTCCTGCTTTGGCTTTTATTTGCGCTTCCATGCTGTTTCCACTTACTGTGTGTCCTCTGGTTCTGCCATTATTTAAAGGGCTTTGGCACACGTTGTGCTTTCCATGCCAGACGTCCTCAAGACATATTGTTTTTAGGGGGAAAGCACGGCGCTCACTGTGCGACCTGACCAGGGCAGGCACAAACCTGATCGAGACGCCCCACGCCACACACCCTTGGCTGCTTTCCAGTTTCCTCGATTGTGCCAGTGGTACCGATGGGCGCACGCTACTTTAACAGAAAACTGAAGCCCCACGTTACATGACTTCTAGTCTCCATTCCTGTAGTGAGCACATATGGGTCAGCAGAGGCAGACTTACAGTACCTACTGCGACTAGCACAGTGGAAGAAAAGATTTCTTTTCAATTCGTTGAGTTTGTGCAGGCTGTGTCCCGGGATTAAGTGTGTGTGTGCAGCTGCTGATGGATTGTTCAGGATTACTTTCATGACTCCCTCCCTTATGAGAGCTGGCATTTGGCAGAGAGACCCAGGCTTCTATGAAAACATATTAACCTCCTTGGCATCATCTTGCCTCAGGGAATACCAGGCCAAATCATGAAAACTCCATTTAATTCCACACCATAATTCATCAGCTTCGTCCTCTGACTTCACCAGAACAGCTTCCAGCCACAAATTACCAGCAAGAGAGATTCAGGATTACACATAAACATGCCACTTTACCTTTGCTAATACATATACTGTAGATGTTTTTTAGTTCAGGTGGGTACTTACACTTGAAGAAAGCTCCTCAGCTGAACCATTGTTTTCCTTCTTCTCCTTTCAGCATGGAATAAACCTATTACTTGTTCCTATATTTTGTTTTGTTTAAAACTTACTTAAAATTCTATGCAAAAAACCATTAAAGTAACTTTTAAAGAAAAAAAGACAAAAGTATAGTTGAGCCTGTGCTCTGTCCCAGTCCCCAGATTTGTTTTCTAATTGAAACAGTTTGGGTTCTCTGGCAGCTAAGTTGTGTCAGAAGATGCCTTGCTGACACTCCAGGGGTGTCTCAGTGTCCTTGCTGAAGCTTAGGTAATGCACAACTTGGCCAGAGTCCTTGTTTGGACACCCTATCTTGCCAACTTCACCCCTTGCACAAAGCAGGATGCTAACTTGATTCCTTACCAGCTTTCAGAAATCTCTTCAGGAGGTATTTTTTACAGTCCAATAATCTCAGTGAAACACACACTGAAAACACACAAAATAGCATCAAGAAACGTTTGGCACAGATCGCAAATCTCACAAATCATTCCTTCAAGCCTTCAGATGATGAATTGCATTTCTCTAGCACTGTGATTTTGATTTGCAAACCTTAAGAGTGTTTCAGCAGCTCCAGCACTTCAAGAGGACCAGTCTGGAAACAGAGCAGACAGGGAGTCTTTGACATTTCACCTCTTGAGAGAGAGAGCATCATCTAGGCCACAGCTCCCAAGCGACTGCTGGTGTGCAAATACTTCCTAACTCAAAGATTAATCACTGATCCACGTGGGACTCCAGTGCCACGATGGACTAATAAGAGAATGTGTTACCTGAAGGTGGCTAAAGGCAGCCCATGTGCAGTCCATGTGCTGCCCTGGGAGAGACACTCTGCGTCTGACACAGTCTTCTGCTGCCTGCACAGCAGTGATCACTGGAGCCTCTTCAAAGCCTTCCCTGCAGTGTGACATTTGCTCTATTATTTCTAAAAGTAAAGACATCCCATTAAAAGGCAAACAACACTTAGCTCCTCAAAATGAATCAATTAAAGTTTATATTTGCTATTGTGCAATACCCTTCAGGCAATCACATTTTTAAAAAACAGAAAAAGATCGTGAGAAAATGTGTTTTTAATATCCTGATGCTGTGCTCCTTTTGGTAGAGATGCCTTGCTGCAATCTAAACTTCCTAAAAGGAGCACAGAGGATAACAAAAGTGAATTAACATCAAATGTTTTTTTTTCCAATTCTTGAATTTCTAGCTTATTCCAGATCCTGTTACAAGGCAAGACATTTTGTTCTTGCTTTTCTTTGCATTTAAACACAATAGCAATTGGATAGTCCAGAAACCTGATTAACCGAATTAACCTGATTAACTTAATTGCACCATGGACAGTGGTTCCCTAAGATTCTTCCAGAAGGATTTTCACGTCAATAAACCATAAGCAAACTTTCACATTGTTGTGTGTCCCCAGAGTAATTGTGAAGTGTTTTGGTGGTCGCACAAGGCTCTGAAGCCCATCAGTGAAGCAGGTAGCATTGCAGCCTGCTGTGAAACATGAAAGTTCATCCCTGCTCCCTTTCTTCTGTGTTTTGAAGTGTGGTCTTCAGAAGTCAGATCAGTATTTTTGGCACAAAAAATTCAATTCCAAGTGTACATGCAAGTGTAAATGTAGGCAGAACAAATAATGTGGGACAGGCAAGAGATTACATAAGGAAATTCGAAAGTAGGACTGTGAGAGGAAAGGCAAAGGAAAAGGTGTGTGAGTTGACCTGTGGGACACTGGACTCTCCACACACCAGTAAGGACCACCAGCAGAACCGGCAGTGACTGCAGCTTCAAGTCCAGTCAGCTCTGCCTATAGCTGTACAGAGCCTGAGAAGATACTGCCTGTCCCAGTACGCGAATCATTTGACCTCAATTGTTTCTTAATGACTGCCACATGGGGACAGAACCTGCTGATTTTTCAAAATCTCTTATTTTTCCATTCGCTGACAGTTTTTGTAATGGGGAATGATTCATTTATAGTTCGCGTAAGTCCCGTCATGACGTTGCAGATGGCTGAGGCCGATCGCCCCTCACTGGGTTCGCACTGTGCGGAAGATGCTGCTGTCCCTCCGTTCCGGCAATCAATCAAGCCAGCCGAGCCCGCGGCCATCCAGCTGCTGGCACGACAGCAACGTTCCAGGCTGAGTGGAGCAGTATTGTGTTCAGATGGGGAAGCTGTGAAGTCATTCCTCCCACTCTGCTTCTCATAAGAGGCGAGCCTGAAACCCGTCCTCCAATGGTAAAACACCAGACTGAGCTGAAGCCGAGCTGCAACTAAAAACCAAGCAAAAAACACAAACACCTGTTACCTGGGACTGACATGCAGTCTGCTACATTCACATCACAAATGGGAAATTCTGTTTTTCTGGACTGTAACCTGAAGAGTGTTTAAAAGTGAGAACAAGAGATAAAGTGTTGTAGGAGTATGGAACAAGCTACCCAGCGATGTTGTCAAAGATGATATCTTGGCTTCCTTTCAGAAACAGCTGCATGAGATCCTTGCTTCCATAGCTACTGATAAAAGCGGGATAGATGGGCTGAATGGCCTCTTTTCATTGTAATCATTACAATGAGGCTCTTTAAACAAAGTTTTTAATTTGCTTTGCCTTTGCCGATCACCTTTTCCGACATCTGTTTAAAGCATTTCAACTTACTGTAAATGTCATTTACAGAAATAATAGGACATTCTGAGAGGTGAAACTCCAAAAAGTAAGCTGTGCCACTTATGATATCGATACCAGTGCATTGTTATCATTAGCAGGAGTAGCAGTAGCAGTAGTAGTTAGTAGTAGTATTTCTCCTCCTCTTTCACAAGATCTGTTATTGTTTCTGGTCCTGGACAAGCTTGACATTTCACCATTTTAAAATGACTTAGAAGACAAACCACTGTGAGGAACCACGTTTTTTCTGTTGCACATTCCCACCCAGCAGTGCTTGGACATTGATTTAGCAGGAAACAGGCTTGTGGAAACCAGCAAAGGAAGATTTCTCGTTAGGTGGAAGGAAACAATGTTAATTTTGTATGCTTAAGGATTATAAAAGGATCCCTCCTCCCAAAAAAGTCACAAAATTTTGTAAATAAAAAAAAGTTTTATTTTTAAATTATTTTTAAATGTATTTCTATGAAATGGGTCTGGGACAATCATGGGAAACATCTGGACGATGAAGGGGAAATGACTGATGTACTGAGTATTTCTCTCAGGTGCTCACTGAGGAAGAAGTCAACAACAGGCCTCAGGCAACAGAAGGACACAGGTCTGTATTGGACGGTATCAGCACAGAAGAGGGAGAAGAGTTTTGGGTACTAGAAGCACTCGAGATTAATAAACCCCCCACAGGGCCTGAAAGGACTCTTCCGTCAGTCCCTACAGACAGGGGGCGCACTCAGGGCTGCACAATGGGAAGACTGAGCCAAGTCATTATAAAAGTGCAATGTTTTTGACTGGACAGGTCAATCACCGACCTGAGTCCCATTGAGCTTGCATTTCACTTACTGAAGACAAGACCGAAACAAGCAGGAACTGAAAATGGCTGAATTACAGGCCTGGCAGAGCATCAGCAGGAAAGATACCCAACGTCTGGTGATGTCTTTTGGTCACAGATTTCAGGCAGTCATCAATTGCAAAGGATTTGCAAACATGCCAAATTTTATGTTAATGTGTCCGATTACTTTTGGTCCCCTGAAATGGGGGGGGACTATGTATAAAAAGAGTTCCTGTATGGTTCACCCAATATAGATGTTAATACCCTCGAATTAAAGAAGACATTCTGCACTTTAAGCTCAAAGTCATTGTTTCAAATCCAATGTGCTGGACAGAGCCAAAACAGCAAAAATTGTGTCACTGTCCAAATACTAATGGACTGCACTGTATATACAGTAATCTAAAGCACAGAATTAAAATCAAGGAATGTTGTGTTAAAATTGTATAATGCACTAGAAATGCCTCATTTTAAATGTTGTGTACAATGTCGATCACTATGTTATAGAAAAGATTGCCTCTCTGGATTCTGTCCAGAGAAAAGTGACCACATACATTAAAGGAACTGAGTATCTTTAATCTTGAAGAGAGAAGACCTGATCCAAGTATTAAAACTCCTGGGTGTCAACTGGTTCAGTGAAACCAGAACGAGAGGACACAAACCTCAGAAGGAAGCTCCGGAAAATGCATTTAAACTGAGAAAAGGAGACACTTCTGTACCCACATGGTTGTGGGAGTATGGAACAAGCCATCCTGTGAAGGTGTTTAAGCCAGTACCCTGGCCTCTCTCATGACCCAGCTGGATGAGACCTTGGATCAATCAGTTATGTACCAATGAGACAGACTGACTCAATGGCCTCTTTTTTTAAACTCCTTTCTTATGTTTCCTGTTTTTGACAAAACTCACAGCACTGTTAAACCCAGCAGGGGACACTCCCAGGAGCGCCGGAGGGACAGTTCTGTTGGGGAGCACAGTGGGGAAGAGCTGGCCCTCACAGGTACACCCAGGTAGCCAAGCCTGAGTCAGACCAGTGTCCCAATGCACTACTGTGTGCTACTGGGAAGGTGAGGAGAGAGATTTCCAGCTGCTCCATTAACACCAAAGCCAGCTGAAGAGTCACCTTAGAGTTTTGAGATCATTTTCCAGGCTCCTTGACTGTATACTCACTGTGCCATGACAAATTACTGGATATCTCAGAGTACTGAAAGTGTGCCTTACTGTGAATTAGGCCCCTGTAATTAAAGGTTGAAGATACATTTCCTCCCTGACTTTGTGCCAAGTGTTTTCGAACCAGTTCAGAGCTGCTGCTGCAAGAAGAGAACACAGTCATACCTCATGCGCTTCCCACACATCTGCAAGAGTTCACTTCTTTAGGCAGCATTTGGTATTTTAACTGCCTGGCAAGTTGCATCCCAACCATTTGCAATTTCGTAAGCATTTTTGTATAATGACAAATTATGACCCAAAATACCGAAGTAAATAAAGATAATTTAAAATTGCCTTTCTAATAAGTAAGTTTTTAATCTAGATAAAACACCCCCAATGTGGCTGAGCTTTTGTTTTCTGATTTGAACAAAACAGATAAACAGGGGGCACATAAACCGGGGGCACATTAAGAGTGCTGTTAAAAGCTCCAATTTGAAGCATTTTCTGGTTTTAAATCATTTATATTGTGTAAAGACCTTTGAGACATTTCTGTGTTTTGGGAGGAGGGCGTGGAAACCAATTTGCCTATTTCTGTCCCTTACAGCACCCGACTGTACTGCTGCAGCCGGACAGGAACAACGAAACTGCAAAACGGAGTCATTCTTCCAGCAGCAAGCATAGGAATAATTGCTCGTATTGTGTTGGTAGTTTTCAGTTCCAGTTTGGAAAGATGCACCTGGCCCCCTATAACTGCTGCCAACGCAGGGGCCGCGGGGAGCGGGGTCACTAAGAGCCCAAGGAGATGAAGCTGCAGCACACCTCGAGTGAATATAGTAGCGTCCTGCCCAATAGCAGGCTGTCCAGGAGCCTCTGAACTCTTGTTGCAACTTCACTTCCCCTCTCCCTGCTTGATAAAGGGGAGCCCTTCTCCCCTCCCTCTCTGTTTTCATGCCACCCCAAGCTGCCCAGCAGCAGCCGCTGCTCCTCTCCAAGCCCTCCTGCCCGAGCCCCCCCCGTGACCAGCTCACCCGTGTGCGAAAGAAGGGTGATGAAGCCAGCGAGCTGACCTCCTCCTCCACCGCCGACTCTGCACGGCACCCAGGGAGAATCGCTGAGAAACTCACACACTGACGCCGGTGTGCGACTCTCACCAGCAGCACACTTTCCTCCCTCATCCACAACCTGTTTTTTACAGCTATTACCTCAGCTCTACCTGCTTGTCCATTTGTCAATGACAGCACCGCAGTCGCCTTACTGTGTTCCCCCATTCTCTTACTCGCCTCTTCCGAAGCTGTGCCTTCGGCTGCTCTTGTTGGACACCTCCAGCCGGGGTAACGGGCTTGAGCAGTCAGGCGCACAACACGCCCAGGGCTCCCTGGCAGCCTCCACATGGGCTTCTAATAAAGCAGGACAACGTGTAATGCGATTATCATAATACCACTGGACGGTTTAATCTGATATAACTGCTCAGAAATCAGATCAATCTCATCATCAGCCCATTCCCTTACACAAACAATTACGGGAAAGGACTTGAGATTATTGGTAAGGCTCCAAGTCCCAGGAATGGGATTCATTTTAATATGAACACATGGCAGCAGTTAGGAGATCAATGAATAGAAAAATACCTATTTATAGCAAATTTTAAAGATTTTTCTTGGTTATCAAGAAAGCTTAGTATTGCATTTTTAGCTGCCCCTTCGAATCAACTCCTAAGAGTTATAAACATCGTGAGTCTAAAACTGCCAAGTCTAACTGCTTGACTTAGTACCTCCACGCTACAAGAAATGTGAGAAAGTGACATTTTCTTACTATTCAACCATTCTGTGTGTGTTGGAGATAGTCTGATCCGAGTAGAAGTAGTGCCTTATATCAGGTACAGGATAACAGTACTGTGCAAAACCCCGGGGACTCATTGTCATTTCCATTTGTCATCTCTGTATCAATTTCTAAGTACCTTATAAAACGTTTTATATAAAATAAACAAAAAACCAAATTCCACAACACTCTTCAGCTCATTAGGCATTTTTTTTTCTTTCAGGTTGTTCAGCTCTGATTAGGGATCATATCAGTTATCAGTTATCTGGATACATTTTCTAAATATTTCCTGGCCCTGTCTGGATATATTTCCTAAATATATCCTTTCCTGATATTTTCTGGTATCGTGAATGACTATCCCAAAGCAGTATATAAATACAATATATACTGAATATATAACCCAGTCCGGTCCATATGGAATTCCAGGGGCATGAGCCCTGCAGTCCTCTTGTATACCTCCCCATTGAGTGTCTTACACACCACATTGCACAAATCAATAATAATAACAATAATAATAATGATGATGATGATGCATCGGCAGCCTGACCTTGGAGACACACAGTAGCCATTCTGCACCACCAGCTTCACAGCACAGCAGGCGGGGAGTCAACAGTGGTCCTACAATATCAACCACAAGGAACCTCCCAGCACTCTGTCTGCTCCCACCAGTGTCTGCACCAGGCCAGATCACAGCACAGTGCTCCAGGGCACAGCAATCCTGAAACTCCTGGAGAGGAGATCATTGGAATTGCAATTTTTCATAGTCAGACTGAAAGGCTACTATTATAGTGTCGGCATACAGGACTCTGGACAAAATGAAGAAATGTGCACATATATTGTGTTATGCAAAGACCTGCTGAGATATGCGTAGAATGGATCAATAATAAGATAACTTTAGGCATAGGACAATAAAGTCTTGCTGTTTTGATAAGCTAAATCAGTTTTATGAATATTCTGCTGATTTCTTACAGTGATAAAGTCAGGCAAGTCATAACAAAGACAAATAACATTGTAGAAGACACAGAAATACAGGGGTAAGAGCAGCAGAAACTTACCATTAATCTAAAGGAAATTTCTTCATATAATGGATGTTTTCCTGAAATCTTTATTTTCATTTCTGTCTAATCAGATCACCCCAATAAAGAGGTTTGGAGTTTCCTGGCCCTGTCTGTCAGATATACTGCAGAGCAACCATCACTAAAAGCATCATTCTTATACTGTCCTACAGAGACATGCGAACTCTTCACCATTAATCAAGAGCTACAGGAGAGAACTGTTCCAACTTCGGCTTGGGAAGGTACTGCCACAACTCAGACACACAGAGAGAAGTCCTGAACCCAAATACAATCAGGTTGGAGAGACCACTATGACCACACAGTGAGCAACAACACAGAAAGACTGGCTTGCAAAAGGTTAGCTAGTAAAAGAGACTCATAAATGGTATATCAATAGTTTATCAACAGATAACATCAATAAAAAATCAAAGTCACTCCGCTGTATAATGCAGTTTAGGTACATAAACAGACCACATCTAAAATTGGAACATTTCTAAGGCAATTAACACTCAATCGACAGACAGATAGAAACATAGATCAGACAGACAGACAGAGAGAGAGTGAGAGAGAGATTGAGAGAACACAGGAATGATAGATCGTGATTGATATTCTCAACAGCAGCCCAATTACATCAGGGCCGGCAAGCGTATTGGGAATGAGTAAATATCCTGGATAATTGAATACCTTATTCACTTAAGAGAAAGCATGATAGATGGGCCAATGATAACCCGTCCTTTCTGTGCGGCAGGAATCGAGGCTCTCCGCTTTGTGTCAAAGGAAGTGCTATTTGCATATACAAAGGCCCCTCGCCGCTCCTCGCCCCCCGCCCGCGCTGCTGGACGGCCGGAGCAGGGAAAAGGCCAGGGATCTGGAAAGTGTTTGTCTGGGCGGCTGTGGCTTTTTCTTCTCCGTCTTCACCATCTTCTTCTTTTACACCTTGCCTGAAGAGAGACGCAGACCAAGGGGAAACCAGCGTTTTGTTTCTGTAGCCTTTCACCCCGATCCCATCAATAACCAGAGAAAGGCAAGGGCCAAGATGAGCGCAGCCGGGACCCTCATTCATCTTCATTAGAGCCCCAGAGCGCTGGCCGCTACCGACCGGGCAGGACTCGCTGAGAAACAGCCTGTCTGCCTGTCCTCCACACTGCCTCCGGCTCTGTTTGCACCTGCAGTAGCCAGTAATTCACTTTCTCCTGAACAACTTCCCAGCACACACAGTCACCATGTGCAGTCCTCCCTGCGCGTGTGCACAGCAGTATTATGTCACACCTGTTAACACTGGCTACTACTTCATGTATTTTTAAACGAAATTCTACAGTCCTCTGTAGATCAGGAGAGAAGTCCGTAGCCGGAGACAAGTCAACAAGCAAAAGCTAGTGGGAGCATCCAATCACATACCTGGACATGTTGTGAAATACTGGATCAGTGAACTACTAATTTCCACACGGCCCGTTGTAAGTTGTAACGTTTATAAGATTCTTAGTGATTTGAATTCATGGGGTGCCGTTGTGAGAAGAAAAGGTTACAAACGAAACGAGGCCAGGCTCACCGATAACTGCTCACGCTCAGTCATGCAGTCTTGACGTCGCTTCTGCATCATGATGTTTATGTGGGGTAAGTGGCGCCCCCTGTTGGCCAGGTGTGTCATATATATAGACGCAAAGGCTATAAACCCAGTTAGAATTTCCTCTTCAGCAGATGCAATTCTCATTGCTGAAGAGGGTCATTAGTTAAATCCCAGATGGGGACAGCAACAACTAGGATCCTGCGACTCACAGGGAGCTCATCACAGCTCAATGCAACAATGTTTCAAAACATGAAGATAACCTCAGCCTACTAGGGGAGGTGTTACAACCAGGATCTGCATTTACACAGCCACTGTGGTTAAGAATTCAGTTCCAGTCAGCACCTCAATCTGTTGTACATTTTAGTCCTCTGCCTTTGATCTTGTGTGTGCTTTTTGTGGCTCACAGGAGAGTTTCTCCTGAACATCTTTCCTCTGACATGCGCCACACCTCTGGTGCCGCGGGCTGCTGGAAGGTGAGACGAGATGAAGCCCAGTTTGGAGATGGGCACAGGCGGTGTTGCAGGGGAGTTTGCTACTCGGCTCAGCAAAGAGGTAGTTTCATGGTAGAAATTTGTCTTGTTCCAGAGACTGTGATGAGCATTACTTACTAGGCTTATCACTTATACGTATCAAGGCCTTCGGGAGCATCACAGACACCACGCACAAGAAGAGTAGAGACCATTCAGCCTACAGTATGTAGACCGTTTAGTAATTAGTAGGTAATTGATCCCAGGATCTCTCCTAGACATTCCCTGATCTCATGTTCGTTCCAGACTCCCATAACCCTTTGGGTAAAGAAGTGCCTCCTGTTCTCAGTTGTAAATGCAACTTAACATAGTTTCCACTGGTGTCCTCCGGCTTGTGTTTCACTCACCATTCTGGAGAAGCCTGCTGGGCAGACTGTGTCGGTGCTTGTGAGGATTTTGAATACTTGTATTAGGTAGAATGTTCAAGACTAAAAGGTTCAGGAATGTGAAACATGTTACCAAGTCAAGTAGCTGAAGCCAAGTCCCTGTTTTTTTTAAATAAACAGCTAGATGAAATCCTTAGATTCGTAATGTTTAGATTCGTAACATTTCTTATGTTCTTAAAAGTGCATATACAGCAGTTCTTGGTGTGCATTTGAAAATAAACTCTCTCCTTTCAATTAGCTTTCAAGTTAATGAGCCTCACATCAGATGAAAGCAAGCCTGCTTGATTTTGTTATTGGCTGTAAGATTGTTATTTTATTAAATCCAGCTCCATCATGTGTTAAAGAGGTTTTCTGTTCTGTCTTTGTTATATGTTGGAAATGCACTTGAACAGAACCACAGCATATCTGGGGCAGTGGGGAAAAACAAACAAAACAGGAGACCAGCTTCATTTGTCTTCCCCTTCCTCTTTTGCAGAGCAGACAAGCTACCTGAGATAATGACAACCTCAACGCGCCTCAGAAGAGTCAGTAAATACAGCTACAGCGACTATACAAGTATCTAACTCCAATATGGCATTTTGTACATCCCATATTACTAGTGTAAATGTGGCTTTTTCCAGATTAAAACATGGCGGAGCACAAAAGAGGCCTACCAGCAGAACAGGCACAAATCTCAGCGAGTTACTTATTTTTACCAGGTGTGACTGTGTTACACTCCAATGAACCTCACGAGTGCAATAAGACTGAAAATTGCACAAGATCCCAAAGGTGGAAAATAATTTCTAAATTTCTAGGAAAATAAAAAGAATAAAAATGTAAAGCAGCAAGCAGTGCTTGCTCAAATATTAAAAATGCACAAGACATCATTTGTTATCAATTAGCTGTTTGCCACAAGGACTCTCCTAGATGAACAGCTAACACTCTCTCCAGAGTACCACACATGGGCAAGACACACCTGCTCTCAGAGACAGGCCTTTGCTGGAACCAGAAAGTCAGTTTTCATCTAAAAGTAAGGAAATTAACCCCCATTGATCTTAACGCTCTTCAAAGAAACAGCAAAATACAAATCCTCATTTGAAGGGCCTTGATAACACAATTACACCTGGTGTAACTCAATGGGGTGCTGGGGAAGCCATACATCAAGGGTGAGTCTGCGTGGTGCAGCGGCCCCAAAAATTTGATTTCTGTCACAAAATTCATAAATCACTGAGAAGGGGCAGCTGCAGTGTCCAGTTATTATCAGATTGCCCCTAACGAAGATATAGCTCTGAGGACGTGGGACAGAGACAGGCTGTCTGATGTAGACCAGGCCCCAGATCAGGCTGTTAGCCCCTGGAGGAGCGAGCGGTCCTCAGTCATGCTCCGCCTGCAGTGCACTCCGGCCTCCTGCTGCAGAAGAGCACAGTGTGATCAGGGTAACACAGCTCTTTGGTAATTGGCAGTCACAGACAAAAGATGTCACACTGCACTAAACTCAGGGAGCACATTCTTGAATCACTTTCAAAAGCAGCTCAGAATGTAACTTAGCTTGTTTAAGCAAGTGGAAGAATTTTGTAAAATAGTTTTCAGCCAAATATTCTTTGCATTTCCTTATTACTGACAAAGTCCCGTAACTAGTGGGAAATGAAGAGGTGCCCTGTATTTTACTGGTACAGTACCTTTTACTCATATTGTGTGCGCACACAGCACTAGAGAAAAGGAACTTGTGTCTTGTGGTATCTTCTATTGCTTCCTACCACAAGAGATTAAATTCTATAGTTCCCCTTTGTGCTTGACTGAGGTCTGTTCAACTGGTCTCTCTGTTCAAGCAGAGCATGCAGAACTCCACACAGCGAGCAGACAGGAATAATGTGTTTGAAGACCTTCCTGTCCCAGCGCTCTTGTTCTCAGAGTCACAGTCTTGGTTTTCAGGGAGGACACTTCTCATTTGGAGGGGATTTGGAGGTATGACGGTTCAGCTAGTCCTAAGCCAGCAGAACAGAGTCTAGCTCATTACGACTGGGATTTGATTAATCAGTCCTCAGAAGGGCAATACCACCCTAGTAGGTGCTGCCACCTAACTGACCTCTACAGAAAGTCAGTGAAATGTGCTTTCACAGCCATCTGCCCTCCCAGTGACACTCACTTCTCACCACATTAAAAGTGCAGCTTATACAGACACACAGTTTATCATCATGTGTACACACACAGTCGTCAACTGGAAATATCTGTAGTCCCAAGTGTTATTCATGGAAAAGGTCCAAGCAGGCCGAGGAGACAGAAGAAATATGATTAGGAATTAAGACACAAGAAAGATAATGAAGAAAGGAACCACATTAAGGGAGTCACGTTAAGAGGTTTTCACATTTCACACGATCGCAGTGCAAAGTGAGAATACTAGTGTTGGGGAAGAGAGGGGGCTGATCCCCACACAGGGCAGAGTGCTGGGTGTGAGGACAGGTGCAGTGTTCAGTGAGCACTGAGGGGATGCAGGTCCCTGGGTCGCCTTCATCTGGAAGCCTTCCCCAAGTCATAAGCTGATCCTCATCAGTGCAGAGGAACACTCTGCCTTGATGGAAATCGCCCCTGGACGTGCTCAAATTCTGTAACTCCTCATCTCACAAAAACCAGCAACCTTCTTCAGGCTAAAAAATACAGCTACCATCAACTAAGAAATTGCAGAGGGCACATAACTGCACTGCGCTGCTGGAATCAAACATCACATTCAACGTTCTGTGGCTGAGGCTGTGCTTATCATACAGACCAGACAGGTCCTTATAGAGCGACCAGATGAAGAGAGCTCAGTCTTCACACTGGACAAGGCCACATAAGGTGCCCAGACAGTGTACTTTAATCTCACAGAATAAGATGGGACAGAAACTGTCTGAAAGGAAAAACAGGCCTGGCTTGTGTCTGGGCTTG
The DNA here is from genome assembly GCF_059453375.1 of Lepisosteus platostomus. NCBI lineage: Eukaryota > Metazoa > Chordata > Actinopteri > Semionotiformes > Lepisosteidae > Lepisosteus > Lepisosteus platostomus. The sequence continues at coordinate 81,348,261 of NC_142611.1, read as the reverse complement.
TTTTCGGAGTGGTCTGTCGCTTGTTTGAGCAGATAGGCTATCACAGCCTCTCCTCGCTGCTCAGGGGTCCATCCTGAGTGCCAGTGAGGAGCGCTGCCTTTCTCACTTCAGTCTGCTTGGAATCGAGATAACCACCATGATGATTTCTTTTCCCCACTTTCCATGAAAAAAGTCCCCCGAGAAGTAATTGCTAAGAGAACCAGTGTGTGGCAGTAAAAACACCTGTTTACCGCAGGTTTACTAGCAATGTGACTTTCTGAAGCTGCAGTGTTCGGGGCTGTGGGCTGAGGCCCTGTGGGCTCTGGACGGCTCTTGAAATGCCAATGGGAGGCTAACGCTCCTGTAGTTTGGAGCAACCAAAAGGCCACAGTGCCACAGCATACTGAGAGGAAGGGGAGAAGTAGCTAAAAAAATATTGTACTACTGTATACTTGCGAGTATCTTGGACCTTTGTTTGATGCTCCACATATAACAGACAAAATCAGAAAAACAGGGCTGTCCATGACATATACTGCTGTCTCTTCCCCTTCAGTTGATGGATTTCTGTCCCATACTTCCGGATTCAAAGCAAAGATTGTTTCAAAGCAAAAGTTGGAGAGGACTGGAGAAATACGCCAGCGTTCCTGTTTGAGCAACGTCACGAAGGAGCTTTTCTGTTTTGCTGAAAATCTCCAGAGCTGGAGGAAGGAAGCTGTGTTTTAACCAGCTCGTCCCCAGCTCAGTCTGTTGAGTGCCCTCAGCTTTAGCGTTGAGACATTTCAAAAGCACAGGAGGAGTGCAGCTGGTGCCCTGTGGCTGAAACAGGGTCTCACAATTTGTAAAAGGAAAATAAGCCTTGAAACGCACGTTGTGAAACAATCCAGACTTTCTTTGTGAAATGTGGTCACTAGAGTGCTGGCATGCTGGCCACCACTGCCGTTTACTTTCAGCATGCTGGACAATATTCTCCTGATGCAATGATCGCGCTCGGCTCCCGCAGCACCACGGCCAGCGGTCAGCCACCCAATCGATCCCCCGGTCTGCCGGCTTCCATGGCAACGCGGATGGGCAGGGTATCAATACCGCGGGCCAGTAAACAGCAGCACTTGCCTGGTTACCAGCAGAGTGTCGATTCCCAATCCGCAGACAGTGCCTCGCTCACTCTGCGCCCCGGCGTTCCTGTCCCCGAGCTCGTGCGCTTCCCCGCCGTGTTCTGTACTCCGTTCCCGATTTGATCCTCTGCTTGTTCTCTCGGCTCCCGATTCCTGTCTCCTGCTGCAGTAGGAGCCGTCCTCCATTCAGGTGCTTACAGCAGTCCATTACACAGGCTGAATGAGATCTGTACTCCAGAACCCTGCTTTTCCCCGTGCACAAGAACTGGATCCGCCTTCCTGCAGCTCGTTCACAACTTCCCAAGTCCTTCTCCCTCACGACTCTCTCTTGTTCAGAGGCAGGAGACGGCTTTTCTCCCAGCGTATGAGAGTACAAAAGAACAAGATGTCCCCAGGGTCGCCATGGATTCAGTGATGCCAGCAGAGGGTCAGGCCATCATTCCCAGCTGTCTCTGGGCAGCACAACTGCGCAAAGGCCACCTGCCAGCTCTCGCCAACACAGCCTTGCGGTTCACACAACAGTGAGTTCACATGCACTGCAGGCACCCAGGAGATGCACTGGGGGTCTTCAGCTGTGAGAGCTGACTGTTCATCAGAAGGCATATAAACAGTAGCAATAGGGCAGACCGGGTGCCACACCTGCAGAGCAGGGAGAGGTGGGAAACCGCTCTGCAGACCAGGTCCCTGTGTCATTCCTGCAGAGCACAAACAACAGGAATTCTGTCTGACGGCCTTTCTGAAAAGGACGGAGTATTTAACTCCTGACACATCTGTCGGCTGGACCTGAGAGCTAAGACTGTACAGTGATTGAAGGGGAGTATTTCCCCAGAGTTTTCCAGCAGCTAACCACAGCATGCCTTTGTTTTGTGACGTGAATTTTATAATAATACAACTGGAAATTTGGGAGGAACTATCAAAAATAAAGAAAAAAAAGTTTAATGTAGTTGTATGTTTATTTCAAACTTTATTAGTATCATGACACCCAGGGTAATTAGTGGTTTAATGTAGTACAAATTGCAGTCTGCCCCTGGACATTGGAAGTACATTAACAGAGAGACTTAAAACAATCCACGATCCTCCAATGTGGCAGCATGCAATGGTAATGTTTCTGCGCTGTTTCTTTGGGATCACCTATTGTCCAGTGTGCTTCTCTGATGCAGTGGCCTTCACATCCCAGTTTTAGTGCCCTTTTATCTTTATCAGAAAGATCAATAACATTGACTCCAGGTACATCCCAGAACTGCACACCCCAAGTCCAGAATAAAAAGGCAAAAGATCACCATCAGAAATGATCAAGGCACATACACAAGTTTACCCACAGCTTCAAACAATCAATCCAAACATCTCTCTCCTCATACTGTATGTACAAAAACAAAAGAAAAACAAACCGGTATCATAACAGATGTCCTGTCTTCTGTTGTCATCATAAGAAAAGGGAAGACAGAGTTTGAAACATCAGTAATAAAAGAAGGATTCAGAATAATCAAAATGTCTGTGACACCAAGCAAACACAAACCCCACAAGAGTCACACACTGGAAAGCTGACTTCTGGCACATATGAGCTGTGGAAGCTGTGATCTTCAGGGGGGCTAGAAATCTGGATCATATCCGAGCAGTTTTGTTCTTCGCACTCATACAGCATCCCTTTTATTTGGCTGCCTATTCTAGGCAGATATCACACAGTGCTGACTTTGAAAGAAGAGAAGGATGATAAAAATAAACTTCCAAGCTGGGAAACAATAAAAAACAGCCCTTAAATTCCAATTTTCATTGCCAGGCATCCCTTATCCTGAAGGCTACAATGCAGACCAGTGCAGAATTCCCTAATCAAGCTTTGTACCCACATTCATAGCACACACAATACAAAAATCTCATTTTTTTTTTTCTTTTTGTTGCTGTGCTTGTACTTTATATACTTGTACTTGTCCCCCATCCCCTGAGTCCATCATTATCCAAGGTAAACAAATGGCACAGAGATACCCTCATGCTTGAGTTCCCAGTGCTGCAGCACAGCGGTCAGCACTGCAGGTGTGCGTCTCTCCCCCGACCCGCCGGACCTCATCCTGCTTTCCAGAGTGCCGGAGAAGCGTGGAAGAGCTGCACTTTTCCTAGTCCAGGGGAACCTACCCGGAGGCCAGTGTGCTTACAGGGAAAAAGATGTGGCCCATAAAGCCTCCAGCAAGCGGGAGTGATGGGGAGACCTCACCGACACTGAGCTAACGCAGCCTTGTCTTCAGTCCCTTCTGTCTGCTCCTTGTCAGCATGTGCTTTCAATGCCTTATAATATCTATAAATAATTACAAGATGAAGAGTGCAAAGCCAGGGCCCAGGCACTCTGCCTGTTGGTTAGACAGTGGTCCGCAGCTGGTCGTGTTGGTCTGGAAGGCAGAGGTTCAGCTCAGCGGTTCTTCTGCCCTGCCGACACGCACAACGGCTCTCTGCGTGCTGCCGTTCCCATGAGCTTCCGCTCTCCACTTACTGCCATCCTCCCAGGCCAGAGGCAGCTTTTTAAAACCTCTGAAAAGGAGTATCTCTGAAGCTTATTGACAGCAGCAGCTTTAGCACACGCTGACAGTCCAACTGCTAGCATTGAAGCAGTTTTTCAAATAAAGAAGAGAGAAAAGTTCTTCTGGTTGTGCTATGCAGTATCCCTGGATTAATCAGAGAGCAAGACCTTGGCCAGCTGCAGCATGTGTTTGAGCGTGTGAGGAGGGAATGGGAATGGAATTTCACTGCACAAACAGGATAACTTGTGTGATTCCATTTTAGGACTGGGAACTATATACTGTCAGCACTTGGAAAGAAGTGCTGTAAAATTTGGGAAATATCTCTCTGCCTGATTCATCACCCAATTGATATTCTAGTTTTTCTAAATGCCAGCAGATATGTTCGTCTTCTGTTTCTTTGGCTACTTTATCAAAGATATTTGTAGGCAAGGGAGACTGCAGCATTTAAACATCATGTGCTGCTGACCTCCAAGGTGTAAATAAGGGAGTGAATATTTCAATAAGTTACTTGAACATTGAAAGTGAAATCTATACACTGTAGCACTGTTTATCATCCTGCACTACGAGCAACAATGCAATATTGCTATATAACCTTTTAATTTGAGAAGCCAAAGAACCTATGCAGAGGGCATTATGAAGATGACACTATAAAACATGCAGCCACACACGAGACAAAACATGGCACTCCCAAGGAAAAAAAAGACAACTTTGTGCTGAATGTAGAAAGCACCCAACAACACTCAAACCCAGGACCCAGCTGCCTGGTGCTCCGAGCTGACAAGGCCATTCTGTGGGAAGACTGCAGTTTCGGTATTAGTCTGTACTGATTCGTACTCCTAGCAGGAGGATATCCCTCCTCAGCACGGTGCTGTAGAGGGGTACTGGGAATATCTGCTGCTGTACAAAGGTAGCGAAGAGTTTATTTCTGTTGCTCTTTCTCGTGCCGTCTGAGCAGAGCAGGGAAGCAAGCTGCGCTCACAGCATGAGCGTGCAGAGACGCAGGTCTCCGCGGGGAAGGGCCAGGGCCCCTGCGGGCCTCCAGAGGTTCAGCAGAGAGTGGATTCCAGCTCACAGAGCACCCCGGCCTCCAGAGGGCAGGAGCGGGGAGCGCTGGGGGCTCCGGGAGGAGAGACGCGGCTCCCCTGGGAACAGCAGAGGCAGGGCGGGGGGCTCAGGACTGGTGGGCTTGGATCAGGCCGCGCAGCTGCTTGACCACGGTGTCGATCAGCTTCTGCTTGTCGCGCTCGTTCTTGCGGAACTGCGCAAACACGTTGTTCTTCCGGCTCGTGTCCCTCATCCTGGGGAAAGAGGAAGAGACAGGACAGGCAGAGGAGTTAAGAGTCGGCCTCGCTGCTGGGTGGACCTCCTCCAGCCAGAGCCAATGACTGCTCCATCCCCAGCAGCACACAGACCATCGCTGTTGACCCCAGATTCCCCGCAGACTCCCCCTGAAACTACCAGCACTGACGAAGAGCTGGGGGGCAGCTTTAGCATGAGAAAACACACACAAGATTAAATTCACTTTCTGTCTGGCTTGTTGACTGCTATAGCTGATCAGTCCCATGATGCTGCGGGGCCTGAAGAGGTGAATCCTCCAGTAAAAAAGGCTGAGTGGGCAACAAGGGCATTTATTGGCCTTGTCCTTGTGTACTGCATATGCTTACCGTATGTTTCTCTGAGATGAAAATAATACTCTTACATCAGAGAGATTCTTTTACTTTTCATTTTGCCTTGTGCAGCACATGTAATCCATCCATTTTCTAACACTTTATCCCCTTCAGGGTCGCGGGGGAGCTGGAGCCTAACCCAACAAGCAACAGGCACAAGGCAGGATGCACTCTGGCCGGGACGCCAGTCTATCGCAGGGCACACACTCACACCAGAGCCAACTGTGCCAGAGGGCAATTAACCCACCAGCATGTCTTTGGACTGCAGGAGGAAAACGGAGCACCTGGAGGAAACTCACACAAACACGGGGAGAACATACAAACTCCACACAGACAGCCCACAGCCCCAGCGCTGCAAGGCATCAATGCTGACCACTGCACCACCCTGCTGCCCAGGACATGCGATCATCCTGACCAGTTAGCATGCTTCTGGCATGCGGGAGGGCACCCATGCAGACACAGGGAGAACACGCCCCTCCACACAGACACAGCCCCCCCCAGCGCAGACGTGACCCCCAGCCCCTGTCACGCAACATACTCCTCTTATCTTATATCAAGCAAAAGGAATTGCTCGGCAGAGATGTGGCACTGCTGTCTCACGACAGAAACCCAGAGGCTCTCAGAATTGACCAGTTATTAAAGCCAGGAGCATTCTCCCCGAGGGGCTGCAAGTCTCACTCCAGACAAGTCTCCTGCTTCATGGGGAAAACTCATTTCAGGCCAAAAATGACACCTTTGCAGAGTAACATAGCTCATTCGTAATGGGAGCCACTGTTGAAGAGCAGAAATAATTGTGTCGTCATGGTGAATTCAGCCTGTATCAGGCAGTGAGAGAGCTCCTCCACTCTATTACTAACGCTGAACTCACACATTTAGAAGCTACAGACTGAACAGACCCGCCGCCACACAAGTGGGCACAGAAGACCCGCCGGCGGAGAGGGAAACATGAGTAACAAGTGAAAGAGAAAGGAGAGGAGCAGCAGCAGCTCGGGTTTAGGAAGCAACACGCTGGCACACACACCCAAGCCAGGAAACACAAGCACCGCTTGACTCCTGAGCCTTCTCCAGCTCTGCAGCCGAGCCGTCGTGCTTCTCCCTTCTACTTTTCAGAGTGAAACCAACCTGCTGCAATGCCCCTCTCGAGGCAAGCAGAAAGCATGCTCAGGGATCTCCACCTCACAACACAGGTTCACAGCTGGGAGCCACCTGACTGCACTTCACAATTCTATACTGCTCGTCAAGTACTTGACCTGAAAGACCATTTCAGGCACCACAGTACAGAAAATACATCACTGCTCTGAAGAGGAGCAGGCAGGTATACCCTGGGGCTCAAGTGAATATCCAGCTGGAGGAACAGAATTTTGTTGGACAGAGATTAGGAGACTAGGAGTATCAACACTTGATACAAGTATTCAAAATCCAGCCTTTCTTTAAAATGTATGGAAGTGCATTTAAAACTGAACTGGGAACTTGAGGCATTTCTTACCCAGAGTAAGTGGGAGTTGTGGGAGTCTGGAACAAGCTACCCAGCCATGTGGCTGAAGCCGATATTTTGATTTGCGGTTCTCTTCCAGCTGTTTCTTGAAACCAATTAGCTACCAACTACCAAACAGGCCAGACAGCGGAATGGCTTCTTGTCGTTTGCAGCCATTCTTGTGTTCCTATTTCCAGAGCTCTGCTAGTACTGCAACAGGGAGCAATGGAGCTGAATAAGAACTGGCAATGAAAAACTGAGACAACCGTCTGATGGGGATTCAGATTTTCTAAGAAATAAAAATGTACAGATTTAGAGAAAAATCAATTTTAATGGTGCAGAAAGCAATAATTTATGAACGAGTCCAAAGCTACTTCTCGCTGGTTTAACAAGCGAGACTAACTCATTCAGGAGCCAGGATCACAGAAGGTTTGAGCACTTTGAAAACTGGCCACAAATATGCAGGCAGACAAGCAAAACGAACACAAAACAGAAAAAGGGCCTTGAGGAAGGACAGATTAAGAGAAAAAGGCTGAAAGGACACGAAGAACGGTTAAGCAGACAGTGCCAAATCTCACAGAGCAGGCAGGCTGTAGGGAGAATACTCACGCTCTGGAAATCCTTCACAGGACGGCGAGGGTGAGAGGCAGAGAAAGAAAGAGTCAGACGGTTGTCACTAGCCCTGGGTTTCCCATGTTGTTCAAGGGAGTGTCAAATTCTCTGCAGTATTCTGTGCTGCTCTGAGCTATTGTTTCTGCTGCCAATACTCTGCGGGGTTCTGACCAGCCACCCAGCGCATCACGCGGCACAATCACACTCCACTTGGACAACAGGCGTGAGAAGACATAGCTCCTCCGGCCTGTGGGCTGCTGTACTTGTGCTCACCTCCTGGAAAGGCACAAGTGTGTTTGCAGGCTATTAAAGTAGGCCTTACCTAATTGTCTTAAATGCACACTTTTCAGCTTGAAGTGTGGGTTGCCTGATTACATGACATTATAGACACAGCCCCCATCTCAGCTTGAAAACAGCAGTGCAGCACATTTAAAAGGCAGAATGTTGAAGGCTTGTGTAGAATGGTTAAGAAATAAAAGGGTAGCGTCTTGATGCACCCATTTCCTCTGACCAGAGGTCAAGCTGGAACCAGACTAGTGGTGCCCTGCTAGTCTCCCGGTGCCAGGGTGTCACCAGCTAAGCCGAGCTGCGGGCAGGCGGGCTGGAACCCGACAGACCTACAGAGCGATCTGAAATTCAGAGCAACAGTTGGGTGGATCTATAGTGCACAAAGGCTGAGGGTAGCGCAGGGTGTCGGAAGATGGTGAAAGCAGTGACTTCGAAAAGAGATGGTCTTTTGGGGGTCAGCATAGGACCTCTCCCTGACCGAGCATGGGAGGCAGCGAGGAGACTCAGGGCGCTGGTCCAGTCTCCAGGCCCTGCTGAGTTCTTGGACCGGATTAGCTGTTCTGCGCCGGCTCGAGTCAGGCACACGATTCTCTCTCTCCTCCATCGTACATCTCTGAGCTTCTGCAGGCCAGACGGACATGCAACTCTGCGTCCAATACCAACCCCTGGCTCTTGGGATTCCCCCAGGTGCTGCAAGCCCCCTAACAATCAGGTGAGTTTAAGAGCACCACTGCTCCTTCAGACCCCCACACACCCACTGTTTTCATTGGCTCCCTGAACTGCACTGAGTGATCAGATTATGCATTTTCCCTACAACAGGACTTAAAATTCTGCTTTAAACAAGGCTGTGATCAGTCAAGGCTGCCTGGTAACTCTAGATACACTATGAGACAACTTTGTTCTTTGGCCAACTAGGGAGTTCAGTTCAAAAGTCTTAAATTTCAATTTTAAGAAGCACAAGAATTCTGCATTCGAACCTTCAAGGGAAGAAGCACATTAAGCTCACCTATAAATTGGCTCAGACTCTAGTTACCTAGATCAAATCCAATAACAGGAGGCCCAAAATCTCTGCACTTAGGTGTCACTTCACAATATATCTACTGTGATCTGGAAATCATCAGTATAACAGAACTGAATATTTCATTTCTTGACCACTTTTCCCTTCAACACAGGTGTTTTGCAGGTGATGGATTAAAGTCCTCTGGGACCGGAATTCAGTGCCCCAGATCTACTCTGAGATCTGACTCTCCTAGACTTACTTTTTAAATACTGTTTCATGTCATTTGAACTTTTGTTACTCCCAGTGATTTTCATGACCTCCAGTTTAGTGTGGCTGTGTTCACAGCAGGGATTTCTCTAGGCCAAATGAGCCAATTACTAAATACAGCACCAGGAGCACACTGCTGAGAGGTGTGGTTTCAGGGAACAGAACCAATTTGTTGCCTTTGGGATGGAGCCAGAGCCAGGGAGAGGACAGAGGAAGATTTTGTCATCTCATCTGCCAAAAATGGAGGCATTTTTCTCTGCATTTCCTCTGCAGTGTGCCAGACTCCAAATATCTT